>NC_090178.1:20731712-21389502 GCF_024679245.1 Pseudorasbora parva | reverse complement strand
GTGTATATATGGCCATTTTTTTACAGAATGTTATAAAACTTTAAATGTCACATACTGTATACAAAGTTTATTGTGCTGCATACAAATCATGTCACCTACAGTATGTACATACTTATGGATTGTCATAAAAAGAACCAAATTTTACCGATAAGAATGCAGCTTATTGATAATGATAAAGGTGTAGTGGTAAATTCTGCGATCTGTGGCCGACTATAGTCTTTATTCTTACAGAGCTGGTGCTTTGCATCAGCCCACAATGTAGTTTCACAGCAAAGCCTCACACATGCCTTGTCACTGAGTGTACTGATTACATATTGTAAATGAGTTGCTTTTAAATGAATTGTTCAGTAAGTACAAAGCTGGGGGAGGGGGGATGAATAGATATAAATTACATGTGCAATAATGGGACATTTTTGAGTTGATAATTTGTGTGTACACTGGCTCCAAAATGTTTAAAACCTGAGGTTCAGGTTGTTTTGTATATAAAGTTAAAGTACTTATTTGTCATGAATATTTCTTTTCCAAAGTAAAGGGAACAAAAATATTTTGTCTTTCAGCGCTCCAAATGCATAGCTAGATAATGTTAGGTGGCGTATGCACATTTATTTCATCTGTTGGTCATTTTACTGACTGCTGCTCTAACATGTTGCATTCAGAGCATGTTAATGACAAAATAACATTTTCTTTTCTTTCATGTGGAATCAGTGCCCACCAGTTTCTTTCAATACATATGGACTAATAATACAAGAACCACATCTTGTTATATTTTCTCCTTTGGAAGGATATGATCAATATTTCAGTCCATGAATGATGTATTGTGATATGCACCCCTGTCTATTTTACACAGATCTGAAATAAAAATGAAATTTGAAACTATTCTTCATGTATTAGAATTGTTGCATTATTCTTCCGGTTGATTCTACAAAGTGACCCTGTACCAGAGTCCTGCACGGGTCCATTTTTGGAGACCCGCCCCCGCCCGTACCCGCAAGGTTTAGAACCAGATCCGACCCGTGACCCGTGAAAATTTCAAAATTAAATCCGTACCCGCCCAGACCCGTTAATATTTGGCCCGTTACCCGACCCGTGCCCGCGATAAATCACACACGCTAAAACATTCAAATTAAAATGCTTTATTTTTTTATCCTACACCTCTCTCAACATCAACAGCGTCATGAATGGGCTAATGAAACAGGCAAAAGTGCCTTTAAAGACTCATTGTCAACAATTTCATATAGCTACTCCACTCACCAGCTTTACTTTTACTTCATCCATTGCTACTCCTGCAACGCTCGCTCCTTCTGCGCTACGAGAGGCATCAACTAAAGTTTCAATGTCGCAGTGGTGGTGACGTGATGGGTCAAATGGTATATCATTGTTGCGTGTATGTGTAATGGTAATTTGGACATAGAAATTGTAATAGCCTACAATATGTTGGATGGGGGAAGAAGGAGGCGGGAACCAGCGAACATTTAAAAGACTTTAACCAAACAAAACGAAAGTAACGTGAGTAGCCCTTCATGGACATCTCCCATGCGCACACGCATAATAAAACATAAACACAACTCAACGTCAAATCCAGGTCTGGTGATCTCTCGTCCTTATATGCTTCCGAGCTCCCTCAGAGGACTCGAGACCGGTGTGGCTCGCAGGTGACGCTCATTCACAATCACGCCCTGGTCTCTCTCTCTCTCTCGCTCTCGCGTTCACTTTGCCACAGAAATATTGCACATATTTTTCATCCGCCCATCCGCGCCACTACCCGCCCGCACAGAGTTAATTATCCGCCCGCATCCCCGCCCGTGAATTTTATAAATGTCATAATCCACCCGTTTTAGCCACTTTTATGCGGGTACCCGCGGATACCCGCGGGTACCCGACCCGTTGCAGGACTCTGCCCTGTACTGTAGGGCTGAGCGAATATGGCTAGAACTCTTTACTGCTCGAGTACTACAGAAATCCCTTTGAAGGTGAATCATGGCACAATGTATATAATAATGCATATCTAGTGCAAGGGATTGATCAATATGGTGATTGAGGACTTGGGACACTCCAATATCATATCATTTGCTTAACAGGACATGTGCTTTCCACTACATACTATTTATTTGCTTGTGTGTTCTAAGTTAGAACTAGATGTACTTAATAAAGTTTTAAATATGGATATTTTTCTTACACAAATGCATCGCTTTGCTTTAGAAGGCCTTTATTAATCCCCTAGAGCCGTGAGGAGCAGTTATGATGGATGGATGCAAGTGTAAATCATGGGATAATTTTAATTTTGGGGTGAACTAACCCCTTGAGATATTAAGGTCAGGCATTCTCAACTCTGGCCCTCAATGTCCACTGATCTTTCTTAAACATGCATTGAGGAGAATATGATAATGTACGTCTCCTCCTCTTGATCACCACCCATTTGCTATATCTTTTGGTTTCCTGTCAGTTTTGTTTTTTGTGTCCTATTCAGTTTTAAAAATGCAAGGAAAGGTAACTTGATCTGGGAGAAATGCTTTAACCTACCGGTCCTGTACATTGGTGCTTTTACACTCTCTTCACAGCAGGCCATTATTTGTTCCATTCTACAGTCTGTATTATAAAACTTAATAAATACATTTCCATGTTTAAAAGTTTTTGAGAAACTTCTCTTTTTGCCACTGATGATGTTGAAAGATATGGAGCTAGAAATATGACAAAATGATCTGAATTTGAATTGTATAAATCTGTGTGTGTATAAAAAAGTGTAATCTAACAAAATGTAATATTATGTTGCACTTTACATAGTTCTGAATTTTAATTTTTAAATGTTGAATATAGAACATTTGAAATTAAACACATTTGAAATGTTTTTTTTTTGTCGAAATTGTATAGACATGTATTTTCAAACAGCAAATATTTCGTTTTCAGCAGAGCGCCTATCGCTTTCAGCTGGCTAAAAACGCTTTGGTGGACACACGGCCTAAATGCACACTATGCCATCATGATGGTTTAAGCCAGAGTGATACTCCATCTGACATACTAGCATACAACTAACAAACTAATTTAAATACTTTTTACAAAGCTGCTGTCACTTTAAGGCTGAATGCCCGAAACCAATACACTGATACACATCTAAAATTCTCACATCTAAAATGCTGGGAAATCATTAAACTTCACGTGACCCTACAAGAGTTATTCCTGATAGACCCAAAAACCCAAACACCTTTTAAAGAAGAAAAAAATCTTCCACTGACTTTCAAAGCTGCTACAGAAACGTCTTTCGACGTTGAGGACCTTGATAGAAATGTAGTGGAGTGCAATATTTTTCTTTCAAATGTAGTGAAGTTAAAGTCAAAGTTTCCAGAAAAACATATACTCAAGTAAAGTACAGATACTCAAAAAGTGTAGTTAAGTACAGTACTTGAGTAAATGTACTTAGTTACTGTCCACCTCTGCCGTTCAGGTAAAATCCTGTTACGTTCGCTGGTGGAAAAGAGACAGAGAATCCAGTTGCAAAAATTAAAGAGTTTATTATACTCAAGTTCAGAATGAACATAAACAGTTCGTTGGAAGACGCGAGACGAATACTCAGGAACACAATAGGACAGGCAGGCTGTAGATCAGGCACCAGCAGAGCGGGCAGGCAGAGAGAGCACGCCGGGCTGTGACGCAGGGCTGAATGGGCTATCCGAATCGGCAGGAGAAGGGACTCCGGTACGATGAGTACTGAAATCCAAGTCCCCTCCATCTTGAGTCCAGAATCCGATTTATCGAATAAGTAGGTTCCCCAACAACGAGACGTGACGGTGGGGTAACCAGGACAGGCGGGTTAATGCGGGAATAAAAAACTGGCTTTAATTTGAAAACATGAAATGCGGGATGTATCCTCCTGTACGCAGGAGGCAGTTTTAGGCGAACAGTCACCGGTTATTGGTGACTGTGAACGGGCCAATAAATTTGGGGGCTAATTTATTCCTGACGGACCACAAAGTAATGTTCTTAGCCACACTTTTTGACCCACGACGTAGACGGGAGGCTTAGACTGGTGGCGATCGGCTTGGGTCTTGGTGCGCTCTCCCACCCGGAGTAGAGTCTTACAGTCTCTACTCCAGGTCTGACGACACCTCTGGACAAATGCGTGAGCGGAGGGGACCACAACCTAGGATTCCAGACAGGGAAAAATGGGTAGCTGGTACCCTAAACTACACTTAAACGGAGATAGGCCTGTGCCCGACACTGGTAACGAGTTATGTGCATACTCAACCCAAGAATCTGTTGACTCCAGGAGGAAGGGCTCTTAGAGACCAAACATCGCAACACTCTCTCAAGATCCTGGTTGGCGCGCTTGGTCTGACCATTGCTTTGGGGATGCAAACCCGAAGACAGACTCACAGTGGCCCCCAGTAGTCTACAAAACTCCCGCCAAAATTTGGACATAAATTGGGGCCCCCTGTAGGAAACCACGTCTATCGGAAAGCCACCGCTGTCTCCTTTGCAGAATGTCATTTGGCCAAGGGGATGAAATGAACCATTTTCGAAAACCGGCCCACAACGGTTAAAATCACCGTCTTGCCCTGGAAGGGTGGTAATAAAATCTAGAGCAATATGGGACCAGGATCTCGAAGGAACAGACAGCAGCTGGAATAACCCATCAATTGGAAGTCTTATCCACGGCACACACCGAGCACAGCAAAACAAATTCCTGAATATCGCGAGCAATCCCCTGCCACCAGAACCGTTGCTTGACTAGAAATCTAGTTTCTCTGGAAAAATACAAAAAGTTTTGGAGGAGGTCAACGCGGTCAGAGGAGCGGCTAGTTGGCTGTAGTTACGAATAAAACGTCGGTAGAAATTGGCGAACCCTAGAAACCTCTGCAGGGTCTTACGGGAATCCGGGGTTGGCCAATCCACCACAGCCTTAATCTTATCGGAGTCCATGCGCACCCCCTCGGATGTAACTCAGAAAAGGGACCGACTGTGCATGAAACGAGTCATGATCACACTCAGGGGCGTAGCCATCTTTTCAGAAGTGAGGGGGACCGAAATGTCGTAATACCATTTTTTTTTTTTTTTTGGACCAATATAATTTATCGCATCTCTTGCTTTTAATTGGGCAAGATATCAAAAACACTGCTGAACAATAACCATTAATATCTATAATATTATTCTCCTATTTTTTATGCCAATGTTATGATTGGTTTATATACTACAAACACTTGTGCATTAAGACTCTATAGATTTTATGCAATGTAAAAATATATATATATTCTGATGTAAACCATGCTGTTCTTTATGTGAAGATATAGTAAAATGTGATTTATTCCTGTGATCAAAGCTGAATTTATCATCATTACTCCAGTCTTCAGTGTCACATGATCCTTCACTAATCATTCTCAGATGAGGATCTGATGATCAACACACATTTGTGATTATTATCAGTTGTGCTGCTAAAGGTGATGCTTAATTTTTGTGGAAACCATCTAAACATTTGTGGTAAAATTAAAAAAGAGGGAAATTAATACTTTTATTGATCAGACATGCATTAAATTGATCACAAGTTATATTTTTAATATTACAAAAGATAATAGTTCATTTAATAAATGCAAATAAATGCTGTCCATCGAATTTCTATACATTAAAGAATCCTGAAAAATAACATGTTGGATATCATGGTTTCCACAACATTTTTAAGCAGCACAACTGTTTTCAACACAGATAATAAATGTTTCTTGATTATAAAATCAGCACATGAGAATGATTAGTGAACGATTATGTGACACTGAAGACTGGAGTAATGATGATAAATTCAGCTTTGATCACAGGAATAAATTACTTTATATTCACATAGGAAAAAAGCTGTTTTAATTTGTAATAATATTTCAAAATATTACTGTTTAACTATTTTTTATTACATAAATGCAGCCTTGGTGAGCAGAAGATAGGCTACTAAACATTAAAAGCTGCATTATTCATATGATATACTTTATTGTCAATAAATAGCCTACATTGAGATGACTTGAAAAAACACACATAGCATATATTGTCACAATATATGGATATTACGAATCCACTTTAGAACTTTCTGTGAGGCGCCCTCCTCATATTTAGATTTGAATAAAATTACAGATCATGCATAGATTATTTTTTGTCTCTGAATTTAAATCTTGATGTATTCACATTGGTTTCTATGTAAATACACTTGTCCGTGACCTTGTCCCTGTTAACTTGCCCGCGCCCGCACCCGCGCAGGTAACGCCGGTTCGAATCCCGCTCGGAGCGGGTCGACTAGGATCGGTGAGACCAGGTAAAAGTGCGGGGGACAAAAATACATTTTAATAAAAGTGAGGGGGACACGTCCCCCGCGTAATCTACGCCCATGATCACGCTCATTTGACTGCTATAATTGTGAGAAACCCCCTAAAACATCTATCATACAAAATAATAGATTCCTAAGATTCTATTCATAACAATAAAATATTGTATTTCCTTGCCGATACAGTGATAGAGAGTGCGCTATACTCGTAATTGAAGTCAACAGCGGCTGGCTGAACTGAGCGGCATGAGAGCAATACAATTTTAAACTTGTTTAAATGTTTGACTCACGCTTATTATTTGTATTTCTATAGCCCTATTCGGACGGGATTAGATTAACATGGGGACGTGTCATTTTACCTCAGGACGTCTGTAATATTAACGGCCTAATATTAGGCTTGTTTGAGATGCGCCTTGCCTCGCCTGAAAAAAAGGCGAGACTAGGCGGCTGCAGTGAGGGGAGGA
Source organism: Pseudorasbora parva (assembly GCF_024679245.1). NCBI lineage: Eukaryota > Metazoa > Chordata > Actinopteri > Cypriniformes > Gobionidae > Pseudorasbora > Pseudorasbora parva. The sequence continues at coordinate 21,382,749 of NC_090178.1, read as the reverse complement.
GTGAATAAAGTTCAGGCAAGCCGGACAGTTCTCTCCTCTCGTAGTGGGTCAGACACCTGCGAGATCAGTTGCGGATATCGCGGGATTCACACTCGTGCGCTCTGTTGCTGATAAACTGGATGTAATTAAAGTTCTGTTGCTTTTATATGAAAATAAATATTATGAACAAGACACCCAAAGTTTTTGTTATTTATTTCCATTCGAAAGACCTGTTTATCAACCATTTTTACTTTAATTACATACATGTTTTTATATATTTTTATAAATATGACAACAATCACATAACCAACAGAGAGATCGCACTGTCCGAGAGTTTGGGAATATTCACACATAATTTACACACATTAAAACATGATATCAGAGTTTTTAAAATCAAACATTTAAAAAAAGAACTATACATCACGGTTGTTTAAGCCAATAAGCATTAAGCTGTGTCGTCAGCAAGTCGTTTCCCATCATGCTTTTGTTCAGCGCAGTCGGTGGAGAGCAACTGCGCTCGACTGCAGAATCCGACACATCCGCCTCTTTTTTTTTTTTTTTTTTTTTTTTTTTTTTTTTTTTTTTTATTAATGCAAAAGAGAGATGACATGTCTATAATATACAAGTTTGTAACAATGCACAATAATACAAAGGATGCATCAACAATATGTCCAATGTCATCAGAAAATAAAGGCAAGAAAGAATAAAGTAAAGAGAAGAAAGATAATAGAACAAGAACATTAGAAGATGAGGGTAAGATATTTATACATCAGTTAGGGTATGCAGATTAAAGTCATTACATATAGAGGTCGTTTTACTTGCTTTCTTATTTAAAGAGGATGATATAGTGCTAAGATATATGTTAAATTCTTTCAAAAAGACACAAAAAATTGGCTTGTTGTTAGTGAATTTACATTTGTGGATATAGAATTTACAAAGAATAAACATTAAATTTATAACAAAGACAGCGTTGTTTTTACTAGGGTCGCAGCCATAATGACCAAAAATAATGTCTTTAAAAGTTATGGATATGCCTTGCTGGATATTATCATTAATAAAGGCCTCAATATTTTTCCAAAGTTGTTTGACATAGTAGCATGACCAAAATAAATGATAAACAGTTTCTATATGGACTTGACAAAATGAACATCTTATATCAATATCTGTTTTAAATTTCCTCATGAAATGTTTAACAGGGTAAAATTTATTTATTATTTTGAAAGACACTTCTTTTACTTTATTGGTCAGAAAGTATTTTTGTTGCAAGGACCAAATCTTTTTCCAATTTAAATTTATAAATAAATTATTCCAATAAGAGATTGAGGGAGATACAGAGATGATATTTTCAAGAAAAAGGGATCTAACCTTATAATTTCTATCCCTCTTTCTAGAAAAACATATTGTACCTATAGGGGTTTCTGTTGGTTGAGGAATAGTAATATTAAGAGTAGAATGACTGCTGTTTTTTAAGAGCATGCTAATTCCTGATGGTATTGCTCCCATAACTATAGCAAATTCTTTGGGGGTAACTGGCAAATTATATTCACAAAGAAATTCAGTATAGGTCATTAATAAGCCTTGATTATTAAATAATTGATTTACTAAAAACAGACCATTTTTGAACCACTGGTCCAAAAAAAGCATTCTATTTTTATATAAAATATTTTGATTGTTCCAAATAAAACATTTATGGGGGGTAAAATTGTGTTTATATATTAAAGCCCATGCCAAAAGTACCTGCTGGTGGAAATTTGAGAGTTTGATAGGAATTTTTGAAATACTGTAATTGCACATCAACAGAAAATGAATACCTCCAATATATGAAAAAGCTTGTTGTGGAAAAATATACCAAATGGAATGTTGATTTTTCAAATACCGATGAAGCCAATTAATTTTAAAGGTATAATTTAAGGAACTGAAATCTATAAGATTTAAGCCACCTTTATTATAGGTGTTCAGTATCACAGATCTTTTCAAATAATGTGTTTTGTTTTTCCAAACAAAATCTGTTAGGACTCTATCGATCATATTACCAGTAGGTTTATCAACATAGAGAGACTGGGCAGCATAAGATAGACGAGATAGCCCCTCGGCTTTAGTAAGCAAAACTCTTCCTTTAAGAGAGAGATCTCTTTGAAGCCAACAATTAAATTTTTTCTTTGTTTTTGCAATAATTGAATTAAAATTAGTAGCACATCTGTTTTTATCTTTAGTTATTTCTATACCAAGGTATTTAATCGTGCTTTTAACAGCTATCCCACAGATTGATGAAGCACTACAACTTTTAATGGGAAGTAGTTCACATTTATTAATATTTAGACTTAGCCCAGAGGCTTTAGAAAATGTTTGAAGGGTGTTTAGGGCTATTAAAATTTGAGATGAATCTTCTAAAAATAATGCTGTGTCATCAGCTAATTGACTAATAATTAATTCTGTATTTCCAATTGTGATGCCTTTTAAATTACTCATTCTAATATGCATATTTAAAAATTGTACTGCAATTAAAAACAAATAAGGAGACACTGGGCATCCCTGTCTAACTCCACGATCTAAAGAAAACCTGGGAGAGGTACCATTGCTTAATTTAATTGAACTATTCCCATTTACATATAACACTTCAACCATTTTACAAAATGAATCACCAAAGCCAATTTTTTTAAGTGCTTGAAATAAAAAATTATGTTCTAAAGTATCAAATGCTTTATAATAATCCAAAAAAAAGATGAAGCTATTATTATTAATCATATCAGAGTAATCTAAAATGTCTAATATTAATCTTATATTATTAGATATGTGTCTATTTTGCATAAAGCCAGATTGAGTTTCATCAATAATATAATGTAATACACCTTTTAATCTTTTGGCCAATACTAAGGCAATAATTTTGTAATCATTGTTTAATAACGTTATTGGACGCCAATTATCTATTAAAGACAGGTTTTTATTTGGTTTTGGGATTAAGGTGATCAACCCTTGACATAAAGTCGGTGGAAGGAAAGATTTATTTATGCTTTCCTTGTAAACATTCAACAAAAAAGGGGTTATACTTTTACTAAATGCATGATAAAATTCGGATGTTAAACCATCTGTACCAGGGGATTTGTTTGTTTTTAAAGACTTAATTGCATCATCGATTTCTCTTAAAGTAATAGGGGCTTCACAAAAAGCTTGATCAGATTCACTTAATTGATTTATAGAAGAAAATGATTCAAAAAAGTCATGAGCATGTTTTTTGTTAAATTTAGAAGTATATAAATCGTTGTAGAATTTGGCACAAAAATTGGCAATGACTTTCTGGTCTTCACAAAGAGTTCCATCAATCATAAGCTTTTCAATCTGGTTATATTTAATTTGTTGTCTTTCCAATCTAAAAAAGTAGGAGGAGTTTTGCTCACCTTTCTCCATCCATTTTTTCCGTGATCTAACAAATGCTCCCTCAGCTTTTTGTTTATAAAACTCATCTAATGCATTTTGATGATTAGAAAGTTCAACCTTTTCAGCATCCGATAAAACTGTTTTAGAAAGAAGATTTGAGATTTTGCATATTATAATATTCTCATCCTTATTTTTCTTTTTAACCAATTGGCTACTAAAAGCACGTAGATATTTACCAATTTCGTATTTTGCTAATTCCCAATTACAGCAAAAACTGTTTTCCTTATTTGCTTTTTCCCAGTAATATACAATTATAAAATGTACTTTTTCCTTTACTTCCTTATAATTAAGCAAGGAGATATTCATTTTCCAATATGAGGTAGTTCTATGTAAATTAGTAGTATCTGAAAAAGGAATGCATATTGAGATGCATTTGTGATCGGAGAGAGGCGATGGAATAATATTAGAGGATACATTATTTAAATCTCTAGAGATAAGCCACATATCAATACGAGACTGGTGTGAAAGAGAATTATTACTCCAAGTAAATATTTTTTGAGAAGGATGAGTATCTCGCCAGCAATCAGCTAAAGAAAAACGTTGCATAAACATCTTTAAGTACAAATTTGAATTATCAGGAGACTTTGGGGGCCATCTGTCTAAGATGTTATCTAACGTCACATTAAAATCTCCTCCAAAAACTAAAAAGGAATTGGGGTATTTAGTTAACAATTTCAACACAAGTTCTTCCACTTGATCAAAAAGTTTTTCGTTTTTTTGTTGTTGATTAAACCCATAAATATTAACAATAACATATCTAACATTTGAAATTTCCATTACAAGACAGATATAATGTCCACTTGGGTCATAATCAGAGCAAAGAATCTTCCCATTAAAACGGTTTCTAAGAATACAAACGCCAGCTGAATTACTTGTTCCATGAGCCATCCATAAATCTGATCCCCACTGAGATCTCCAAAAATTATAATCCTCTTTGGTTGAGTGACATTCTTGCAGCAAGCAAAAATCTGAATTAAATTGTTTAAGATATAGAAAAACCGCTTTCCTTTTAGTCAGGTTTCTTAACCCTCTAGTGTTAAAAGAAATTAAAGATAGAGACATAAAACGAGAAAAGAAGTCTATTATAAAGGTAGATTAAACAAGTCTCAGAAAATGTGTAATAACAAATATACACAGAACGATGAGAACAGCAAACTCTGTGCCAATGCAAATAATGTTGTTCAATCTCAAGGGCAGGCTATAAAAAAATAAAAAGAGTAATTGTAGTAATCCCACATTTAGTAGGCCTAGCATATGCATAATAATCGAGGTAGTCTTCAAAGTCTTCCTTGGTTTTATCCGTGAGCAACGAGTTGTTTTTTCCTCTTCTTTTTTCTCCCTTCTTCTTCAGAAGAGATTTTTTTTAGATTAGATTGAAGTCAAAAGATAAAAGAACTAAATAAATAAAGTCCGTTGAAGAGAAGATAATAAGAAAAATAAAATAAATTCTCAGTTAAACAAACTGTTAGCTCACGCTCTCAGTAGGCTATATCACGAAAGGAGATTCGAATATCCAAATCAGGTAACGTTACATAAAGTTTCACGCTGGAGGGTATATTTCGACTCCTTCAACAAAGGCCCTACCACCAATAAAGTAAGCGCGTTTATTGTCTTGTCTTGCTTTTTCCACTGCTGGCCATAGTTTGTTTCTCCTCTCTTTATCTGCTGGGGACAAATCCTCGGATATTTTCAGTTTATTTTCCCTGAGAAAAGCCGACTCCTTTGCTGCACGCCACACGGCGTCGCGGTAGAAACGGGAGGTAAACTGGAAAATAATCCCTCTGTTTTTGTTCGGTTGTTTGCGACCAAGTCGGTGTACAGAGTCAATGGCGCTTGGAAGTTTGTCCTTGTCTTCTGGTAGGAGTTGCTGACACACCTGGATGACCGATTCCCGAACATTTTCTCTGTCCTTCTCTGGGATGCCATAAATGCGTAAATTCCAACGTCGCGAATAGCTCTCCAGATGTGCCAGTCTTCTCTCATGTTCAGTGGTAGCCTGCTCCACTTTACCCACCTTGGACTCTACCGCTCCGTACTTGATTTTCAGACTGTTAACTTCCTCACTCATGAATTCGATAGCTTCCTTGACACTTGTGATTTGTTTGGTATTTTCATGTATTACCTCCTTCATGCTGGTAATCGCGCGTGTATTCTCTCCTATCATGTTTTCCAGAGAATCAGACCGAGTATTTATTAATTGCGAGAGTCCACCGAGTTGCGAGAGAACATCAGCAATGTCATAACTTACGGTCTTCCGTTGTTTGGTAGCAGGAGATTTGCATGGAGTGTCTGGCAGAGCAGGAAATTCCTCCTCGCATAACATGAAATCATCAAAATCAGGATTTATCTTGCTGTAGTCATGAAGATTGTCTTTTACAAGACTTCCGGAAGCTTGGTCTTTACCAGTTTTAATGGCAGTGTTGACGTTTACCTGAGGAGCGCTCTTGCTTTTCCTTTTTTCGGATTTGCCCATTGTGTCACTCTCTTATAAAACAGTATTTGTTAACTAACTGATATTATGAATTGAAAGAGAGTGGCAGAATCTTTTTTTAATTGCTTTATAAACCAATAATACTAATTGAGTTCGCGGAGCTCATCAATTCACATGTTGCTAGAGCGCCATCTTGAACCGCCCCCACACATCCGCCTCGCCATCGCGAGAGATTTTTGACATACGTCGGCATGACATCAGAGCAAGGCGGACCGCCCTCGGACACATTTCTAACCGGCATGCATCTCGCGCTGATCACCGGTGATCGGTTCTGCGCAGATTTTGCTCATCTCAAACAAGCCTGTCGGTACACGATCCGTTCCACCTGCACGATCCGTTCTACGCATGCGCATAATTACGTAGTAGAAAACGTCACGGTTTTCCTACACTATCGGTACAAATGAAACACTTGACGGCAAGGCGGCACAATTTGCGTCATATTTGTGTTACATTTAACAGCATGTCTATTTTGATGCTTTTAAATGTAACACAAAATAAATAGCAAAGGACGTGAGTCGTTACATGAACGTATGATCAACCGTCAAAGACGGTTTGTAGCGTTTTTTAAAATTAATATCTGCTAATAGTTAACCTTTAAATTGAGTAATTTTGTATTAGTATGGATCTATATAGGCTATCTATATAATCTAAATGAGGAAAATAATCCCTTCAATGTTGTTTACAGAAGACAAGGGACATAATACCCTACCGCATCTGGTGATATAGACTAGTTTATGTGAATATTAAACAGCAAAAAAAACTATTTATGCTACGAATCCTGAGTGTCCTCCTGACTCCTGTGTGTGTGGGTATGAATGGCGCTGATCCGCAGTTTACCTCAAACCCATAGGCCTACAAAGAATTGAGCTTGACAGTCGTGTGATTCCATCTCATACGAGGACATAAACGCATGTCCGTCATCTCCAGAGCCACTCTGAGAGTCACTTCATCTGCGTTTCACCGTTTCATTTGAGAAAAACCACCGTCATATCATAAACACGCAGAAACTAAAAGGTATATTCACGGCAACTCGTCAAAATGAAAGTTCGGTTTTACTTGAGAAATATATCACTGTTGTACTGTAGAATTTGTGGGAAATTTAATAGAAACTAAATTAAAATGAAAACAATAATAATATTGTTGTTTTATGAATTAATTAAGTTGCTATAACCTACTCTTTACTGGTAAATATTACAGCAAACAAACATCACAGACAATGGCAGACCAATACAGCTCTTGCATAATGTCAATAATACTTCTATAATGACTTGTGTAAAATTATTTTCAATGTTTGATGTTGACTGCTATGTGTAAATGACTTGAAAGAAGCATTTGTTCACACAGAAGTTTTATTTATGAGTACAAATACACACACACACACACACACACACACACACACACACGTCTCTCTCCCTCCGTCTCCCACACACACACTCTCTCCCTCTCACGCAGAGTGTGGGGTGCACAGTCACCCAGATACACCCACACTAACAAAATGTATATGGGTGACTGTGCACCCCAACTCCAGCATTTACTCTCAGGTTGAGGGTGTCTTTGCAAATTATCATGAATGCTTCCATGTCCTGGAGGTTTTCAAAAATAAACGTAAAAGGCTCCATGGCATCACAGTTCATCAACTCCAGCTCCCTCCATGCTTTCCTTCGTTCATCATGATCCATGGACATGTATTTTGGTTCTTGCACCTGGCCAGTGAAAAGCCCAACACTGTTCCTCACAATGTATTCTGCCTGGTACATATGTTTCAATGTGAGGGGCAGCTCCTCCACTTCTACTTGTTCCTCCTATGACAAAGTAAAATACCATTAATACAACATAAGATGTTTTGGGTCTTTCAAAAGGGGCCTTAAGACATATTTTCAGCATAAATTAAATAGTTATTATTAGTTATGGTTTTTTATGCTTTTATATTGTATTTTCATTAGGCTATTAATTGCGAACCTTTGTACTGTTTTTATTTGTAAGCCACTTTGGACAAAAGCATCTGCTAGCTCAAATAAACCATAACATGCACAAAGTAAATACAGGTAGGTCTCACAAAATTTGAATATTGTGGAAGTTTCAATAATTCAAATTTACAACGTGAATCTCATACGTTATGTAAATTCATTAGACACTATGCGAAATATTTATATTATGCATGTTCATTTTGATTACTACAGCTTATATCTAAAGAAAACCCCAAATTCAGTATCTCACAAAATTAGAATAGCACATACAACCAAAAATAAACAAAAATTTAATTACAGAAATTAGGACGTTTTCCCTGAACTCTGTCAACACGACTCACTGTCAATTAATCGGCAGCAGTCTGCCTTTATCCAGAAACAGCTCAGATAACGTGACAGTAGTGTATAAAACTGTTACAGTCACCGACATAATATTTCTGTCTTCATCACAGCACAGAATAACAAAATACGTCCATAAGAACCTATTTATTATTTAACGTCCGTAAATTAAAACAGTGGACAGTATATTAGTTCATCATTTGTGTTCTGCATTGGGCTATGTGTAAATAATACGAAAATAAAAACTGCATGTAGGAGTGAAGAGGTTTGCTCCAGTCATGTAAACATTTTACTGCGATTAACTCCTTACTCTGATCATTGGAAAAAAGCGCATTATTGGTGTACATTAGGGATGTCAACGATTAATCGATGATCGATTAATTGTCGATAAGACATTTGATCGATAAGACTTATCGATCATCGATTAAGCAGGGTCATGCGCGTGCGTGCTGCTCAACCGCAAAACGGGAGGAAAAATGATGCGAGCGTGCCCCAGTTCTATTTGGGACCATTTTACAGCTGGAGTTACTCCTTCATCATGACTGCAAGTTTGCATGTGCAGTCGCAGCCTTTTGTTTTGTGCAAATGTAAGTTGTAATATTGTGTTTATATTGTGCAGGCCTATCTATAGCTGATTTATCTCATAAGGATGCATTTGGTTAATCATTAACGTTAGAGGCGGTAGTTAAAGCATGGTGGTGATCAGCTTCAGCTCCAACAGCAATGCACAGCTAATAATGACTATTATTGGGACTGTCATATTACACAACATTAATGAGAACACTAGTGTAATAAAACATTGTGATTGTTAATTATTTGGGTTTATTTGCCGTGTGTTTCATTGCATTGATTACAAATCACCAGAGGTCCCCAGATAATACGAATCCCGTGCGAATGGGGCTGATATTAAACTTGTGCCGGAGAGGTGCCGACTAGGGGTGTAACAATACATCGACATAGATGCATCAATCTAATGTCTAACAATACGATGCCAAGCGTTACAAATAATCCATGTACATATTTGTGTAAGAGGCAAGTGGCACATTTGTTTTAATACTTTCCACATTTGCACACAATGTCATGTATTAACACCAATGCGTTCATTCTTGTTTAAATTACCTTTCAAAGCTTGTGAAAGACGGTCAGACATGGCTTCACGAAAATGTATAATTTTCTCCTGTTTAAAGCCTTGCAAAAAGCAGCGTGCACTCATCTCAAACAGAGCACAAATAGGCCACTGAATTGAGTCTTATTTTATTTATTTTTTTGTGCATCAGTAGATAAAGGTATAGTTTTGCATAAAAGGAGAATATAGCGCTATGAATCGTTCTTCACTGAAATTTATAACTTAAAAGAAAATGCTCAATAAACTGCGTCTGCGAAGTGAGTCTTGTTTATTTGATGGTGATTTCACATTTCTTGTTCGTATAAAGGCTAAATACAAATAAAAGGTGAACATTAATTTATTTGTACCGTTTTTATTTCTAAAATATTATATAGTTTTATAGGAGGAGGTTTCATAGACTTGGCAAATTAATTTGTCAGAAGTTTGTAGGTACAGAAATCCTTTGTGGCAGTTCTTGGTCGTTTTTCTAAAGCTTTTATATAGTTCATATCGATATCGAAATTATATCGTATCGACCAAAATTAAGAAATATATCGTGATATAAATTTTGGCCATATCGTCCAGCCCTAGCACAACATGAGTCACGCATTCTGACTCGCGCATGTAACTTAGTTCAAGTGCACTTGTGCATTCGCATCAGATTGTGCTGAAGTAATTTGAAATATTACATTTATTTTGTAACGTTATATATGTGATGAATCAGGATGCGTTTCTTTTAGTGAAATAAAACGCACTAGCAAGTGGCTTCAGTCAGTGATGGCTACCGGTTTTCATTCAGTGCTTCTGCTTTAGCGCATACAGAGCAATGCATAATAACTATGATTGGGACGATCATATTATATACCAGAAACGAGAACACTATTTTAATAAATGGTTGTAAAGTCATTGGGTTAAGGTGCCGTGTTAAGAGCGTTCTAGGAGGAGCGTGTGTACGCGTCTCCCATTCTGAATATGAATATCAGCAACTCAATTCAAGTTCACTTGTGCATTCGCAAAATTTTGTGTAGATATAATTTGTAATATTTTGTTAACTTTATATAAATCTGATTAATCTCATATAGGAAGCTTTTTGTTTAGTTAAATAATGCGCTAACAAAGAGATTCAGTGCCTTACCTTGCCTAACTTACCGGTGTTAATTCAGCGCATCCGCTTCAGCTCGCACAGTTCAAACAGCAACGCACGACTAATAATAACTATGATTGGGACTGTCACATTACATAACATTAATGAAAACAATATTTTAATAAATCGTTTTGAATTAATTGGGTTGAGGTGACGCTTCAGCACGTTGTTCTTGGAAGTGCGTCCACACATTCTGAATAACAGATCTGAGGCGGGGTTCGTGTTGTATTACAGGTTATATTTGGTTATTAAATAAGTAATTTAATTAAATTATAAATCCATTTGACTGTTTGTTACGATCTTCTATTTTTGAATATATCACATGATGTAGCATGTTGTATACATCTATATAATGTATCCGTTTCAAGTTTTGCATTTAATTCAGTAATTCACACACTTTTCCAAAATATTCTAATTTTTGGAGACCTACCTATATAGAATGCATACGTGGAAATGGTTGTCTGGTTAGTTTGGCCATACCTTGACTATTTGGGGTCGATAAAGCCTGTAAATAGGTGGTAGGGTGCCTGCCATCAGTTGTTCTGCCTCCTCTGTCCAGAAGGCAAAGCGCTGCCCTAAGTTCTGCCCATGCCTATTTAAAAGTATGGTACTGTTAATGCAGCACAATTGTAAAGCAGACATTGCAAGCAATGTTTTAGTGCTTGAAATGTGTCCTACCTTGCGATCGAGAATTTCTCCAGGATCTGGAGACACCACCACTTCCGAATAGATGGTATGTCAGTCTGTAATATACATGTAATATTGGAGTCTTGCATTGTTTGTTTTTTAACATTCTTGGATACATACATTACATGAACTACAACTTACATCCAAAAAGTGAAACATGGCACCAGTACAGATGCAGAGGGCATACTGTTAAAGAGAAAAATAATGACTTTCTGTGATAGACAAACAATGTTTTTACAAAATGAATGCACTTTTTGTAACACATCACTTGAAGATATTAAACATTTATTTTTTGTATTGCCCTTTTTCTATTTCATTTTGGACTGACTTTAAAATAGATATTCCTAAAATTACTATTCCGCCCATTACTCCTAGCTGCTGCTACCCGTCTCCACTCACTTACCTCTTATAGCAAAATTTTTAGCCATGCGTGAGACCTTCTTCTTCAACGCCGCATCCACTAGCCCGTAAACCAAATATCGCTGAACGGCATCGTAAAGGGCAAACTTCTCTGTTTTTCCTCTGAACTCCATTTTCATTCTATAAGAAAAAATATTTTTTTTCTGTCAGAAACCCTTCTCTGACACCAAATCCTGTCAGAAAATATTACATGCTACTGTCATTTCTTCACAACTTTATAAAAATCATGTATGCAATATGAAATAAGGTGAACAATTACTTTAAAAAAACAAATTTCTGTCAGAAACCCTTCTCTGACACCAAATCCTGTCAGAAAATATTACATGCTACTGTCATTTCTTCACAACTTTATAAAAATCATGTATGCAATATGAAATAAGGTGAACAATTACTTTAAAAAAACAAATTTCTGTCAGAAACCCTTCTCTGACACCAAATCCTGTCAGAAAATATTACATGCTACTGTCATTTCTTCACAACTTTATAAAATCATGTAATCAATGTAACCTCAGTGTCATCTAGGCCTTATCACTTTATTTTTATTAGATTTCTTTTTTAGTCGTGAAGTTAGTTATAATATTTAAACAGTTTGTGCAAAAATAAAAAGTTACTCACCTCTGGAAATAGGCTTACTTTGTTGCCGAGTTGTTGCTGAGTGGATGATTTGCGGGGGGCAGTGGTATTAAACTTGACAGCAGTCCAATCAGCCAATATCTCCAAGGCACATGATGACAAGATGGTAACCTCTGGCCAATGATTTTATGATTTTCAATGATTTGACCCCAAACCCTCCCACCGAGCACATACTCATACATGCTCCACTCGCCCATAGTCATACTTTGTAATTAACAATAATAATAAACATTAAAAAAAAAAAAAAATCGCCCATAGTCTGCAGCCAGACGCTTCTCTTTTCTTTTGCTGTGAGTGAATGAAAGTCTCGTGGTATAAATATGCGCATGCGTGGAACAGATCGTGCAGTGTCGTAAATAGTTGCAAAACAGTATTTTCATTTGCGCATGCGCATTTTCTAAAGAGTCTACTACGCATGCGTAGAACGGATCGTGCAGGTGGAACGGATCGTGTACCGACCATAGACTGTAAAAAAATATGGACGTAGTGTCCGTGACGTCACCCATAGGATTCCGATAAGCCGTTCTGAAGCTTAAAGTAGGGGCGAGCTGGGCGTTGCCATCTTGTGAGCGAGTCAACGCGTGTCACTCCCGGATAACAGAAAATGGGCAAAAAGGCGGGATGTGCGCGGAGCTGAGGTGACGCAATAACTATAGACGGCGGATAAATGGCTATCCACTTGTAACCACGCCCTTAATTATGCAGAACCTTAAGGCTTTATATAACGTAAACGAATGAGTTATAAAAAAATTCACCCCCCTCAGAGTTGTCATGAAGATCAAAATTAGCCATATAAGCCAAAAACACAATTTGTACCAGGCTGTAAACATGTTTTTTTCTGCTTTAAAGTTGAGAATTTTAACATGGGGCTCAATGAGATTCTGCTCCCTTCTGGAGCCTGTCCCTAGTGGCCAGTTGAGGAATTACAGTTTACATTACTTCCGTATTGGCTTCAAGAGAGATCGCGGGAGGTTGCCGCTTGGTACCGACAAAGCCTATTAACTAGCAGAAGTGGGAGGAGTAACTCGCTTTACACACGTCCTTGACGTCATGTGCGTATGACGTTACCGTTATCACGTGAGAAAACACACACAACCTGAGCGCCAGTCTGAACTCCGTCTCCAATATATATGTGTGTTTTAATAAACAGTTAGGTCCAGTCTAACGATTCTCATTGGATTGTGTTGATAATAGACACTTTCCTAGAGCTAAAATGTGATTTTTAAATTGATAATTTATTAAGTGATAAATTGATCTTCTTTTTGCTTTAAATGATATGCGGAGAATACTGGACGTTTGCCACAGATTTGTCCCACCACCTTAACGCAACCGAATGCTTCAAGCGCCTCCAAGTTCGCAAAATGCGCTTTTTTTTAAACTTTTAAACAGGAAATGACGGGATTTTGCCTGACATTTTTACAGCGGGCCTATTTGAACGGGATTAGTATTACCCCAGGTCATTTTTCCGTACCTTTTTACAGAAGGTAAAAGTCTCGGTAATCATTACAGACAATGTCCGTGAAGATTATAACAGAGATGGCACATTCGGACGGGACTAAAATCACTGAGAACCTCTGGTGATATTAACTTTACCCCCACGTCCCCATGTTAATCTAATCCAGTCCGAATAGGGCTTATGAAACACAAAACCAGGCTGCAGTCAGCGCCGTCTCAAGCTCGGAACAGCGATGAGGGGGCGTGTTACGGCGAAGAGTGAACATATGCACCGATCAGGCATAACATGACGACCTTTCTAATATTGTCGGTCCAAAACAGCTCTGACCCGTCGGGGCATGGACTCCAGACCTCTGAAGGTGTGCTGTGGTATCTGGCAACAATATGTTAGGAGCAGATCCTTTAAGTCCTGTGAGTTTCTGTTGGGCCTCCATGGACCGGACTTGTTTGTTCAGCACATCCCACAGATGCTCGATTTGATTGAGATCTGGGAATTTGGAGGCTAAATTAACACTTTGTACTACTCAGACCATTCCTGAAGCATTTGTGCTGCCACAGCCACCAGGGAATAACGTTTACATGAAAGGGTGAACATGGTCTGCAACAATGCTTAAGTCAAGGCTACATGTCAAAGTAACATCCACATGAATTGGAGGACCTTTGTCATTTTCCAAATTAAATAATAAAAAGTAATTTACTTATTTTTTAATATTATTTATGTCATATCTCTGAGAATCATAACACAATAATGCTGCAATAAAAGTGCTCATAATTTTGTGTACTGATGTAGTGACAGTCAAGTGCACTATAGGAACAAGGCTCCGGTTAGAATTGGATTTACCCTCAAAGACAGCGAAGCGCCTCCAACTGGGCCAATAGTGCAATTTCTCATGCAACTATTTTGTCACAGCTGTCAAATTCATAGAACCACAACTCAATATTATGTTACAGTAAAAGTGTTCATAATGTTGTATAGTGACAGTTAAGTGCACTAGGGCAATTTGTCATGAAACTGTATGTCATCATACCTTTCAGAATCATGGGATCATATCTTCATAATGTCACAGTAAAATTGCTCATAATGTTGCATGGTGACAATCAATTGGGCACACTGGACATAAGACACCAATGAAACTTTAACAACCCTAAATGGCTCAATAATGTGATGGCTCTTAACTCCATAACTGCATAATAGTACAGTAACCAACAATGCAAGAGTTTCAATTAAATGCAATTTAATTCACATTCACTTGAATAATGCTTTTCACTATACATTTATCAGAGCAGCTATACAGATAATGCATGTTTCTATGTTCAAAATGCAAAAGTCTGTTACGAGATGATATCAGAAAGTAATCAGATAACATGATAATGTTGCATAATCATCCATGTTTGATGTTCTGGAGTCCTTATTCAAAGGTGTTGGAATATCTGACGTCTTCATTCATAACAGGCTGGATCCAAGGTGGAGCTGGTATAATGTCTAGTTACCTTGTGTAACAAAGTTCGTGAGTGTGAGGAAGGAAGAGGACACGGGGGTCAGCTGGACGGTTGATGCTTCTCTTTATTTACAACTCAAACTCAAGTAACACACACAACGGTGTTGATTCTCATGAACAACGATCACTTCCGGGTCGGCACTTCCGGCTTCCGGTAACTCAGTCTCTGGGTGTGAGTGGCATCAACCGTCCGGTCTCTTTCTCTCTCTCGCTTCCGGTTCCACTGGCGTTTTATCCTCTCTCCACGCCCATTACTGGAACAAGATACAGGTGTTATCAATCTGCGTCCAACCCACTCACTTACCGCTCGTCCCGCGGCTCTCTCTCCCGCGGCTCTCTCTCCCGCAGCAGACCTCGCTAAACCACGCCCCCCTTGCCACATACCCCCACCGCCCGACTCAGGCCGGGGAGCCCCCGAGAACTGCCTTACCTCCTTTTTGGTCTTGGGTCTCGGACAGGTTGCAATCGCGGCAGTCTTATCAATTTGGGGACGCACCTGTCCATAACCCAAGTGGAAGCCCAGATACCTTACTTCCACCCGCCCAATCGCACACTTCTTCGGATTGGCCGTGAGCCCCGCTCCTCTCAGCGACCTCAGGACCGCCCTGACATGCTGCATATGCCGCTGCCAATCGTGACTGTAAATCACGATATCATCCAGGTAGGCAGCAGCATATGCGGCATGGGGACGCAAAATTCTATCCATGAGGCGCTGGAAGGTAGCGGGTGCCCCGAACAAACCGAAAGGAAGCGTGACAAATTGGTGCAATCCAAACGGCGTGGTGAAAGCTGTCTTTTCTTTGGACAATGGAGACAAGGGGATCTGCCAATAGCCCTTTGTTAAGTCCAATGTCGAATAAAATCGAGCCGTGCCCAGCCGATCAAGCAACTCGTCAACCCGCGGCATTGGATAAGCGTCGAATTTCGACACTGCATTCACCTTGCGATAGTCCACACAGAACCTGACCGAGCCGTCGGTTTTAGGAACCAAAACTATCGGGCTCGCCCAGTCACTGTTGGACTCCTCTATTACTCCCATGTCGAGCATTGCCCCTAATTCCTCCTGAACCACCTTTTTCTTGTGTTCAGGCAATCGATACGGCCGGCTGCGAACTACCACGCCCGGCTCGGTCTCGATATGGTGCTGAATTAAGTCGGTATGTCCCGGTAGGGGCGAGAACACGTCAGCGAACTCCGCCTGTAATTTTGATAAATCAGTGAGTTGGGACGGTGAGAGGTGATCTCCACCAGGGGCCAGCGCGACCGATTGTGCTTTGATGCTCGCCTCTGGCCCGAGATCATCCTCCCCCCCGATCACCGTTGCCAACAACACTGATTCCACCTCATTCCATTTTTTAAGTAGGTTGAGGTGGTATATTTGACGCGCCCCGTTCCTATCGGCTCGTATCACTTCATAATCGAGATCCCCGACCTGTCGTGCGACCTCAAACGGCCCCTGCCACTTTGACATTAATTTCGAGCTCGACGTAGGGAGTAATACGAGCACTTTCTCTCCCGGTGTGAATTTGCGTAGTCTCGTACCCCTGTTATATGACCGGCTCTGGCGGTCCTGGGCTTGTAACAAATTCTCCCTGGATAGCCGCCCCAGTGTGTGGAGTTTTGTTCGCAAGTCCAGCACATATTGAATTTCGTTCTTCGCCAAAGAAGGTCCGTCCTCCCAAGTTTCTCGCAGGACGTCCAGCACCCCCCGTGGCTGGCGCCCGTAGAGAAGCTCAAAGGGGGAAAACCCCGTGGAGGCTTGGGGGACCTCCCGCACGGCAAATAAGAGGGGTTCTAACCACCGATCCCAATTTTTGGCGTCTTCCTGCACGAACTTACGGATCATGGTTTTAAGTGTGCGATTAAACCATTCGACCAAGCCGTCCGTTTGTGGGTGATAGACGCTTGTTCGAATGGATTTAATGCCCAATAATCCGTACAGTTCGCATAACGTACGTGACATAAACGCCGTGCCTAAACGCCACTCTTCGCGGAGATGTTGCGGAGAGCCACTGCTTCTGGATATCGTGTTGCGTAGTCCACGATGACTAACGCAAAACGATGTCCGCGTGCGGATCGCTCTAATGGCCCGATGAGGTCCATCGCAATTCTCTCGAAGGGGACCTGCATTAATGGAAGGGGGCGCAATGGCGCTTTTGGGGCGGCCAGTGGATTCACCAACTGACATTCCGGACAAGACGCGCACCACCTGCGCACGTTGTCATGAATGCCTGGCCAAAAAAATCGGGTCATAAGGCGATTCAGTGTGGCCGCCTGTCCCAAGTGACCCGCCATTGGATTAGAGTGAGCCGCCTGGAAAAGCATTTCCCGGCGGCTCTTTGGAACTAACAACTGGGTTGTATCTACCTTTGTCTGAGTGTCTTGGGTCACTTGATACAACCGGTCTTTTATTATGGCGAAATAGGGATAAGTGACCGGCAAGGCAGGTTGGAGAGACTGGCCGTCGATAGTGCGGACCTGCTGGAAGGCGTTTTTTAGGGTCTCATCCTGGGACTGCTCCAGAGGGAAGTCATCGCGGTCTGAGAGAATCAGTCTCTCGATCCCGCTCGTTTCCTCTGAAGCCGTCCCCAAGGGTCCCGTCTCAGTCTCCCCAAGCTGCACTCGCACCGCCCCCCTCCTAGCCTTTTTCTCCCAAGCGGCATCCGCACATAATGATCCCAATAACGCCGAAAAGGCGGGCCAATTCGTCCCCAGAATTAGCGGATGCCGGAGGTGAGGACTAACCGCCACCTCTACATTATGCTTTTCTCCCCGAAACTGTATCGTGATTGGGACAACCGGGTATTCCACCACATCCCCGTGCACACACCGCACCTTAACCACGCGGCTTGTATCCAATGCCCCAGGCTGCATCAGGCTGCTTTGATGGATCGAGGTTTGGTTACATCCTGAATCCACCAAGGCCTGATATGTACCCCCCTTGATACTCACAGGAATTTGGTACTCTCCTGCTTGATCGGGGGTGGTCCGCTGGACGTCCGGAACCCGGATCATTGTCCCGATGTCCATCCTAGGACACCGGTCCACAAAATTATCCGGGTCCCCGCAACGCCAGCAGGCCAGCGCAGGCTTACCTGCCGCCCCGGTGGCGGGGAGTGGGTTGGAGAATGGGCGTGGAGAGGGGGTGGAACTGGAACCATTGTCCCCTCCCGCCCCCATCAGCCCCGCTCCCCTGGGCAGGGCCCTCGAGCTCCCAAACGGTCCAGGGCGCATCCCACCCCGGCCTCTGGGGGGAATGCGAGGAGGGCCCGGAGGGCGAGAACTAGGGAGAGAGAGAGAAACAGAGGGGGGAGAGAGAGAGGTAAAAGTTAACGGGGGTTCGCCGACCCCCGGGCACGCCACCATGTGATCCTCTGCCAGGTTGATCTCCAGCGACGTGGGCCGGTGGCACTGGACCCACTCGGCTGTTTTCTTCGGAAGCCGAGCGACGAACTGCTCCAGTACCACCAGGTCGATGATGTGGTCCACGTCGCCTCCGCCGGCCAAGAGCCACTTGTGGCATGAGTCCCGGAGCTGCTGGGCCATCGCGAAGGGCCGGCCGGTCTCGCTCCATTCCAGGGAGCGGAAGTGTTGGCGATGTTGTTCAGGCGTCCGGCCGACCCGCTGAATGATGGCCCGCTTGAGGTCGTCATAATCAAGGAGGTTCGCTACCGGCAGTTGTTGGGCGGCCGCCTGGGCCTCCCCGGATAGCAATGGGATGAGGCGCACCGGCCACTGTGCCCGGGGCCACCCGCAGGCCTCCGCCGATTTTTGGAACAGTTCTATAAAGGCCTCCGGGTCATCTTGCGGCCCCATCTTGTGTAGGGGCACGTGGACCGGTGCGCTATCCTGCCCGGCGGCCTCGGTGCGAGCCTCCCGATCAAGCCAGCTCCGGAACCTCTCGCGGTCCTCTTGCTGGCCTTGGACAATCGCCGCAAAGCGGCGCTCCTGGTCGGTCCGAAGGTCCAGCATGGCTTGATGTTGGTCGCGGTGGAGGGCCGCGAGAGTGGTGATGATACCTGCAAATGGCGTGGCGGAAGACGGCTGCATGGCGGCGGCGCTGTCCTGCTTCCTTCCCGGGTTTCGGCACCAGTGTAACAAAGTTCGTGAGTGTGAGGAAGGAAGAGGACACGGGGTCAGCTGGACGGTTGATGCTTCTCTTTATTTACAACTCAAACTCAAGTAACACACACAACGGTGTTGATTCTCATGAACAACGATCACTTCCGGGTCGGCACTTCCGGCTTCCAGTAACTCAGTCTCTGGGTGTGAGTGGCATTAACCGTCTGGTCTCTCTCTCTCTCTCGCTTCCGGTTCCACTGGCGTTTTATCCTCTCTCCACGCCCATTACTGGAACAAGATACAGGTGTTATCAATCTGCGTCCAACCCACTCACTTACTGCTCGTCCCGCGGCTCTCTCTCCCGCTACAGACCTCGCTAAACCACGCCCCCCTTGCCACACCTTGTAATATTGAAATTTATAAAGATTGTTTTAATTAGTTTATTAAATGTATTCATTAATACATAAAAAGGAGGACATGTGCAATAATAACAAAAAACTAAACAAAAACGCAGAATTAGTTTTTGTAAAACTAAGTAAAAAAAAGTCTTAAGTATAAGTAGCTAAAATCTATTAAGCTGAAATTAGCCTATACTGAAATTCATGTGCCTTTATATTTTTACAGTCTAATTTCGGTCGTATATTAGAGCTATTTGCATTTAATTTGTTTATTCTGAGAATAGACACAAGCAACATAACACTTAGAAAAAGCGTGAAAAAGAGAAAAAAACGCACGTTCACTAAATTGGGCGTGAATAAGAACATTTACATTAAAAGGACATTGTTGTAAAAGAAAATCAAGATTCCAACATGTATAATTAAACAAATAGGCTATGATTGATACCTTTTAGATTGAATTTCAGTGCATATCTTCGTAGGTTCTGCTTTTTGGACTTATCATACCCATCCGGGTATGATCCCACCGATATGTAGTTGTAGACTGAATTCCACTTATCTTCCATATCTGTTAAAAAGAAAAGAAAAGAAAGACAAAAAACCCACAAATAATAAACAGATAGATAAAAAAATCTATCTATCTATCTATCTATCTATCTATCTATCTATCTATCTATCTATCTATCTATCTATCTGTCTGTCTGTCTGTCTGTCTATCAAACAATCATTTTAAAATTGTCCACTAACCATGCATACCAAATTTTTGGTATGAAAAATAAAAACATAACGTTAGTTGGCTTCTGGTTGGCTTCGTAAGAAGAACGTGACCGTAAATATTTCTCGTTACAGCTAAGTTAGCCGTTGGTATAAAAACATAGTAAGAAAAGCCCTGGAAAATGTATAAACTTACCTACTACATGTAGAAATTCAAGCGCAATTAATAAAAAATAAACAGAAACATTCATAAACTTACCTAGGCTAGCTACTATATGTAGAAATTCAAGCGCAATTAATAAAAAATAAACAGAAACCTTCATAAACACCTACTGCATGCAGAAATTCAAGCGCAATTGATACAAAATAAACAGAAATATTCATAAACTTACCTACTACATGCAGAAATTCAAGCGCAATTAATAAAAAATAAACAAAAATAGTTCAAAACTTACCTTACACGAGCGCCAGCAGCACGAAATTATGGGCGTGGTGGTCAGCGTCTAAAAAATGATGCAATATTGATGTGCGCATGCGCAGTAAGCCCCGTAGGACAATCTGACGTGTACGTGTAGGATGAAATGTCATGACAACGGCGGTAAAAAGTGACGTCGATGCGTACCCTCTACTAAGAGTGATAAAACAGGTGGAAATCATCATGCCTTTTTAGTTTTGCGGAAATTAGACACGCTTTGACAAAAAGGACGGTTTTTGCGAATGGCGGAGATGGCGTTAAAACGTCCCTTTACTGAAGCAGATTTTACGTGCCCTGTTTGTTGCGACATTTTCAAAGATCCCGTGTTGCTCGGGTGCGGTCACAGTCTGTGTAAATCCTGTACCCAACACTACTGGGCGGCCAAAGGGTCAAGAGAATGTCCGCTGTGCAGAAAAATATGCGCTAGAAACCCCCCCTTTAACCTGTCTCTGAAAAATTTAATCCAAACTTTCCTGGATTCCCGAGGACCTTTAGAGGAGCTGTGTGAGACTCACCGGGAGAGATTGTGTCTGTTCTGTCTGCATGATGAACAGCTCGTGTGCTTGGTTTGCAGAGAGTCACTCGAACACAAAACACACACGTGCCGTCCTGTCAGTGAGCTCGCTGAGGAACGAAAGGTACATGTTGATGATGTGTAATGATCTTAATTAATTTTGCTATATTTAATATTCTGATAAACAAACTGGAATTCATTTTAGAGGCATTTTCGGAAAGAACTTAGTCTCTTGACTAGAAAAGAGAAGATGATACAACGTGCCAGATATGAATATAATCACCAGACTGAGCACATATCTGTAAGTGTGATTTATTTAGAGCCTGAGTCAGATTTCTTTACTATTATAGTTGCTGCTGAAAGTTCTCTCTCTCTGTGTGTGTGTGTGTGTGTGTGTGTGTGTGTTTAGCACCAAGCCAGGCACACAGAGAATGCCATCAGGGAGAACTTTAGGCATCTTCACCAGCGTCTGCATGATGAAGAGAAAGCAATGCTTACTGCACTGAATGAGGAAACCGCACAGAAAACAAAGTTCGTGAAAGACAAAATTGAGAAGATGAAAGACGACATGGCATCTCTGTCCAAACTGATAACCGAATTGAGAAATAATTTGGATATTGGGGACATCCTGTTCCTTCAGGTTAGTCCTTTATCATTTCTTCTCTGCTCGTCTTTTATTGTTTACTCTGCTCTCCCACCGCATGATTTTAAAAGGTTCATTAACTTTTAATATTTCCTACGTTTTCAATAGAAATTCAAGGACATGATGAAGAGGTGAGCAGCTTTCTCCTTTACCTTTTTCTTCTCCCCTCGGTATTGATGTTAAGCAGTGGTGTTGAGTCTGACCTCTGATGTGTTTGCAGAGCCCAGGACATGAACCAGAATCCAGAATCAGACCCAGTTCAGTACGGGCTTATTAATACTGCCAAATACCTGGGCAATTTGAAGTTCACGGTGTGGTCAAAAATAAGACATACTGAAATAAGTTATTGTGAGTGGATTTATAAAATATTCAGACACTTTTTTTCATGGACAATATAAAGCTTTTCTCCTGTGAAACAATCGACATCTTGGGGTTCGTCTGGTTCTAGAAAAAAATTGTTTAAAGGGGGGGTAAAATGCTGTTTCATGCATACTGAGCTTTTTACACTGTTAAAGACTTGGATTCCCATCCTAAACATAGACAAAGTTTCAAAAACTAATGTTGGACGTTTGATGGAGTATTTCTGTGTCAAAAATACTCCTTCCGGTTTCTCACAAGTTTCAGAGAGTTTTTTTCGAGTATGGCTCGACTTGACGTTAATAAGAGCGTAAGGTCCTTGTATGGGCCGTACGGGCTCTTCTCTCTTCTCTTCTTCTCCTCGCGCGTGACTAGAGCGAGAGAGGAAATGCACGGCCGTAAACACTCTCTCAGGTGCAGATCCAGTCGTCCGTGAACACTTATGTCCCCGCGTGCCGCGCTCCACTTTATTCCTATGAGTGACATGAAGCGACTTCATCGCTTCAGCACAGCATTCTGGGAAGGCAGCGCTGCATTTGAACCGATTTGAACGCAGAAATGACGGGAAGCTTCACAACATCGCTTCAGTCGCGTCTCAAAGTGGATTTCCACGCCACTGCTGTCACAGGACTTCAACAAATCATACTAAAGAAGTATGTTTTTGACGCAGTTGTCCCAGCGATAAAGGTTCGGTCCTGCTTTGGAAGCAGCCGGTGAGTAAAACTGCTTCAAATGTCTATGCTGTTGGCTATCTTCCTGTGAGTAAACATCAGTAAACACCATGATCGCGTGCTTCGTCATTCAAATGCGCTAACGGTTACTCCATTGCTGTTCTATGTATAACGTTGCACTAGTCTGACGTGCAAAACCATTTTGCTTGCTACCTCTAAGGTCTAGTCGCAAACAATAGTCCATAAACCGAATCATGTCCTAATAAACTGCGAGTAAACAAGCGCAAATGTTGACAGGCCACTAAATACAGTACATACCACAGAGACGGACGTCCTGCTGTTGCTGTTTCTCCTGTTCAATTTATTTCAGCCTCCGAATGATTCTGGATCATTATCTGTATTAGCTGAGATAGCCATGCGTTTCTCCACGCTTGAGGACGTCACCGCTTTGTTCGCGATCGTCATTCTTTAGCTCCGCCCACTCGATACGCCTCCAGGCACTCGTTTTTTTCCGGAAAAGACTCGGTACAGCCTATATTTATTTTATAAATATAATAAAACTAAAGACTTTTCGGAGATATGAAGGATGCAATACTACTCTATAGGTACTCAAGATTGACATGAGATTGATTGAAACTCAGTGTTTCACCCCCCCCTTTAAAACATGTTAGAATGATGTACTCTTTATATTTTGTTGGTTTCTTATTTCATATTTTTCTTTATTATCATTTCCAGAAAAAATCATTTTATTTTTTGGTTATGTCACCATAAAAAGTAATGACATGTTTTCCTTACACCTTGAATCGTAATGGTTATTTAAGGTTTTTTATTTATTTAAAAACTTTTTTTAACAAATATGAAAAATTTCAATTCAAATATCATCACCTTTTTGGGGAGTCATTCATAACATTCTATAACATGAACTAATCTTTTGTTGTGTAAAAAGTGCCATTATCTGATGTTTATAAAATAAAAAATTGACATTGACACACAAATATAATTTTAATTATTATATTTACAATTATGAGGGTCAGTCATGTTTTTTTCTGTTGGACCACATGACTATGATTTGTCAGATACGTTTTTGTAAAAAATTTCCTAAGTATTATTGATTGATTACATTAATAAAGCAACATCTCTCTTTTTTTTTTTTAGCTCCTGTGGTTCTCGATCCCAACACTGCTAACTCTCAACTGATACTCTCTGAAGATCTGACTAGCTTGAGGGACAAAGATGAGCTTGAAGAGGAAGACGGGGCTGGCCCGCAGAAGACACAGCTTCCTGCAAACCCAGAGAGATTTGATAGGTTTCCCTGTGTGCTGGGCTCGGTGGGCTATTCCACAGGGATGCACATTTGGGATGTGGATGTGGGAGACAGCACCTTCTGGATGCTTGGAGTCACTACAGAGTCTGTCCAGAGAAAAGGAGCCACCAGTTTGCCCAGCGATGTGTGGTGTATCGGCTGGGACAGCGACACACTAAGTCTGAAGTCTCCTGATGAGTCATACATCCCTTTGTTTGGGTGTGAGAAACCGAAGCGAGTGAGAGTGAAGCTTGATTTGGATGAAAAACAGCTTTCGTTCTCAGATCCTCTCAGGGTTACACCTTATTACACATTCATGACCAATTTCATGGAGAACGTCTTCCCATTCTTCTGCAATCTGTGCAGCATCTTTCCTCTGAGGATTGTGCCTGCGATCAAATGAGATATAAAGTTTGTTTTGGTATGCTGTCTTGTCAGTTTGCAGTAATTCTGGTTTACTTAGTCTATGGCAGAAAATAGGCAAGGCATAAAACAAACACTACAAACTGACGAGTGATTTATCTTCTTAGCAAATGTTGACTGTGTTCTTGAGTGTTCTTCTTTCTTTAAGTAAACTCACATAACATTAAGCTGTTCTATAATCTATACTGATTTAATCTTTTAGTAACTTTTGGTACAGTAAGAGTTTAAGAAGTTCAGTTGGTTTTCTTTGAAAAACTGTGTAGTTGCTACATACAAATAAAGCATAGAGTTCAGCATGATCTTTATCATTGTGTAATGCACCTTGTTTCTCATGCATGCTAGTGAGAGAAAGCAAGTAGCTCATATGGTGTGTTTATAATGTCACACTTATTATTTATCTAACAGTTTAAATGTTTTTTCCATACATCAAAATATATAGATGGATTTTAGGAAGGTGGTCCCTCATAAAAGATTTGGAGGTCCTTTGCATCATAAAGTTTGAAAACCCCTGCTCTAGAGTCCACTGGCGGCGTGCTTTACACCACTGAACACCACTTAGTGATGTAAGGCTTGGACACAGCTGATCGGCCACGGAAATCCATTCCATAAAGCTTTCTAGACACTGTTCTTGAGATAATCTGAAGGCTACGTGAATTTTGGAGGTCTGTAGCTATTGACTCTGCAGAAATTGGCAACTTCTGTTTACTGTGCACCTCAGCATGAGCTGACCCCACTCTAATTGTATGTGGCCCACCACTGAGTTGTTTTTGTTCCCAATTGCTTTCATTTTTATAAAACCACTAACTGTTGACCGGAGAATATTTAGTAGTGAGGAAATTTCACAAATGGTCTTATTGCACACAACCTATCACATTACCACACTTGAATTGACTGAGCTCCAGAGAGCGACCCATTCTTTCACAAATGTTCGAAGACGCAGTCTGCATGCCTAGGTGCTTGATTTTAAACACCTGTGGCCATGAAAATGATTGGAACACCTGAATTCAATTATGTGGAGGGGTGTCCTAATACTTTTGACGATATATTCAGCAAAAAAAAGAGACATCCTCCCACTTTCAACTACTTTTTCACCTGCAAATTTCTTACGTGTAAATAAATATAAGTGTGAACTTAAAAAGATTAATAACTGAGACATAAACTGAACACATTTCACAGACATTTGGTGAACAGAAATTGAATAGTGAGTCCCTAAACAGAGTGAGGGTCAGTGTCAAAAGTAGCAGTCAGTAGCTATGTATGTGGCCACCAGCTGCTATAGTTCATCTTGTTCTTATTGACTGAGCCAGATTTGCCATATTTTGCTGTGAGATGTTACTCTACTCTTCCACCAAGGTACATGCAAGTTCTCCAACACGTCTTGGGGGCATATAACACATGGTTTGGCACTGCAAGGACAATCAACTGTCCTTCCTGCGTCTCTGTAGCACTGTCTTGGATGTCTTTTACTACAGACATTGCATTTTATTGCTCTGGCCACACCTGCAGTCTCATGCCTCCCTGCAGCAGGACTATGGCATGTTCCTGCAGGCGATCAGAGACCCAAGGCATCTTTCTCCAGGAGTTAATCTGAGCAAATAATTCTATAATCTCCTATATTCACAAATTTACACAAATAATCAGATCGAATTAAATGCGTATTTGGCTTGCTGTCCGAGGCGAGGCCTCAGCTCGGAATTTTGGCCCAAATTCAGAGTATCTCTGATTAGGAGTTTACCAAGCAAGAGGAGATGGTGGTGGTGGGATGCAGGAAACTGTTGAGGAGCATAGGTGAGCCTATATATATAATTTAAACATAATTTATTGGAACTATGACATTCATTTTCTTCTGCCTGTAAACTGTTAGTGTCTTAAAGACCGTTCCACGGGTGCATGTGCAATAATTGCTTATGGTTCATTAAATGAGCATGAAAAACATTTTAAACACTTTCCAATAAAGATATGTAAAGTTTATTTTACAAAACTATCTTTAAAATACATCTGAAAAAATTACTTTTTAAAAATGTTTAATATTTCCACTGAGATTACATTTCACATATTATGCAACAATCATGTCAGTTGGAATCATAGACCGTAAAAAAATATGGACGACTCGACATCATTCGTTTCCGCTTGGCAGATTTGAAGCTTTCAGGCAGCCTTGCACGGCGCGGACATCTTGGGACCGAGTCTGCGCAGTAGCGATTTCGGGACCGGAGTTGCGCAGTAGAGCGCAGGAAGTAGAGCAGGAAGGACAGCTGCGATATCAAAAGCCCGCCCACTCTCTCGCAGATGCAGAACAATTAATTATGTTGGTGTGAAATAAACAGTTATGGAAATGTAGAAATTAAAGCTAAAGCTCAATCTGCTCCCAAAAATTTCGAAAAAAATCCGTTAGTGCCTCAGTGACAACTTCACTCAGAGAAGCCGTCAGTCTCAGCTGTCAATCATGACGTCACACCCCCCGCTTTTATAGCATCAAATAACTAACTCAAACTAAACTTATTTTTAAAACGAACACCTGAAATGAAATCATCGTGATGATAACTGCCTTCAGTGACATAAACTAACTTTGGGGAAAACATTTTGAAGTGTAATTTTATTACTTAGTTTGCCTCGCGTCCATTAGAAATCACAGAGGGGCGGCTATACTGGGACCGGTCACCGGGGGGCGATCGAGGCGCAAAAGCTTCAGTAAATGAGAGGGAGACTGCAGGCTTGGTTGGAATAAATTCACTAATACTATCCAATACTATATGCAGGATGACAGAATTATTTAAACTAATATACATTATAATTTAGATTCATGTGGTTAGATATTAAAATAATGTAACCTCATAAATAGCTAAAAACATAAAATCAAGATTGTATTGAACTGAAATAAATAAAATTAATCTTTGTTCCTTTTTTAAATTTAAATTAAAAAGTGAATGGGATCACAAAATGTTGTTAATAAATATATCCTCATTCACAGTTTCTGTTAATAAAAAAAAGTTGGGAAACAAGCGGCTTTGTTATAGACCTTAACATAGGAAATACTTTGTTTTCCTTGAATGCTGGACAAGGTCTTCGAGTCAATAATGAGGTTGGGAACTACTGTTGTGAGGAGGTTATTGGCAGTATTGACCAGCAGATGACGGTCTAATCCTTCTTTCTGTAAGACAGACCTGCACCATCTGGTTGTGGTATGGAAGTGGTTAAACTGGTGGAGTTGACTCGCTTGCTTTCTGTCTGCTCGAGTTGAGATGGGGGGAAAAAACAGCGGCAACACGGAGATGCTGAGCGGAGGGTTTTTCTAATCGCCATCGGTGTTCAATGACATGAGCAGATTTGCTAAAACACCAAATTATGGCAGGGAACCTCGGCTGCTACGAGTGTCTAGATACTCCTGTCGCATAGAAAAGCCGCATTGTTGAGCGAAACCCTTGTAACCGTGAGCAGCAATAATGCGAGGGGCGGACAGCAGCAGCAGGTCTGCCGTGATTGTGCTCTGCCTCCTGGGATGCGATTTATGGACGGCGGTCGCTAAAACACTGCAGGAGAACAGCGATGCCAAAGGTAAGAGACACGCCGTTAACACCTGCGAATACAGCACTTCTGTTTGTGTTCATAAAGATCTTGATGGAATTTGGAAGCTCTGCTTTGACTTTCTGCATGGAATTCCAAGTGCTAACTGTTAGCCTTAGCATATTTATAACGCACAGTGTGTAACGGCCACAAAGCGAATACATATCGCTCGTATGAATTAAATAGTTTTCAACTTATTGTTTTAACGACGTAAACTTTGTTAAATGTCCGTGGTTGGATTGTTTTGGTGTTTTGTAAATCTCAAGCCATCTGTTTGAAATCTGATCTCATTTTTGTGATGCCTGTCGTTGCAACAAGCATCCCTGCAGCTTCCAAAGCACGAACCGAGCGGCGCTCATGTCACTTTTTAGGTCTTACATTTTTGTCTTACTCGGTGTTTTTGAGCAGCATGTGTTTGCATATTTCATGTAATATTTACATGTTTATCTGCTACAACTAATTGTACTTTAGAATTCTACAAATTATCCAGAGACTGTACATTTGTCGTCATTTATCCCTCATTATAAATAGTAAACATGGGAGTTTTACATATTGTGCATTCATTTATTTAATAAAAAATATACACAATACACACTATAAACATAGCAGACACTAAGGACAGTATGCAGGCCACATTAGACAGATTTTGTTGACATTTGACACAATTTCGTTGAATAGTAAAAATCTTTCCATCAGTCGTGATATTTATTTTATCATTATTTTTTAAATAACAAGCTTGTTGAAGTTTCTTTTCTATATGTCAATGTAAACAAGAGAACTGCTGCTTCAGATTCATTAATTATTAGTCAGATATTAATTTATACTTTTTTCCTGTAAATCCAATATTTTTGCACAGAGACTCAAGTCTCTCTATGGTGTCATATATTTTAGTACAAAGAGCTGACTGAAACCTAAATGGACCTGGTTTATTTATACCATGATGGTTTTATTATGAGATTATTTCTGGCTTCTGTCTATTTCAGAGTGTTATACTCTAATTGATCTCTCTAATGTATGAAGTAATGCAATGTTAAGTGTCTGTCCATTAAGATCAGTGTGCTGGCAAGGAAGCTGTTTTCATATCATGAGTTCATATTTGACATTTACATAATCCAGATATCATGTCAGTGGTATGTTGAATACTTTTAGGTGAGGCACGGATGCCAGATTGCAAAAATACCTGTTTAAATGATATGGTTGGCAAAGCTCATCTTTTGACAGCTGATATATTTAGCAGCTCATGTCTGAGCTTCTAATATGAGGAATCCCCTTGAACCCCCTCCTCCCTCCTAATGGAGTCTCCTCCTCCTCGTCCCCCTCCGTCTCCTGCTGATGAACAGCAGCAGCACAGATGGGTCTGCTGCTCTCCCTTCTTTAGGACACTAGACTGGCACAGTGTAAGCTTTGACTATGCAAAATCGGGCTTTCCTGCCTTTTGTCCAGTCTGTGCCACTTCCTCGTCACCAGGATCTGAAAAGAGAATGCTGTGTGTGAGGACTTGACACAGTTTAGTCAGGCCTGGAATGAGTTTTGCCATTTAGTTACCATAAATGTGTTATGTTTTCATGCTGCACGTTTAAACAATTTATATTTTTGTCTAACCATAATACTAATTATGCACTTTTGTAAATTGATGTGCACCTGGTTTTTCTAACAAAAAATATAATGGGTTCTTAATTTGTTTTTCATATGCAAATATTTACTTATAATATTTGATTCTGTGCTCTATATGCAAAAAAAGTATTTAAAGGTGTTTTTTAAAAGAGAAAAAAATGATTAGTAGAACACTGTTCAAAAGTTAGTTTTTTATTATTCATTTTTAAAATAAATGTTTCATTCAGCAAGGATGGAATAAATTGCTCAAAAGTGACATTTAATGTCAAATTTTTTTTTTTACTTTTATATTAATTGAAGAATAAAAAAAAAATTGAGGTAAAATTAATTAATTAAGCATGATGGCTGTTTTCAACATTGATAATAATAGTAAATGTTTCTTTACCATCATATCAGCATATTGAGGAATTTCTATGACATTGAAAACTGGTATAATGCCTGATAAAAATTCAGCTTTGCCATCACAGATAATATATAGCCTGCATCTTAAAGGTGCACTATGTAGTATTTTTGTAGTAATATATATATAGGGCTGTAGTTATCAAATATTTAAGTAATCGAGTATTTTACCAATTTTTTCATCGATTAATCGAGTAATCAGATAAGTACTTATAGAGCAATACTTAATATACAAGAGAAAATAAAACCAGTATCTTAAAATTAACAACTAATTTATATTGCTGAAAATGCATTCATTAATATATGTGAAAACTAAACCAATTTAGTGCATTGAATTGCCACATCATAATGCAATACAAATTAATACAGGATAACCAACGAGTTGCTCTGTAAGAAGCATATAGTAATATAGCGTACTATAAAATCTATTAAACTTAATTATACTATTAAACCTATGAATCAAAATAATAATATAATAATAATAATAATGCTTAAACATTGCATTTATGTTGTGCAACTTAACTTTCAAGTCTCAGCTTCAGCTCAGGTATGACAAGCCTTTTCTGCCTTCTGAAGATTTTGTGGCTTTTAAAGGAGTACTTCAGCGCTGGGAAGATGAACCTGTATTTAAACTGGGTCATTAATGTAGTAGAAATGTCAAATTATTTTTGAATTTGGTGCTTTCTAGACTGAGAAAAGACAGAAAATGTATTTTTGTCTCATGGGGATGAAAGACTACAATTCCCAGAATGCTTCACTGCCCTGTGAGACCATTCCCAAAGACACCAACTTGTTTACTGTGACTGAGTTGGAGAAGACACTACAATTAAAAACTGAACGCGTGTTCAATATAATAAGTGAGTCACCTCGCGAGTATCACAGCACTGAGCACTAACTACAGGAGTCAGATAAATGAGCTGATGAGCTCTTGTGATGAGAGCTGAGGTAATCGCGATTACACTCGCGGCATACATTCACAACTCAGGTTCAGTCTGGCTCGTTTCAGTTCATGACTTTGCAAGCTTAACTTTCATAGAAATTAATTAGAGAAGTTTCATTGCTTACCATAGCTCCGTTTAAATGAGTACCTGCAGCTGCCAGCTGAGCTCTGAGTGTGATCTCCCGTCCCCCATGCGTGGGTTCAAAGCATGAGGAAATGGCTCCCTCTGCTGGCTGTAGTCTTTAGCCTTTGGCCAAACATTCCTCCTATGATGCAAATATCATCAATTTGCGTCATAGGAGGAATTTTTCCCGAAATAAAATGCATAAATCTCTTGTCTCAGGGGGATATGAGGGGGGAAAGCACAATCATTCTATCATACTCCAGGATTTCTACTGATACAAAGCCATATGCTAATCGCTGAAGTAACCCTTTAAAAGAAGCAAAAAATATTGGACAGGAAAGAAACTTGGAACAAAAACAAGAGTAGAGATGGAGATAGAGATGCACGGATCCGCTCTAACCACCAAATCCGCTGATTAAAACAAACCATCACCTCTGATTTACATATCTGCAGCCGATCGTCACATTACAATTATTCACATTCTCAATGTTAAACGCAATGCTATCGTAAACTACAATGAAGTGAGTTGCTTTAAATTAGCTAAATTAAATTTCTCAAATAACCTAAACCAGGGTGGACAACCTATGCAGCACACGGAGGAGTAACTGCTGGAGCGTGAGGAAACGCGAAAGATGTGTTTGTGTTTAATTCAGATAAAGTACGTCGCACATGCAGATCTACATTTTCAGCTCATCATTCATCATAGGAACACAGCTAGTTAGGAGCTATGAATAGCCGGAGATTAAAAAGTGTGAGATTTTAAATCTGAGCTCAAACATGGCGTCATCAAACTACACATTTGTTTTGAATAGGCGCCCTCTAGCAGACAGAAAAATGACATAGTGCGGCTTTAACACAATCAGCAAATACACAGTGAGTGCATACAACATTTTTTCTGGTTTATTTATGTATGTTTAAAATGGCCCATGTACTGCCAATATTGCTCGTGCCAACAGTCTGATATTTACTGTAAGCAGTTGCTTATTGCCACATGCAGCCAAAAACAGAGACTAAATGGACTCCTTAATAGTTTCCTACAATAATGCACAAGGGCTTAGAACAATGGGACTTAGGAAACCAGCTATGTTTTAGAGCTTGGGAGACTCATAAAGGCTGATGATAAAGAGAATAAGGTTGGTGTTTAGTCATTAAGTATCAGTAATTGGGAGTTTTGTGCTATAGTCTCTGGATTTTGGGCATTGCTGCAGTGCAGAAATGGAAAGGTCTGTGTGTTTGCCCCCTAGCATTTCAAAACATTTTAAGCACACTAGAGACCTCTGTTGTGCTTAATTTTTTATGGGGTTACGTTTTCAGCAAACACTCAGACATTTTCTCATCTCTGATTACCCAAACCAGACTATCTCCCTTGGGCAAGCCGGTCAGGCAGTTCTCTCTCTTTCTCTTCACTCATATGCATTATCTTACAAACAAAGATAGTAAGGCCACATCCAATCTTTTTTTTTCTTCCTTGTCTCAGGAAATATCTGTGTACAAACAAAACCACTGAAACACACTCAAAATGATGTAGTAAAGTCTAAATGCATATGGTTGTTGAAACAACATATGTACATTTTATTCCTCCCGGCTCCCAACAATGCTAATAAAATAAATGTGTTATAGGCTATATGTCTTGTTATAGCCAGAAATGACAGCGCTACCGCAGCACACATCGCCACAGACGAGTATCTCTTCATTAAGCCAACGCACAAACTACCGCAAATCAAAGCAAAAGTAAAATCGTAGATTCTGAACATGCAATCATCTTCATTAAAATTGAAGAAACTGAATGATCTCACCAGCACTGTGGCCGCGATCTTTCATTTTTGAAATGATCTGATGATCAATAAAACACAGCTCATATCTGTTGTTTTCGGTGATGTTAACTCCATTATATCTGCATATAGTGCGGGAATTGAAGATCTGATTTATATCCGTTTTGTGGAGACGCATTTATGTGCCTTAGTGTAAATGAAAGTTTTGATAAATCAGATAGCTTTGATTTACACACAGAATTTGCATGTGTGTGTTCTCCAGGTCGTGCTTAGGTTGTTCATAAAAGCTAAAACATGCCCAGATGTCGGCTTTTAAAGTAGTTTGAATACATTTTTGTTACTCTCATTGGTGTCTCGCTAACACGACAAAGCACGTACGCAACTCATGACGTCAGAAAAGAATAATGCATTATAATCAGTTATGATCTATTACTGAACCAATACCGACTATCATCCTTGTCTGCTTCGCGATGTGATTCACTTTGACACCCCTATAAAAAACCATCAAAATCCCCCAAAAAAGCACATTTCTTGTCGCATGTTGAATGTTTTTCTTTTGAAACAGGAAATTTGGTTTTATAAGAGTTTTTAATAGCATTGTTTTAGTTAAAAAAATCTAAATATCATTTTATGGGTAGAATTGTCGGTTTTCATGACTGTGAAACATGATAATCCTCCAACACAAAAGCAGTCTTTTAACTTTAAACAGAGCCTGGATGTAGTGAATGAGCATGGAGCTCTCTCTCTCATTCACACACACAGCCTCTCATAGTGTCTCTCCTTTTATAGACGGAGGGGAGAGACAGCCAGTCTGCTGCACATCTGGAGAAGTCATTTTCCCACAAACGGAAAGACAAGCTTGTTTTATGTTTTAGAGTATATGTAAAAAAAATAAAAAGTATTGGATAGTTTTACTTTTAGAAATAAAATAATCACAGTAACATAAGATTATCAGTTATATTAAATATATTTAAATAATGAAATGTTTTTGTTGTACTTTAGAGGGATCTGTAATGGGAAACAACATTTTCCAATGGAGAAGCTGTGTTAATAAACTCTAGATAATCAAGCTGTCTGTTGTGATGGAGTTAATGGTTACTGTCACCGTTGTTATTGTAAAAAGAGGCCGAAAGTCTGTTTTATTGCATCAGATGTCTGATCTAATAATTCATGAAGTATAGTGAGACCACGGTTGTTGCCAGAATTACTTACTAGTACTACAAACCTGATTCCAAAAAAGTTGGGACACAGGGCAAATTGTGAATAAAAACAGAATGCAATGATGTGGAAGATTCAAATTCACAATATTTTACTCAGAATACAACATGGATGACATCAAATGTTTAAACTGAGAAAATGTATAATTTCAAAATGTCTCACTTTCAACATTTGATGTGTTATCTATATTCTGTTGTGAATAAAATATAAGTGTATGAGATTTGTAAATTATTGCATTCCTTTTTATTCACAATTTTTACAGTGTTCCAACTTTGGAATCGGGTTTGTAAATTGCTTTGTATAGAACTTAAATGTTTGTAGAATGAGACGCTCTCTGAGGAAGACTGTTTTTTTGTTTTTGTTTTGCTTTAGATGTGGTTGATTACGTCTGCTATATGCACAGAATGTCCTTAACTTCTGCAGTAATATAAGCCAGCTGAAAAACCTTTGGGTGAAATCACTTCTTAGTGTGGCGGTATCTTCAATATTCTAAGTGTATTAATGTGTATTATAAAGTGTATTATGCATTAATTTAGTTGTTCAAATTTAAAACAAGATGAAAAAGACATGTCAATTTCAGCACACTCTTTAAATTTCGGAGCACGGTTGGCAGGCAGCTACAGCTTTAATGAACATCAGACGCAGAGGTAAAAGTTCTGCCTTATTAACACAATTACACAAGAGATAATATATTTCAGTAAGCCGTTCTTTCAACATACCTTCCGATGTTCAATCATGTTTATTTCATGCTGTAATTAGAAAAGAGGAAGAGCTGATCAGTTCACCTGCGCTCATAGCTGCCGCTTTGCTTGAACAACAGTGAGTGAGTATAGAATGACATCTTGACAGCTGGCAAGTCACCAAATATGCCCGGTAGGCTTATCGGAAACCAGGAAGTACACTGTAAAAATTGTTGTTGGTTTTTGTTGGTTTAACTTAAAAAAGTAAGCCTTACTTTTGAGTTTATTGAAATTAAAAAATTGAGTTGATACAATGAAGGAAAATTGTTTAATAAATAGAAACTCAAAATATTTTTGTATCTGAACCACATAAAAAATGTGATAAATCATGAAAATAGCACTATTCGGCATGTTTCACTGCGTCATCAGAAATAAAACACACGCACACAATTACCCAATATGCTTACACAATCTTTTAATAATATTTTAATAAAGGTTGTCGAATCTCAAAAAATGTTCATTGTATTAACTCAAAATTTTAATTTCAGTGAACTCAAAATTTTAAGGCAACCAGGTAACTTTTTTCTAATAAATTTTTTTACAGTGTAACCGTGCATATAGCGAATTGTAGTTAGGGTGTGGTTATTTGCTTTTTTTCAAACGCTTGCTTTTAATTAGGAAGAGGGTGGAGTCCCAGGGAAACTACATTTTAATATTGTTGCCAACTGTTGGAACCCATGACTTTAATTAACTTTTGCGTGTGACTGTTGTTGACACAGTCTGTCCGTGATTTTGAAAAAGCCACTTGGCACCTGTGATGGCACTTTTCCACTGCATGGCTACGCTTTTCCACTGTGTGGTATGATTTGGGTTGCTTTGCTTTTCAATAGACATATGAGTGGAGTTAGTAACAATTCAGAGTGGGTGGGATTATAGAACCATTATAGTTGCGCCACCTCTACTTCTCGGCATGTGGATGTTTTTAACAGCAAGATGGAGTTTGTTTCAAAGAAGGCCGATGGCAGCTAAACAAAATTATGCTAAAAAAAATCTAGGAACTCATGAAACAAAGCACAGACGATATCACATGGTTAGATGACATCATTTGCATTTAGCAGTGTGTTTATAGTGTCTCAATTGCTATATCATTGTCACAAAAGCATAAAGCAGTGGTAGCTAGTGATGATTCCTTATTGACCAATCAGTAATCTGCAGTGTTTACATGTCACATTTGAGTATTGGTACGGCGTGTTTGGAACATCAAACGAGGCGGTACTATTTAAGCGAAAAGCGTCAAAAAGAAAGCCAGTGGAAATGCACCATAAGGTTAGCCAAATTGTGGTACATTTAAAATGATGTCCTCTCTCAGTCCTTAGCATACAAGAGAGCTTTCCACAACAATAGATAACATTTCATCATTTGAGTGTGGAAATTGGGGGTGGAAATCTCACAATCTAATCCAATTCTGGGAATCACAATCAGATTATAAAACAGTTCTTGAGATAATTTGTTTTCTTATTAAATAATCAGTTTACCGACTTAAATTTTTTAAAATATATTTTTATTAAATAACATTTAAAAGCAGACTTTTGTCAGTGAGTTCTGTGCATTGAATTTATACTATATTCCAAACTGCATAAACTATGCCTTTTGTTGAGCATTTTAGAGGAAAATGCTGGTCAGTAAAACCCCAAATTCTCAAGCAAAATACAGTTTCTCTCAACACACATCCTGTGCAAT
The DNA here is from genome assembly GCF_024679245.1 of Pseudorasbora parva. Classification (NCBI taxonomy): domain Eukaryota; kingdom Metazoa; phylum Chordata; class Actinopteri; order Cypriniformes; family Gobionidae; genus Pseudorasbora; species Pseudorasbora parva. Next base: position 21,345,987 of record NC_090178.1, on the reverse strand, counting down.
AAAGCCTACGATTACCCACTGTATTTTGCTTCAACCATAAAAGCTCATGTAAGTTTATATACATGTCTGGTGGTGGTTTTGTGTTAGTTTGTTTGTAATTGGCAGCAAAATAAAGTCCCAAGCACACAGTTCCATCGCGACTGTGCGGATAAACTTAGAATTGTGAATCGGTGAAGAGAGAATCACAATTCATTGGAGTGTGTCAACCCCCCCCCCCCCCCCAATGGAAATATTTGTAGACATCTTTTGTGATATTTTGTTGAAACCTGCCCACTTTAATTAATTTTAATATGCATAACATAAAAAAGTGTTTGAAATCCTATTTATTACTTTCTCATTGTCTCTACAATGCACACAGAGACAGCTCTTGCACACTTTTAACCCCGTGTAACCTTGACAGTTAAGGCAGTTTTTTTTTCTTGTCAGATTAATCAATAGTACGGTTTCCTGAGGCGTTCTTAAGGTTCAGAATCCAGCGCATTGACTGATTGCTCTATTCATTACTGCACACATGACTCTTGGGGTTAATGATCCCTAGCTTCTATGGCAAATAGAAGTGGGTTGGGTATTAAATGTCTTTGTGATGGTTCATGCATGATGGCTCAGACATTTTTGTTTGTTGGGTAATATTTGTCTCGAAAAACAAAATGCGTATACGGACATGCATTTAGAAATGGAACAAAATGTATTAACCTTAACTCTAAAGAATATTAGAGTAAATGTTATATGGCGACTGTACATTCCCTCTCTTTCCCTTTGCCTCTTTCTATCCTCCACTGCAATGCAGCATCCTTAATGGTTTCTATGCGCACACACTCGTTGAAATACTAGATCTCACTCATTTATTATCCGATTGTGACCTGCCGACAAGTCGCTGTCAGTGTCAACTGTACATAAGAGCTGACTTGCACATGATCTGCATTGTAGTGAAGCGGTGAGGTCATAGATTCAGAGAGCAAGTCAGCAGTTCACAGCATGTGTGTATCAGTGGAGGAGGGAGAGGGGAATTCCTAGAGAGAGCGGAGAGAAAGGAGCGCCAAAATAACACTCCGAATTCCCGTGAAAGAAGGACACATTTGAAGGTCGCATTTGGAGTGTCCTACTCACTTTTTTGAAATGAGACGGCCTTATGACGTATGCATCCTTCAAATGCGACCTCCGGAGGACGCAGCCTTCTGAAATTAGACACAGCTATTGTCTTATTAGGTCCTATAAAGACATTGATTAGCTGGTTCAGGTGTGTTTGATTGGGGTTGGAGCTAAACTCTGCAGGACAGCGGCCCTCCAGGAACGAGTTTGGGGACCCCTGTTATAAAGCATCATCAACGCTTCGTGCATTATATTAAGTGTTCTGAATCCATCCATAGTTTAATGTGTGGTACAGATATTATGTATTTACATAATTGCTATCTTCCGCTGCGTCTGTCAGTCATTCTCCATTCAGCTTTCAAACTGTGTGTTGTGTTTGGTTACGACAGTCAATACGATGAAACTCTCGTTTCTTTTATCATGCTTGATCTGACGATAACGGTCTATGGTTTTACATACTATCTTGCTCGAGTTTATTGCAGTTTCTGAATCATGTTACAGTATAGTATATAATAATAATAATAATAATAATATACTGTATTATAATATCTGATGCTATCTATATTTATATTTGGAAAAAAATGAAAAAATATATATGCAAAGGTTAATATGTAGTAAAAAAAAGACTGATATGTCCCCATTAAAAAGTAAACAAACATGCGTGCTGGGGAAAGGGCATTATAATAGGAGCATGAGAGGTTAACGGCTTAGGAACAGGAGAAGATATGGGTATTAGAGAGTGTGTTATGGAGATTGTTGTGTATGGAAAGATGGACAGAGAGTAAAGCGTGCAGGATGACTGAAGACGTAGTACGGCTTTATTGTCTCTGTATCTCAACAATTCCCAGTAGAGCTTGAGGGCAAAGGAAAGTTCTCACTATTCAGCACAGTGCTATTTTTCAAGTCAAATATTTACCCAGTGTTGGATGACTGCGTTCCCTTCAGTGTGCCGGATAACATTTCAAAAGCTGCTTACAGTAAACACAGCACAGAGTGCTGCGTTGACACGGCCTGCACCTGTGCTTTGAAAAAAGACCACAGGTGGCTGCTTATTGTACGTGATTTTTGTGTTATTAATATTTAATGGCGTAATTTGGGTATTTTTCCACATGCGCCTAAAGGAATCAACAGTACTTTTCACAAACATGGTGATAAACTCGCATCGAAAGGAAAGCTTCGCCATATTGACATCACATTGTCAGCTGAATACTACACATTTATCTTAATCAGACACTTTTGTTTGCAGAATAAAGGAGTTATGCTTGACCAGAATACCATAGTGACCATGGGAAAATGTATGTGAAACATAATGAAAAATAATCATTTAAGTACCTGCTTGCGCGAAGCAATCAATCAAGACAGTCAGTCTGGCTAAAAATGCGTTTTTTTTTAAGTTTGGATGCTTGTCCTGAGGAAACTGGTTTCAGAAAGCCTTACAAGGCACTATAACATCATGGCTAATGATGTAACGCAAATCCAGCTGAGCTTTAGAGATAGCCAAGTAAATATTTAGTCACTATTCTCTAGTCACAGTAGGCTGAAGAAATTAAAACATTTGTGTTCCATCAGCATAATATACAAATAAAGCATTCTGCGGTGACTGTTTGAATCACCCATGGCTGTTGTATTATTGCGTCATTTATGTAAAGTGTTCTGTATTACTGACATCCTGATTGGCCTATGGTTGTGCTCTGTCAGTGCTGTCTGGATTATACTGTAACCTCCTCACCCCTCTCCACTCAGTAAAATCAAAAAATCAGCCCCCACACTCCTAGTTTAATGTCCATGCTCTTTTACATCTGGCATAAGTATTTCACATATGTTTGTTTACTTGTTTGGTAAGTAGCGTGTAATAAGCGAGATAACATGCAATTATCATTATCGCAAAATAAATTCCTTCAGGATGATTGAACACCTGATTGCTTTGTCAACTTTTGTCATTATGACCGACTCACTCATGATCCTTTATGTAGCGTGTATTAATCTGAGCTCTACAGGTTCTCACGGTTTGCGTACAGTATGTTATTTTTAGGTGGGGTAAGTGTTTGTACACACAGCTGTCATCCTTTCACTGATAAATCCCTAGGGAGGGAAGTGACATGACGGTAACAGCATTTAAACTTGTGTGTGTGCATGTGCGTCAGTGTTTTCCTTTGGCTTTATGGCGGATTTCAAAAGTACTCGCTGTGTAGGAAATGATAGGTAGGCAGTTTCTACTCTTAAGCCTTAAACTAAACTAAAGTAGGGGCTATAATCTGTTTGCCGAATGTGTGGATTGTATTAAAATACATTAATAAATGGCTCCTAGAGGTCTTTATAAATCATTCTAACACTGAAATTAAGTGTATTTATACATACAAATGTTTTATATAAATGTCAAGCTTTTCTTGGCTGTTTGGAAGTGGGAACTTGTTTGTTTTTTCTTGTTTTTTGCAATTTGTTAGGTCTGTGTGGTGTTCGTTTTGCTTGTATATTAAATTTTTCCTCATTGTTTGTGTTTTGGTAAATATGTGATTATTGCAGGAAAGTCACTTTTGTTCAACTGAATAAATACATTTGTTGTCTTCACCTTTGCATTTTAACCATGTCTCTTGCAAAGTCAAAGCAAACAAACAGGTTTTGTGTGAATCCCACTGAAAATAGAAATAAAAAATCACATAACATGTTGAGGAGCACAGACACCTTTTCCACATTCACATACATTTGTCTGTGTTCCTTACTACCCAAGAATATTTTCCTCTCTTGTGGAGCAGGTCAGTGGAATGCATCACTACATAAAAAGGAAGTGTGTTTTTGCAGTGGCTTCCTAAAAAGAATCCAAAGGATTTTAGGGGAAGGAAAAGCAGCCCATTGTTTTCAGCAGTTGTTTCCATTGGCCGATGCAAAGGATGTGGAGGGGGTTTTCTCTGTGTAATGATTGGTTGTTTTCCTTAAGTGCCCTTTGAGGATTTCTATGAAAAGGGACAAAAGAACCTGAAGAACATTTCTAAACGTCAACATTAGGGTGCACTTTATGTAATTAAAGAGGGTCACACGATACAATTACTCATTTTTATTGGCGGTTGCTTGTGGTCAGTTCTACCTATAATTCTGTGCACTAAATGCGTTTGGTCTTGAAAAAAAGCATTTTACGAAACGTAAACCAACATAAATTGTAAGCCTAAACCAAAGGGTTTTAATTAATTTGGTGCTTCACAATTGCTTCTTAGAGTGGTAAGTTATGATGCTTTCTTTTTGTACTGTGTGTAAACTCTTGATTGAATTTTGTGTGTTGGCAGAAAGTGAATTATTTTCTCAATTAAGAACAATTATTAACATAAAAAGAGCAGTACATAAAGGTTAAGCTACAGGAAAAATGTATGGTTTTTGCATACAAATTAAAACAGTTTATGTTGACGCACAAGTATTTTTAAATATTGTAACACAAACCATTTGACCACATCCTAAAAAGTGCATGTCAAATACCCAGATGATGCATTTAGTTAACTCAAAAAAGGAAGTGTGGAATGGAATTTTGTTTGTCTGCAATATATATTGTGATATGGAAACAATTTCACCAAATGATTTGAATAGTGCTATTTTCAAAGAATTGATCATTGCAGGATGATTGGAGTGATTCGATCTGATCTGCATAGAAAATAATAAACAAATTACAAGCGTATATATTAATACAATAGAACAAAGATACAAACGAAACAAAATTAAGCAGTGCTTTGTTTTTCATGTAATTCTAACAGTATTGAGGTGCAGAAATTGAATAATAAATGAAATCATACGTAAAATAATACTGTTTACTGTATAAGTTAAATATTTACTTTATATAAATTATCTTTGTTAAAGCTATAAAAATGATTTTCTCTTTTGTTGTTTGGTTAGCATTGGTGACTCAAACGGCTGCGGATATATTAGGCTGCTGTCACTTTAAGATGAATGCACAGATCTAATATAATACACATCCGTTTTCTTTACAACACATAACCAGCTGTTTTGACACATTTTGACTATGTTAACTTTTTAAGTGTACATGTCTGTTCAAACTCAAATGCCAAATTCAGTTCTCTTTCTCTTTCTTTTAAGTGCCTGTGTGCTTTAAACTGACAGGACTTAAAAATGATATGCAAATTATAAACTTTTACTCTATGATGGTTAAACTTTGTAATTAATCCGCAAATCTTACGTGTTCTGATCCGGGAGCAGCTGGCCCATATGGTTCACTAAGCAACTACTATTCCCTATATATCGATAAAACAATATATAGTGCAGCCCTACTTAACACTTGAATCTTAATAACAGGTGAAAAGCAAAAAGGCTTGATTTTTGTTATATTGTATATATTTTGCTGGCGCCAGGGAGCCGCTATCAGTAAGTGTCAGAGACCTTCTGGGAGAGCTGAGATGTCTGAGATAAGACGGTTAAGTACATGGTAGTGTAGAGTATGTCATTTGGGACACAGTTAATGTGACCCTGTCAAGCTGACAGGTTTTTTTCTCTTCTATTTTTCTTCAGAAGTGGCGCTGAAGGTTCACCTGAGTGACGCTAGCACTCACCAGCCTCTCTCTGGTGTCACTGTGGAGATCTTCACTAACCACACCCCTGTTGCCTCGGACATCTCTGGTGCCGATGGCAACGCCTTCATCAGGTTCCCCTATCGCCTTGGCGACCTTCTTGTAGTCACGGCAACCAAGCGTGGCTATGTACTCAACTCCATTCCTTGGCGACCAAGCAGGCTACCTGGTAATGACTTCATATTGGATAATTAATTGTGTACGCTCATTTGATCTGTATAATTACAGATTGATCTGTATAATTACAAAGTGTATTATTCAGAATACACTTTGCGTCATCTAACACTTACTTAAAGGGGTACTTCAGCACTAGGAAGATGAACCTGTATTTAAACTGGGTCATTAATGTAGTAGAAATGTGAAATTATTTTTGAATTTGGTGCTTTCTAGACTGAGAAAAGACAGAAAATGTATTTTTGTCTCATGGGGATGAAAGACAACAATTCCCAGAATGCTTCACTGCCCTGTGAGACCATTCCCAAAGCCACCAACTAAATCACTGATCACTTTCCCACCACCGTGTTCATCTTCATAAAATCAGTCCAGTTAGAGAACAGACACTACAATTAAAAACTGAACGTGTCTGTTCAATATATTGTGAATTAGCCGCTGAGTGAGTGTCACAAACGCAGCAGGCGGTAGATTACACTCGTGAATGAGCTGAGGGAAGAGCTCTCATGATTAGAGTTGAAGTAAACGCGTTCACGCTCGGGCAGTAGTTCTCAGCGCGTGTTCAGTCTGGCGCGTTTTCAGTTCATGCCTTTGGAGACTTACTTTGCTCTGCCGGCGGCTCCGTTTACATCAGTGTTTCTCAAACTTTTTTTGTCATTACCCACTTTGGAGGTAGGAAAGGGCTCCGAGCCCCACCTGTCACCAATCGCCCCAACAAAATGGTAATTATCTAAGCTTTAAGTTTGCCTGTTAACATTTATTTTATTAACATCACATTTAAACTTTCATGTGTACAGTCAACATATTTTAGCTGACTCCCAGTGTGAGTTTTTTTTTAAGGGAACGTTATTTTAGAACGTTTCACCTTAACGTTTCTATGGCAACGCGTCATGTTTATCACGTGACTCACCACAACCAAAATAGCGCTGTATGACAAATGTATCGCTTATTACGTTTTTTGCTTTTTTATTCAAAATATTGACAAACTTGCTTACCATGTCATCAACTATCTAATAATCCAATTGTGGGTGTGTTTTGCCATTTAAAAAAACCTTTATAAATGATTTTGATCTATAATGTGAGATGGGCGCTGCCACGTTTGAACAAATGCACCGCAGTTCAGAGTCCTGTCAGTCGGATTTACAGCACATATATTCATCAGCTTCTCCTGGAATAAGTATGTGACCGGTGAACTGGGAGAAGAATCGAGCAAACTTTATAGTTACTTACACTATGTGTATCTGATATGAATAAAACATGTCAGCCAATTATATTTGAATGGATTGTTATTGCTGCTTCTATAGACACCAGTGTGTATTCTACAAACTCTAAATGTATTGTTTTACTAGTACTTGTGTATTTAAATGTTACCCTTTAAATTAAACCTAAAATAAACAGTATGTGGTTGAAAACACTTTATGACGTATGTCAAGAGCTGAGCACGTCCGCATCTGGCTCAGTGCCAGCCGAAGCGTGTCCCACTGTTTGAATCTGGCAGTCACTGAACATTCTAAATCCCATATGTGGGTCCGTACTCTCAGGGGCACAGAAATAAAAATCCCATGTTTGACCGCTTAAAAGGTCAATAGAGATGGGCACAAAAAATTAACAAATTTCCTCCCGTTTGTTGCGCCCCATATGTCATGTCTCTATTCCCCACCATTGGGTGCGCCCCACAGTTTGAGAAAGGCTGGTTTACATGAATGCCTGCAGCTGCGAGCTTAGCTGTGAGTGCGATCCCACTCCCCGAGTTGAGATGTGCGAGTTGAAAGCTATGATATGCTAATCGCTGAAGTAACCCTTTAAACTTTAATCTATCAACAATACTGGAAAAATTTATCAAATCTCAAAATGAATATCCACATTTCATACTGTAAATTAGGTCATGGTGCCTTATTTCACTTGTAGCATTTAAAATAATTATTTTAATCACTTAGACAAAATCTTTAAATGCAGAAAAGTCCTTTTTTCCCAGTGTGTCTGAACAAATCTGTATTTCTTTTCTTTGAAGATTGTGTTAATGGGATGGATTAATTCTGCTTTGTGGCCGACACATCCTGTGGGTCACTCTATAGAGAATCTGGGACAGGAAATGAAAACTAGAGTGGAGCAGGAATGCAGAAAGCTGTTGGAAATAAATAGAATGTTAGATTACAGCTAACGAGATTAACCTACTAACCAGCAGCAGGCAAAAGAAAATACACCTACATACATAGGCACAGCTCAATCGTGCAGATGTTTCAGGGCACTATGTTTGTCTAGTAACGTTTTGTGGAGCAGGAGGTCAGACTCTTTTTCTTTAATAACAAGTGAAAGACCTTCGGAGGAGAGATATTGAAATGTTGTGGACATGATTCTGGGCTTGCAGGCCTAATTGTGATTCATCTTCCTAATGATCCCTTTCTTTGTTTCAAGTCTTCTCATCTCTCAGTCTGGATCTGCTTCCTGAGAGGGCTGCCACTCTGATGGTGTATGACGACGTGGTGCAGATTGTCTCTGGATATCAAGGTAACAGTCTCTTGTGTGAGTGTGCGTTTTACCAAGGTTTATCGGGCTGCCTTCCATTTACTCACATTGTAGTTATATCAGTAAGACATTTTCAACTTAACTCAATTAGGTTTTCTTAGTAATTGTTAGAAGTTGTGCAGTTATCAGTGAAAATGCTGAAATATGTGTGTGTGTGTGTGGGGGGGGGGTAGTGATTTCTTGATTTTGGTCTAAATTGACTTACGGTATAGAACTATATATATATAGTAATTGCATCAGTTAACATGAACTAACCATGAACAGCACCTCTGTTTAGCATTACCGTAGTTAATCTTCATTATCATTCGTTAACGTAGCTAAAAATCTAGCTGTTCAAGGTTTGTTCATGTTAGTTCACAGTGCATTAACTAATGTTAACAAGATTTTAATAACGCACTTGTAAATGTTGAAATTAACGTTAACAAAGATAAATGTTTTATAAGTGCAGTTTATTATTAGTTCATGTTAACTAATGAACCTTATTGTAAAGTGATACCGAACAAAGGTTCGATCTTTCATTGGTGATGCTCTTTTGTTGTTCACACATGACAACACACATTCTCTAGGGATTGAAAACTGTGTGTTAACGAACTACCTGTAATGGAGAGGAAGGTGAAGGTGAAGTGAGGGCGTGTCTGAAGTCGGTCATTAAAATGGCCTCACAGATCCCTAGTGTCCTGTGTGTGTGTGTGTGTGTGTGTGTGTGTGTGTGTGTGTGTGTGTGTGTGTGTGTGTGTGTGTGTGTGTGTGTGTGTGTGTGTGTGTGTGTGTGTGTGTGTGTGTGTGTGTGTGTGTGTGTGTGTGTGTGTGTGTGTGTGTGTGCGCGCGTGCGCGCGCGGAGATCAGCATGTTTGTAATCACAACATTTTAAGCATTCCATTTGTCATCATGTTCATATAATCACTTTATTGTGCTATGTAAACTCAACATATATATATTTTTTAATTGTTGTATTTACCAGTAAAGAAAAACGTTTTACCTAAACTTAGAGGTTTATATATGAAACAAGACACACATGACATTGTCATTGTCTTTTTATATAGAAATACTTTTTATTCAGCATAGATGTATTAAATGAAACAAATGCGATAATGAAGACTTGTTACAAAAATGCTATTCTTTTTAAAGGTGCACTATGTAGTATTTTTGCAGTAAGATATCCAAAAACCACTAGGCCGGTGTTATATATTTTGTTCAGTTGAGTACCTACAATATCCCAAATGTTTCCAACTATTTGTAAATTGTGAGAAAATGGCAATTTTAACCAAGGAGCTGGGACGTCTGAGGGAATCGCCTGTCAGTTGCGTCATATCTGTGTTATCCTCGGTTTCCCGTTTAATTTGGCAGAAACGCTTTACTCTTAGCAGTATTTTAACTAACAACCAGGACATTTCAGCATAGTGTTTGAGGAAGTCGCCTGTCAATTGTGTCATATCTGCGCTACCCTCGGTTTTGGGTTTTATTTGGCACACTTAAATGTATCTAATATGATAAACAGAGCTGCATTACCTCATCATCATAACCGGAAGAGCAGATCAGTGCAGGCGCCCGGCGACTGTGTCCCGTCCCGTCATAATAAAAGTCCCGGTGTTTTCGCGAGGCAGGTATTTGTTTAATAATCGCTCCAGCTGCTGTGCTTGGCTCCACAACACTCGGTCCTGATCTGCTATACACTACAGTAACGTAACCGCATGCATGAACATGATTTCTGCCCAAGTCCTATTTTCCACCGGCTGTGAGGTGAAGACCACATGTCCCAAGATGCTGCGCTCAAACTTTGCGTCATCAAACTATGCATTTGTTTTGAATAGGCGCCCTCCAGTGGATAGAAAGTTGCATAGTGCACCTTTAACTTTTTCATAAAAGAATCCTAAAAAATGTATCATGGTTTCCACAAAAATATTTACGCAGCTCAACTGTTTTTGTTTGTTTTTTTAATTATTATTGAAAACAATACCCAGATAATAAGATTTGTTTTAGCACAATATTAGTATATTAGACAATGATGATGTGCCACTGAAGACTGGAATAATGGTTAAAAAATTAGCTTTGCATCACAGTAATAAATTACACTTTAAAATGTATTAAAATTTGAAACCTTTTTTTTCCATTGTAATGTTTTACAATATTACTGTTCTAAATTAATTTAATTGTATGATCTATAGATATAAATACAGCCTTAGTGAGCATTTTTTCAAAAACTTTATAATAATAATAGTGTAAATTCTCTGGAAGGTCTTCATATCCCATGTTGATTTGTTAGTAAATAAATGTTTTAAGGATATTTAGACATTTATTTCTAGAATAGAAGACAAAATACTGAAGAAAATATTTTTCTACATTGAATTGTCTAGGTAATTGTCATGTGTCAAGTGTAATGAGAATCATTCTGTACTGTTGTCCACGTGGTTCATTGGACTTCCTGCTAATTCAAGCTCTCTGAGTGAGTGTGAAGCCACATTTAAATGAAAGGCTGTACACACGCAAACAAAGCAAAAATGAGAGGAATTCACTTTTTAAACCAATCTTTCACATTCCTCTTTTTTCTGTCTCCGTTTCCCACGTCCCTGTTTCTTCCTAGCTTGCACTGTTTTCCTTTACTCTTCCCCCCAGCAACCTCTTTTCTTTTGGTAACCTGTCCCTCGGTGTGTGATATTTCAGGAGAGAGACATGTTTATTGGTCTCAGGGGAGTACTAACGCTGCACTCTCATTCGGAGCATTGCCCCAATCCTGTCCCCCCTAAAAACACTCAATCACCATACGTTCATAAAATCAGACGACACCGACAGACATACAAAGCCTCAGACACACTGCTAAAAACGAAGGCTTTTCTCGCACACGCGCCACAGATCTGTTATTATAATCATCTACTTGGAGACTATTATCACACACTCTCACCTATTGCTCAGTCACCGCAGTGTTTTCAAACAAAACACCTTTCGTATTTCACTGCAGGTGTGTGTGATGTGAATGACATCAGCTCTTCTGACATGTAGCTAAGAAATAATTAAAAGGCTAATTGAAAGCCAATCACTCAACTTAAATAAAAACGGAATAATTATTTTCATTTTCAACAACTATAAATAAAGGGCTCATATTAAAATGTGTATATATAGCGTTTTGCTAAAAACTAAAATTAATCAATATTTTGATTAAAATTAATCGATATAGTGTAGGCTAAAAATGGATTTAGGCATCACAACATAATGTATACTATGACAAATGGACATTCAAATGGCTAAATATTACTTTTAACAGCATTATTGAATTGTTTGTAAAGATGATTGTTGGTAATTGTTGTAAATGATGATTATTGAATTAGTGTTGTTAAGATGAACTAATTAAGTGAGTGTTATGGCAGTACAAGCAATCTTGTGGAAATGTGATAATGCAAGAAATGGTTCTGCACAATAAAATATCAGTATTGTGTTAATCTTTAAATATCTGTTATCTTTCAATAAACAATATTGTGCCGGTATACTGTTTAAAAATGATGGACTCAGTAATTGGGCTCAGACCATTTCCTGCAAAAGTTTTGTTTCTTTCTTTTAAAGAAATGACTACTTTTATTCAGCAAGGATGCATTAAATTGATTAATAGTGGGAGTAAAGACAATTATAATATTACAAAAGATATATTTTTCAAATAAATGCTGTTCTATTGAACATTCTATTCATTAAAGAGACTTGTAAAAAAAAAAAAAACAGCACAGCTGTTTCCAATAAGTACTATAATACTGTATTGTAATACTGTAACAACAATTTCTTAGAAATACATCTGAAAAAATGGATCTAGGAAACTCCGAGAGCATGTGAAGGCAGCATAAGCACCCAGTCATGATCACGCTCATTTGACTGCTATAATTGTGAGAACCCCCTAAAACATCTATCATACAAAATAATAGATTCCTAAGATTATATTCATAACAATAAAATAATGCATTTCCTTACAGTGATAGAGAGCGCGTTATACTCGTAGCTGAAGTCAACAGCGGCTGGCTGAACTGAGCGGCATGAGTGGCTTTGTGACGTCAACTTCCCTCTTTGATTGATTGGCTACGGGATGAGCTGTCAATCTAGAACTAGAGGACCAATGGTCCACCAGTGGACCTAAGACCCGCCCCTGATTTACGTGAAACCAAGGGGGTAATCTAGCACTCGGAAAGTGTTCCACCCATAGGGGTGGCCATTGCTAACCAAGCCATCACCTGCTGTTAGCATCCCATTGACTCCCATTCATTTTTGAGTCACTTTGACAGTGAATAACTTTACATCTGAGGTGTTTAAAGACTCCATTTGTCCATTGTTTATTTATAAAGAAACACGACAATGCATAAAAGGCTCCATTACTTGTATCTTACACTATCACCCCGTAGAAGCTGTTTTTGTAAAAAATAGGCTAACGATTGCGTCATAACCAACCCGACTCTGTCGCGCAGTAGAGAAATTACCGTATAGACAGGAGGAGACACTCGGGAGCAATCTTTTACTGTCTATGAGACAGTCGGAGGGACGTGGAGACATAAAGTCTGATAAAGTCAAGAGAGAAAAATGGGGAGAAGCCGATAGTGAGCCAAAAGCAACGGTAGAAAATATTTAAACAACGTGATTCAGATTTCCCTTTCCACAACTACTAGAAGACCTACAACTGTCAGACAGGTTGCTTACGTCACATCTACGTCGTCAAGCTCAGTCTGAGCCTGCACAGTTCGCTCAGCCATCAGGAAGTGAGTGCCTCTGATTGGCCTCATTTTTCCGCCGTTGAAGTCAATGGGAAGGCTCTGTCCATTTCTTTTACTGTCTATGCGTGAAACTCAAACTGCAACATTTGGAAACGCAAGTGCAGAATGTGGAAACGAGCAAAGGAGAAAAGAGCACAGACATACATAAAATGAAAATAAGAGCAGAAAACATGATTTTGTGTGCGATTCAGATCATTTTGAATTCATGATTCAGTTTTGAGCAATACAATTTCAAACTTGTTTAAATGTTTGACTCACGCTTATTATTTGTATTTCTATGACCGCATTGTTTGTGAATCTGCATTGATTTTTCAGTTTTGTGTGTTATATTTTCACATGTGTTTTTAAAATTTGGGGAAAAAATTTTTTTTTTATGCTTTACTGCAATCCAATTGGCGGGAAATTGAGCCTATACATACTTTTACATGTCAATAACATACCCGCAACAATAGGTGGCGCCAAATATGTGTAAAATAAGTGTGCCAAAAAAATTCGGTGTGGCAGAGTGTAACGTTACAAGATTGCGAGCGCAATATACACTTTACAGTTTTAAAAACGCGATAAAAAAAAAAAGCTTACCGTCTAACTGTCATGCCTCACTGACAGGACCAAACTTCCCCCGTACGGGATTTAAACATGTAAGACGGCACGGCACCCAGATTTCAAGCATGTTCAAGATAATGATAATAAAATTCAGCATTACCATCACAGGAAGGAAATTCAATTTTTAAATAATAGAAAAGTTACTTTAAATTGCCTTTTTTTTTAAATTTCAAAATATTTTCGAATTCTTGGCATCCTAAACTGTTTAACGGTAGGGTATTGTACGCCCCTATTTCTGACGGTGTCATTTTGGGAGTTATGTTCATGTGGTTGGGTACTATAGTCCATGTGAGCTATAGCTTAGTCTCATGTCTGTGGTATGGAAGATTTGCCACAATGGAAACATAATGACATCACTCTCAAGAGACATGCTTTGCAGTAGCACTCCATCGGCTACTGATCCACTCCATTTAGATTATGTCAGGGGTATTGGATCACTAACCTAATGTATGCTTTAGGTTTATGTGTGTGTGTGTTTGCATCTGTAGGTTCAAAGCTGCAGCCTTCGGTGCAGTTCCAGAGAAGAGCACTGAGTCTTCCTTCTAATGCCACCTACACCAACCTAACCGCCTTCCTTACTGTGAGCAGTTCAACACAAGACACACAGTACTTCCCCTACCTGCAGGGCCTTCATCCCAACTACACAGGTAACACGCGTGAGGGCTCAGGACTATGGTTGACATGTCACTAAATCTCACTGGTCAGTACCAGTGAAGATCAACAGCAGTTAGACATTTCACAACATGCTATTTATTACAATATTGCTAAATGTCAGTAAAAAATAAATAAATGCCCATAACAACAAAAACAGACAATGGCAGGTTTATTAAAGGGTTTCTTTAGCGATTAGCATATGGCTTTGTATCAGTAGAAACTCTGAAGTATATTCGAATTATTGTGTATTATTGGGCATGAACTGAAAACGCGCCAGACTGAACATGTGCTGTGAATCTATGCCGCGAGTGCCGTCGCGTTTACCTCAGCTCTCATCCATGACTTTCAATGTGACTCCTGCAGCGTTTTGGGCTGTGAGACTTCCTCAGCGGCTAAATCACAAAATATTGAACAGACACGTTCAGTTTTTAATTGTAGTGTCTGTTCTCTAACTGGACTGATTTTATGAAAATGAACGCGGTCGCGGTGGGAAAGTGATCAGTGATTCAGTAATCTAGTAGCGGTGGCTTTGGGAGTGGCCTCGTAGGGCAGCGAAGCATTCTGGGATTGTTGTCTTTCATCCCCATGAGACAAAAATACATTTTCTGTCTTTTCTCAGTCTAGAAAGCACCAAATTAAAAAAATAATTTCACATTTCCACTACATTAATGACCCAGTTTAAATACAGATTCATCTTCCCAGCGCTGAAGTGCTCCTTTCAGATACATCTACGATGCAAAGCCAAATGCAGAAATACTATATTTGGACAAAAATTGTTTTTTTGCCCTTCCTGTTTACATTCCTTACAAATCGAGTGTGTTTGCATTACTACCTTAGACAGGCCTTTTGATCATGTTTGACAGTCAATGCGTTGAGCCACAGCACCGTAAAGCATATGTACAAATACCTAAATAGCCGCTGCCTGTCAGCTTGGCAAGATGTACTGGTAGTTTTGACGTTCTTGCCGCGAGTGTTTTTTTTTCTCTGTGTGCATGTTTGAATGTTTAAATGATTTTGAGATTGGGGTAAGTATTTAATTTGCATTAGAAAGTGTTGTCTGAATTGATCAGCACTGTTTCAGAATTACAGCTTTTTAATAGAAAGCTCTCCAGCACTGAATAATTAATTAAGACATTACAGAACAAGTTCTGTCATCCATAATGATGATATATACTGCAAACATGAGTTCACTCTAAAATTAATGAAAATAATTTTTGCAGTAATTGTAAGTAAAAATAATGGATGACTTATGTCTGGCTGATACTGTTTTAGACAACTCTCATTATTAATATATAATATAAGTCATCAAGTGTGGGTCCAACAAAGTATGGAAATTGTTTCTTGTACAGAAGTAAAAAAAAAAAAAAAAGTCCTTAAAATCAAGCACTGAAATGTATTAACATTACCATCAAATACATAAGCCAAATTAATACTTTCAGAAAAAATGCAGTAAAGTAATTTATATTGTTATAAAATTATATTTTAAATCAAATAGGTTCTTTTAAATGTTCTGTTAGTCAAAAAAAAATCCATTTTGTCCCCCCCACATTATCAGTTTTATACTGTAATCCTAATCAAATAACTGCAGCCTTGGAGAGCATAAGAGACTTCTCTCAAAAACATTAAAAAAATCTTACTGACATGAAGCTTTATTCTTTATCTCTGTCTTTTTTTATATCACCCTGTTTTGTTCATGCTCTGTTTACATTTCTTTCTCTGACAGCCAGTGATCGAAAGTTTGAGTTGACTCCTATAGCTGCTATCAGTGTCCATCTTTTGGGCAACGATGGGGCGGAGCTTCACGTCAGCGAGCCAATCAGTGTAAGCATCCCCCTTCCTGCAAACAGTGGATTGAAAGAGAATGATCACATCCCCGCCTGGAGGTTTGACCCTAAACTTGGTGAGTTTATTACACACACATTCGTCTTAGAATGCAGTGATGCTTTGTTGCACCAAAGGTGCTGAAGGTGTTTCCTGCCCGAAGCGGGTTTACTGTATGTTTTTATGTGAGGTTGTGATCTCTTGAAAGCCTTCAGATTTCCTGTCTTCCTGGTTTCTGAGGCGAATAAGTCCAAAGGAAGTGTTCAAATCTGAGCTGGGGGGAAATGATGTTGGACTGTTTTTGAATCCTTCTTAAGGAATTTTGATGGAAAGAGGTTCCTGGGGTCAAGAGCTCCCCTTTTCCAGTTTTCCATTTCCAACTTGTGCGCGCGCAAACACACACACACACACACACACACACACACACACACACACACACACTTACTTTCTTTTTTCATGACCAGAATATCGTTATTGTTGTTTTGTTTTTTACAAAAAATAATCACAATTAGTATTGTAAATAGGAGTAGAGAGAACAGGACGAGGAAATAGTGGAAACATCCATTTTTTCTTTGCATTTACAGTAGGGTTGCTACGAAAGACTTGGCTAAGTGAAAAGACATTCCAATATCCTGTTAAAGTTGCTGTTTTTTGCTGTGATTTTGTGAGATTATACAGATTTCACTGGTGACAAAAGAGATTGTTCAGTAGGCAAATCTCATAATCAAATAATACACAGACAGAATTAATCTGTTCCAAATCAAATCCAAGTCACAAGTGTTTTCACACTGTTGCTTTCATTTCTTATCCCAGACTGAGGTGAAATTCACAGGATATTGTGCCAAAGTATTTAGAAATGTTGCCTGATGTATTGTAATGTATCATAAATGTATTGCTTTAAAATGTACAATAAATAACATCTATTGAGTTTCTTAATTCTCCCAGTTGCTTGGAATTGATTGTGCCAGCCAGTTCTCACACTGTAAGAGGTCCAGTGTTTATATTTCCTTCCCAGCAGAGGTCTGGACCGTACTTTTTTGGGATGTGTTTGAGGTGTTGTTGGTTTATTGTCCTGCGATTCGGGATCAGACTCAAACATTTATTGGGCGAGGGCTTGCAAAATTCCAGGGCTAATTTGTTTCCCAATCGCGCTACCAAAATGTACCACCGGCCTACCCAACGGGTTATCATAAATAGTGAAATAACATTCCTTTCTTGATGTGGGTTGTTCACTCTCTTGACATGTTTTGAACATGCTGATTTGTCTCCAGTGAAATTTTGCTGATGCACGTACCCGCTGTGTTTATGATTCGCGATTCGTGGTTTTACCCAGCAATGGGCTGGCCATGTAATAAAAAAATGACATTCCAATTAATTACGGGTGGATGAGAAATAATTGTTTTTTTTGATAAAGTCATTTATCAAGTCCCTGTGGGCGAATAATTTCGGTCTTGAATCATTGCTGATTTTCCACATTGAAGTTTTTAAAACAATTCCCCATTTGTACTCAAGGGGGAGTCAAAACCCATTATAATATGCAAAACTGTTATCCAATCATAGCAATGAGCTTTTACTTTCAAGTCTTCAATGCAGCACGCCCAAAATAACCGAGGGTTCCACGAGCTAGGCTCACAACCAGGGTAGAAAACGGCCTATTACGTATTCATTATGATGTTTTTGAAAGTAAAAACCACACAAACATCATTCATTGACATCAGACAACGGTATAAAAAAGCCCGTTCATGAGCCCTTTAAAATTTCTTATTTCTCTGTATTTCAACATTCTTGGAAACATTTGGGATAATATAAGTACACAAGTCAGCAAAAAACATAGCATGGTTCTAGTGGTTTTTGGATATTTAATCCAAAAATCGTACATTTTGTGCCTTTAGCAGGTAATATCAGATGTTTTATCAGGCTGTTCTTACTTTTATATGCCCATGTACATAATACTGTATGGGGTTCAAGGTGTTCTTATTAATTTTTTTATTTTATTTTTATATTTTGCTTTAAATATGTATCTACTAAAAACAAACAACTTAATAAAATGCCCTCATCATGAGCAAAAAAAAAAGTTAAATAAAATAGCAATTAAAAAATGTGTTTATTATTAACATTGTTTATTTAATGCTCTTAATGCGCTAAATGAAAAGGGTTTGGATAAAGTTTGCTTGACTAGATACAAATATTTTAGGATATAGTGTCGAAATATCATTACTGTAAACGACCCTGGGCACTTGTGGTATGTATTGCTCCGTTGTTTTGATGTGCTGCTCACTTTAAACCATAGAAACTGTAAAATGGTTCTACCATTGTCATTAGGTCTTGTGATCCAGTTGTAACCCAGTCAGGATCCAGATCCTGGCCACAGTCTGCTATTACAGTCCCTTTCTGCTGTATATCTGCTGGCTTGTTTTTGATTTCAGAGTGGAGTGACACTGGAACAGTTTTCTCTTGATACTTCAATTGTCTCTCAGGTTTTTACCTCATAAATCTGAACTTTGAATATCCCATAATTTCACTGTGGTAAGATGATCATTGCTATAATTACAACCCAAAGCCAATCTGGACATATCTTCATTTCAGTCCTCTGTATCTCTCCCACTCTGTCTGGCCAAATTCACTCAGCATTCTTATTTTTTCTCTCCTTGCAATTACTGTTTGGGTCACATGAGGTAATCTTTTTTCAATACCACTCTCTTAGGACATCTCCTTTATGTATAATAATCTATCTATCCGACACGCAGTACTCTTCAAACGTTTGGGAACAATAAGATAAGTTAATGTTTTTGAAAGAAGTATCTTATGTTCAACATGGCTGCATTTATTTGATCAAAAATACAGTTACAAAAAAAAGTAATATTGTGAAATATTACAATTTTAAAAATGTGTTTTCTGTTTTAATGTTTTAAAATTTAAGTTATCCCTGTGATGGCAAAGCATTATTAATATTAATAATTAATTATGAATGCTAGTTTGGTGCTCAAGAAAAAAAAATATTAACATCAATGTTGAAAATGGTTGTGCTGCTTATTTATGTGGAAGCCATGATGCATTTTTTCAGTATTCTGTGATTAAATTGAAAGTTCAAAAGAAGAAATTTTTCTACAGCCATACACATACAATTCAAATGCGTGTCTTTGACTGTTGAATCACAGTTGTTTTGTTTGCTATTTGAGTGTTTTGCAGTGGTTTAAAACTGGTTGAAGAGCCCATTCTGTTGAACTCCTTGTCCTAGTTCTTGAACTCCAGTACACCCCCCTAAATGTGTCTGATTCAAGTCAGGTGAACCCAACTAGTCATTAAGGCAACTTTTTGATTTTGAAAACATGTAGTTTTGTACATCTCTAGTGCAAATAAATACACATTTAGTGTGTATTTATTCAGAGACTGCATGATGGACATGAAACTTGTGTTCATATATATATATATATATATATATATATATATATATATATATATATATATATATATATGTATATGTATATATATGTATATGTATATATGTATATGTATATGTATATATGTATATATATATATATATATGTATATATATATATATATATATATATATATATATATATATATATATGTATGTATATATATATATGTATATATATATATATATATATGTATATAAATATATATATATATCTCCCTATATATATACATACATATATGTGTGTGTGTCTGTGTGTGTGTCTGTGTGTGTGTCTGTGTGTGTCTGTGTGTGTCTGTGTCTGTGTCTGTGGCTTTAAAGCTGAATTCTAAAGCCACACTCAGAGTCTTCTGGTCTTTAACACTGACTGTTTGACCACTGGTCTAATTTATGATGCGTTCGACAAATCTTGAGGCTTTGCCTCAGAAGCCTGAGACTCACTCTCACTCAGAGGCTCGCTTACACTCCCATAGCAGGCTGGAAGAATCTAGCGTTGTGTGTGGGAGGCAGGAAGACAGGCAGTGATGGGTCAAGATGTGCACACACAGGATCTTCAATGAGTCTTTCCATTCTGTAAGCTCTGATATGTTGGGTTTTTAATGTCTGCTAAGCCAACCAATAAGCTGATCGTTTTAGTACAATAAACTGATTGTGTCTTTTCCATATTATTGACCCTTAAAGGGATAGTTCACCAAAAAAAAAAAAAAACATTTATTTTTTATTTTTTTGGTGAACTATTCCTTTAAATGCATAAATGTTTCTGCAATCATTATTACATATTCAGGTCTTTAGAGATCTGAATCTATTAGTGCCGCAATAGTATAAAACTATTATTTTTATATATTTTATAACAATTACAAAATAAGTCAAGCATATTTCATTGCCTGGAAGGGTTCAGTTTGAGCAGATGATTTTTATCATCATCACTGTCATCACCAGAGCTCAATTCCCCTATACATTCAGCTAATGGCTCATATTGCAATCAATCATATTTCAACATCTTCAAAATCAATATTTTGATCGCTGACAGCTTAAACAGATCCACCCACCAAGTGACAGTGACAGTAAATCACTAAGCCATTTAAATTTTGATAATTTTATGCCTTATAATGCTTGTGTATTCTTTTGTTTTATGCCTCTGGTAAATATGAGTGAATCATTATGTATTACATTATGTATACATTGCCACCTTAATGATAAAGGTAAATTGCACTTATTGAGTCATCAGATATTCAATTATTGTTGTACAGGGAAAAAAATTACTTGCACTATAACATACCTTGGGTCGCTATAGTGAACCCTGTAAACTTTTTTACAAAAATATTTCAATGAATATTTTTCAATGAATACTAAGAAGATGGTTAATATCCTACTTCAACCAAATCAATGAGGGGTAGGATAGTGAATGATGTCACACAAAAAAACTGAGGTAAATACATTTATTAAAGGTAAATACATTTTAGATTAAAAAGTCAAAGTGGATTTAGGCATCACCATATTATACAGTATGAAACATGGATATGGATTTTAAAATTAGCTAAATATAGCATTTAACAGTGTATTGAATTATTAGTGTAATTTAAACAAACATTAAGCAAACATTAAATGACTGCAAAGGATTTCTAAATAAGGGAAATGAGCATGGAGTATGGGAATATATGTCTGAATCTGCAGAAGAACAAGAGAGACAGAAAGAAAGATATTGTGGAAAGTACTGAGGGAGAATCCTTTTCAAATTCATAACTTCAGGCCTCGTCTCTGGGCTGCTCTGTTATCACTGTTGTCTCCTAGCAGCCGTTCGTAAACAGAGCAGAGAACAAGGTGGAAAACATCAGCTGGCACTAACTTGATTTCCTTTCTTAAGGCACAGAGATGTAAGCTGCTTTGTTGTCTGTAGTGCACTGGAGCACGGGGATATGCTGAAAAAAGCCCCTGGCATCACACAGCATACAGTGATTGAACACCCTGTTATTTTGCAAGTTCTCCCACTTGGAAATCATGGAGGGGTCTGAAATTGTCATCATAGGTGCATGTCCACTGTGATAGACATAATCTAAAAAACTAAATCCAGAAATCACAATGCAGCTAACGACCTCAAACAGATACATCTAATTTAGGATAATAAATGAAGTAGAGGTGGACATTTTAAAGGCAGACTAACAGGTCTTTGAGGGTCTGAATTCTAGCTGATAGACAAGTGTTCAAATACTTATTTGCAGCTGTATCATACAAATAAATAGTTAAAAAATCATATATTGTGATTTCTGGATTTTTTAAAATATATTATGTCTCTCACAGTGGACATGCACCTATGGTGACAATTTCAGACCCCTCCAAGATCTCCAAGTGGGAGAACTTGCAAAATAGCAGGGTGTTCAAATACTTACTTTCCTCACTGTATAAATGACACTGTTCCTCCCAGTGTTTTCTAATAAGAGCACTCCAATGAAAAATGAAATGTCGCTGCAAAATAGAAAACAGTCACATGGTTTCATGACTGTGTTGAATACATGTATGTGGGTAAGTGTGTGTACAAAATATGCTGGTCTTTACTTTCTGACACCCCTTTAAAGAGTGTTTATGGTTAGAATTAGGTTAAGGTTAGAGTCATACTTAGGTGTGTGTGTGTTTATTTATATACAGTATGGGTAGATGTACACACTACCATTAAAGGTTAAGGTTGATTGCTTCTATTCAGCAATATACACTGTCAGTAAAAGACATTTATAATGCTAAAAAATAATTTTATTTTCAATAAATGTTGTTCTTTTAACATTTCTATTCATTAAATAATCCTCAAGAAAAAGTATTACTGTTTCCACAAAAAAATTTGGCAGTGTAATTTTTGAACATTAATAATAAGAAATGTTTCTTGAGCACCAAATCAATTATATGATGAATTCCCTCACAATTTGCCTACACCAGACAAACATTATCGTTCTTCCTTACCTAAATTTGTTTTTGTTTTTTTTTACCTACTCTACCCATGTTTTCTTCATTATTTTGTCCTCCATAATCATATTAAGCAGTGTAATATTTTCAGTATTTATGATAATTATACTAATAATTTATGATTATTATTTCTTGAGCAACAAAGTATTATATTAGAATTATTTCTGAAGGATCATGTGACACTGAAGACTGGAGTAATTGCTGCAAAAAATATAGCTTTGCATGACAGGAATAAATTATTTTAGTGAGCATAAGAGACTCCATTAAAAAACATAATATCTTACCGATCCTAAACTTTTGAACGATAAGCACTATATAGTGATCTTCATGGTTGTTGCTTGTCTTGTGGTTGACTCAATGCAATGGATACTGGATGAAAGTCGATGCATTAGTGTAAAACCATTGTGAAATGTCAAATAAGAAAGACACTGTACGTATGCTGAGCACAAGGCAGATCAAACAGAGCTTTCTTTGCTTGGCAGATTGATATACTGTAGAGTTCTGCATGTGAGTATTGTGAGAGTGGGAAGATTCCCAGTGATATTCCCGTGCACAGCCGGTCATGTGTGGATGGAGGTAATAGATTATATAAACAATGCTGAATCATTCTCCAGCCTCCCTCTTCTTTGTGTGCACATCAGCATTTCACTCAGTACACTGTGTTTATGTGACTTGAGTCACCATTGCAGTGTGTGTGATTGCTTATCAATTGCTTATATTATGTGTGATCAGATCCATATTGTGCTCAGGGAGAAAAAGCAAAAATTCTTATGAACTTACAACCACAAAATATGTATTTCTTCTCATGGTTGTCTACACCAGACAAACAAACTACCTAAATTAGTTATTTTACCCTCTCCTCTTCCCTTCTTTTCTTCATTATTTAGTCCTTAATAATCTGTCCATCAACAAACACTGCCACCAAGTGGTCAATAGCAAATAACCCCATCCTCATCCATAAATTCAGGGGTGTTTATGGATCTTGTTATTGGGAGATGCGAGGGTACGTGGCTCTACCATTGAAGAAAGTGCAACGGCTAACTTGGATCATGTGTGCCTTGATAACCAATCACATTACAACCTTGACCTCATAGAGTTTCGTTTAAAGTTGTTCACTGTTTACGAATAGCATAGAAATAAAGGGGTGGTAAAACACAATTTCACTTTTCTAACTTTAGCTAGTGTGTAATGTTGCTGTTTGAGCATAAACAACATCTGCAAAGTCACATCGTTCAAAGTTTAAAGCAAAGGGAGATATTTGCTTTTAAAGAAATCAGTTTCTAAGGACTACAGTAAACGGCCGGTTTACACAGTCTTTTCCTCCAGACTTGCTGACATCAGAAGCTCCAATATTTACATAAACCCCCTCATCCAAGAATATTAAATTTTTTTATTGCTGTGCAGAGGAGTAGGCTGGAGTGTGATAGGCGGTTAGCCAATCACAACACGGCTGGGCCAGCGAACCAATCAGAGCCCATTGCATATTTCTGAGGGACTGGCTTTAGAGCCAGGAAACCATCAGACAGAGCAGTGTGCATTAAAGATAAAATGTATGAAAAATAATGCAATTTTTTTTAAACGAAGCATGAACACAATCAATCCTTTGAAAGAATCTGTTTTACCACCACTTTAAATCGTCGTCGTGAACTGAATCATACCTGTCGTGCAATTGTTCATGACTTCTCTTTTTTTTCAGTCTAAACTCTTTTTTTTTTCACTCTAAACTCTAAAAAAAATAAACCAATCCAAAACTAATGTTTAAGAACAAACATGTTGAAGATTAGCCGATTGGCTGTCGATTAATTAAATAATGAGCTATTTCCTCCAAAAAGCTGTTTATTCTGCATAAATGAAGCATCTCCTCCATTGACATCCATTAAAAAAAAACAGCCTCTTGTATCATTCCCTACCTACTGTAATGTTAGCAGGCATTACGTTTTAATACTTCAGGGATTCGACAGAGTTTAGCTCCAACACACCTGAACCAGCTAATCGAGGTCTTCAGGATTACTAGAAACTTGTTTTGGAGGTAAACTCTGCAGGACACTGGCCCTCCTGGAGTGGAGTTTGACACATGCTCTAATGTGCTTTAGCTTTTACATTTCCACTTGATATTTTCGTTTATACTCTTAATGGAGCAATACTTGATTTGAATCATGAATCCTATTTGAACTGGAAATGCATGACAACCCAGACTCAGGTCCTAATAGAGGCACTTAGAGGTTTGTGTGGTTGAGCTTTGGCATGGCTTTAATCGCTGTCTGACCCTTTAAACAGTTGGCAAAGCATCTAGACAGAATAATGCAGTAGAAAGTATAATGAATGCATTGTTTGTGATCATTAGCGAAACCTGATTGGATGATAGTACAGTGTGAGTGTTTTGAGATATCTGCACTGCCTGGTCTCAACACTCACCTGCTAAACACATACGTCCTCAAGATGGAGGTTTATATTTCCTTTGTGATTGATTAAATGATTGTATTTTAGTTGTGATATTGCTTACTAGCCAGCTATTATGTAAACTTAATAAAAAGCCACACTCTACATGTTTTTATTTAATCAAAAGATAAAATATTTCGAACATGAAATATAAAGTTTTTATTAAATGCATGTGTTATATGTGTGTGTTTGTTTAGGGGCCTGGTTGAAGAGCAGTCTGGGATACATCCAGAGAGAGGGGAAGCAGTTAACTCTCACATATATTGCCCCTCAGCTTGGATATTGGGTCGCAGCCATGTCTCCCATAAACACAGGTAACCATTTCTGGCCATTTTTCCTTTCTATTTCTCATCTTTGTTCCGTTGACACTGCATTCTTTGACCCTTTTATATGGCCATTAATGCAGAGAAGTGCCTGACGGGAAGACATAGAAGTGCTTTGTGGCAGACAGAGTTATTGACTTCTATAGATGTTTGCACATTCACTGTGCTATTCATATCCACCGGCTGAGAGAATAATGTCATTATGTCGGTTATTTCAGTTTGGTGAAAGTTTTGCATGAAAATAATGTTTATGGGAAATCTCTACTGTTAAAAAGTTTTATTGATGGATACAGTAAAGTGGAGGTCAGGAGGACAGTGAAAATGTGAATTGGATGGATGGATTTCTAACAGTTTAACAGCAAGTATGTATGTTCTGTTGTAGGTCCAGTGGTGGCAAAGGACATTAGCACTTATCACACAGTCTTCCTGCTGGCCATACTAGGAGGCATGGCCCTGATACTGCTCTTCCTGCTATGCCTGCTGATCTACTATTGCAGGTGAGTCTTCTTTTGACTGAGTAAGCACAAAGCCTATTAAAAAAATGTCTAGGAAAATACATGGTTTCTTGGGTTGTGGAAGACGCCACTCTTAAGAACAGTATGCATTTATTCTACATAGAAATATTTTTACTGTACAACTGTATGTTATTTTGTCCAAAGATAGCCCATTAAAGGTGCACTATGTAGTATTTCTGCAGTAAAATATCCAAAAACCAGTAGGCCGGTGTTATATATTTTGTTCAGTTAAGTTATTACAATATCCCAAATGTTTCCAACTATTTGTAAATTGTGAGAAAATTGCAATTTTAACCAAGGAGCTGGGACGTCTGAGCATAGTGTCTGAGGGAATCGTCTGTCAATTGCATCATATCTGTTACCCTCGGTTTCAGGTTTTCTTTGGCAGAAACGCTTTAGCAGTGTAAACAAGTGTTACAGCAGCCGCTGAGTGAACGCATAGAGTAACATCACATACCATAATTTTCAATACACTCAAATGTGTCTAATATGATAGACAGAGCTACGTTACCTCCTACTCGTGACCGGAAAAGCGTAAATAATGCCGGCAACTGTGTCCCGTCCCGTCATAATAAAAGTCCGGCTGCTCGCGAGGCGTGTTGTTCATCTCATTAACAATCGCTCCAGCGGCCTTGCTCAGCTCTACAACACTCTGTCCTGCTCTGCTTCATACTACAGTAACGTTAATAAATGCATCCACCAACATGATTTCTGCCCGAGTCCTATCCCGATTATTTTCCACCGGCTGTGAGGTGAAGACCACGTCCCAAGATGCTGCGCTCGAACTTTGCGTCATCAAACTACGCTTTTGTTTTATAAATAGGTGCCCTCTAGCGGACGGAAAAGTTGCATAGTGCACCTTTAACCAATTTACATAAGAAATGTAATACCAAACATAAAATAATTCTAAATCACTATTGTCCAATGACTACAAAAATACTGCTCAGATAGAATAAATATCAAAATATTGATGTTCGATGAAAAGTCAAGGTTGACAACAAGTGTCCTTTAAGATGTGTGTTGATATTCAGTGGTTCAACAAGTTTCTGTACTTTCAGGAGGAAGTGTGCGCGCTTGCGGCCTGCCCACAGGAAGTTTGCTCTATCCTCAGCTTTGGATGGCACTAAACGAGACCAGGCTACTTCCATGTCCCACCTGAACCTCATCAATGAGACTCACCTAGACCACAGTGGGGCAGAGCCGGACATGCACACGCCTATGCTTAAACCCACCCCCTACGACTCCTCCACCAATGAGCTTGCAGCTTCCCATGGCGAGCTTCATTGCCGGGGTTCCAACCACTACAAACACTCAGTAGAGATATTTCCCCTCAAGTCAGCTTGTTCAAACAATCCCTCTGAGGGTTACGATTCCCCGGCGGGACGCGGGGAGTATCGACGAAGCTATACATCCATCACGACCTCATCCGTCCATCCCCTCCACATGTCAGTCTCATCTTCATCCCCCCATCCCTTGCATCACACGACCTCTGCGGGACGTCTCTCTTCTGCAAGTAAATCGAGCCTGCGAGATCCCCGTCTCTCTCCTGTTTCGGCCACATCCATAAGTCCAGTCGGATCCCCAGAGCGGGAGCAAGGAATTGAGCGGCGGGCGGCAGACTTTATGTTGTCCCGCTCCGTAGACCATCTGGAGCGTCCCACCCCACTTCCCCGACCTGGAGCCCTGCTCTGCTGCACCTCCGAATTGCAAGTCAACCAGGGGGAAGAGACGTATCGCAAGGCTCGGCCGACCCTCGTTATTCCTGCCCATTACATGAGACTTCCAGGGACGCACCCTCTGTCGGGCCAGGCGCTGCTTTTGCAGTCGGACGAACAGAGTGAATTGGAAACCATTCAGGCGGAGCTCAGCGCATGTCATCAGCCCCAGGGCCAAGTCCCACATCCATGGGGCAAAGGAGAGCAAGAAGGAGGGTCACAAGGGACGGGGGACAACCAAGGCGGAGGAGCAGAGGAGTGGACGCTGCAGACAGCTGCTCTTTCCGCCGATCTCTCCATCCCCAACTCTCTCAGTCAGGCGGGCCTGGATGTTGTGCAGATGAACGGAGAAGATCAGATTCTGGCTGAAAAGACTTTGATGGAGCTCAGGGGAGGAAAGCCACTCCCCCACCCCAGAGCTTGGTTCGTGTCACTGGACGGCCGCTCCAACGCGCATATCCGCCATTCCTACATCGACTTGCAGAGGGCAGGATGCAACAGCAGTTGTGTCGGAAGCAATGACGCCAGTCTGGACTCTGGGGTTGATATGAGCGACATCACACCGGGGCGTCGTATTCGTGATAAAGTCAGGGTTAAAACTAAAGCTGGAGCTCAGCCCACGGTGCCTATTGGATATATGCCACTAGTATTTGTAGAAGATTCAAATGCTAATGCGGAGAGCAGCGGTAGCCCCACACCAGTTTGCAGCCCAGAAGAACAATCTGTAGGGGGTTTATTGCAGGAAAAAGAGAGGGAGGAGGAAGACGAAGGGACTTTGTCACCCCCCACTCCTCCACCTGAGCTTCCTTCACCACCTCCTCTCCCTGATCCTGTGGTTGAGACAGCAGAGGAGACGGGGACAGATTGCGAGGTTTTTAGGACTGATGAGACTCAAATGCACATGAGCAGCAGCCGGCCTGACAACCTGGCCGTGCCCGATGAAGGAGGTGAAGACGAGAACAAAAAGAGTCCATGGCAAAAAAGAGAGGAGCGACCACTACTTGCCTTTAACCTAAAATGACATGTCTTTTAAAGGGATAGTTCACCCAAAAAGGAAAATTGATTATTTTAAAGCTTTGTGACTTAAAAATGAAATGTCTGTTTGTTCATACAGTGAAAACTTTTAAAACATTCTTCAAAATATTGTACTTTTTCCTGCGGAACATAAAATGTCATATAGGTTTGAAATGTTGTGAGGGTAAGTAAATGCCAGAAGTTTATTTGTTTTAGTTTTTTGGTGAACTGTCCCTTTAAGTGCTTCCCCTGTGGTCCCTTGCTGGACTGTTGAATGGAGTTGCCTTATGAGTGCAGGTCTGTGCGTGGCCATTTGCCTGTGGCAATGAAAGCCAAAAAAGCCGTAGCACAAATAATTATTGGAGCTGCTCTGCTCCACGAGTCACGACTGAATGAGGAAAAACAAACTGAAGTTTCCAGGCAAAAAAAACACCATTAAATACCACCAATCTAATGCACAAATGCTATGGCTTTCCAGATATACACTTTCAGAAAAAAAAATATTGCAAGCCATTTTATTGAAGGTGAAATGTTGTTTAAGCTTTATGAGATGCTGCTGTTTTTGAGCAATATGACATCTAGTGGCAACATGTGTACACTGCAACTATACCACTAAGTGTTTCCCAGTACTTATTTTTGAACATTTTATGGGATGACCGGTGGAATGTCTTCCACGTCTTAATGGGTTAAAACACAAAACCACTATAATGGGATCCACAGTCTAAATCTCACCCATGTTTAGTTGTATTGGTATCATGTATTCATGAGTAGAATACAGCTGAAGCTTTGTGAAACCAAATAAGTTTACATAATGCACCATTTGTTCCTGTTAATCAGTCATTTTGGCTTTGGTGTTGAGCACGTTTCTTTTGACTGTAGGATTACAGTCGCACTTCTGCCAACATTGCTAGTGGACTTCAGAGAAGCAGACCCACCTGTAAAAGAAGAAAGAAAAACACTATGCATTGCTTTAAACTGAAGGATAATGTAGCTTTAGATGCTTCTTTTTTATTTTAACCACTGTATTTTAATTTCAATGTATGATTTTTGTTATAATTATTTTGGTTTGGATTTGCCTTAGTGTGTGAGTGAAGTGGACGGCACATTCAGATGATAAGACTGGATTCAAACACAATCACTCACATAAACAGCACCAGCTTTTCTTTTTCCAATCTGTCAGTTTTCTCTTAAGTGCCTTTCTAGTAATCATTTATATCAATCATTAGATTTCCTTTTCCTTTCAAACATTATCAGTTTGTGTGATATAATTTGATGTTTTTCTCAATTTATTGACTCCATGTGACATTACACCGTCCTTTGATCTCAATATATGTGTTAAGCGTTTTAATGTATCTGGATGTACAGTGGAGTCCAAAAGTCTGAGACCACACTAAAGACTTTGACTAATTTAAAGGGGGGGTGAAATGCTGTTTCATGCATACTGATCTTTTTACACTGTTAAAGACTTGGAATCCCATACTAAACATAGACAAAGTTTCAAAAGTTAAGGTGGACGTTTGATGGGAGTATTTCTTTGTCAAAAATACTACTTCCGGTTAGTCATAAGTTTCGGCAAGTTTTTTGAGATCATGCGTCCCCATTGACGTTAGTGGGGGCGGAATTTCCTTGTATGGGCCTTACGGACAATTCTACCGGAAGCGCGTGAGAGAGAGAGAGAGAGAGAGAGAGAGAGAGAGAGAGAGAGGGAGAGAGAGAGAGGGAGAGAGCGAAAGCAACAGCCTACGCCCATCAAAGCGCTGGCTTGTAGGATGCTAAACAGGTGATATAACCAGTAGCTACTGACTTACCCACTGATAGGCCGGCGGTCGATCTGTATTAGCACTTTCCTCACGCGACGGGCGAATCACTTTCCTCACAGAGCGACTCACTTTCCTCAGGCGGCAGGCGAATCGCTTTCCTCACTGAGCGAATCACTTTCCTCACGCGGCGGGCGAATCACTTTTCTCACCGAGCGACTCACTTTCCTCACGCGGCGGGCGAATCACTTTCCTCACTGAGCGAATTACTTTCCTCACAGAGCGAATCCCTTTCCTCACAGAGCGACTCACTTTCCTCACGCGGCGGGCGAATCACTTTCCTCACAGAGCGAATCACTTTCCTCACGCGGCGGGCGAATCACTTTCCTCACTGAGCGAATCACTTTCCTCACAGAGCGAATCACTTTGCTCACAGAGCGAATCACTTTGCTCACAGAGCGAATCACTTTCCTCACTGCAGCGCGCTGCTGCACACGTCATTATTTAGCTCCACTCACACGACACGCCCCCACCCGCTCGGCTTTTTTCGGAAAGACTCGGAACAGCGCATCTTTCTTATATAATTATAAAAAAAATAAAGACTTTTCAGAGATATGCAGGATGCAATGCTACTCTATAGGTACTCAAGATTGACATGACACTGACTGAAACTGAGTGTTTCACCCCCCCTTTAAACATTAAGTAGTTGACGTATTTGCAATTCGATATGGGTCACTAATTGAATATGCAAATGTGTTTATGCAATTCGAGTGCTGTTGTCATTGATGCAAAAAGTGGATGCACCAAATGTTTTATACAACTTTACTCTAGTTGTTATACTGACAGTATTTGTCATTAAAAAATACCATTGAATCTTTGAATTATTATTTTTAATTTACACCAAAAAAAATTGATTAATCATTTTTACTGGTAGTCTCAGACTGTTGGATCCCAAGAGTTTGGCTCCCACTATGTTCAGTGCATTGAATGAATCTGCTGTCTCCTTTTTTGCCTTGTATGTATGTACATAATCATTCACCCAGCTGTTTATGCCCATGTGAGTGTGTGTTGCTCGATATTTCTGTGTGTCTGTTTCAGACATACTGTGCGGTGTGTGTATGTGCTGATGTAGGACTGAAAGCGATGTATATTTGAAGGCTGTTGAAGGTCTGATATGTTGCCAGGGTAACCACTTGGCAAGAACCCGTGTGTCACTCGGTTCTTCTTCAGCAATCTACTTTGAATGTCTGGGCTGGTTGTTTGTATTATAATTCAGGCCTATTATCCCAATAAAGCAAAAACAAAAAACAAATAAACACTAGTTGAACATTATTTTTCAACATATAAATTCTGATGAAATATAATTAAATACAAGAACCATCAGGGTAACTTTTTGTTTAATCAAATTTTTATGCTCACCAAAGCTGCATTTATTTAGTGAAAAATACATTAAAATTGTGAAATAATGGAGATACTTTTTTTTTACAAGATTCTTTCATGAATAGAACGTTCAAAGAACAGCATTTATTTGCAGTTAAATGTATTACATTTATGCATTATTTCAATAGAAATATTTTATAACATTATACATTTCTTCCCTTTTTATCTATTTAACGCATCCTTGATGAATAAAAGTATGTTTTTTAATATTACCACAAATATTTGAATGGTATCACAAAAAAAGCAATATTCAGCATATTAAAATTATTTCTGAAGGATCATGTGACACTGAAGACTTAAGTAATGATGCTGACAATTCAGCTTTCATATCCCATGAAATAACATCTTAAATTGATTAAAATAGGAACCCATTGTTTTAAATTGTAATAATTTCTCACAATATTGCTGTGTTTACTTTTTCATTAAATAAATGCAGACTTTGTGACCATAAGACTATATATTTATATATAAAAAATTTATTTTCAACTCGAGTTAAATATTTTTTTCATTTATGGTGCACACACCGTTTTTAAATGTCATAGTTATTTTATACCTTACACGCTGTTGTTTTACTTAGCTTTTACACATTTTGTCAAATAAAGCTGATTTTGAGTTAGGGTAAGCAATATTATATAATATATATAATCTTTACAATAATAATGACAATCATTTTAATTGTATCAGAGGCATTCCACTATAATGTACTACATGCCAAATTCTTATGTATATATATTGATTATATTCATTATCATCAATACAACATTTTAATACAATTATTTGAGTGGTGCGTTTAAAATGCATATTGTCACGTTAGCTTGTCCTCGTCTCCATTTACACTCTCATGAGCTGTTAGTGGCAATACTCGGTAGACGGTGCTGTTTTCCCTGGTTTTTATCAAGTAGTTTTGTCGTGAGGATTTGCAGCAGATTCATCCATGATGGCGGAGGACAGCGAGTCCGCGGCCAGCCAGCAGAGCCTGGAGCTGGACGACCAGGACACCTGCGGCATCGACGGAGACAATGAGGAGGAAAATGAGCACATGCAGGGGTGAGCACGCGCTGAAGATCTGATGTTTGCGCGAGGATTAGCCACGGCAAACCGACGCCGTTTAACTGCTACAATGATGTAAACAAATGGCTAGCTTAGCAACCGGGTATCCAGGAGGAGAATTACTGTATTTTAAACCAGTCTGCTAACATAATAGCTCGCTAATTGTGTAATGGATGTATAGCGCCTTGTATAAACATTTAAAAGAGCATAGATAAATGTCGACATTTACTTTATGCAGCGTTTGAATCAAAGTAGTTAGCTATAGCTAGCTCGATATTAATGTTGAAGCATTCATTTGAGCTCAGCAGTCAGACAAGTCCTCCAGGCTCTTCTGTACTATATTTCTAAACATATTTGTTATAATGTGATTTTTAAGTCGCCATTATTGTTCATATTTACATAGTGACAGTGAAAATCATGCGCCTGGTTTCATTAGTATGTCTTGATTTCTGAACAATACAAACACGCTTGATCCTCTTTATGAGCTGAGCATCAGCATTGCAGTCGAGCATCTTTGTCAGCTCAAGGACCGATGATGGTGATAACGGGTCTGTTGTCAGGCAGACTAACACCCTTTAGGAAGCCCCATAAAGTTTGACCTGCTTTTATGAATAGACTGAGAATTGTTTTGTGTTTTTCCCCCCACTCTGACACTCACTCTCCAGGCTATTGTTATAGCACACATGACACTTTAACCTGTCATAGCTGTCTTTTAATCTCTGAAACGGTTGTATGCTTTGTTAGTAAGGTATATCTAGTATTTGAAAGGTTTTGTTTTGTTAAGGAGTCCTGGGGGTGATCTTGGTGCAAAGAAGAAAAAGAAGAAACAGAAGAGAAAGAAGGAGAAGCCAAGCTCAGGAGGAACCAAGTCTGACTCAGCCTCTGATTCTCAGGAGATCAAGGTTTCTGCTTTGTGTAATGGACTGACTGTATAATGTTGTAAAACCATTGTTTTGTTAAAAATAAAAAGCTGATTTAACTCTATTCCTGTCACAGAACCCTGCCATTCCCATGCAGAAACTGCAGGACATTCAGAGAGCTATGGAGCTCCTTTCCACCTGTCAAGGTCCAGCCAAAAACATAGATGAGGCCACAAAGCACAAGTACCAGTTCTGGGACACTCAACCTGTGCCCAAACTCAGTGAGTTATATGTGACCTCGGCATTAATCCTTAAACAGTGTTGTGTTCACCAAGCAAATCAACTAATTGTTTATACAACCACAGTGTCACGAATTCAAGCACAAGATGTCTAGTTACACAATCGTTCAAAAGTTTGATTATTATATATATATTATTATAACTTTTTTTAACGTAGGAACTGGGACGTGTGAAGGAGTCGCCTCGCCTGTCAATGGCATCATATCCGCGTTACCCTGCATTCTGCTTTTACTGAAAAATCCATGGCAACATAACGTCTCGCTGCATACAGATATAGTTTCGTTCAGACATGACCATGGCAAGCAGACCTTTGAACAAAATGAGAAATCAAAAAAAGCACCAGTATCGACCAAGCATCAACCTGCTGTGGTCTCTCTTAAAGCCAATATAGAAGTAATGTAAACTGTAATTCCTTGACTGGCCACTAGGGACAGGCTCCAGAAAGAAGCAAAATCTCATTGAGCCCCATGTTAAATTTTCAACTTTACAGCAGAAAAAAACATGTTTACAGCCTGGTACAAATTGTGGTTTTGGCCTATACGCAGGGCAATATGTTATTTGCCCTTCATGACAACTGTGAGGGGGGTGAAATTTTTTTATAACTTAACTATAATCTTTCGTTTACATTATAAAAAGCCTTGAAGTTCTGCATAATTAAGGGCGTGGTTAATTTGACTGGCAGGTGGATAGCCATTTATCCAACGTCTATAGTCATTGCGTCACCTGAGCTATGGCAATGGCCAGCTCGTCTCTACGCTTCAGAACGGCTTATTGAAATCCTATGGGTGACGTCACGGACACTTCGTCCATATTTTTTACAGTCTATGGTTTCGACATAACATTTTCAAGAAGGCGACAGCAAAAAAAATACATATTTTAGCTTTGTGTCACATGACCCTTCAGAAATGATATGCTGATTTTCTGCTCAAGAAAAAAAATGTATCAATGTTGAAAAAAAATTATATGATGAGTGGAAAGTTTATTCATTTATTAAATTAGTGAATATAAAATAAAAACTAATCAAGTATTTTATTTTTTAACCAACATCACAATCATGGATGTGTGAATGTGTTTTTGAATTATTAAAATATTAACTTAAATTTGGGGAGTACTTAAAAGAAAGTATTTTAGGTTAAAGGGGTATCTTAAAAAAAAAGGGATCTCTCTCTCTCTCTCTCTCTCTCTCTCTCTCTCTCTCTCTCTTTCTTTCTTTTAATTCCCTCAAATTTATATAAAAAGCACTACCAAAATAGCAAATGAAAATTACCCTTATTTTCTGGTCTATACCCAGATTTTGCACCACAAACATCCATGATGACATCCATAATGTAAACCCAGATGTAGAATACCAGTCTGGTCTGAAGTGATATAGTCAAAAGATCAGATCTGTGAATTAAGACTTGCAGTGTAAATGCAGCCTTTAAAAGCTCCCTCTGTCTTTTGCAGATGAGGTGGTGACTACTCATGGACCAATTGAGCCGGATAAAGAAAATATCAGACAAGAGCCATATTCCCTTCCACAGGGCTTTATGTGGGACACTCTGGACCTTAGCAATGCTGAAGTGGTACGTGCATGTTTGAAATTACTGCTTTTTTTGCTTTTCATTGAGATATAAAATCATCCTATGTATACAAAATAGTGATGTTTTCTCTTTTCTATCTTGCAGCTGAAGGAATTATACACTTTGCTAAATGAAAATTATGTTGAGGATGATGACAACATGTTTAGATTTGACTATTCTCCTAACTTTCTGAAATGGTAAGTGAACCGTTGATGGTTTGCATTATATTCTGCCCATCTAAGATGCACGAATGCAAGTTTAATGTTGGTCTCTCTCACTGTAAGGGCGTTACGTCCACCGGGCTGGCTACCCCATTGGCACTGTGGTGTCAGGGTCTCATCCAATAAGAAGCTGGTTGGGTTCATCAGTGCCATTCCTGCAGATGTCCACATTTATGACACGTGAGTATGAGACCACATCACATTGATGTCATGATTGTAAATTCTGAGAGTAGTTCATGGTTACAAACCTCAATATGTAGCACTAATTCTCTGCATCCAAAGGTTGAAGAGAATGGTGGAGATTAACTTCCTCTGTGTGCATAAAAAATTGCGCTCAAAGCGCGTCGCTCCTGTACTAATCCGAGAGATCACGCGGCGGGTCAATTTAGAAGGAATTTTCCAAGCCGTGTACACTGCTGGTGTGGTCCTGCCCAAACCTGTTTCTACATGCAGGTACTAAATCCAGCTGGATTGCTACAGCCCTAAATCATCAGTTTGTGTTAATTACTCTCATTTAAGTTATTAGACGCACTTCTGTGAGATTAAACCGGTTTATATCTTTACAGATACTGGCATCGCTCTCTAAACCCCAGGAAGCTTGTGGAGGTTAAGTTTTCCCACCTCAGCAGAAACATGACACTACAACGGACAATGAAGCTCTACAGATTACCTGATGTAAACATTTTTGTCATTTCAAAATAAGAATCCTGGCTTTTATTCAAGACGAACACTCTTAATGGAAAGTGCATCTAGAAATGAAAGTTGTTGTTCCAAATCCATGTGCTCCCCTCCCCCTTTAAATGGTATTCTCTGATTTAATTCTGTATTTTTCTTTAGAGCACTCGTACCCCTGGTTTGAGGTCGATGGGAGAGGGGGATGTAAAGCAGGTGACAGCATTGCTGCAGAAATACCTGAGCCGGTTCCACCTGAGCCCTGTCATGGGGGAAGAGGAGGTTAAGCACTGGTTCTTACCGCAGGAGAACATCATTGACACTTTTGTAGTTGAGGTACCTGCTGGAACATTTATCTCTGTGTGCTGTATGCAATTTAGTACTCCGCTTTAACTTCACATGAATGTACTCACTCGCATAACTCTGCTTCCTTCAAAGGGCTCTGATGGGATGCTAACGGACTTCATCAGTTTCTACACTCTCCCATCTACAGTGATGCATCATCCGCTGCACAAAAGCCTAAAGGCTGCTTATTCCTTTTACAATGTCCACACAGAGACACCGCTCATAGACCTGATGAATGATGCTCTTATCCTAGCCAAACTGGTATGATCATAACACTACAACGCATCAAAACACAAATTAGTTTGTAAACCCAAGACAAAGAATATTTTACTGTGTAAAATAATCTTTTATTTTTACTTTGAAGTTATTGGATTTTGTTCTTAATGGATGATTACTAATGATTTGCTGTTAAATTTTGTCTTTGTATATTCTTATTTTTATTCTCTTTGTTTTTCTGGGATGTTTTGGGGCGACAGAAAGGTTTTGATGTTTTTAATGCGCTGGATCTAATGGACAATAAGACTTTCTTGGAAAAGCTCAAGTTTGGGATTGGTGATGGTAACCTGCAGTATTACCTGTACAACTGGAAATGCCCTCCCATGGACCCAGAGAAAGTAAGATTCATATAAAATATAAATTTTTATAAATCTTTTTAAGGGATCATGACAGATTTTTTTATATTTGAAAGTGTTCTTTGAGGTTCACTTTTAATAAATGAATATTAAAGGAACTGTATCTAAGAAATGTATTTCAATTAATCATAAAATGGCCCTGATATGTCATTAGACAGTAAGAAATCATGTTAATTTCAAATACTATATCACTGACAACAGTAGTCCGGCCAGGATATTGTCATTTAAAAGTGATGTTGATGTTGACCTGAAGTGTGTGTTTTGGCCTGAAGCTCCACCCTCCACCAATCTACCAATCGCAAAGTCAGTAGTGCTCTGTAGTGTTCAGTAGATCTGGTATCCGGGTTGCCAGATCTGCTCTAGTTACCACAGCTGCAGATACAAATGTTCCTGCTGGATCCTGCAGCCTATCTGGCAACCTCGAGTCAGGAGGAGGGGGAAGAGGGGATACACCGCTCTACAGTCATTTAAAAGGGATTGCAGTACCAGTTTTTGGCCACAATCTTACATACACTTCTTTATAATAATAAAAAACATTCAGTATGTGGAAAAATCTGACCCTCTGTTACCCCCTTTAGTTCAGAGCTAGTGCTAGTGCCGTTTAGAAGTTGGTTTGATTGACGAGCCTTCTAAGAACCGTTTGCCTTTCCACGGGCTAGAGAGCCAGCACAGAGCCAGGTCTTGCGTCACTGTGAACGTCTCATCTTTCTATGCAACGCTAGTGAGGCAGCAGGAAACGTAAACACACCAGGGTTGTTCGAGATGCATCGGCACTGCACAGACTAATTTGTGTACGACATTAAAATAACACGAGCAATTCAAAAGCATAAGGAGTCATATGATCTCGCTGTAAGTTACTTTGATGTCATACGGCGAACCCACATTGGCATCAAAACACAGCAAATCCAACGCATTCGTGGAGCTTGCCGTAATTTGTATAGACGGAGATTAGTTGTGTTCGTCTTGTTGGTCACGGTACCAGCCGCTGACACAAGCGGTTCTTACTTCTAGACCAGCAATGTTTTTGTGCCACTTAAGAACCACTTTTCCTGGTTCAGAGCTAGTGCTTTGGGTGTCGAAAGACAAAGAGCCGATTTGAAACTAGCTTCATCTTTCATCAATTTTTTTTTTTTCTCTAACTCTGTTACTGTACAAAACAAATCGCAAAATGAACAAGCCTATAATGCAGCGACCTGATCTGGGACGTCATTAAAATAAACCATCCACTTGTTTTCCGACACTGAGCGCCAGTGGGCTACAGTGCAATTATGTATAACTTTTAATTGATGACTTGCTCTGCAGGCAGTCATATACAAATATATTTGTGCCAGATCCCACTATATCAAAACGAACCATTTTTGGAGATTGATTAATAGATGCTTTCTTTATAATGAAATGGGTGTTTTAAGCTATGAAACTTGCAGCATGTTTTAATATGATACAGAGACCTCTAATGTCAAAAGATCAAGGCAAATTTAAATGTCATGACACCTTTAATATATATATATATATATATATATATATATATATATATATATATATATATATATATATATATATATATATCATACACACAAACTACCTTGTAGTTTGAAAGGCAATGCTCCATCAGTACTTTGCTGTTTAGAGATAAAATAAGCCATATAAATGTTAAGATTGTGATGATAGTTAGTCCTCAGTAACATTTTTGGAGTGTGTTTTAATTCTTTTCTCCATCCTTCCCAGGTTGGCCTTGTTTTACAGTAACTGGCTGCTTCGAGTTGGATGCCAACTGATTCAGAGGTCCATCTCGAATTCTCTGACTTGGACGTAGTCTATGTAAAGAGGAAAAACTGACATCCATTCAAAGTGAATGAGTTATGTTGTGCAGCTCTCTTAGGTCTTGTTCCAGTTATTGAGGGGTCTCCCCTCCTTTCTCTTTGTCTTTGACTCTCTTTCTGAGAATGTGAGAACATTTATCAAGGTCAAACACATCCGCAAGCTGTATACATATACAAACATACATACACACACAAAAAATACACTTTTTTTTTTCCTTTACATGCAATCCTTTTGCAGAACATGTTTGATCCCATGTTTTTTGTCTTTTTGTTCATTTGTTTTGTATTATGAAGGAGTGTTGATACATTTGTGTGAATTAGCAAGCTGTACATTTAATGCCAGATATTTATTACGTGTTGTGAGGTTTACAACGGAACAGGACCAGGGGTTGAAATCCAAAGTCTTTTCTATGGAGCTGCCTTTGAAGTCATATAGCGTTCGGAGTTCCTGCTGTCTGGGCGAGGGGAGGGAGGGAGCGTGAATGGTTACACATGTGAAAGAATGTTTTGCATTTCGAAGCACAACATTACTTTGTTTATAAAACGGCCAGTTTGCTCTGAGGTGCATTTATGTTTTAATATGTTCATTAATGTTTTATTTAGGTTTTGTGTGTCCAAAAGAAACATTTCGAATTTTCAATGTGAATTACTTTACATTTTGTTTCATGAAGTGTCACACCTGATGTAGCTCCCCCAACCCCCCCCCCCCCCCCCCCCCCTTTCTGTTCTTTACCATCTAGTGTTTTTAAATTATAATTTTACTAAAACAATTCTGATATTTAGAATTGTATTTAAACTACACGGTCCATTTTATGTATCAGTCAGTATTCTTTGCAGTGAAACCATAACCTTGTTCAAATGGTGCATTTGCGATCAGGCCCTGGTAATTTTGGCATACTTAAGCACAAAGACAGGAAATCTTGCTCGCTGTTTATTTACAATCACTGGTGGGACGCAATGAAATGTGAACATTATTATATAGCAGAAGCTTATTTTGTGTTACTACAGCTTATCTTGTCATGGTTTGTTTTAATG
Source organism: Pseudorasbora parva (assembly GCF_024679245.1). Taxonomy (NCBI): domain Eukaryota; kingdom Metazoa; phylum Chordata; class Actinopteri; order Cypriniformes; family Gobionidae; genus Pseudorasbora; species Pseudorasbora parva. The sequence continues at coordinate 21,305,726 of NC_090178.1, read as the reverse complement.
TATTTGAATCTACAATATGCTTTTAAACAAGCGCACGTCCAGACATGATAAAAAAGAAAGGTACTTCACTCAATTTAACCAGTGGTTTCGTTCAATAACATCCAGGGCACTTCTGCGTATGTTTTTTTGTAAGGCTTGCCGTATGAAATGAGCATGAAAATTGCTTTTCCCCTAATTTGTATGGTTTAAGAATATATGGGTTATGGCGAGAACACCCGAAGTACTTGCCTTATTTCAGAGAGGTTTTTTTTTTAATGTGAAATTGTGTAGTTTTCAATGATCGGCTTTCTCTTTCTGAAGACAGTATTTTTATTGAATTTCATTGCAGGTTGGAACTGATGGGAATACGTACCAGCACCATGTCAAACATGACAGTCCACCCAAATAACTAATTGTCAAAAATATACATCAAGGTATACCAGCATGGATATTTGACTGAATAAAAGCATCCAAAAACAATCCACTTGGGTCTTTTCCTTCTCCATAATCACGTCAAATGTTTTGAATATCTAAACTTAACATGTGTCCAAGCAACCTGCAATCATGGAGCACAGGCTAAATACTTTATAAGCACGTTTGCTTTCCCTTCTTTTTCGGCTTTCTAATTTTTGTCGGATTCGGGATGATTTTCTTCACTTTCAAAGGTTGGAGGATTAAAGGAGAGGCGTCACTGGCTTCATCCGACACATCTTCTAATTTCCTTTTCTGTCCCTTTCCTGTATCTGTCTGCTTTTCTTTGGCTCTCGGCGTTGATTGCGTCGGAATCCAGGCTACGTTGAGCGGTGGAACCATAGGCGTGATCGCGCGGACAACATCCTCGAACGCCTCGGCACCACGTTTGAATCCCAGCGCCAGGACGCACTTGAGACCCAACAGTCCCGAGAGACTGCCGCTCAGCTCGGGCACCTGACAGGCGGGCACCGACCTCGTACTACTCAGAGGGATTAAATGCCATGTCATGTGTGCTGGCCTGACCGAATCACACACGAGCACCAAACTCAGTTCATTCCTCTCCAAACCCTTGGTGACCTCGTTGATGCCGATAGCCAGCTGTTTCCTCACGGCCGGGTTGGTCCAGGACGGTTCTGTGGACTTAGAGGGGGTTTGTACACTCGTCGCGGGTTCAGGAGCTAGTTTTGGATCCCCCGTGGGATCTGATGTCTTTTTGCTTGACCTCCTTCTCTTTCCCCACTCGCGAAACCTATTGACACGTTGTTTCTGAATGCCAAGAGCGGATATTTTGCATTTCAGCGTGTTCAATATGACACTCTTGTCTCCCTTTTCCTTCAGTGCTATCCAGCTTGGTTTGTATGGGTTATTCAGAGATGTTTTCACTGGTATGGGCTTCTTTTTTTCTTTTTTCTTTGCCACTTTCGCTGGAGTGGTGGTAGACATTCTTTCTGGAAACCTGAACTTTAAAACAAAAGTCAGCATCAATAACCATTAAACTCAATAAGGCCTGCAAAATTACAGCAACAAAACTCGTTTTACATAGTATTTTATACGGACCAAGACATAATTACCGTGAGTTATACAAACCTAATAAAACAGCCTTGAAATCAATATTTCACCCGTTAAAAAATGTTTCACTTCCACAGCGTGTCCGTATACCGTCGCAGACATGTTGTATTTACAGGTCTTTCTCTGTGGTCACACAATAAATAGCTTGACGTCAACACTGCCATCTAGCGTCTGACTTTATAGCCTCCACAGTAGTTGTTCAGTAATAACAAGCAGCAAGCTAAATATATCACCGCCAGGCCTTTTGTCGTGTACTACAGTTTACTAATATCTCCGCTTAGACATTTTATATGAAATAAAGGTAAATACTTTATATTTACTAAGATATTAAATGTATTAATATAAACTGAACTATTACTGGTGGAACAATTATGTCATTTAATCTGATTTTAGGGAATATATATATAAATTCTATAAAATAAATTCTATAAAGAATTATATATATATATATATATATATATATATATATATATATATATATATATATATATATATATATATATATATATATATATAATTCTTTATAGAATTTATTTACTCTAGCTGCTACACAATAGAAATTATTGATGTAAACTGCTCTTGTAATATATGGGAGCACTGGGCACAGCCTAACGTGGGCTTAGTTGGAACCATGGCTGAAACCGGTTGGAACACACATGCTTTAAAACTTTCCACACATGCCAGGATGATAAAACTTAGTGCATTGACATATCTACATTATTTAGAAAACAAAAATTGCGCCAAAATTAAAAAATCATTAGAAGATATCGCTGAACATTTATTTAACAATAGCAAACGTAAACGTCTTAAGCTTATTTTTCATCTTTTCATCTTACTTTTCATCTTATTTTTCATCTAGTTTTCATTTTTGATGTGTGGTTATTTAAAACAAGACAAATCTGAAATTATTTTAACCTTATATCTAATGCTGATTTAACCAGCAGAATATTTAAATCAGCTGCAGGTGGGGCATGTTGTCACATGGGTTACAATGAGCCCCTATTAAAACTAGGCTATTCTATTCTATACTTTTATGAATTATTTTGAGAAACCACAAGAAAGAGGTGAATAATGACAACGAGTCAGTGTTCAGAAGTTATTCATTATTATTATGTTTTTGCTGTAAAGCTGTATTTGGCACCACTTGCCCTCGGACATTCTATTAGCCAATCAGCGCTCAGCTTGCACTGTATTCATTCATCAGTAATGTCTTTTACAGCTTCTTCTAGCTGACGCACCCAGCCGCACCATACTCTCCTATGAAAATGACTTTAAAGGTATTTAACTGCACTGTTTTCATTTTTTTTTTTCACATTCCTTGCGTTTGTTGCGATGTAGCCTAACCTTTAATGAATTCCAGCACTTTGGATACTCATTTAAGTCAGCTGGGTAAATAGGATGTTAAAGATTACGAACAGTATTACTGTAGAGCTGATTATATTCTGCTAGAAGTCTTGTGCTAAAGCATAGGCTACGCAACCTGCATTTTCATCTGCATCTTCTGGATGTATAGTGCTGTATTAAAAAGTTGCGCAATAGGCATAGGCTATCCACAGACATTTTTTTTCAAAGGCTATGAAACTCTTAATTGATAGATACTTATAAAGTGACTGACAACCAATAGCCTGAATTTTTATATAGGCACAAAGACCATTCATATTGGAAAACACAACAACTTCGCTGTGATATATAAACAATAGGCTCCATGCAGTCTGGGAATACTGCATAATAGGCCTAGTGATTAAAGTAAGAGTTTAGTGGGGCATATTGGGTAGACTATGTGATGCCTTTTCAGGCATAAGCAGATACACATTAGAGCTTGATTATACTATAATAGGACTGAAGAGGAAAAAATTAAGTCATGATGTCTTTGAATATAGGCTGAATTTGAGCAATATGCAGAGGATGTAAAGAAAGTGAAGACTAGACATACAGACTCTGAGCTGCTGGATTTGTACAGCCTCTACAAGCAATTGTTGGGGACATTAATTTTGTAAAAATTGTTGGTAATTGGTTGGTAGATATTGGTAGAGATGTTGGCTATATATATATATATATATATATATATATATATATATATATATATATATATATATATATATATATATATATAAATGTGTGCAGATAAACCTGAAAAGATATGAAAGGGAATGCCAAATTGGAGGCATGGAATTCAGGGAAAGTTAAGAAAAATATAGATCCTTTTTATTATTTTTTCAGTCACGATTTTCATTATTTTCAAGCAAGCTTGTTTACAGAATGCCATACTTTGCACAGTTTGCTCAGTAATCACATTCACTGCACTTGTTTGTAGGCTATGTATTTAGATTTGTACTCATGCAACTAATATTATATGAGACCCTGCAGATGTTTCTGATGTGCGAAATATATCGTCTGCGATAATATCGTAATTGCTTTTACGATGTGCGATCTGACATTATCGAGTATATCCCTCACACACACCCAGAGAGTGTGTGTGCGCATACGTGATGTAGTCTTGAAGATAGACTAATGCGGGTGCACGCTTTCACTGCATGTGAGTCTATATATAATTAAATATTTTTAATAACGATCACAGGAAGAATCCAGATATCAGCATGATAACAAATGTGATATTGATGTTATACAAGTTTACTAAACAAAAATTTATTATTAATTGATTTACATTTTCCATATTGCCCATTTTTACTCTATTTCGCCAACGAATATTAACTTAAACTTAAATATTAATTAAATTTGAATAGTTCAAAACAAAGTCTCATCACTGCAATCACATTTCTGTCAACACTCGCGGTTTCCTTACTGACTGAATCAGCTTTTTAAACGAATCAGTTGAATCAGTGATTCAGTGACTAAGATAGATTAAAGCTGCATTCACACTGGAATTTGCGCGAAGTTGGACGCGTGAACGCGCGAAGTTGGATGCGTGATCCTTGCCGCCTCATTCACGTGTGTATCGCGCCGCAGAATGCCTATTGGCGTCTCTGCATTGACTTAACATGTAAATCATTCGTGCGAATTGCATCATTCACGTCTGGTGTGAACGCAGCATAACGCAGTCAAATGATTAATTCCTGAATGAATCAGACATTTGAATGAATCGGTTGAATCTCAATTACTCACTCATTAACAGTGACTTGCTGCCACCTACTGGCAGTTTTAATTTCACATGTAAAGTATATTTTCATGTTTTAAATAATTTAAAATATCAGTATTCAACGTTGTGTTTAAAACATCAAAACATTATTTATGCATAACTGCAGGTTATTTGTCACCCCTAAGCTCATTAAACTGTCTGTGTAAATGCCCCTTTAAATGCAGCTTCTGTGTTTCCTCTCCATTGCGAAGATACATTTTGCAGATACTTTTTCATTTGATTGGTAACTGCCCTCTTATTCTTATAATTGAATTTGATTAAATTCATGAAATTAGGAGTCAGCTGATCACCAGCACCAAGGTACCAGCACAATAACACACTCAGCAAAATATTGTAGCTTACCCCTATAGCTTGATTAATATAATCCTCACTCTCTTCTCCAACAGGAATGTCAAATGAAGAAGAATGCCATGAATGCCTAAATTTCTCTGGCCAAGGAAGTCATTAAAAAGTATGGAATGTGATCGGGAAAAGAAACATCTCCTTATTTTACGTAGATATAAAATTTTAATAGATTTTTATAGTTCTAACTATTAAAAACTATTTTTATAGTTTTAACTATTAAAAAGCTGCACGATTGAAACAATTAACAAGGTTTTTTTATTTATTTATCTTTAACAGATTAAAAGATAATTCACCTATATGATGCTACCTGAAAATGTATCATAGGCTTCCAATCAGATTAGACATTAAGATGTAGGCAAATAATCTTGTTTTTGTTTTAGGGAAAAGGGGTCATTAAATAACGCTGTAAAATTTCATGGTAATGCTGTCCTCTTTATTTTTAATATCCTAGCAAAATGTTTATGGGGACATGCAGGAAAAATTGGCAGGCCCTGTCTACACGTAGTTTAGCTGTATAGCCTGCCTACGTATAGATATTGTACCGTATTAGCGTTTTGTCCACACGGATCCGGGGTTTTGGTTTGGAAGCATGAATCCGATATTTTCTGAAACCGGTGGCATGTACCATGATGGTAGTTTAACAAACAGGGTTAGATTAATTTTGAGTTGACAAAACCAAACCAAACTATTCAGGCTTTGTTGGTCCCATGATGCTGATCATCAACTTTCTCTGTCAACTCAGGCTTTGATCCTGAGTTCAGAAGTTTAGCTATGACATCAGCAGTGAACAGCCAATCACACGCTGTGGAAATGAGATAGAAACGAGAGAAGCTGTGAGATTTATTTCTCTCTTCTGCAGAATATTACATGATACACAGCACAAAGAAAATAGCTGTCTATGAAAGAGCACAACTTACAGAAAAAAAATATACGTCAATGCAAGTAAAAGTTATGAAGTTAGTTAAGTGGATATATAGAGAGAATTTGACATTTAAACTCAGTAAGCTTCTTTTTAATAGCTTTATTTATTGATTTTAAAGCTTATTTGTATGACTTTATATTGGCTATTTATATTAATTTTAACAAAGTGCCTATTAATGATTTATTAACTAAAATGATAAATGTGTAATTCATTAAGGGTAGGCTCTAATAATTACATAAACTATATTTAATCATTCAAAATTATTAATATTATAAATAAGCAGTTAAAAGCCAGACACTTTAGTCTTTAAAAACCATTTGCTGTAGTGACCTTTAATTTGAAGTAGAAACAGGGGGGAGTGATTTTATTGAATCAGAGATGTGTCACTTAACTCACAGGTGATTGGTCCAATTTCAGGTTGAGATCTCTAATCCAGAACATAACCTGACCTGGAGCAGGTTAGCAGTGGATTGTAAATTCCTATGGCGATGAACACTGCTGAATGCCAAACCACTTTAATGGTACCTAAACCCCAGGATAGGCACAAACTAAGCCTAAACATATCTGGCTAACCAGCTAAACCAGCTTCATGGTATAGGCCCCAGGTCCCAGAGTGGATGAATCTGAAAACGACATTCTTACGTTTTCGTGTACAGCCAATCCGCTACGTCCAGAACTACGGACACTGGGCATGCGCACATCAATAATGCGTAATTTAATAACCGTATTTGCATTATTGTAAGGGTAGGTTTAGGGTTGGTGTAGGCGTTAATAAAACACATCTGTTAAGTAGCAAATGTATTTATTGTTATTTTATCGTGAGATTTTGTCTCACCTCCAACCAGCTGCCCAGTCTAGCCACAACTCTTCTTCTCTGTTTTTATATCTTTAGCTCTGGCTTCGTGTGGACGGTTTAGCAAGCCGAGGGAACGAAGTAGTGAATTATACATCATGAATTATACAATCCAAATAAAGCAAGATTTCACCCGTCAAAAAGGAGGGGTTTTTTTGTTGTTGTTGTTGTTGTTAAAAAGGAGGTTCTCTTCCACAGGGTGTGCGCAAACGTAGGATTCATAGGATTATGTTATTTACAGGTCTTTTTCTGTGGTCACACAATACAACAAACAATTGTTTGACGTTAACACTGCCATCTAGCGTCTGGCAGTGGACTGGACAGAGCCGGCTTTTACTGTCTATATGGATATCACCGTCAGGCCTTTTTGTCATGTTGCCTTTTTCAATTTAGCCTACTAATATAGCTAACTAACTTCACACATCAAAGACATTTTATATGAAACAAAAATAAATACTTTATATTATTATTTATTCATTATTTATATTGATTATTAATATAAAGAGACTAGTTGTCACTGGTGGGGCAATTAGGCCTAATTTAAATGTAATCTGATTATAAACTAATATAAGGGAATATTATATCAAATTATTTATAAAATTTACTCTGCTACACAATAGAAACTATTGATGTAAACTGTGCTTTAAAATATACGTCCTGACCACTGTTGTTTATTTTGTGTAAGACTTTATTGGTAAGTTTTGTTTATTTTTTTCTTTGCACTTTGTTTTATTCTGGCAAAAAAAAAAAAAAATTTGCTTTGTAATAATGATAGATATACACTCCTGAAAAAAAGAAAAGAAAAAGAAGAAAAGAAAAAGGCTAAATAGCTAAACACCAAGCTTTGTCTTTATTGTTCAGGATATTAGTAGCATTTATGCAAATGGGCATTGCTGTCACAGAAAAGCAGCAATGAAAAAACATCTAAGACAGAATTAAGTTTTTGAGTTACTGATGATTTATGAAACACAAGTTGCATGGTGGTGCTCTAGAGTGGTGTATTTGGAGATCTGGTGAGAAATAAATGCATCTCTACAACAGTGAAGCATGGAGGGAGAGGTGTCACTTTTAGCTGCTGGTATTGGTGAGCCACTTCAGCTGGAATTGGTGAAGAGGCATTTTAATGCTTTAGAGTGCAAGAGATTATTGCAGAATGACTTGCTTTGCAAAAAAACATTTACATTGTCATTACATGGTCATTACTCCGGTCTCTAAGGTGCAAGGAATTTTACCACTAGTGTTATATATTTGATCCAGAGATTGAGTTGCTATGGCTATACTTACCCTGAAAGTTACCTCCGTTTTTGGAACCAAAAGTTGAGGTTATCTCCTTAATTACTCTTAAACATACCCAGGTATGTCACATAACCTGCTTGGAAAACCCTCCGCCCCAAACTGCAAAGACAACCAAGACTTAAAAGTGGCTTGAGAACAAGTCCATCAGGTTTTGGCCTGGTCAGAGTCCAGTTTTGAACCCTATGAATATTTGGTCTCACGTTTAACTCAAACAAACTAGTTTTTTCAACTACTCATGAAAAGATGATATCATCAGCTTTGAGTGGAACAAATGTCTCTTCTTCCTGTAAAAAGCTTTTTGCAAGTCAGGAAGGCTTTTCTGAGCTATTGTTACTTTATCTACAATATCTGTGGAATTCTTGCAAATTTCCTAACCATTTATTTGTGATTAAAATGGTTAAGACAATTAAAATACCTTTTTACCGAAAGTAAATGCTTACTGAATCTGCAAACAGTGAGTATAGCCTACCTGCCAGTTGGTAATGTCAATGAATAATTTTTCCATTTATATGCTTTTTCTGTCAACTCTGGATTTAATGTTAGGCGAAGCAGCATGTGTGAAAACTGGTATGATAATGGAATTAATGGTTTCACTGTAGAAATAGAATAAACTGGAATAAATATCAGGTTTCACCCACTAAAAGAGGCTGCTCACTACAGAGCCATGGGTGGAGTGTGAAGTCCAGCTCCCCCTCTCTGAATGTAAATTAGGTGTAAAGGGTGGAGCTAGAATATCCAACCACGCCCTAACCCTACTCATAACTATATCCCCCCACCCATTATATCCACAGAGGTGTAGCTGGTCTAGGTCAAGCTCTACCCCTGACATCCAGAGAGGTGGAGCTGGACGTCATTTGGCTCTGCAGTAAGCGACACTTGTCCTCGGACGTTCCACCAGCCAATCAGCGCTCAGCTTTTCGTCAGCGCACTGAAGTTCCGCGTAGTGTCATCGTAATGTATTAAATCAGTACATCTACCACATTCTAGCTGACGTGCCCAGCTTCACCATACTCGTCTAAGAGAATGTCTTTGAAGGTATTTAACTTAACTATTTTATTTAATTCCATGTTCCTCGCGTTTGTTGCGATGTAACGCGTGAATGTAAATCATTTGGATTAAGGCTACCTTAGTCAGCAGCTGTTTAGGATGTTAAAGATACGAACACTAACATTATTACTATAATATAATGACTATATCCCGTCGTATACACAAAACTAGTGCTATTTTGCTCGTGTGCTACGGCGTATTGTCATCTGGGTGTGTATTAAAATAGACTAGCCACAAACTTTTTTTATATGAAAGTCTTGTAGGCTAATTGATACAATACTTAAAGTGGCAATCGATAGCTTGTATGTTTATATAGGCACAAATACATTTTAGAAAACACAACTGTTAGTTCGCTGAAATTAAACAATGGCTGCATACAGTCTGGGAATAATGCAGATGCATAAGTGGTTGAAGTGCTTTGAGGGGCATAATGACTATGTGACGCCCTTTAAAGGTGTAAGCAGTTACACACATAGCTTAATTGTAATTTTATAGGATTGCAGAAAAAAAGTAAGTCATAATGTCTTTGGCTATAGGCTGAATTTGAGCAATGTGCAGATGATGTAATGAAAATGAAGGCCAGACCTACAGACTCAGAGATGCGGGAGTTGTACGGCCTCTACAAGCAAGCTAGCGTTGGGGACATTAATATTGGTAACTGTCATACCAAGCATATTTACCTTTTTTACTGTTAAAACCATAGCCTACTTCTAAGCTTGACAGATCTGATAATTGCAAATGTGTATCATCTGTTTTGTGCAGAAAAACCTGGATTGCTGGATATGAAAGGGAAAGCCAAATGGAATGCATGGAATTTAAAGAAAGGTAAGAAAAATATAGATCCTGCTTTTTTTCCACACTCCCATTTTCCCATTTTTATTATTTTTAAGCAGTTAAGATTGTTTATTGACAAATTGTCATACTTTTCTTTACTGCATTTTTTTCATATGTAAGCCTAAATTGTGTGTACTCATGCAGCTAATATTATATGAAACCCTTCAGATGTTTCTGATGATGGCTTGATTCATATAATCTTCACTCTCTTCTCCAACAGGAATGTCAAACGAAGATGCCATGAATGCCTACATTTCTCTGGCCAAGGAAGTCACTGAAAAGTATGGAATGTGATCGGGGAAAGAAACATCTCCTTAGTTTAATGTAGATAGCCTATAATAGTTTTATAATAAACTTATTATAGTTTTGTAAGTTTATAAAACTATTCAGACGCTGCAAGATTGAAATAATAAAGTTTTTGTTGAATTTGTTTTTATGTAACATAGATTAAAAGATAATTCACCTGGTATCATAGTGATACCACCTGATAATATCTCATTACCAATCAGATTAGACCTAAAGATGTTGGTATATAATCTTGTTTTTGTTTTATATATAAAAAAAGTAATTGAATAAAGCTGTCAAATATCATGGTAATGTTGTCCTCTTTATTTTCAATATCCTTACAAAATCTTTTCATGTATTACTTCATTAGTATTAAGCTGGGTCCTCAAACTTGAGGACCAGTAATTGTGCTCTTACTCACAAAGACCTTCTTTGTCCTCTCTGTGCTCACTGAAGCGTAGTCATCACAACACCCCTTTGGATCGGATGCATGCAGAATGCAAGGTCTGGCCTTTTGTACAGTGTTGCTAAATTGGAAAAATAAGCACTGAGGAATAAGTGCCAGAAAACCTTTGAGTGAATCAAACCGGAGAATTTGCAGCAAACAAATAATTTATGCATGTCATTTAAATTATTAAAAATATGTTTTCCCCACAAGATATGTAAATATTTTTTTAATAAATATAAACCTATGAGGGGCAGAGAAATTACATTTCTGTTTGGATCACTTAAGTTATTCAAAAGTACATAAAAAATGTAAATCACAATTGTTATTTTTTTATATTAATGTAGGCCTACATAAATAAAAATAAAAACTCTTTGTGGTGTATACAAATAATAAGATTTTTTTTTTAATGGTAAAAATCTAATTTTACTGTGTTTAATGATGAAAATTGACGTTTTAGGACAATTTTGACCTAAGGAAAACAATATTCATGACTTTTGAAATGTATGAATGAATGAATGAATGAATGAATGAATGAATGAATGAATGAATGAATGAATGAATGAATGAATGGAGAAAAAAAACGTTATTGAAATGATTATTCTAATAATGACATTTCGCAGTTATAACGCAATTATATAAAAATCTGAAGTAAAAAATGTTCAAAAACGTCTGAATTTTTTTTTATTGAGCCTAAAGAAAGATCTCACAACCTGTTATTCATTTCGCGTGACTTTCCTGCAGAACCTGTATTTTGAAATTCAGACCGTTGGCCATGTTGATTGAGTCATCTTTATTGTTTTTGACTTCACATCTAGTAATTAGGGCAAAGGTAACGGGAACGATTCTCGATCATGATCTCGATCTAGTGTTGAATGTACACAACGAGAGTATTTCAGTAGAGTATCAAGACTCCGTTTCACCCGTGCAGCTTCACTTCCGTTTCTGTTTCTGGATTAATAGATTTTACTGAGGTAACGTCACTTCGATAATGTTTACGTTTGCATTATGTGTATTCATTGCGACCTAATATGTATTTAAGCTTTTATATATTTATATTTATATGTCTGATAAAGTTATTTCAGTGATTTATGATTTATTCTAAAGTGACCCTGCATTAAAAGTCACTGCGTCAAACGCATGGCTCTAGGGGGAATAAACACAAACAGATTTTGCTGAAGCGTATTTGTAATATGATACGACTGGGCATTCTGCCACGGTGCCACCACTGAGTCTTTCTCACTATTGATTTAATTTTATTCGAAGTTGTAATAAGCAGTCCAGTTATAATGGATAATCAGGTGTTCGAGTCCACTGCAGAGCGGACATTTCAGTATCAGGGCAGCCTCCCTCCTCTACCTGTGCCCGCTCTACAGGACACCCTGAACAAATACCTGCATTCAGGTGAGAGGTCATTCAACACATGCATTCTGCTGGCTATTATGGGGCTTAGATGGGGATAGGAATGTTATCAAACTTTTTCATTTCACTGGTAACATTTGTGACCAAATGTACTTTTGAGTTTGAAGGGTCTAAATTAGTTGCTGATGTATTTTACACAAAGATGTTATAAATAAATGAAAGACTGTTCTAATTTAATGTTAAATTTTTAATAGTAAATAGAGACTAGCTGTTTAGAAAAGCAACAAGCTTTTAATTTGAAAGATGATGTCTGGCTTTGTCATTGTTGTTATACTAAAATGACTAATACAAAATTAAAGCTATATAGAAATATAAAAAAGCAAAGCCTTAAACTATAAGCATAATGAAACATTAAATTAAATTACAAAAAAATAATTGGCTTGTGTCAAAGTTTCATAAAAAAAAAGTGTGTGTTATTGTCTTCTACATGAACAACACATTGTTGGTTAGGTGTGTGACCAGAGAAAACGGAGCCCGGTTTTAAACAAAAATATACTGATTGATTCTCATTAGAAAATAGATTTCACAGTATAGTTTCATTAAATGATAGATTAGCATTAGATATACATATTTAAAATTAACTAACACAAATAATACAATTGTTAGTTTATGTCTTGCACTTTTCTATTGTCTTAAGCAACTAAATTTAGTTTTTTTACTTACTTTTTTCATGAGTACAATACATGTCACCTAGCTGGGGAAAATGTAGAAAATAAATTAGATTTTATTATTTACATTTTAAATAAATTTAATTATTATTAGAATGAAATTTAATTATTATATTATTATTATTATTATTATTATTTTTCCAGTAAAACCTTTTGCATCTGCGGAGGAGTTTGGGGCAACAGAGGCCATTGTGAAGCGCTTTGAGGAGGGTATCGGACAGCAGCTGCACCAGAAGCTTTTGCAGAGAGCCAAGAGCAGGCGCAACTGGGTACACACATTTTTTCGTATTGCTCTTTTTCAGCCACACTAATGAATCACTTACATAACTGATAAAACACATGCATTTTTAATGTTTGTAGCTTATAGACTTTATTTGAACCTGCTGTTTTTTCTTCTTCAGCTTGAGGAATGGTGGCTGGACACAGCGTATCTAGAGGTGCGCATCCCCTCTCAGCTGAATGTGAATTTTGGGGGACCTACAGCCTACCTAGAGCACTGCTGGCCTCCACGTGAGGGCACACAGCTCGAGAGGTCCAGCATGAATTTGTGGCTCACCCTCCAGTACTGGGACCTTATCCGCACGTATGTGATCACTTTTGTAAACAAAGAAACAGCCGATGTAGTAAATGATTTTCAAAAGTGTCTAATCGGTGTATATTTCTGTTGGTGACTGGCTTGTTTTTGTCTGCATCAGTAATGTATTATGTAAGTAGTGTATTTGCTGATATTGATCAGGGAGAGGCTGGCTGTTCATAAAGCAGGAACGATACCCTTTGACATGGATCAGTTTCGCATGCTCTTCTGCACCTGCAAAGTGCCTGGTGTCATCAAAGACACCATCCTCAACTTCTTCAAAACAGGTCAGGTCATATGCATGCTTTTTTTTGTATGCATACATGTGTCCATGTGTTACCTGATGCTGCATGTGGGATCTCTCTGTGTTGTAGAGAGCGAAGGACCCTGCCCTTCCCACATGATAGTGATGTGTCGTGGGAGGGTATTCACATTTGATGCTCTTTGTGATGGCCGTATCCTCACTCCCCCAGAGCTGTTGAGGTATGGTGCCAAGTTTTCATTGATTCAGTGGGTTGTTTTTTTTGATCCTGTGTAATCTGTCATAATGTGTCTTCAAACATTTTAATTAGTAAATAAAATTGCAGTATTCTACGATAAACGTTTGACATAGTAGCATTCTGCCAGTGACACCAAATCAGCTTATTAGAATGATTTCTGAAAGATCATGTGACCCTGAAGACTGGAGTAATGGCTGCTAAAAAATCAGATTTACCATAACAGGGATAAATTATATTTTAAAATGTATTATTATGATATATTTTAACAAAACAGAATTGTAGTGATATTTCCCACTATTACTGTTTTTGCAGCATTTTCATTGATCAAATAAATGCTGCCTTGGTGAGCAAGAGACTTTCAAAAACATTATACAACCTTACCGTTCACAATTTTCTGAACGATAGTGTCCATCATATTTTACACAGTAAGCATACTTTCAACTGCTGAAATAGTAAAGTATTATGCTATTCCACATGTAGGCAGCTCACTTACATTAAAGAATGCTGTGATGGAGAGCCTGAGGGGGATGGAGTGAGCGCTCTCACCACTGAGGAAAGAACCCGCTGGGCAAAGGTAAAGCCACGCCCTCTGCTGGAGCACCACATCCAATCACAGTACAGTAGGCAAATTAACTACACCATTTAATATGGATGTGGGTGAATTTGAATTCTAATCTTTAGCGAAGTTCCACCCAGTTTCTAAATCTCTCTCTCTCTCTCTCTCTCTCTCTCTCCCTCTCTCCCTCTTTTCAGGCTCGGGAGTATCTGATCTCCATTGATCCTGTGAATAAGACCATACTGGAGACAATTCAGAGTTCTTTATTTGTGGTTGCACTAGATGATGCCAAGCCCTACGCCACCCCTGAAAACTACACACAGGTTGAGCAAAATATATACACACTTGTATGATGAGAGTCATAAATTTCACTCAGATTTTGTGTTTGTTCCGGGTATGCAATTATAATTTCTCTCTGTCTCTCTGTCTCTCTCTCTCTCCCATGATAGTTGACCCAGCTGGCTTTAACTGGTGACCCCACGATCCGCTGGGGTGATAAATCTTACAATCTGATCTGCTTCTCTAATGGGACCTTCGCTTCTAACTGTGATGTAAATACAATTATGATGGCAGGATTATTAGAGTTTATGTATATTTTTACATTCACTTTCATTCAAAAGTCTAGGATCAGTAAGATTTGTTTGAAAAAGAAATTAATAATTGTATTAAGCAAGAATTCATTGAGTTGATCACAACTGTCAACTGACTCCTAAAGGTGTGCTGTGGTATCTGGCACCAAGATATTAGCAGCAGATCCTTTAAGTCCTCAGCATATACCATTTCCATGAAAGGCTATGCAGCCCCATACACAAAAAACTGTGATGCACTGTGCATTCTGACAACTTTCTATCAGAACCAGCTGAAACTGAAACTGAAACTGAAACTGAAACCAGCATTAGCTTGAGCAATTTGAGCTACAGTAGCTTGTCTGTTTTGACCTTCGCTCCCCACGTGCATCAATGAACCTTGGCAGCCAATGACCCTGTCGCCGGTTCACCACAGATCCTTCCTTGGAGCACTTTTGATAGATACTGACCACTGTAGCCTGGGAACACCCCACAAGAGCTGCCGTTTTGGAGATGCTCTGACCCAGTCGTCTTGCCATCACAATTTGGCCCTTGTCAAACTCGCTCAAATCCTTACGCTTGCCCATTTTTCCTGCTTCTTACATATCAATTTTGAGGACAAAATGCTCACTTGCTGTCTAATATATCCCACCCACTAACAGGTGCCGAGATGAAGAGATAATCAGTGCTATTCACTTCACCTGTCAGAGTTCATGTTACGGCTGATCGGTGTATATACAGCAGCATTGATATTAAAGGGTTAGTTCACCCAAAAATGAAATTATGTCATAAATGACTCACCCTAATGTTGTTCCTAGACCTCCGTTCATCTTTAGAACACAGTTAAAGATATTTTATATTTTAGTCCCAGAGCATATGCAGTCTATGCACACTTTACTATCCATGTCCAGAAAGGGAATAAACACATCATCAAAGTAGTACATATGTGACATCAGTTAGTTAATTAGAATCTCTTGAAGCATCGAAAATACATTTTGCGACTTTATTCAGTATTGTCTTCTCTTCCGTGTTCAAATGGTCATGACTCATGAATCAATGATTCGGATCGCTAATGACCAACACCAGCAGCTGACATGCCACCCCAGACCATCACTGACTGTGGGTATTGGACACTGGACTTCAGGCATTTTGGCATTTCCTTCTCCCCAGTCTTCCTCCAGACTCTGGCACCTTGATTTCCGAATGACATGCAAAATTAGCTTTCATCTGAAAAAAGTACTTTGGACCACTGAGCAACAGTCCAGTGCTGCTTCTCTGTAGCCCAAAAGTGGCTTGACCTGGGGAATGCAGCACCTGTAGCCCATTTCCTGCACACGCCTGTGTATGGTGGCTCTGGATGTTTCTACTCCAGACTCAGTCCACTGCTTCCGCAGGTCCCCCAAGGTCTGGAATCGGTCCTTTTCCACAATCTTCCCCGGTCACCTCTTCTCGTTGTGCAGCGTTTTTTGCCACACTTTTTCCTTCCCACAGACTTCCCACTGAGGTGCCTTGATACAGCACTCTGGGAACAGCCTATTCGTTCAGAAATTTCTTTCTGTGTCTTACCCTCTCGCTTGAGGGTGTCAATGATGGCCTTCTGGACAGCAGTCAGGTCGGCAGTCTTACCCATGATAGCGGTTTTGAGTAACCAGTCTTGGAGTTTTTAAAAGCCTCAGGAATCTTTTGCAGCTGTTTAGAGTTAATTAGTTAATTCAGATTATTAGGTTAATAGTTCGTTTAGAGAACCTTTTCATGATATGCTAATTTTTTGAGAAGGACCTAGTTATATTGTAATAATATTTCACTATATTACTGTATTTTTTATCAAACGTTGGTGAACATAGAAGACTTTAAAAAACAAACAAATCTTACTGACCCTAAACTATATATATATATATATATAATATAATTTGAATATTAATCTCATATTTTTGTCATCATTGCGTATGTATTTGTTTGTTTAAAGCATGCGCCATATGATGCCATGGTTTTGGTGTCTAATGGATACTACGTAGATCAAAAAATGCAGGCCTGTGGTGGAGTATGGAAGGTAGGACCACTTTTATGAATATTTCTTTATATCATTTTATGTGCATGACTGTCATGTTGAAATTATCATATGACTCCCAGGGTTCAGAGGTTGTGCGTGAGATGCCTGTGCCAGAGGAGCTCATTTTCACTGTGGACGAACATGTGAGGAGAGACATCGCCTTGGCTAAAGATCAGTACAACAAAAGTGTAAGTACACACACACACACACACACACACACACACACACACACACATGGTACTCTCATTGAGTTCTAAACACTGTTGACCAATCATTATTATACAATCACATAATACATTAATGCAAACTGAATATAAGGTTTTTTGGAAACATCATGAATTGCTCCTCTCAATGTACCTGTATCAACAGTCTCAGGACCTGCAGGTTGTCAGTTACGCCTTTACCTCCTTTGGAAAAGCAGCCATTAAGAAGAGGAAGCTTCACCCTGACACATTTGTACAGTTGGCTCTTCAGTTAGCATATTACAGGCTACACAAAAAGTAAGTAAGTAAGTAAGTTAGATTACTACATGACCGAATAATCAAGATGTTTCTGTCCTTGCTAAGTTTGGCATCATTCTCTTTGTCCTTTGTCCTTGTCAGGTCTGGTAGTTGTTATGAGACGGCCACCACACGCCGTTTCTTCCATGGCCGCACAGAGACCATGAGGCCCTGCACTGCGGAGGCCCAGCACTGGTGCAGAACCATGCTGACTCCTACAGCCACTGTGAGTGCCCTGTATGAAATAAATAGTCATTAGAGTATTAGTAGACTGTCTGCTTAATATCTGCTAACACTTTATTTTGATGGTTACCCAACAGGCATATAAGAAACTTTGCTACTACATATCAACTTATTCTACTAACTCAAACCCTAACCTTACAGTCTACTACAGTCTGCTGATACTCTAATGAGAGTTAGTTGACATGTAGTTATGTATAGTTAGTAGAATGTCTAAAGTGGACCATAGAAATAAAGTTTTTTTTTAAAGAAATTATAATGTTCTACCTAAATGTTAGTACTTTGCTTTAAGGAACTGTTTGTAAGAAATGTATTTCAATTAATCATAAAATGGCCCTGATATGCCACTAGACATTAAGAAATCATGTTAATTTCAAATACTTATATCACTGATAACAGTAGTCTGACCAGGATATTGTCATTTAAAAGTTGTTGTTGCAGCCCTCAGTCACCTGGGGCCTGTTCTTCGTACGTGGCTAAATCAGTTAGCTGGATTTGATTGTTGACGATTTGGCTTGATCTCTGATTGTTTGGTTCTTCGAAGCTCATCTTAGACTTGCTTGCTGTCATAGCAACAGGTCCGTTAGCTTAAGACTTCTGCTCAGACTTATTTCATGTAAACAGGATTAGATTGCATCTTGAGGTGATACTTAAAATCTGTCCCAGCCACTGCTACTTTATTACAAGAGTTCATTACTGAACCAGGGGCAATAATTTAAAATAATAATAAATATAAAAGCTTATTTGAAAATAATATTTTTATGTTGTGTAAAATTTGTGTATAATACTATAAACAGTCACTTGATTGAGAGATTTATTTGTGAATTGTGATGGAATGATTACTGTATAGTTGTATTGGAGGTTTACACACATTGTGCAGTTAATCTTTGTCGTGCATTAATGTGAGTGATGACGGATAATATGGGAGTGGCTTGATGCAGGAAGTTACAAGAGATGCAGATAATTTCATCTTGACTGTTAAGAAACTTTAATTAATATTGTCACATAACAAATCTGCGTCAAATTGAATTAAAAATTAAATTACAACATTTAAATAAAATTTGTAAAGTGTGTACAAATATTATAAAATCGTGAATATAAATAATCATCAAAACAGTGCACATTTAAATGATCTAACTTTTATGTTGGTTTGGTCGTTTGTCTGTTTCCTTATAAAGGTCCAGAAATTATTTTTTTCTTCTTTCTTTTTTCTTTGACAAGTTTTTTACCAGGTGTTTTTTTTTAATTATATGATGTCATTACGTTGTCTTGAGTATCGATGCATCTGCCCTCTTCAGGGAACACAGGCACGAGCAGTGATCTCAGATAAATTAATCCAGATATTTTAATCCAATCCACATATTCGTTTGAAGAACCAAATTAGCCAGAGATCAGTTATCAGGATTAAAAGATCTGGGATCTGTCAAATCATCTTGGATGTATTAAGCAAGGTACAAAGAACGGGACCCAGATGTTGAAGAGGCCCTCAGACTTATATAGTGATGGCCGATTTCAAAACACTTCACGTTTTCTTTTATTTAAATCATTTGAAGTCCTCTTTAGACCCCCTCAGAAGTGTGCCGAGGCCCCCTAGTGGGCTGAGAACCACTGATCTGAACATTTAAAGCCCTTTCAGTTTGTTTTGATGACTTTTTTGGTATTCTTTGTAATGCAGACTGAAGAGAAAAGACAAGCTTTAACTGCAGCCTTCACCAAACATAACAAACTAATGGGAGAGGCACAGAATGGAAAAGGTTTGTGTGTCAGTGTGATATTTACATTGTGTAATGGATAATATATGGCAGGGACAAATGTTTAAAAGATCTTTGCACATTTCAGGTTTTGACAGGCACCTTCTGGGCTTGTACCTGATTGCTAAAGAGGAGGGTCTTCCTGTGCCTGAACTCTACTCAGATCCACTCTATTCTAAAAGGTCTGGCCCAAACACTCTCATTCCAGTGGGTCATTTCCAGTGTACTGATTTATTTGTTATGCAGTATAAAGCAAACATTTTTTTGTTTTACAGTGGAGGAGGGGGGAATTTTGTGCTTTCTACTAGTCTGGTGGGCTATACTACTGTACTGGGAGCGGTTGCACCCATGGTGCCACACGGTTATGGGTTTTTCTACCGCATCCGTGATGACAGGTTGGTCAATATCAGTTGTTATATCATTTGTATAAATTTGTTTTATTATTTTTGTTATATAAATGTTATCTTTTATGTATGTTTATAATTATATTACATTTAAATGTTTAAATAGTATAATTTTTGGGGGGAATTATTATAGTTTTAATTAAAAAAATTCTTATGCTTCTCACCCTATTGTAGAATTGTTGCATCCTGCACCGCTTGGAAGTCTTGTCCAGAAACCGATGCTGAAACCCTGTTTCAGAACCTCTGCACCTCTTTCCATGACATCATGCACATCACTACTCTGTCCCAGTTGTAAAGTAGAGCATTCTGGGAAGTAAAGTCTAACCTCACTTCCTTTAGTTATGCCACTGGACAGGAAGCAAAGCTCTGCAGGGCTGAGATGATCTCAGGCATGATCTTCCTTTTAGATTAATCTGCTATGTTCGAAATATAAAGGGTTTTCATATGCTCCCTTTTTCGGTCATATTCAGAATTTATACTGTAGAGACTCGTAAAGAAATGTGATGTTTATTCTAGGAAGATACTAGACATTAAGATGTTGATTTTCAGAAATAACCTGAAATAGTTCTGCGAATAGTTTTAGTACAGCAGGTGCTTAAACTCTCACGTGCCTTCAGTTAGTCTCCTATGAATCATTTAAATGAGGAAATCCTTATTTAAACCCTTATACAAACGTGCTGCTTGATTTCTAATTGACAATTTATGCTACATTAGCAGTGTTTCTTCCTGTCAATTGTCGACCTGTGAAACTAGAATGTCTCGGGGCCATCAGGACACTTATGCATCTTAAAGAGATAGTTTATGGTTTACTCACCTTCAAGTATTTTGAGATTCTTTCATCTGTTTAACACAAAAAGAAGACAATTTGAAGAATGTTGTTAACCAAACGGTAGCCATTGACTGCCATAGTTTTTTTCTTCTTCTCATTATTACGGAAGTCAGTGGCTACCGGCCACTGATTGGTGAAACTCATACAGGGTTGGAACAACTTGATCACAGAATGTTCATTTTTGGGTGAACTATCCCTTTAAGTCCACTAGATGGAGACTTTTACATAACACAGTTTGATTTCTAAGCTGATTTTTATTCTCTAGTGAATCATAGGCAATAAACAGCCCTTGAGTGTGGAACTTGATCCTGACCTCTTCACCTCTTGCATACAAAATAGATATATGGTTTGATATCACATTTGCAATGCACAACCAATGCAACAGCATACATATAATGCAGACATATAATTCCTCTTTACTTTCTTAATTTTAAGATTTTCTTCAAAGCTTAATCCACTAGAGCCAAATCTTTTGCACCATTGGATATAAATCAGCGTTTTTATATTGAAGATGTATGTGTTGATGTAAAAATGTTTTACTGTTTGTTAATAATTGTAGATTTGATGAAGAATCATTGAATGAACGTTCCTGAAAGGTTGGTTCAGATATTACAGGCCGTTTCTTTTCCACCTGATATTTTGAATTACAAATTTTGTCATGCATGCATTTCAATTTGAATGTGAATTGCCCACATGTTTACCAAGAACACAGGTTGGCTTGTTGTGCAAAGATATTGCTAACATAACCACTGACTAAGTATTCATAAGACGCGAATATCCATGTATTTGTGTGTGAATTTTAGTTGACCAAACTCTTATGGCCTTAAACATGCCTGGTTTTCAATTCTTGCGTTTTTGAGACTGATATGTGCATTGATTGTAAATATTTTACAGTTGCAGTTATAGTGATTACAGCTCTAATTGCTTATTAAATGCATAAAGTTATTTTGTTCAAATAATCATGGAAGTCTTTTAGTCCTCATTTTATGTCTTTTGACCATTTCCTCTCTCAGTGTAAAAGCACATTGTTTTCTGGTGGGTCATTGACTCCAGCTGTGAACTTTGCTTTATATTTGTATGCAGCAAATCTTTAACCGGTGTCTTGAAATATTTTAATTTTATGGAAAGACAAGTGAATTATTAAACCCTAAATGATCCAAATCTAGCTTGGTGTAAATTCATCCATACATAGGTTGAATTGGACCTCATCAAAATGTCATAACTGGATCTTCCAGTGTAGCGACAGTTCATTTATTCTCTCATGATGTATAAAAGATTTTTAAAAAAGAAACACAGAAAGGTGCAAATGAAATGATAAGTTGCTACTTCAGTTTCATTGTGACTTCAAAAATGTCAGTTACAAATAAAATGAATGTATTTACAATTAGAATAGAAGTCCACGGCATACAGTCTCTCAACATACAATATGAAATAATGAGGGTAATGAAAAATGAAAACTTTATTCCAATATTTTTTTTTTTACATATGTGCACTAGAAAAACAATGCCATAACAGGACAAAATAAAACAGTTTTATGTTAGTCTGATAAATATTAAGGCACAACACAGAAATCAATAAGGCAGTCAATCTTTAAAATATAAACTCTTTGGTCATCTTGTCACATGAAGAACAATAACTTTGTCTTAATGAGAAACCAAAGCATTGTTTTTGGCAATATGTATGATTTAGGGCATGTACTGTATATATAAATTACTGTACATTATTATGTAAAAGCAATCAAATTTTAAAGGTTCTGCCCTCAACAGTTTTTGTTGCATGAACAAAGTGTGTGGCCAGTAAATGAATGGTAGTGCTTGGTAAAATGTTTAATACAACAACTTTTTTTTTTTTTTATACAAATAAATTGTTATGGCCTAAAACCGAAAAGTATGACATGATAAGTCACTGACAGTTACACAAAACCACATCCTTATTATTTTCCTGGCTTCCTGTAGTATATTGAAATGCCACAGATGAACCTAGCAAATAAAATACAGGCCTGCAACCACAGGAGCGATTATAATGTTTTCTAGAATCTACCTTTTCGGCTCCAGCTGCATGTACCCTGCTGCTCTTGCCCATCAGTGACCCATCTGAGAGGTGACAAGGGAGTAGTACGCCCCCTGCTGGTTGAGGAGCTGCTGATGCGTGCCCAGCTCCACCACAACCCCATTTTGAACCACGGCTATGCGGTCTGCGTTCTGGATGGTGGACAGCCGGTGGGCTACAATGATGCATGTACGACCCTCACGTGCCTTATCCAGAGCATCCTGCACTATCTACTCGCAGGACGGAGAGAAACACAAAGGGAGGTGAGCAAGAACATTATCTTCACAATTTTCAAGCAGGTGTGAATCTCAATTATCCTGTAAATACAGACTGAATTGTGTCTGTATGAACAGGCAACCAAAGTCCATTCGATTCTCAAACACATGATAGCCTTTATTTATGTTTTTATAGCAATATCAGAGCAATAATAATATAAAGAATGAACTGTGTTAGTACCTTCTCACTCTCAGTGTCCAGAGCAGATGTGGCTTCATCCAGCAGCAAGACTTTGGGGTTGCGGAGGATGGCCCTCGCTATAGCAATACGCTGCTTCTGCCCTCCTGACAGCTGAGTCCCCTTATCACCTGCCTGCGTTTGGTATTTCTGCGACAACAAAAAAAATTGCACAATATGGTCTAGTTTATGACTGTAGTTAAATGTTTCTTAGTTTGTTGGTTATAAGACTAGAAAATTTAGAGAGTTTATTGCGTTTCCAATATCTGTTATTGTGATTGCCATTAGCTATATTTCCATTGAAAGTTGCTAATTTAACTGCGCAGAATTGGAATATTGCATACAACATATTCACAATATAAAACACAGGATTTACACTACTGTTCAAAAGTTTGGCATCTGCAGAAGTCTCATGCTCACCAAGGCTGCATTTATTTGATCAAAAATACAGCGGGAAAAATATTGTGAAATATTACTACAATTTAAAATAACATATACGTATATATATATATATATATATATATATATATATATATATATATATATATATATATAACATATATATATATATATATATATATATATATATATATATATTTATATATATATATATATTATATAACAAAATATTTCTGTCACTTTAGATCAATTTAATGCACCCTTGCTGAATAAAAATGCAAACTTCTTTCTTTCAAGAAAAACAACAACATTTGAACTGATGTGTATCTGACAGTGACTTCTATGTGGTTTTTGTACCTGTGGCAGCCCCTCTATGAAGGAGTGTATGTTAGCAGCCTTAGCGGCCTGTTCGATCTCCTCTTGACTGACTTTTCTGTTGTTGTCTCCATATGCAATGTTCTCTGCCAGGCTGCAGTCAAACAGCACAGGCTCCTGGGAAACAATGCCAATTTGAGAGCGCAGCCAGTGGATGTTCAGCTGCTTTGCGTCATTTTCATCCAGCATCTGTTAACAAAGGGAAACCTCTAATCAGTTCGGGAAAATAAATATGATTTATTACAGGTATAATACATCTCAACACTAGTTGTGTATACTTGTATATTATAATAATATTATAATAGTGTATACTATTATATCATTGAATTTGTTATAAATACTATCATGCTTTTTGACTTAATAGACTTAATTATTCGCTATAATAACATTTATTTTATTTTACGTTCACATTTATGACAAAAATGCAGTGTGGTCACGTCTTTCTGACTACCTTGGAATCTGGTTTGATCGAATGGATCACAAAAAATGACAATTTTTAGCACTGTCCACTGATTGGATCACCTGAAACACTGTTAATGGCATGTAAACAGGTCTGTGTTGTGTGAGAGTCAATCCTCAAATTAAGATTCAAACGTTATGAATCAGTGGATTGATTCATGATTCGCTCTCAGACTAAATATAAAATATCTTAAACTGTGTTCCGAAGATGAACGGAGGTCTTACAGGTGTGGAACGACATTCGACGAGTCATTAATGACATCAATTTAATTTTTGGGTGAACTAACTCTTTAACATATCAATAAAATGTCTTTAAAAAAAGATATAAAATGTGGTCTCTGAGCTACATGTCCATCTGTGTGTTTACCTACCACTTTGCCCTGCTGAGGGTCATAAAATCTCTCCAGGAGCTGGATGGTGGTACTCTTGCCACAGCCACTGCTGCCCACCAGGGCAAGAGTTTGCCCCTTCTTAACCCTGAGCCTGAGCCCCTGTAGCACTGGTACATCTGGGCGGGATGGGTAGTTAAAACGCACATCTTCAAAACCCACATTCCCTTCAAATTTATCCTGTAGAACATCACAGGAAACCGACACATTAGTGCACTTGTGTATACTAGTCTTGCCATGACAGAATATTTACGGTGGGCAAAGTCCAGCTCTGTCTGAGTGCTTATCAGATTAGGATGGAGCGGCAGAACCAATAAATGATTAATTTCCAGGACTGATGCCTGGGACAGTTTAATCATGACAGGCTTCTAGCAACTCTGAGCTCTTGCCTAGATGTAAGATTCACTATAGTTTAAAACATTTTTATCTCTTGTTGGGCATACTTTATATTCTCGTGTTAATATGCATGTATGGAAGGAATACCGGCTTGTCTCCATTCTCTGAGGCGTTGTCAATAACTGGGACTCTGTTTATGAGCATCAGTACATGAGAAGCAGACATCTTGGCCTTGGCGTAGTTAGGAGTGAAGGAGTTTGCTTCTCCAACAGCCATTGCTCCATACACCACAGCTGAAATCACACTGAGACAGAAACAGATATATTGCACATGGTTATTATCGTTAATTAAAACTAAAACCTTAAAAAACACAAACATTTGTTATCTATACATTATCATATTTACATCCATTCACTGGCCAACATAGTGTTGGAGGTTTCACACATGGCCTGGTGGCCGATCTTCACTGATTTTACATTCCACCAGATGGAGTAGAGTGTGAAAGTCGAATTAGCAGAGCAATAGTACAGCTGTACATAAAACACTGCAATTCACACAACATAGTGGGAGACATATTAGAGTTCAAAAGAGGGCAAATTGTTTGTGTCTCACTGGCTCATCTGTGACCATGACAGCCAGTCTTTGGGGTGTATCGAGAGCTATGGTATCCAGGGTAGTCGATGCAAGAGGAAGCTGTCTGAAAGGGACGTCCAGGTACTAAGCCAGATTGTAGCCAAAAAACAAAACCACAGCTGCCCAACTCACTGCAGAATTAAATGTGCACCTCAACTCTCCTGTTTTCATCAAAACTGTCCGTCGTTATTATATTCATGGGCAGATTGCTATAGCCAAACCTTTGATCACGTGTGCTAATTCCAATGTCGTTTCATTAGTGCCAAAGAGGCAAATCTTAGGCTGTGGACAATGTGAAATGTGTATTGTTCTCTGATGAGTCCACCTTCACTGTCTTTCCCATATCCAGTTACATATTAAGTTACGGCGTGGAGAAGCAACAAAAAGACTGTTGCTTGCCCAGAGTGAAGCACAAGGGTGGATCAGTGCTAGGTGTCTATTGTCTCTATGCACTGTTTGATAAAATGTAATGTATTTGCAATAAAGCTATTTCACTTATTTTCACAAATGTAATTATATAATTTTCACTATTGTTATTTTATTTGACTTATTTTGCATTTCTTATCACTAAATTGGCAAATTTACCGTTTTTGTTGGCAATAAAGCTCAAAATCCAAAACTAAAATTGAAACCTTAAAAAAAATATATATATATATATATATATATATATATATATATATATATATATATATATATATATATATATATATATATATATATATATATATATTCAAATTTTCCAGCTAAAGTTTAGATATGCCTAAAAGCAGCATTCAAGTAAGAAATGGAATAATCACATGAAAAAATAAAACTGCACACATAGCCTATTCTTCACTGTATGACTTTACTGATTATTTTATTAGGCTATAATGAATGTTGATGTTTACATTCACTGTTTATGTAAAACGTGTGTGTTTTTGACACTTAGCAGCCTTACGTTTGTCAGATTACGTTTATTTCACGTGCTGTGACAGCTGGCTTCTGTGCGTGTGCTTCACCATTTTAAACTGGCAAAGCGCGCAGCCTCCAGCCGCGTCTGAGTTCGGAAGAGGTTGCAATAAACAAGTGTATGTTATGAACGAATAAGAGATTTGTAGAGATTTGTCAGAAGAATCAGCTGTGATGAACAGCCGATTTGTACGGGGGCATCTGATGACCAAACTACATTGGAATTCGCAAACAGAAAAATAAAGTAAGCCCAGAGTGGGTTGTGTTCAGACTGGATGTTTTTAGCGAACCGTACCATAAGATGAGATCGAACCGTACCCAGACCACCTCCCATGATGGTCTCGGCTCGGTTTGCTTTAAAGGGGTCTGAGGTCGTTAGGAGTGTTCACATATGGGCCAAAAATCACGCAAACCGCGCTCAGACCCCTGAAAAGGACCAAGTGTGAAAACACCCTTAATAACTTTTAATTATCTTTTTTTTGATTATCTCTCTATTTGAAAGTCCTCTTTTGAGATAACATGGATCTTCTTGAATCTTCTATCTAAAAATGTAATGGATCACCGCCCAGCCATAAACATTCATAGCACATTTGGTTTGTTTTTTTGGACTCACTTTTCTTTCTATAATCATTAATTTACACTGTAGAAACCAGCAGACTTTGGACATTCCTCTACTGTAGTGTGTTTTAGCTTGAGTGTGCACATATTGCCCATGTGTCTCTACTACTTGACCTCACTTGCATTTGAACTACCTGTGACAGACATGCAAGACAACTCTGGATCATGTTAATACTACTGTGGAGTTTTTTTCTCACATTTTCCTCAGTCTGCTGTGAGTGGGTCTAATAAAAGTCATGTATGGTGCCACTTACAGGAAGACACCCTCGAAGGTCATCAGCTTTTGTTCAATGAGCCAAGAGCCGAACTTGAAACACCCAGCATAGGCAAAATAGATCATTGCTTGAGAGAAAGAGAACGTCAGGCCGAAAACATGTGCTTTTTTCTTAGCGTTTCTAGGGAAATCAGACAAACATCAATTATCTCACAAGATCATTTTGAATTCTAACAGACATATAATAGCCTTTTTAAATAATTATTAGTCAATTTAAACATACTTGTAGGGCACAACTAAGTTCTCCTCATACAGACTCTCAAACTTGCTTTCCCTGGTCAACGAAACCACAGTGCGAATATTCTCAATGGCTTGTGTTGCAATCTAAATGGGAAAAATACATTAAGGACAACATGTGTAAATGTTAAGTGAAATAAAAAAGTATAAGGCATTGAAGTATAAAGCATAAATATTCACCTTTCCAGCATGCTCAAGCTCTTTTTTGTCTTTTAGAGCATGTCCTGCCAGTAACTTCATCTGGATGGCCCCAGCCACAGCCATAATTGGCACAATGGAGAGAATGAGGAGGGTCAACTGCCAGCCATACACAAATGAGATGATAATGGCGGTGCCCAGATTGGCCACATTCTGTGCCAGTGTTGCCATTCTCACTCCAGTTGCCTGTAGGAAATAGTCATGATGCCATTTGAGATGAGCTACTGTGTTAAATTTGTATCACTTACAATCTGAATTTATATTAAAGGGGTCATATAATGCCATTTTTGTACAAGTTAATATGATTCTTTAGTGTCTAAATGAAAACTTTGTAATACACTTTACTTAAAAATTATCATAAGTATTGTAAGAAAACTAATTTGCCAAGCCATTTCAGTGTATAGGGCTTTAAATGATAAATGACTCCGCTATAAACTAAGAGTCAAATGACTCTAACTTTAAAACCAGCGTACACAGCCTGTAACACAATAACCATAACGCGTTGTTCATTATAAACATGGGATTATGAATTATATTGAGAAGGTCATACATAGAAAGCATTGACGAAAACAAAACTCAGCCATTGCGTCTTCATTACACCCAAGAACAGAACACCAAAATCGCTTAGACACCATTCTGCTCCAGCGTAATGGCGGAATGTGCTGATGATGGCAGAGCTCACTCAGGGCGGGTCTGAGGTGAAACACTGCTGTCAATCAACAATCGTGGGAGGAGTGTCCGACTGTGTGGCGTCACAGGGTCGGACACCCCTCCCACGATTGTTGATTGACAGCAGCTCACTTTGAGACTGGGGAAAACATATAAGGTACATAAAACACTTGATGGATATTTATCATTATAGGATGGCTGTGTACAGGCATTGCCAACACACATGTTCATACAATCAGCTTGTAAAAGTGCATGTACCATTATTTGACCCCTTTAAACATTTTTTGGAAGAAAAAAAAATCATGACCAATATTTTACTTAATTTGTACATCATAAAAATGTACAATTGTTGTCATGTTACAAAAGCACACCCAACTGAAATTGACTTGAGCTTATTTGCACAAAAAATACAGTAAAAGAGTAAGTAAAAAGAATATAACCACTTGTATTTTTTTTTTTTTTTTTTACTGAACACTGACTAGGTTATGTGTAGGACTATGTGTTACTCTGTATATAGAGTGAGACTTACGCCCTGCACTTGAGCTGTATCTGCAGCCAGCCTGGTGGTCAGCGCACCCACACTGTTCTTACTGTCATCATACCAGCTCAAATCCTGAAATACACACAGACAGGTGTTATACTGCTCTCCACCAGCAGACATCCATGAATAGCTTATTTGGGGTCAACCTTCAGATGACTGGTCAACTGTCAATTATCATCTCACCTGTCTCATCATAGCATTGAAGGCTTTAAACCTCAGTCGCATGGTCAGAATCTCACCAGCTTTCCCAAAACAGTAACCCTAGAAGAAATTAAAACATTAGGGAAAAAAGAAGAAAGAGTACAAATTACACCAGATTTAGAACATTCATACCAAGACATTACATTGTTTCTTACAATGCTTTTTTATAGATTTAACTAACACAACAAAAATGCAACGTATTTGATATTTTCTGTCATTCATCATAACATTTTTTTGCTAAAAAAAATTATATAAAGGTAAATAACTGATGGCAAGATCCTTTTCATTACACTACAGTTCAAAAGTTTGGGAAGTTTTTGAAATAAAAAAGTATTGATACAAAAATACAGTAAAACATTGTAAATTTAAAAATTGCAATTTAAAATAACTGTTTTTTTTTTTTTAATACATTTTAAAAGGCAAATTTGTTGCATAGTTGAATTTAGTTGCATTATGCATGATTCTTCAAAAATCATTCCAATATGCTGATTTGGTGCATAAGAAACATTTCTTAATATTGCAATGTTGAAAACAGAAAAATATATAAAATGTAAAGTGTTTGCAACATATTTTTATAATATGTTGCACAATATATATTATACTATGATTTTATAATACACTTACTTAGAATTAAAATCTTAATTCAAGAGTTAAATGTAATCATTCGGCATTTCAAACTTTAGCATTGGTAGTTTGACTAAGCAAATTATTGACAGCTATGTCTGCTATTTTTTGGTGAGGTATTTCACAATGTCCATCAGCTTTTAGATAAAGGTCACATGAAATTTTTACCTTCTTCATCTTTTCATGAATTGAATATGTATACAGATGACACCTAAGAAGTTTATTATATAGGGTGTCTTAGGCAAGTTCTACAATTTTCATTTATGTTGGTTTCATTTAGTATACTGCTTTTATTTAGTATAAATTGTTTAAAATGAATTGTGTGTAAACACGTTAATGTTAACACAAAACACACCTGAAAGAACAGAGTGAAAAGGGACACAACCCCAATGCCAGCAAACAGCAGAGAGTAGAGTTCAGACTTCTGCCGTATAACATTCTGATCTATCTCGGCAAACACCTACAGATGAAAGAGGAACGTAAGTAGAGGTGGGCCATAAATGTATGAGGAGTAATGTCTTAATATTGTTGACTGTCAATAATGGTAATTGTTATTGATATTTGATTTTCTTGTAAAACATACAGCAATGATTTTAGAGAAAATGACAGCAAATGCAGGCTGCATGCCTCCGTTAATGGTGGCACATAAAACTCCAACCACCATGTATGGCCATTCTGGTTTATTCAGTTTCAAGACAGTAAGGAAGGAGATGTCTGGAAGCTTTTCCTACAGAGAAGAGAGAGAACAAATAATTGGCAAATAATTGCAATCAAATCAAATAATGAATTTTAAATTAATCTTGATCATACTTTGAAGTTCATATTTACAAAATGTCTCCAGAAAGATGGATTTATGGAACTTTTGTAAACCCATTCTGGGTTTTGGTTTGATTTGAATTACAGTTACGTTTTCCATTTACTGTGAAACACGTGTTCCACTAGAGACATCTGTGAGTGTATGTACAAAAATAAAGGTATTAAAATGAATTAAAATTATGAATTAATTAATTGATGATGTCGCCTCAGTTATAATAATAATAATAATAAGTTTTATTTATATAGCGCCTTTCCAGAGCTCAAGGACACTTTACAATAAACAAACAACAATAAAGCCAAATGACAAACAGAGTAGACAGAACAACAGTAGGCAATTGAGAGTGCAAGTATAATAATACAGAAATCGGAGTGAGAAAAAAAAAAAAAAAAACATCTTTAAGACCTATAACATTCAGAAAAGAGGTGTGTTTTGAGCATGGATTTGAAATCAGAGATAAGATAAGTAAGTTTCTTACTTCTTCTGTCTGTTTCTCTTCATCCTGCAGATCTTTTTCTGAGCCACTTCTGGATTTCTGTCTGAAGAGTGTACCGTCATTTAGAGAGCTGACTGAGGGACTCTTCTCATCCATAGTAATCTCCTCTTTGCCCTGCTCTGTGTCCTCTGTGCTCTTAAACGTCTGTGATTTAAAAAACAGGAACTCAAATAGGACACCATTTACATTCAGAACACATTTTCCTTGTGTTACCACTCATCAGTATGTTACTCTAAAAAATCTTTCAACAAAATTTAAAGAACTTGCATTACTTTGAAACTTTTTTTCTGCTGCTACTGCTAGCCAAAGCATGCAGGCAGAAGCAATCACTTTAGGCAAGAATACACTGATCAGATGACCTAATATTGTGGTGGTCCCTGACCCGTTGAGGCATGGACTCCATTAGACTCCTGAAGGTGTTCTGTGGTATCTGGCACCAAGATGTTAGCAGCAGATAATTTAAGTCCTGTAAGTTGTGAGGTGAGGCATCCATGGATTGGACTTGTTTGTTCAGCACATCCCACAGATACTCTGAGACGGATTGAGATCTGGAGAATTTGTAGGCTGAGTCAACACCTCAAACTCGTTGTTGTGCTCCTCAAAACATTCCTGAAACATTTTTGCTTTGTGGCAGGGCGCATAATCGTGCTGAAAGTGTCCACAGCCACCAGGCAATACCGTTTCCATGAAAGAGAACAATGTTTAGGTAAGTGGTATGTGTCAAAGTAACATTGCCCAAAGCATACTGCCTGCACCTTCTTCCTATAGTGCATCCTGGTGCCATGTGTTTCCCAGGTAAGCAATCCACACACCCCCAACTGGCCATCCACATAATGTAAAAGAAAATGTGATTCATGTGATTCAAGACCAGACCACCTTCTTCCATTGCTCTGTGTTCCACTTCTGATTCTCACGTGCCCACTGTTGTTGCTTTCAGCGCTGATCAGTGGTCAGCATGGACACCCTGACTGGTCTGTGGCTATGCAGCCCTGTATGCAACAAACTGATTCACTGTGTATTCTGACACCTTTCTACCAGAACCAGCATTAACTTCTTGAACAATTTGAGCTAGAGTAGCTCATCTGTTTATTCGGACCACACAGGCCAGTTTTCTCTCCCCACGTGCATCAATGAGCCTTGGCAGCCAATGACCCTGTTGCTGGTTCAACACCACTTCCTTGGACCACTTTTGATAGATACTGACCACTGCAGACCGGGAACACCCCACAAGAGCTGCAGTTTTGGAGCTGCTAACCCAACTCAATGCCATTTGTTGTGATGTAATTGACATAGTGACAGATCTTTTCTTTCATATTGTGATATATATACACAAGTGAAATTTTTCTTATAATAAAAGAAAAATAATACAAGACGGGGACTTGATTCTGGATTCTTGATGTTGGATGGAGAAAAAAAAGGGTGGCATTTAAGTGTAAAAATTACTGCATTTTTATTAAAAATTACAGGCTCAATGTGAAGATAATGCTGATTCACATTTGAAATTAAATTTTTTAACATTTAATGAAAGGACAGTAGGAGGAGAGACAGGAAACACTAGGAGAAGAGAGCGGGAACAGGACCAGGAAAGGCCCTCAAGCCAAGACTTGATCTCAGTGTGCAGCTGCATCATATGTATGAGTGCAGCCACAAGCCTATGCCTCCAACAACGTTTCGCAGCAATGGGCTACAGTTGCATATGGAGCTCAAATGTGTATTGAACTGTGGGTTTCTAACCTGCGTATTAACAAGAGTATGGTAGATTCCCTTTCTCTCCATCAGTTCGTCATGTGTGCCCAGTTCTACTATTTCACCATTCTGGAATCCAGCGATGACATCAGCATTCCGAATAGTGGACAGCCGGTGAGCCACTATAATGGTGGTCCTGCCCAGTCTCACCTTTTAAGATGTAAATTTTTTTTGTTAAATATACCCACAATATTTTCAGTGTATTTCCAAACTTTTCTTGACTACTATATTCTTTATTACCTTATCTAAAGCTGCTTGCACGATGGTCTCACTCTCAGCATCCAGAGCAGATGTAGCCTCATCAAGGAGGAGAATTTTTGGATTACGCACAAGTGCTCGTGCAATAGCAATACGCTGCTTTTGTCCACCACTCATCTGGGTGCCCCTTTCTCCAACCAATGTCTCAAATTTCTGAAAATGACCAGAGATATTGGTCGGAGCATACCATATCAATGTTTGTTATTAAGTCAAATGATCACTATAAATAATTGTTTTGCAAGGTCTTATCTTACATCAGGGAGCTTCATGATGAAGTCGTAGGCATTTGCTTCACGTGCAGCCTGCTCGATCTCCTCCTGGGTGACGTCTTGGCGCCCATAGCGGATGTTTTCTGAGATGGTGGTGGCAAACAGCACTGGCTCCTGACTGACTACCCCAATCAGTTCTCTTAGACTTCGAACATTCAGAGAGCGAATATCATGACCATCTACAGTCACCTAAAGGGTTAGAGGAAAATAAAAAGTAAACTTTGAATGAAGGATGGATAGGTTAAAGAGTTCATAATTCTCTGCCTCTCTTTCTACTTACTGTTCCTTCTTGTGGGTCATAGAAGCGTTGTAGCAGCTGGATTGTTGTGCTTTTCCCACACCCACTGCTGCCCACCAAAGCAATGGTCTGTCCACTCATGACTTTAAGATTCATTCCATTCAGGACCTACACAGAAAAAAGAGAGCCGTAGTTAGAGTTATTTAATTGTCAAGCTATATTGCTCAAGTAAAAAAAAAAAAAAAAACATTTGATGTTCCTACTTTCACATCTTGTCGGGACGGATATCTGAAGTGAATGTTTTTGAACTCAATGTTTCCTTTTACAACATCAAGTTTGTAACCTTCCTCCGAGAAACTGTTAATGTTGGGTTCCTGTTGGTGAAAAACAGGATTGTGAGATTAAAATACAAATTCAAGCAAAGGATAGCGGTAAATTTACAATCAAACATCATTCAGACTTAATAGACGTCAATAACACACTAATTGCTCAACATAAGAGAAAAATGATTCCCTGTGGTCTTTCTATTCATTGGATCTCAGCAGGGAAGCACCTCTGATCCTGAGACCTGGCCATATTTCATGCTGTTAAAACAATGAGGGGAAGTTATGCAACTTGGCTCTGAATTATTTGTGCGTACATTTTCGTCTCTGGACTTTGTCTCAAAGAGGTTGTCTGCTCACCGTGTGTGTGGTGTTTGTTTAAACTTGAGCATCTTAGTCTAAATAAAAGACAAGTTTTGTGCTGTGTGTGTGCATGTGTGTGTGTGTGTGAGAGAGTTTCAATTGTCCAGGCTTTTCCTTCTTGGAAAAACGGACAGAAGTTAAAAATCAAACAGTTCTGCCGCTCTGCCATGTTCAAATGTTCAAAACACCAAAGTCATAGGAGCTGCACTTTCTAATGAAGGAAGGAGTAGATATACTGTACTTTCACATAGGTATGATTGGCTGAATAATCTGTACTGTACAGGTCAGGACAGGACAACTGAAAGGATATAAAAATGGCCAGAATACATCCTGAGATAAAGCACAACAAAGTAAGGAAACAATACAATAAGCTTTAAAAGTCAATTAATAAATGTAAAAAAGTTTACTTGATTACTCTAACTTTCAAAAGCTGTTTTGTAGAAGTGAAAGTAAAGACATTTATAATGTTACAAAATATTTCTATTTCAAATAAATGCTGTTCTTTTAAATGTTCTATTCATTAAAGAACACATAATGTTTTCAACATTAAATGTTTGCTGAGCACACAATCAGCATATTAGAATGATTTCTTAAGGATCACTGGCCATTGAAAACTCAGGTCTGTCATCACAGGAATAAATTAAAATGTAAAAATGTGTGAACAATAGGGCCTTACATATAACCAGTTATCCATAAAATAATTATGCCCTCCAGTTATGCATATGCTATCTTATTAATTAATTATATTCTTTTTTAAAGACATGGATGAATATATTGTGCTATCACAATTACTGTAGAAGAATTCAGTCTGACAAGACATGAAACGTCAATAAGAGTTTAGAAGCCATACAAATTCAGAGCTATTTTTAAAAAAGGGGAAGTGTTAGATTTATATGGGGAAAATGGTTAGAGATCAGGGTTAAGTTTTTTTTTAACTCCTTAATGCAGAGAATAAAATACTAACATTCTGTCTAAAAACCCAGGTAGCAATTATATTATGGAGCTGCATTGAGGACATTGTTTTTTATTCCAACATCATGAAATATAATATCCTGAAAGAATGTATGACATTGCTAACAATTTGTTTACTCACATGATCAATGATCTGGAAAACTTTGTGGGCGGCCCCTCTTGCACTAGAGAAGGCCTGGATGTTAGGAGATGTTTGACCGATGCCGAAAGCTCCAATTAGGACGGAGAAGAAAACCTGAAATAGAGGAACAGAAAATGCATTTGTGAAACTTGAGACTCATGCTTGTTTAACAATCTGCTTTAAGTTCCCATAAAGAAAACATAATCACTTGCTATTTATGATGTAATCGGTTTTGGTTTTTGTTATCCTGCAATATTTGAATCTTGACCGAATTCTGGACTAATGTGACTGGGCTATAAATATAAAAGCAAAGAGTTTCTGAAGTTATGTGTCTGACATCACCCTGCTGTGACTCACCATTAAAAGTATACCGATATCATACTCTCCAGCCAGGATAAGAGTGCTGCCATACCAAAAGGCCAATGCATAGGACATATAGATCATGAAGAATGTGAAGCCCATAGCAATATTCACAGTGATGGCCTTCCTTATGCCAACGTTTTTGGCATTTTCTAAGTTTTTGTGATACCTTTGAAGAACAGAAAAAAAGTCAGATACTTATCATACCAATGTAAAAAAAATTACGATGATCACACTGAATAGAAAATTCCCCACAATCTTCCCAATCATTTTTCCTATTCACGTTTTGAGACAGCAAAAGACTGAAACTTTTAGGACCAAACCATAAAGTGCTACAACTGGTTTGCCAGGTGAGCTGGTTTAGGTTCAATTCAATTTAAGTTAGCTCAAAGAGGTCAAGTGTTTATTTCTCCAAGTAATGTTCACAAAACAACCATGTATGTCATCACTGAGAAACATCCTCTGGTGCTGCTGACATTCTAAACAGGATGATTTTCAAAAACACCTCAGTATCTCTTTCTTCTGTCCTCCAAAAGCAAAGACAGTTCTGATGGCTGACAGCACTTCCTCGGCCACTGCTCCAGCCTTGGCGTAGGCTGTCTGCTCCTTCGACGTGAATGATGTCATGACCTAATGAGACATGGATGCATTGTTGTTTTTTCAACCATTTAAATTAATGTTATTAATAATACATTTTTTAACCCATCAACTTTATCTCTCTTATTGACAATAACACCTGTACCTGCAAGCCATTTTTGTTGAATATAATTATTGTATGTAAATATGCATACATACATACCGGTACATACATACCTGCATACATACATACATACAATTCTTAGTTTTTTTGTTTTTGAAAGACGTATCTTATGCTCACCAAGGCTGCATTTATTGGAACAAAAATGTAGTAAAAAAACAGTAATATTGTGAAATATTATTACAATTTAAAATAACTGTTTTAAATATTCTAATACATTTCAGGTGTATTTTATTCCTGTGATGGCTGCTGAATTTTCAGCAGCCATTACTCCAGTCTTCTGGAGTGTCACATGATACTTCACATGAAATTATAGTAATATGCTGAGTTGATGCTCAATAAACATTTCTTATCAAGTTTTGGGGAAAGTTACGTTGAAAAGTAATGCATTACAATATTGTGTTAATCCCTTAAAAAGTAACTAACTGTGTTACTAAGTTACTTTTTAAGAAAAGTAATGCGTGATGTGATTACTTTTTTTGTACCGGTGCTGGGCTTGTTGTTTTTTTAATTTTTGATAATAAGAAAAGTTCTATTTTTGTGAAAAGACCCTTTCACACATATGCCTCGGGCTGAGGTAAAAATGCAAATTCACATGTGTATAGTAGCGGGCGCAGCTCAAACAAAACTTTCAGTTGTGCTTCCATTCTGGATAATGGAAGACTAAGATGCAGAAGAAAAATGTTAAGCACTTACTTTACCAATCTTCTTTTTCTTTCGGCTGTTCCCTTCAGGGGTCGCCACAGCAAATCATCTGCCTCCATCTATTCCTATCCTCTGTATCTTCTTCTTCCAGACTGACTACCTTCATGTCCTCCTTCACTACATCCATAAACCTCCTCTTTGGTCTTCCTCTTGACCTCCTGCCTGGCAGCTCTAACCTCAGCATCCTTTTACCGATATATTCACTCTCCCTCCTCTGAACATGTCCAAACCATCTCAACCTGGTCTCTCTAATTGTGTCTCCAAAACATCTCACATGGGCTGTCCCTCTGATGTACTCATTCCTGATCCTATCCATCCTCGTCACTCCCAAAGAGAACCTCAACATCTTTAGCTCTGCTACCTCTAGCTCTTCCTCCTGTCTTTTCCTCAGTGCAACGGTCTCCAAACCATACAACATCGCTGGTCTCACTAATGTCCTGTACACCTTATCTTTCATTCTTGCTGGTACTCTTTTATCACACAACAGACCTGACACTTTTCTTCACCCATTCCAACCTGCCTGCACACGCTTCTTCACCTCTTTTCCACACTCTCCATTGCTCTGGACTGTTGACCCTAAGAACTTAAACTCCTACACCTTCTTTAACTCTTCTCCCTGTAACCTCACTGTTCCACTTGGTTCTTTTTCATTCATACACATGTATTCTGTCTTGCTGCGACTAACCTTCATTCCTCTTCTCTCCAGAGCAAACCTCCACCTCTCTAGACTTTCCTCCACCTGCTCCCTGCTCTCACTTCATATCACAATTTCATCCGCAAACATCATAGTCCATGGAGATTCCTGTCTGACCTCATCTGTCAGCCTGTCCATCACCACCGGAAAAAAAGGGGCTCAGAGTTGATCCTTGATGCAGTCCCACCTTCACTGTGAAGTCCTCTGTCTCACCTATGGCACACTTTACTACCGTCCTACTGCTCTCATACATATCCTGTACCACTCTAATATACTTCTCTGCCACTCCAGACTTCCTCATACAATACCACAGCTCCTCTCTTGGCACCCTGTCATATGCTTTCTCTAAATCTACAAAGACACAATGCAGCTCTTTCTGACCCTCTCTGTAGTTCTCCATTAACTTTATCAAAGCAAATAATGCATTTGTAGTGCTCTTTCTTGGCATGAAACCATACTGCTGCTCACAAATGTTCACTTCTCCCCTTACCCTTGCTTCCACTACTCTTTCCCACAACGTCATTGTATGGCTCATCAGCTTAATACCTCTGTAGTTTCCACAACTCTGCACATCTCCCTTGTTCTTAAAAATCAACACCAAAACACTTCTCCTCCATTCTTCAGGCATCCTCTCACTCTCTAAGACCTTGTTAAATAACATAATTAAAAACTCTACTGCCATCTCTCCTAGACACTTCCATAACTCCACTGGTAAGTCATCAGGACCAACTGCCTTTCCTCTCTTCATCCTCTTCAAAGCTCTCCTAACTTCACCCTTGCTAATATTTTCTACTTCCTACTTCCTCAACAAATTTTGCCTCTACAACTCTTCTCTCCCTGTAATTTTCCTCATTTATCAGTTTCTCAAAGTACTCCTTCCATCTTTCCCTCACCCTCCTGTCACCGGTCAACACATTTCCATCTCTATCTTTAATCGCTCTAACCTGCTGTACATCCTTTCTATCTCTATCCCTCTGCCACGCCAACCGATACACATCCCTATCACCTTCCTTACTATCTAACCTTGCAAACATGTCCTCATAAGCTTTCTGTTTGGCCTTTGCCACCTCTATCTTAACCTCACGCTGCATCACCCTATATTCCTGTCTACTTTCCTCTGTCCTCTCACTGTCCCACTTCTTCCTAGCTAAACTCATCCTCTGGATACTCTACTGGACTTCCTCATTCCACCACCAAGTCTCCTTGTCTTCTTTCCTCCTTCCAGATGACACACCTAGCACCTTCCTACCCATCTTCCTTTATCATTTTGGCTGTAGTAGTCCAGTCATCTGGAAGCCTTTCTTGACCACCTAAAGCTTGTCTCAACTACTTTCTGAAAACAACACAGCACTCTTCCTTTTCCAACTTCCACCACTTTGTCTTCTGCTCTGCCTTTACTCTCTTCATCTTCTTCACCACCAGAGTCAACTTACACACCACCATCCTATGCTGTCTAGCTACACTCTCACCTAATTTACAACCGCTAATCTCCATCAGATTACAGCGACTACATAACATATAGTCCACCTGTGTGCTTCTGCCACCACTCTTATATGTCACCCTGTGTTCCTGCCTCTTCTGAAAGTATGTGTTCACCACAGTCATCTCCATACTTTTAGCAAAGTCTACCAACCTCTGTCCTTCTGGGTTCCTTTCCTGAAGACCAAACCTGCCAATCACTTCCTCATCCCCACTATTCCCTTCCCCAAGATGTCCATTAAAATCTGCCCCTATCACCACTCTCTCACCTCTGGGAACAGTCTGCATCACTTCCTCCAACTCGCTCCAGAATCTGTCTTTCTCATATTGCTTACAACCTATTTGTGGAGCATAGGCACTAACAACATTCAACATCACACCTTCAATTTCCAGCTTCAGAAGCATCAACCCATCTGACACTCTCTTTAACTCCAACACCAGCGCCTTCATCCGGAATCACCATGGGCAGTGTTGCGGAGGGGGGTGCGGCCCGAGGCACGTGCCGCGGGTTGCTCCACACCGTTACCCTCAGATCACCCTGACCACCAGCCAAAGTGCTGCCTCTCGTGGAGACATCAGATTGGGGTGTGGTAGAGGGGGCTCTTCCTCCAGCACGGAGTTCACAGAGTCTCGATCTCAACACTGCGATGGTCATATTCCCGCAGTGGGAACATGACCCATCCATGAACGCCCGCTCAGCATGCACTAAGCCCAAGCATACTAACCAACGCTCATGCCTGTCAAACGGACTAACCAGCTGACCACACCAAGGAACGGAACACGGGCGAGACATCTTTAAAAAGACATGCCACGTGCAGCTCTTTTTGTGAGGAGTTTTTCCTCAAGCAGAGAGCTGAGACGCCCAGGGAGAACACACAGACCTGCACAGACCACTGCATAGATCGACAGGAATGCAGAACCCGCTGGAATGCGCCGTCACACCAACACTCTGGGGAGATACTCGTCTTGAAGAGAAAGATCACTACGGTAGGCAAGTTTGAACTCGGCTCCGAAGCAGAACCATAAATGCGTGACTGCTATGCTATTTCCACGTCATTGGATCATTTTGATTGAGATTGAAGGCAGCTGCTTTCTAAGCGAAACCCCCATTTCGTCAGTACTGACGTAACTCGTAGTGTACTGACTGAAAGGGAACTTGTTCGTATATGCATTTACCTTCACTATTTCTCTCAGAAATGATTATCATTTTGGTAAGTACTCTGTGTATCCTTAAATTATTCTTTTTACAACACCGGCAAAGATCGTTTATTCCAACATGCAAGCACAGGGTTGCCAAGTTTTTACATCAAAACCCGCCAACTACTAGCCCAAAACAATAGCTTCTCGGAGGGGCTCTCCGGGAAAAAAACGGCGTTTGGGGGGTAAAATGTGTGTTATTTTGGATTGGTTGCCTGCTAAAATTCGCATTCTTGGGTCTATATATCACATAATTGAGATTACTTCACTTGTCACCCGCAGACATGGAAAACCCTCTGGAAAACCGCAGACTTGGCAACACAGTGCAGTTGAGTTCTGTTGACATTAAACAACTAACTGTTTAATGTCTTGAGGTCTTTCCTGATTCGGTTGAAACACGCCCCATAATTACAGCTCAATGGAGCAGTATTAGACTCATATTCTGATCAGAATTAAGTATGACGATGTCAGGCTAACAATAACGATCATGTTTACACACAACGCCCCTGCACTTACTCACAATTTCACTCAACATGGGGATAGGAAAGAGCTGTCAGTTTTGCAAAAAAGTAACTCAAATAATATTTTGTTGAAAATTTTAAAAGAAATGCGTTGCTTAACTAGTTACTTGAAAAAAGCAATTATGTAACTCATGTTACTTGTAATGCGTTACCTCAACACTGATTCTTACCAATATTACAAATTTGTGCAACTTAATATTTTAACTCATAATACATTTTCCCATATTTTTTTTAAAAATTAAAATAAGATAATAAAATCAGATAATAAAATATCAAAAGACCAGCATTTATTTGAAA
Source organism: Pseudorasbora parva (assembly GCF_024679245.1). NCBI lineage: Eukaryota > Metazoa > Chordata > Actinopteri > Cypriniformes > Gobionidae > Pseudorasbora > Pseudorasbora parva. Next base: position 21,263,948 of record NC_090178.1, on the reverse strand, counting down.
TAGAAATCAAGGTCCCACTTTATATTAGGTTGCCTTAAAGGAAGTGTATGTAAGATTGTAGGCCAAAACTGGTACTGTAGGTGTATCCCCTCTCCCCCTCCCCCCGACTCAAGGTTGCCATATAAACTGCAGGATCCAACAGGATTTTTTGTAACTGCAGCTGTTGTAACTAGAGCAGATCTGGCAACCCGGATGCCGAAACACTACTGACTTAGTGATTGGTTGATAGGTGGAGGGTGGAGCTTCAGGCCAAAACACAACATGTGAACATCAACATCAGGTGAGGGCTGCAACAACAACTTTTAAATGACAATATTCTAACCAGACTACTGTTGTCAGTGATATAAGTATTTGAAATTAACATGATTTCTTAATGTCTAGTGGCATATCAGGGCCATTTTATGATTAATTGAAATACATTTCTTACATACAGTTAATTTAACTACTATGTACTTACATCAAAATATAAGCACTGTGTTCATGTTGTATTGTTAGGGACAGGTGTGGTGGTATGGGCACGTTTAAGGGTTAGGTGTAGGGGAGTGTTAACAGTGTAATTATAAATTTAACTACAGAAATTATTTACAGATGTAATTACATTTAGGAAATTTTTAAAATGTTTGTAATTTGTAAAAACATGTATGTGTACACAATAAGTGCATTGTGTCAAATTATTAATTTCAATTTTATTACACAGTAGTTAAGGCCACCTAATAAATAGAGGGTCCGAAATCAAGTAAATGCTGCATACACTGTAATTTCTCTCTCTGTAGAATTTTTCTATATTGATCTTCTCTATATTGAATTTAAGTATTAATTGAGTCATTGTGATTGTGTAGGTATGAAAATGTTAATTCTCTCAATATTCCTTGTTATCCCACCTTTGCGATGATAGCGGCTGAGATCCCGAGTAAAGGACTAACAGCTAGGATGACGAGGGTCAGTTTCCAGCCTTTGACAAAGCCAATGATGATGCCAACGAAAAAGGTGGTTAAATTCATAAGCAGCATGCCAAGCTTATCTCCGATGCCTTCATTTATTTTGTAGACATCACTGAAGAGTAAAAAAAGAAGTGTGTGATATATGTATGTGCCATTGTGTGTGTAATATGTAGGTAAATTACTCTCATTGCATCTCATACTCTGTGAGGCGTGTGTTCAGCTGTCCTGTCTCATTGACATCAAACCAGCCAATCTCTTGTTTCATGATAGAGTGGAAGAACTTCTTTCTAAGCTTCTTCACCTGACGTCCTGCGGCAAGGGTCCAAAAGGCCACCTGCACATATGCCGCCACCAAGACTACAAATCCCATGATGCTGTAGTATATGGCATGCCTGAAAAGGAGAAACATGATTATCAGACTCTAAGAAAGAGTTTTAAATTAATTAAATTAAAACACAAAATAAGAAGGAAAATTGCAGTGCTCCAATACACAGCACATTGGTCTTACCTTGTCATCTTCTCCCCCAATGTCTCATTACTGGACACTGGGATAGTGAAATCTAGAGATTAAAAGACCATCTGTTATTGTTAGTTTTGGGGAAAAAAACAGTATGATGAGGCATACACACTATACACTCACTGGGTGGCAGGGTGGTGTTCTTTAAATTCTCTAAAACTGTATCGTCCACAAAGCTGTTTGTCATGTCTCCAAATACAATAACCATCAGAGGAAGTACTGCCCCATTGGCCATTGACATGACTGTCGCAATCAGCATCAGAAAAATATCGAAACCATCTGCATAACGAAACTGACACAAGGACACACTTCTTTAAGAATGTACTGCAATTAAAAAATTTAAAAATTAACAAACAAAAAAAAATATTCTCCACCACATCCATTTTTAAGGCTTACAGTTTAATTTTATATTTTGGTCGTAATAATAATAATAATGATAATATTTTAATAATACAATAATAATAATAATACTCACTATTTCGAATGTTCCCACCATCTCCACCTTTTCTTTCTCCTCTTCCTTTCCATTTTTCTCACTGCTGAAAAAACAACACAATGAAGTTTTAAAAATTAAAAAAGTAAACAAAAAAATTAAAAAATAAAACTATATAAAAAATAATAGCCTACATTTGTTTTTTTTTAAATCTGCGTGTAACTAGTAAGCGTTTGTGTTGTTGTTATTGTTTTTTTACAGTACATAGTTGTTGTTTTTTACCACAGGACATGAGCCATAAACCATGATTACAGCTCAAACTAATGTATTTGTAAGAACAAATGGCTGTTAAAACATCACTGTAACCATTATCACAATAAAATAATTTACCTTACATCTCCTTTCTCCTCCTTTTTGCTAATCGACCGTTCCAGTTTGAATTTTTTGCCCATGTTATCTCCGATGTTGATCGGATAGGTGTTTTATGAAGGGTAACGGTCTGGATGGGGCAGGTGGTTTTGTGCTGTGTTATATAAAAACACTGTGCAATTACAGACAATACAAACTAGCATTTTGAGTTTACAGTTTGAATACATTTAACCTGCTAGCATACACAAGTGATTCCATCCCAATATCAACAGCATTACACAAACATTTCGCTTAAATTATAACTTCAAGGCGTTATAAGGGGTCGGGATAGGCTAACGTTACTGAAATTCTGAATTTCGTCGGTCTCACATTATTGAAACATTGTTCGCTTTCAAACGTTCAAATTCGAGGAGTATTGAATCCCGTTGCTTTAAATAATGTCGAGTTAAAACGTTTACCGACCATTAAAACGTGTTTATCAGGTCCCAAATGCCATAGGTAAAATCATAAATTAATTTGTAATTTATATATGTTACACGTTGCTTTCAAAATACTTGTCATTTTGTTGAATCTTTCTTATGAAAGTGGCGGTGTAAAATAACAGTAACGTTAGAGGTGACAAGTATTTTGTCCGAACACGACGGTTTCCATGCTACATTTGAGGAAATTAGGAGTTAAGGAAGGATATACATACCGCTCAAACGCTGTCGTCCCACCCTACTGTCCCAGCACACTGGCGCTCTGCTGAGGCGCGAGAGCGCAGAGAGAACCTTCTGTCAGAACGTAGTCGCGCGCACGTTTATACAGCCTTGAGTTTATGATGTTACTACGCATTACATCATTTACAACCTCCATGTATGGATGTCCTCCCCTAAGGTGCTTATGGCCACTTTAATGATTTAAAGGCCATTAAGATGGATGTTTGAGGTCTTCACATTTTTGGCTTTGGCACATTCTACGGTGGACTTGGTCTCAAATTACTTTCCCCCTATGTAGGCCTATTACAAGCACATTTCTTTTGAGATATTTGTTTTATAAACTAATATAAAATTACCCAAGCATCAGTAGCTAGTTTTAAACACATATCTGTAAAGCCTCCCTCCCCGAATGCGGATTTGGATTTTGACCTGTTCACGTCAGAGGTCTGACCTTTTCGATTTTATCCAACATTTAAAAGTCGTACAGTGTTATTATTTTGGCATGATAAAATTGATATCTAATGAATAATAAATGTATAATTGGGAAAAATATGTTATTATTAACTTATTTGAATGATAAAAACAAAACAACTGTTTAACTTAGCTTAGTTACTGCTGAGATGGGTCATGGGTTCATTTTGGTCACTCACTTTTTAAATAAAAAAGGAAAAAGGCAAACTAAAAGCTTTGTATGGTTAAGAAACCTGACTGAAAAAGTCTGAATGGCAATTTCATATCTCTCTCTTGGTCAGAAACAAGGAACTGGGTCTGGTTTGTTCACAATTTAACAGGCTGTATCAGGGTTTTTTTTTATGTCGGTAAGAAACAAAAAATATTCTGTTAGCATCTGGCCAGTTATAGTTTATGCAAGATGTAAGTGTTTGAATATAGTACCACGTGCTCCAATTACATAACATGCAGTAAAACTCAATAGTGGCAAAGGTGACATTACTAAGCATATCTTGTCATGATAGTTATCCTTGACAAGCTTGATACTTTTTACCATATCAGGTTGTCGTCAAGACTAATGGCATATATATTTAATGTTTATTAATTTCACTATTTCCATTCAAAAAGTTAAACTTTTATATTATATTCATTCATTACACACAGACTGATATATTTAAAATGTTTAGGCCTATTTCTTTTAATTTTGAGGATTATAACTGACAACTAAGGAAAATCCCAAATTCAGTATCTCAGAAAATTAGAATTTAAAGGTGCCCTAGAATGATTTGAAACAATATGTTAAATTGTTCTCTGATATCTACAAAGAGGGTATGCGGCTTATTTAAAGCTACACTGTGTGATATTTTCCCCCATCTAGCGTTGAAAAGGTATATGACCATCCAGGGAATAATAGTTTCTGTTCCTCTCAATTCCTGATTTTGTTTTAACTCCTACGGTGGCCGATTTAGTCCAAGATTAACATGGCAATCCCACTCTTCACATTCGACAGAGTGCCATCGTGTGTTAAAACACGAAAGGCGAAGCTTGAATTTATGGGTATGTCCCTCTTTGGCTAATGTACTTTCAAGATGGAGGAGCAACATGGCGACCAGCATTCGAACCCCTCACCCGTATGTATTTTCAATGGCATATTATAAACTTACGAGAATACTTTATAACTTGAAATAAGTAAATATACATTAATGAGCACATATATTTTTGAAAGAACTAAGTGTTTTTAGCTAAGAATAAACTAAAAAAGTTACACAGTGTAGCTTTAAGGGAAAAATTGTCCAGATACAGTTTTACAGGTCCATTTACAACCCTATAAATTGTCCCTAGGATGTGATGCTCTGTTTTTGCCTTATTTGGAAGGGTCGTGAATATTAATGTTGAGCTCTGCTCTGATTGGTTTATTTCAGCAGCTCACAGCTCACAGCTCACAGCAGTTAAGCTGTCCAGCTCATGAGTCCTGACCTTCCTGACAGAAACTAAATGACACACTTTAAGCAAAACATCTCAAATGGAGACTGAGATATTGCAGCTTACTTGTTTATTGGCGTTTTCAGATCATCCGCCCACAAGAAAGAGCTCACGTTCGTGCGGTTGCCAGATTTCAGTAATTAAATCCCCCAAACAGAGCTTTTCTGTGAAAAACCTGTATGATATAGCCTGACTTGGTCATACTCAATTCTAGTCAGAATATGAGTCTGAAACTGCTCCATTGGGCTGTGATTATGAGGCGTGTTTTAACCGAACCAGAAAAGACCTCAATTGGATAAAGCTACAACCAATCAGAGCAACGAAGCGACGCATTGTCAAATGTCAACAGACAGAGCTCAACTGCACTGTCTTGCCAAGTCCGCGTTTTTTTCCGCGGTTGTTTTCTATGTCCACTGGTTGAAGCGACTATTATGTGATATATAAACCCATGAGTGTGAATTTTAGCAGGCAACCTTGCCAAAATAACACATTTTACCCCCCAAACACTATTTTCCCCCTGAGAACCCCCCAAGAACGTCTCGGTTACGTATGTAACCCTAGTTCCCTGAGGGGAACGAGACGCTGCGTCGTAATGCTGTGAGAACGCCTCTGCGTGATTGCGTCGTGAAGCGCGTGGAGAACCAGTCCAATCAGGAGATCGAACGTCATAGGCGGGTGACGTCATCGACTGGAAACTATAAAGTATCCGTGAACACAAACAGAAACTAGCTTCTGAAACAGCCTGAAGTAAGTGATCACGGGCATGCCGGGAGTATGGCCGGGGGACGCAGCATCTCGTTCCCCTCAGGGAACTAGGGTTACATACGTAACCGAGACATTCCCTATCTGGGAACTCGAGCGGCATCGAAACGCTGTAAGAATGCTTATACCCACATCGCCATAGGACCAAGTGCTCGTATGTGTGAAACCGTAGAAGCAGCCATGCCCCTAGTAGAATGCGCTAAGACATCCAAGGGAGACGGCTGTCCGGCCGCCTCATAAGCAAGCGAGATGGCCTCGACCAGCCACTTGCTCATTCTCTGCTTAGACACTGGAGCCCCCCTTTTTGGGGCTCCGAAATGGACAAACATCTGATAGTTTTTCTCCACAGGGCAGCTCTGTGGACATAAGTATCAAGCGCCCTAACCAGGCAGAGCAGATTTAATCTTTCCTGGTCTGACATCATGAAAGGAGGAGGACACAAGACTTGTAGAGTAATAGGACCCCTAGGGCTCGTAGGAACCTTGGGGATATAACCTGGTCTGGAGTGAAGAAAAGCCTTCATCATGTCAGGCGCAAACTCTAGACATGAGGGCCCTACCGACAGGGACTGAATGTCTCCAATTCTTTTTAGGGATGAGATGGCCAGCAAAAAGAGAGTCTTGAGTGTCAGGAACTTGTCTGAAACTTCTCATTGGGTTTAAAAGGGGCCCCAGATAGGCCCTGGAGAACAATGGCCAAATCTCAGGTCGGGACCCTCGAGTGTACCACTGGCTTTAACCTTAAAGTGCCACGGAGGAAACGAGTAACTAGTGGGTGTCTTCCCAAAGACACTCCACCCAAAGGAGTGTGGAAAGCAACTAAGGCTGCCACGAAACCTTTATTGTGGAGGGGGTCAACCCTGCTGAGAACCTTGCCTGCAGGAACTCCAGCACTGTACCAACCGGGCAGTTAACTGGGTCCAGCGGACGTTCTCTGCACCATACTGAGAACAATCTCCGTTTTACTATCTGCAGGACCCAATGAGATATATTCAATAGACGTTTCCACTCGTCTAGAAAATCTACTTAGGGAACCAGCCTCTCGAGGCTGGCCTCTGGTGTACTTTGAACAGCAAGTGCAGTGCCCTGAAGCGGCGAACCGGCAGGGAACACCTGACTTGACTGCTTGCCTGCCCTCTGAGGAGGGGGCGGACCACCCTCAGGTGGCCCGCGGAGACCCTCTGCGCCCCGGCATTGCGGCGGGGTTGGCAGCGCGGTCCCCATATGCTGAGGTAAGCACCGTCTTCCCACGGAGGGGATACTAAGGGAATCAGCCTCTCGAGGCTGGCCTCTGGTGTAATTTGAGCAGCAAGTGCAGTGCCCTGAAGCGGCGAACCGGCAGGGAACACCTGACCTGACTGCTCGCATGCCCTCCGAGGAGGGGCCGGACCACCCTCAGGTGGCCCGCGGAGACCCTCTGCGCCCCGGCATTGCGGCGGGGTTGGCAGCGCGGTCCCCATATGCTGAGGTAAGCACCGTCTTCCCACGGAGGGGATACTAAGGGAATCAGCCTCTCGAGGCTGGCCTCTGGTGTAATTTGAGCAGCAAGTGCAGTGCCCTGAAGCGGCGAACCGGCAGGGAACACCTGACCTGACTGCTCGCATGCCCTCCGAGGAGGGGCCGGACCACCCTCAGGTGGCCCGCGGAGACCCTCTGCGCCCCGGCATTGCGGCAGGGTTGGCAGCGCGGCCCCCTGAGAGCACCGAAGGAAGACGGGTACCGTGTGCTGAGGTAAGCTCCGACTTCCTTCGGAGGGGAACATAAGGACTGTCTTCAGATTACCCCTACCCCTCGAAGGCCTCGTCTGCGAGCGCTGCCCTGCCTCCCAGTCTCTGTGCGGGGGACCACGGGCCGCAACGCTCTGCTTCTGTTGCACCCTATGTGAGGAGCTCGTACTCGGGGTACGCCTTACCCACCAACGCTGAAGTTATTTTTAACGGCTTGGTGGGTAATGTCAGGGCTTCCAGGGACGATGCAGCTTAAGGGGAGAGATGGCTCGCAAGCATCTCTTCGACCTTTGGCATCGCTCCATAACCATAGTGTCTCAGCCCTAATATATTACTATATGCAGATGTTTGTGGGCTGAACACTCTATATGATGCCGGTTTCCTCCAAGACCTAGACACCTCAGTGTGCAGGTCGGGGAAGAACGGCAGGCCCCGATGTTGAGGCTCTGCTGCACGAGAGGGCAGGAATTGCTCATCTAATTTACTCTGTTTTCAATGGGATTCAGATCTTTCTGCCGGCCAGTCGATATTTAACCTGGCCACAGCTCTCGTGAGCACCTCAATGAGCTCCTCACTAGCGGGTGACTGAAGTGGCGAGTCTTCAGTCGCGATGCTCTCAATGTCCACCTCCTCAGAGCTGGATAGTTGGAGCACCGGTGCCCCGCCCGGGGAGGAAGAAACCGCAGGGCGGGCTTCCAAACCCCGAGACGAGGCACTGGACGGTACAGGTGAGGGCTGAGATAAGGCTGGGCCCGTCTCAAACCCCTCTGTAAGGTCCATCTGTGAACCCCATGACTGAAGCCGCCGCTCTGCCTCGGCAGCAGCGGGACCCATCCGCGGGGAACACGAGCCGAAGCACCCTCCTCGAAGAGTGCCCGGCGGGAGCGCAGCGTTCTTAATGGAAGCCGCTCACAATGCTCGCAAGCAGCCCCCTCGAGGGCTGCCTGAGCGTGCTGCGCTCCCAAACAGGCCACACACAATGAGTGTGTATCCCCACCCGTGATGTAACGAGGGCAGGGATGAACACACTTTGTGAAATGCTGTTCACTCACTATAATCTCCTTTTTCTCTTTATGTTATAATATATATCAGATATATTTAACAAAGGTGGAAAATTCTCTCTAATAGACAGACAAAAACACCAAATAGACAGACAGGTTCACACAGATCGCTTGCTGAAGGCATAGAAGCTAGTTTCTGTTGGTGTTCGCGGATGCTTTATAGTTTCCAGTCGATGACGTCACCTACCTATGACGTTTGATCTCCTGATTGGACTGGTTCTACACGTGCTTCATGACGCAATCACGCAGAGGCTTTCCCAGATAGGGAAGCTATTGTTTAGGGCTAGTAGTTGCCGGATTTTGTTGTAAAAACTTGGCAACCCTGTCTGCACGCGTGGTGGAATAAACGATCTTAGCCGCCTAGCCGGTGTTGTAAAAAAATAAAAGAATTTATTGATACACAGAGTACTTACCAAACATGATCATCATCTTTGAGAGAAATTACGAAGGTGAATGCATATACAAACAAGCTCTCCGTTTAGGATTCGAGTAAATATAATCCAAGCCCCTTTGATGACATGCATGATTACATTACTGTTTATCATCTGTCCGTCATTGTCTAAAGCCCGCCCTGATGATTTCATTAATAATTACTCCTCTATGGAGCGATGCCAGACCGAATTGCCCATCCTAAAAATGTTGTGGGGGGGGCTAGGTTCGGCTGGCATCCAGGCTACGTATGATATCCAGTGTTATACATACCTAAACATGTCTAATCTGGCAACCATATGCACGCACACTCTCTTGTGCGCGTCGGTGAACTGAAAATACCAATAAACAAGTAAGCTGGATTTTATCAATCTCCATTTGAGATGTTCTGCTAAAAGTGTGTCATTCAGCCTACATTTTAGACTTGTCTTTTTTCATCAGCGATATTGCATATTTATATAATGTTAGTCACAATGTAGGCTAACGTTACGTAGTGACTGTGATGTAGCCTAATCTGAAATACAAATAGGCAAAAACATCATAGGAAACACCATACTTCAGTTCTCAAAAATCTAAATATATAAATTATATTTTTTACAAAATGAATAGCCTTGTCAAATGACTATCGTTTTAACTTATATGGTGGAAAGGTGACGTTTGAGGGCGTTGGTGGATAAAGCGTACTCGGCGGCAGGTCAGATGCATGCGCATCTTGGATGGTAGAGATGAGGTGGGGGGCGACGTCATAAATGAGCTTAGACAGTCTGCCGATCTCGCTCTCCGGGCCACCAAGGAGATGGCCAGATGTGTGGGCCGCTCTATGGCAGCCTTGGTGGCCACGGAGAGGCATCTATGGCTTAACCCCACCGAAATGAAGGAGAGGGAGAAGAGCTTTTTGCTCGATGCGCCGCTGTCCCCTGCGGGCCTCTTCGGTGACGCAGTACAATCTGTCACCGAGAGGTTCCAGGAGTCAAAGAAACAGGCAGCGGCGCTAAAGCAGTTTCTCCCTCTCCGGATCCAAGTCCCTGGGGCTGCAGCTGAAAAACAGCAGCCCAAGCCGAGTACGAGCTCTTCACACAGGGAGCAATAGCGGCAGAGCGCCGCCACCCGTACTCCCCCGCAAAGAGACTGGGAGGCGGGGCGGCGCTCTCATGCGAGGCCTTCGAGGAGTAGGGCTGATCTGAGGACAATCCTCATCGCCAAGAAGGCCTCGTCGAAGCGTTCCTGACGCCAAAAGTGTCAGGACTCTGAGGGTAGTCCCCTCCGCAGGAAGACGGGTACCGTGTACTGAGGTAAGCACTGTCTTCCTGCGGTGCCCTCTGGGGGCCACGCTTCCAACCACGCTGCAATGCCGGGGCGCAGACGGTCCCTGCGAGCCCCCCTCGGGGGGCTTCCGAGCAGTCAAGTTTTAAGTGGCTTGTCTGAGCCTCCGTTTGAACCGAGAGAGGAAGTATCAGAAAAATTCCTCACCCTGAAAACTATCTTTTTACTGGCCATCTCGTCCCTTAAAAGAATTGTGGATATTCAGTCCCTGTTGGTAGGGCCCCTTGTGTTTAGAGTTTGCGCCTGGCATGGTAAAGGCTTTCCTTCACTCCAGACCAGGATATATCCCCAAGGTTCCTACGAGCCCTAGGGGCCCCATCACTCTGCAAGCCTTCTGTCCTCCTCCTTTCTTGACGTCAGACCAGGAAAAGTTAAATCTGCTTTGCCCAGTTAGGGCACTTGACGCGTACGTCCACAGAGCTGCCCTGTGGAGAAAGACTGATCAACTTTTTGTCTGTTTCGGAGATCCTAAGAAGGGAGTACCCGTGTCTAAGCAGAGAATGAGCAAGTGGTTGGTCGAGGCCATTTCACTTGTTTATGAAGCAGTCAAGTCAGGTGTTCCCTGCTGGTTCGCCGCTTCATGGCACTGCACTTGTTGCTCAAAATACACCAGGGGCCAGCCTCGAGAGGCTGGTTCCCTTAGTAGATTTTCTAGACGAGTGGAAACGTCTATCGAATATATCTCGTTGGGTCCTGCAGATAGTAGAAAGGGGGTACGCGATTCAATCCAAAAGGCAACATCTACGAAATTACATCGACGACTGGCTGATTTTAGCTCACACCGAGCAGATGGCGGTTCAGCATCGAGATGCTGTTCTCGCGCACATGTCGAGGTTAGGGTTGAGATTGAACGCCAAGAAGATTGTGCTTTCTCCGGCTCAGAGAACCACCATTCTAGGCGTGAACTGGGATTCGGTAATTATGCGGGCACAATTATACAGTGATATAAATGCAATATTCCAGTGTCATTAAATGAATTATATATGCTGGAAACAGCCCAAACTTTCTGCAGGGTGCTCGAGCAAACAGGGCCTGAGTTACACACAAATGCAAAAATGAATTTATATAAAAAATTCTAAAGGCGCCTAATTATTAATTAAGTAATAAATAAGTAGGAGGCATTTTTTTGGGGGGGGGGGTAGCTTTGACAACATATACTTACATGTTTATCACTTTTAGCAGTGCTTTATGTAACTTCTAAGGGTTTGCTGTAAAATTACAACAACATGTTGAACCTAGACCACTCTATGTGTGTATAGGAGGCTTTTCTATTTGGGTAGGCCAAATCCAGGCAGAAATGGTACCAGAGTAAAGCAGTGCTGCTTTGTTACAAACAATCTTTCAAATATCTTCTTTTGTGTTCAGCAGAAACGCATACAGGTTTGGAACAACATGAGGGTAAGTAAATGATGACTGAATATTCATTTTTGGGTGAACTATCCCTTTAAGGCTCAAGGCTAAGGTACTGTCAGCTATTGAAAAAAGTTAAGCAAGCTACTTTTAGATGTACTTATTTAAATCTAGCTGCCCCCTAAAACTGAGAAACACTACATTCTTAAATAGATATGATATTTACCAGAACTGTCTGTTTGAAGCACCTGTCCTCGAACACCTTTCCTGTCCTCTGTCCAGTTTGGCGCTGCCCATGGTCAAAATATAAAATCGATTTTTTAAATAATGTAGCTCTTTCATGGGTTTTCTACTACATATTTCAGTAAGAGACATCATTTATGTTATACTACACCATACAAGTCTCAACACAAGGGGATCCCTTTAAGACACTGAGCGAATCTTGCTTTAAATGGGCCGAACAAACGAACAATCTTGAATTAAATTGTTGTGGTATCGTATTGTAAACATCAACCATGACTGTTTACATTTTTTATCTGTGGGAAGGGTAGACAAGTCTCCTGAATAGCCTGGAACATTAAGTGTGTCCATGCGAGCAGCTTACTGATGATTCGCTCGATTTCCGCCTGACAATGAACATGTTTGGACAGATGCAAATGTTGGGGGCGTGCATATAAATGATCCCCAATGCTTTCGTCACGGTTGGCATTATATTGAGAAGCACTTTTTCCCCCTTGTGTTATGGATTCACGAGATTTACATAATTAGGAGGCAATGATGTTTGAGATTCACAGTATGTGATGTCCATGTACTGAACTCTTTTTAATTTTTAATTTTAAATGTCTGTGGAGGAGTACTGACCTAATATGTGGTACCATTGGAAAGCTTAGAGTCTCTACTTTCTGGAGATATGCATCACTTTGGCATTTGTTGTAGACAAAGTATGTATTTACGCTATATTACTCTGGTACAATTAGATGGTCAACCTAGATTTAGCCTACCCAAACTGAAAAGCTTCATATACACACACATACAGTGGTCTAAGTTTAAAATGTTGGTGTCATTTTAAAGGAAACACTTTGAAGGTACATAAAACACTGCTAAAAGTGATACACATGTAAGTATATATTGCCTGAGTTGTAAAGGGGAGTCTGGAATGTGTTTGTGTGTGTGTGTGTGTGTGTGTGTGTGTGTGTGTGTGTGTGTGTGTGTGTGTGGTGTGTGTGTGTGTGTGGGGGGGGAAGCTGTAGAATATTTTAAAATTAGAATATTAATTATTATTATTTAATGTCTGTTTTCTGCCTATATCTGCTACATTTTTCATATTTTAACCCCACACAAGCTTAAGCTTTTTTTTACTTAAGCTTTTTTTTTACTTAAAAAAAAAACGTTTTTTTTCTTGTCAAAATTAAATTCACAATGACCCTAAACACACTGAGGAGCCTCATAACATTATCATCACAATCATTAACTTATATGACCGTTTCACCATAATAAAAGTATCTGCTGTCACATCCCTTTGAGATTTTATGTCAAAGTTTGCAGTTAGCAAATGTTCATGCGGTCATAACCTGTGTGATAAAGCTGGATAAATAAAGGATGACAATTCTGGATAAATACAGGAATTGATTAAGACAATCAAATTTGCATTCAACTGTAAAAATAGATCCCATGTTTATTGCATTAAAAATATTGCATATTTCAAAATACACTTAAATATCTTCATATACCTTCTACAGTGCTTTGATCGAAAAGGCGATCTTCATCCAATCAGCCAGCCTTGTCCCTGCAGCAGCATTTACGGTCACAATTTGCAATCTGAGTTGTCTTGATATCGATATAAGACATTACTTTACAGTAAAGACTTTACAGAACAGAGACCATGTGTGTGTTTGTGTCAAAACTGACATCTGTACTGAAACCAGCTGTAGTTAAACGGAATGTAATAAACGGGAGTTTTCAGCTCTAAAAATGAAGAGTTCTGAATATCAGTTTGGTGTGAGTGTATTAGAACAATCCTTGATGAAATGTTGTGCGGCAAATTAATTAGGCACCGAAGAGATTCTGTAGGAAAAGATCAGATCATCTATAGGCAGGCAAATCGAGCATGCATACAGCATCTCAGAGAAAGAAATCAGGATTCCTTCCTCAAGGCATCATCTCGTCATATTCTATTTCCATGCGTTGAACTGAGCATCTGAATCAGAAAAAGATTCACTTTTAGATATATTCACTTTTTTGTCTTCAGTTTTAACATCCTTTCACCTTCATTGGAGTCTGTAATTCCTCTGATGGTTCAACGAGCCTCACAATGAGTTTGAAGTTGAAGTTCTGATCCAGATGCAGAGCAACAGAAGTCTGTACAGGTGTTAATGTTCACCCCGCAGAAGAAACTTCTCTCTCATTGTCAGTGCAAATAGAATTGTGCAAATCTCATCACATAGTGTCCCACATGGCAAAAATATTTTTCTTAATCAGTGTTTTTGTCTTGTTTCCCAGTAAAAGTCCTTTAAAATAATTTTACTTTATAAATTATATGAGATATTAAGACTTGTTCAATGTTCAGGTTCTTATTACCCTACTAATTAAATCTAACAAAATTATTTATATTTAAATGCACATATCTTATGCAATTTTAATTCTAAAATGTATATTGTTTTATAGAAACTCATATATTGTTTTTGGAAAACAAGACAAAATACTGAGTAGAAAAAAAAGCCCCGAATTGCTGAAATTTGCAGCCAGTCCAGTGCTTCCTTCCTGACTATACTGGGTGAGGAGCGTGGGGTTTCCCAGGGTACTGCTGCCTCCGTAAAGGTGGATGAGGAGCAGGTCTGTACATATAAGTAAGACTTTAATCAGATTACACATTTTCCCAATAAACAATATTTTACTCCATTGCCTATTTCGTATTATTAAAGGGTTAGTTCACCCAAAAATAATTTTGTCGTCATTAATGACTCACCCTAATGTCGTTCCACACCCGTAAGACACATCCATTCATCTTCGGAACACAGTTTAATTAGATTTGGGACATCAGTTAGGTAATTAAAATAAATTACATTTTAGTCCATTATACATTTTGGTCCAAAATTCACAAAAACTACGACTTTATTCAGCATTGTCTTCTCTTCCTGGTTTGTTTTTAATCCTTGAATCAAGATTCAAACGGTTATGAATCAGCGGATTGATTCATGATCCGGATCGCCAATGTCACGTGATTTCAGCAGTTCATTAATCATGAATCAATCCACTGATTCATAACCATTTTAATCTTTATTTGAGCATTGAAAACAAACCAGTAAGAGAAGACAATGCTGAATAAAGTCGTTGTTTTTGTGATTTTTGGACAAAAATGTATTTTTGATGCTTCAAGAGATTCTAATTAAATAACTGATGTATACTTTGCCATTGTTTTTATTACCTTTCTGGACATGGACAGTAAAGTGTGCATACACTTGCATACACTCTCAGAGTAAATATAAAATATCTTAAACTGTTCCGAAGATGAACAGAGGTCTTACGGGTGTGGAACGTTATTAGGGTGAGTCATTAATGACATACATTTTTATTTTTGGGTGAACTAACCCTTTAATTTGAATGAAATTGAAAGCATGAAGGATGAGGGCCCTCTCACCTGGCAGGAGCAGCAGCTGACGCAGGGTTACGCGAGTAAGATGATGAAGATGCAGCAGATCCTGGATGACCCAGCAGTGGGGGTGGCGGAGGGTGGGGTGAAGGATCCACAGGCAGTGGTTTCTTGGGAACCGGAGGTTTGGGGGGAACATGGTTCTGAAACAGGATGAGGTGATTCAGAAGAGTCAGTATGTTTTTTGTCTTGTAAGTTCAATTTGCTGTTGATATAGTTCAAAATAGCACTGTTCTGAGAGAAATAGATGCAAGAGCACATTAGTGTTGTTAATCGAGGGTTACACTTTACACCCCTGGTGATACCTGTCGGGTAGAGAGGACAGGGTCAGGAGGGAGAGGCTTGCTTGGTGCAGCCGGTCGCTTTCCTTTGGGCTAGACGTACAGTTGCAGATGCAGCCATGTGACAGAGAAAAGCAGGCATTCGGTAAGACTGACTTATTGTACAATTTTACTCAAATCATCGGGAATCAAGCTATTCCACCATGATTTCCCCTTGATCGCAAGAACAATTTGTCAGAGACTGGACTGAATCACAGGCCATGCACTGCACAACTGATTCCTCTGATTCATCCAAGCAAAAGGCTGCACAAAGATTTCTGTTTTCACCTTGCGGAGAGACTGGGAGAGATAAAACATGCAAAATATGCACAAACTCATAAATTAAGATGGGGGAGGGGAAGTTTTGTTTTGCTCTGTGTCACATCACCATCACATCACTTCTTCATAATGTATCACCAAATATTTTTATACAGCAGTTATTAGAAATAGTGATGTTATTTGACCCCTTTAACTGGTCAAATTTTATTTTAAAGGGTGGTAATATATTTTTTTATCACTTTGATATTCAAAGTTTCAGTTAAGATATCTTCAGGTGTGAAATAAATAACTACAAATTATTGCTTCTAGTGATGGTGGAATATTATAACTAGTATTGGTGAGATGATAACTATCATTTTTCCACACCAGGGCACTAGGTTTTATACAACATGGTTTAAAAAAATATTAAATCATTTGATTATTAAATGTATGTCCATACATTTTTCAACGTGTTGGGGTTACAGGTTAATTTAATTAAATTTTTGCACTTTTTTTTACATACATTTTCAAATTATGGGTAAAAAAACAAAGCAATCTATGTGATATATTAATATTCATTTGTGGCGGATAGGGGGTTTCTTTATGGTGATATTTGAAAATATTCCAGATGACATGCTCTCCCCCAGTCGGATCTCACAGGGCACTGGGATCTCTAAACACTTTATTCACTCCACAGAAACCATCAACCCATCCACATGCACAAAACACCATCATCTCATGACAGGGACACAAGCACACCTCCACATGCAAACCACACAAAGACGCGGACCACGACTAGGAACATGAAGTGAGTTTCTAAAGGTAGACACTTTGGGTCAAGACAAAATAACAGACAGTTAAACATGGCAGCTATAGCAGCAAGTGCTCCCTCTACCTTGCACTGCATCTTGCTCTCTGAGGGGGCGGGGTCAGGAGGGAGGGGTTTGGTGGGAGGGGCAGGCCAATGCCCTGCCAACTGAAGAACCAGAAAGAGCAATAAAACAATATTGGTTTGTATTTCTAACACAACGCTACACCCACCAGACCAGCTCTATATGTGTCCATTCCTCACAAGCTTGGCGAGCATGATGAGATTTACCTGAGTGGGTTTAGAGACAGGATCAGGTGGAAGAGGTTTAGTTGGAGGAGCAGGCCTGTGCTGGACCTAACAAGACAAAAGTGTTGTGGAGGGGGCAGTAGAGAGGGAGTGAACTTTTACAGCACATGCATGTTATAGTAAGACAAGTTAGTTAGCTGTTTTAGCCATACCAGTAAGCCGAGAAAAACTGGTATTGTTAGGATGGCAGCAGAAGCAATGAACTACTACAGTTACTGTCAGATATTTTTGCAGTTTGTGTAGAAACAAAAATTCATGCAGGGAAGGTTTGACGGAGGAGCAGTGACCAAAAGCATTTGATTGCATCTAGCAATTTTTTTTTTGTGTGGCTCAATGAAAGAGTCAAACAGACCAATTTTGGTACCCAGGTGAAAGAGCAGGACTGTGACCTACACACCCCTCAGTAGGTTCGCCTGACTTTTTCAATGGTCATCTTTAACTAGGAATTTAGTTATTGCTAAATAAAATGAATAATCTACCAAAAAAGAACCATAGCATACATACTAGAGCTGGATCGATACCAGAATTTTGGAATGATATAATACTAGCTTTGTTGTGTTTCATCATTGATACTATATCTTATCTGTACCTGAGGCAACAATTAAACAGGCTTGAGCAACTGATGAAATGAGAATATGGATGTAAATATTGATAAATATAGCTTAATAATAAAAAATATTTAACCTTATACTCACTTATTTTACTAGTTCATTAGTTAAACATTAATATATATATATATATATATATATATATATATATATATATATATATATATATATATATATATATATATATATATATATATATATATATATATATATATTTGAAACATTTGCTTTTTTTATTTTTTATTCAAAGTATTATAAAAAAAGTATGGGTTTGAAAAAATATTAAGCAACAGAACTGTTTCCAACTTTGAAAATGAATCATCATCAGAATAATTTCTGAAGGATCATGTGACACTGAAGACTGGAGAAATGATCCTTTAAAGTATAATAAATTTAAAACCAATTATTTTAAATTGTAATAATATATATTTTATATATATATATATATATATATATATATATATATATATATATATATATATATATATATATATATAATATATATTTTATATAATATATATACAATATTATTATTTTTTCTGTATTTTTGATCAAATAAATGCAGACTTGATGAGCAGAAGAAACTTCTTTCAAAAACATAACAAATAGTAATGTGTCCAAACTTTTGACCTGTGCTGTATGTATATATATATATATGTATATATATATATATATATATATATATATATATATATATATATATATATATATATATATATATATATATATATATATATATATATATATATTATAACTAAAAAGTGCTAGGTTCAACAATTTATTTGTTTGCAATTATTTCCTTATTTGATTTATAGAAAAATTACAGAATTTAAATTCCCATACAAAAGTTGGTGTCAGTAAGTTTTTTAAATGTATTAATACTTTTATTTAGCAATGATGCATCCAGTTGATTTCACATTTCCATTTCAAAGTCTGTACTTTTGAACTTTTTGAACATCTGTTTGATATTAGCAAGAAATGCCATACATTAGATATAATACATACATTATTTCTAATATATACATTAGAAATATATATATATATATATATATATATATATATATATATATATATATATATATATATATATATATATATATATATATATATATATATATATATATATATATATATATAATTAAATTAGAAAAATTATTATAAATGTATGATTTATATATCATATCTCTATATAATATATATATTTTTACAACATATTTTTTAAATATATATTTTTAAACATATAAATACAGCCTTTGTGAGCACAAGGGACCTTTTTCTTTTTATTACCAACCCCAGATTTACAGAGGTAGTGTATGTAAACCTCTACATCATACACCACAAATCTGTTTTAGGTAGCACTGTATATTATTTGGTACCAGTATACACATATACAATTCAATTGTAATACATTTAATTGCACACGATGACCAGCTACCAGCAGCTTTCTCAACTATTATTCCATCTCGGGACTAATTTCTCTACTTCTGACTCTCTGTAACCCTACACCACATTATAGGAGATTAAGCCCCAGTAATTGTATCATCGAATGGGCCAGATGCTTAGAAGCAGCACTGTTTTTCTGTAGAGCAGATTTACTGTACCTTACTGATAGCCTGTGTGAGAGGGATGTCGCTCTGGCGAGGCCATTGGTACCTGAGCGGTTGCACCTGATCTCCATTTCGAGCATTTGCTAGCTCCATGGCAGGAGTTCTGTGAGGAAATATCACAATATTACACACATTCACACATTTTGTAGACACTCAAACTCTTGTTATATTTTTCAGAATGACAAAATTAAATATAAGAAGAATTTGTTGCCGGAAAATTTTACATAAATTTATTCTGATAATAACCAATTTTACAGAACCACAAAGATAAACCAGTCAAACCAAAAATTATTCAGACTCCTCATAGTGGGTGCAGGACACTATAGTTCATTTATATAAGTCAGGATAGCAAAATAAAGTCAACTGTGAAATATTATACCCAAAAATTCTTCATACAGTGGACTATCAGTAAAATAGTTTAAAATTTGGGACCAAAATTATTCAGACACATTGACTTGACCATGCATGTTTTGCTTAAGTGTTTTTTCTTTAATTGCTAATGTGACGTTTACACCACAGACTCAACAAAATGAAGCATTGCTTAGTAATTGGTTGACCTAAATTGCTATAATCTAATTGGTCCTTAAATTGAACTGAATTTATTGGTTGATTGTAATCCTTTACATACCTTTCTATCAAAGTTAAGAATTTGTTCTGACAGTTTAACTCTGAGCTTGTCTTATTTTATTACCATTTTCTAAACTATAGCATATAAACTGTGATAATGTGAGAAAATGTTGACGTGTCTGAATAAAGTTTGGTTTGACTGTAAATCTACTTCACACACGCCATAGTGTTATGTAATAGGGAACTGGAGAACTGTGTGGGAAAGATAGCTAGCAGCAAGACACTTAACATTTGAGATTAAACAAACATTTTTTCTTCTCATCAGCAAAGAACTTTGGTGTGTTAAAGAAATTTAAGAAACTCTTCAGAGTGACAGTTTTGCATGAAGTCCCACAACACACAACCAAAGACGAGCTTGTCAATGACAGCCAATGTTAAGCCCAATTTTATAATCAGTTTTTCATTGTCATTCAAAGCCCCTGCTGGTGAGACAAATGTTCAACTAATGTTTAGTTGAATGTTTACTGGAGTATAGCTACTGTACGGTGGCCAGGAAGTGCAAAACAACATTACAAAGTGAAACACTTTTACGAAGCTCGAGACACATTTACATTTTGGAAAACATTTTTACCAATCATAAAACACAATGACATGGGCAAAACACTTTTACCAAGGACAAAACAAATTTACATTTAGGAAAACAATTTAACAAGATGCAATACACTTTTACCAGTCCCAAAACAAATGTACAATGACCGATTCTTAACGGAAAGGGAATGTACCACATACCAGAAGTGACACGGTGAATGGAATGGAACTGCTGATTGGACAAGACATATGTCAATCACGACATACAGGATTTATACAGCCGCGGCAGGAGCAAGTTGATTTGCATCCATGTGTAAATATTAGAGCCAGTGGTGTGCACAAGAGGGGGTGGCCGGCGGGGCTTGAGCCCTAGTGAAAGTGCCCTTTTCGATTGACATGTTATTAAGAATCGGTCATTGTAAATTTGTTTTGGGACTGGTAAAAGTGTATTGCATCTTGTTAATTTGTTTTCCTAAATGTAAATTTGTTTTGTCCTTGGTAAAAGTGTTTTGCCCATGTAATTGTGTTTTATGATAGGTAAAATGTTTTCCAAAATGTAAATTTGTCTCGAGCTTTGTAAAAGTGTTTCACACTTTGTAATGTTGTTTTGCACTTCCTGGCCACTGTACTACTGTAACAATACTTTATTGCAGCACAAACTGAAGCTCCACATTCACAGATACCTCCAGTTTTCCTCCACACAGTATTCAATATAGGCCACCGAGACCCCACTGCATCATGGGTAAAACACAGTAAAACATTATCACTAATGATTTATCATATGATCTATGACTCTTATAAAGAAAGGATCTTATATTAACACCTCAGGTTGTCATTTCTAGATGGCTGTTGTTTATTTATGGCACCAGTGTTTTTTCACAGTATGTTTGTTATCTACTATGCTGATTTGAGTGGGTTTCAAATAACCATCAAATAAAATTAAAGGGGTCATTACAAGTTTTTAGTACAGTATGTTCCTTGAGGTTCACATAAAACTAGAAAACAAAAAAATATATATGTCCAATACAGATGACGGATTCATCTTTACACAAAAAAAGTTTCTTTGCTGACTCTCCATTACACTGTGCCTTATTTACAAAACCATCTGCAGTCAAATTCTCAGAACAAACATATAATCCTCCGACACAACATTTTAAATAAACCATCCACTTGTTCCTGATGCTGACATCCTTCTGTTTAAACAGAGCGCATAAAAACGAACATTCTATTGACTCCGTTGATTCCATTTGTCCCCTTGTCAGCAGACTCAAGCGCGTACATCAGGAAGTGAACGTGCATCACTGTATACAGACACAACAGTGTCGCCAAGTGTCAGCTGTTAAGTGAACGAATGCCTACCGATGCTGTAAAACTTTTTGTTGACATCTTGCTCTCGAGACGATATGCGTGAAGTCACAAATCCCACAATATCCCCCCAAAAAACTAGTTTAATTAAATAAATGCTTTGTTTTTTAGTTACATTTTAAGCTCTGAAACTTGCAGGATCTTTTAACAAAGACCTCTGATATGTCAAAAGATCAAGGCAAATTGGATTTTTCATGTCATGACCCCTTTAACACTTTCCTTACATCTTACATACATTTTCAAATATTAATAAGCAGTTTTGTTATTTGTTAATTAAAATGTTTCATTGTTAAACAATTATTTCTACATAAAAGATCACGTCAAACTACTACAAAGGCTTTCTGTTTAAGAATTACAATTTTTTTTATAGAATATGTGAATTAAAGTAATTGCATGCAAAAATTGCATTTTTTTTAAATTATTTAATAAATTATTATTATTATTATTATTATTAATATTATATCATGTTATTGACCCTCAAAGAATTAAAGTTTCACAGTAAAGTGAGATAAACTGCATCATTAATACATGTCATCTCTCTGTCCCTATCTTTTTTCAGTCTCACCGGCTCTGTCGGCTCTTGCTGAAAGGGGTGTGGCCGAGGTACACAAGGCCTCGTCGACACCGGGGGAAGCGGAGTGCGACAAACAGCAGTGAGACAGGCAACACAAACAGGAAGATGACCAGAAGAGCCACCCTTGCAGGATCTGAATCTGTATACAGGCGGCAAAAATGAGGCTTAACACTAGGAAGGCAATGTAATCAATATAATGATGTTACTTCCTGAGTTCAAAATGTTAAAATTTACACCTAATGTATGTGTGTGTAATACCTCTGGGCTCTCGAGCAGGGCCGCTGTCTACACTGCCTCCGGTTCCAGAGTATCTGCAGTCAGGAGGAGCCCAGCCCTCATCACAGTGACAATTCTTATTACTGTTACACACCTACATATACAAAGACAAAATAGAGAAGTAAAAAATGAAACTGCAAGATTTAGTGACTCAGTGAGCTGTTTGTCTGCTCCTCCCTCCTCCTCACCCCGTGGCCATTGCACTTCCTCCGGCATTCTTCAACGCCAAACATGGACACGTCCCGACATCGTTGGTCCACACATGCCTGAGAATACAATGTTACAATAAATCAAACATACGATAAAATTAATTTGAATACATTTTAAATACATTTTTACACAAAATACCTTTTTACTAGGACATAAATATATCTATATTATGAAATATTATTATAATTTAAAATAATTGGTTCTGTTTGAATAAATATTTTAAATGGAATTTATTTCTGTGATGGCAAAGGTGATTTTTCAGTAGCCATTACTCAAGTCTTTAGTGTTGCTTGATTCTTCAGAAATCATTCTATCAGCATTCTGCTTTTTTGATGCTTAAGAAACAGTTGTACTGCTTAATATATTTATAGAATTTTTCAGGATTTTTGATGAATAGAAAGTTCAAAAGAACAGCATTTAACAATGTAAAAGTCTACCGAACGGTTCTTGGTCTAATTAATTAGATTTGGAAAATAAAAAAGTATGTAAAATATTATATTATGCGTTCAACAAGGAAGCCAATAACCAAAACGACGTAACAGGCATATATATATATATATATATATATATATATATATATATATATATATATATATATATATATATATATATATATATATATATATGTATATATATATATATATATATAAATTATATATATATATATATATATATATATATATATATATATTTTAGACTGCTCAGTCAGGTGCTCACTTACTCAGTAGCCTACACGCTGAATGCTCGTCGCAAAATGGCTATTGCGTTTAACAGACCAGAAATAGAAGATCCTCCAATAACCAACGGCTCTGGTGTGTTGGTGAACTTTGGATTCTCTGTAAGCTATGATGGTGTTGGCAAGAGTGATGGATTAAAAAACAACGGTATGTCACATTTGCTACATGATGGTACAGCAGCGGGAATAATTCATGTCATGTCAATCAACTCATTTACGCCGACAACAAGACGATAAAAAGAATAAACAGCCACAAACTATCCCACAAACTATCCCCGCAGCATTTAGACCGACATTTCCAACTTATTCAAATGGCAAAAGACATTTATAGCCGCGGATATGAGACCTTACGCCCGATTCACATAAACTCCGTCTGCAGTGCGTAGCCTATGCGGTGCGTATTTTTTCTGTACCCATGTTAACGGTTGCGGACTGAAAACGCAACATATGTGAAAGCACAACAGGGCGTGCGGCTCTTGCACCGCATACACAGTGCAAAACGCACCGCATACGCACTGCAGATGGAGTTTTAAGAATGTGCTTAAAGTAATTGAGCCCCGTTACAATGTTCCTTCACGAGCCCATTTTAGCCAGTAATTCCCTGCTTTGTACTAAAAAACAAAAGCCCAAATAGAGAACCAATTGGCCAAAGCAACAGCGGTTGCTCTGACAACAGATGGCTGGACGTCAAGGGCTACACAAAGCTACCTGAATGTAACGGCACATTACATTACCGATGAATAGGAGCTGAATAGCCACGTTCTTCAGACACGCCCCCTTGAGAGTCACACAAGTCAGGATTTGGCCAAAGGGATGACAGAAGCAGTAGTGTGTGAAAAAAGTGTGGAGAGAGCTATTGTAAAGAGCTAATGTCTATTTCTGTAACTACATAGAAGATGGGTAAAGTATAGCTCCATCTTTGTTCAATGTAAAAAATAATAATAAAAAAAATCATACTTTGCTAGTTTTAAAAAATAAAAAAAGGTAATTTATCTGCCATTTTTTATTTTTGCTGTATCTAAAATGTACCGAACCGTACCGAACCGTGACACCAGTGTATCGTATCGAACCGTGAATTTTGTGAACCGTTACACCCCTAATATATATATATATAATACAGATTTATTGTGGTTACATTTTTTTGTTTTAAATTATGTGCTAAAAATTAGAGATTTTCTTTCACTCTAGCTTGCTACATACAAATATAAATATATATATATATATATATATATATATATATATATATATATATATATATATCTAGCTAGAGTGAAAGAAAATCTCTATTTTTTAGCACATAATTTAAAACAAAAAAATGTAACCACAATAAATCTGTATTAAATGTATTCAATTAACAATCCTAAAAGTAGAGATTTTATGCACACACCTTGTTGGGCCCACAGGCTGTCCCCTGGGACACCATGGCTGGGTCAGAAACATCATCACCCAGATTAAAATAGGTCCCCCGGCAGGTAAAGTCACTCTGGTTTAGTATGACCGTTGTGGTCAGAATCTCAGCATTGGAGCCCAGCAGAGGACGTTCACTTCCACCCTGACACTGGATCCTACCACAGTGCACATCCCTAAGCAAAATAGAACACACTTACAGTCCTATTTTCATAAAATACAACGTAATTAAACAACATTTTTTTTGGTAACTATGCTTATAAAAAAATGCAATTAAACATTTAAGGAAACAATTTAAACCATGCTTGTGCTTAAATAATATCACGTTCCAGCCTACAAGTCCTTACCCTTTTAAACAGGGGATATAGGATCCGTTGGGCATCTGGCCACAGTTTCCGTACTTACTGCCCTGCTTATTCACAGATGAGAAGCAGATAGGTGGAGCGTGGGTGGAGTCTTAGAGGGGCGGAGAGAACAGAGAACAAACCACAATAAATCTAGACACTAGGTGAGAATTATCATAATCATTCTTGTGGAGTGTGTGACACTCACTCGGTCCCCAGAGCATTTGGCACTGCTCGTCCATACTGGCACACACGCCGCTGTAGCAGTAGGAGGAACCATCCTTGCATGACTCTCCATTCTGCAGAAACACATTGGGAGGACAGTAGGGGGAAGTGCCGGTGCAGTACTCTGGCAAATCACACTCTCCCAATGGCTCCCGACACACTGACCCGGCAACACGCAACTATAAGGAAAGAGATGAATGGGATGTAATGCGAGAGTAGCATTAGCGGCACATGTCTAAGTGAGTATATATTTATAAGGAAACTTACAAACCTTGCAGTTCTCACAGCAGATGCCATCGGAAGAGCACTGGGCCCCGGGAACCAGTTTACATGTGCTGGCATTGCAGCAAGGATCATTACATTCCTGAACAGACACAAGTAGGAAGCATATTACAGAGGTGAAGAGCATATTACAACATATATTTGTTTAACAGTCCAATAAATTCTGAGTATGGGTCATTTGAAATCTAGAGATTTGATTTAATTCAAATCTCGGGGTCACCATTCTTGATTTTGAATCGAATGTAATAAAGCTTAAAAAATGTCCCTGTCTTTTATTTCTGCAGAATAAAGCTCGCTGGGATTTTCTATTTCAATATTTTTCTAACCTTATAAAATTATTTATTATCATCTTCTATGTAAAAAACTTAAATTTAAACAAACTCACTGTAAACTAAATTCAGCATGTTCTCACAGTTAACTTCTGCCTTTTTGCTCTGAAAACATTTTTCTATGAACTAACATTCATAAAGAGATTTATGAAATTTGAGAAATGGTAAAAGACAGAATCTTGATTATATAAATCAATCTGATGATTTAATATTTGTGCCTGTAATGTTTGCTGTCAGCTTAAAGGGATTGTACACCCCCCAAAAAAGGAACATTCTGTAATTATTAAATCAAATCTGTATGACTTTTTTCTGCTGAAACAATAGTGTAATATTTTTGTTCCACAGAAAAAGGGCATACAGGTTTGGAACAACATAAAGTTAACTATGAACAAAGTGTTAATTTTTAGTTGAACTATTCCTTTAAGCGGTCGCATGCACTTAGTCGTAAGTCTAACTTCATGTAAATGTAGCAGAACCAGGAACCAATAGGCAGGAAACCGTTTCTTACATCCAGCAGGCCGCAGTCACACTCTTCTCCTTTCTCCACGTACAGGTTCCCGCAGCGCGGACCTCCCAGAAGGCTCTCTGGCTGAGGCACATTAAACAGACACATACCGCCACCGTGCAGTAGACTGAGAGAGAGATCCCGTTCACTGCAGCTGCTGAAGAGCTGACCGGGCATAAACCTGCACATGGGAGCATTTACTTTGTACTGCATGATTTATCACTGACGATATAATATCAATCACAGACACACATTTTTCACTCACCCAGTAGAGGGCTCCATGATGCAGCCCCCAAGCCGAGGCTCGTTCTGGCACTGGCAGAGCCTGTCAGCTGTATCGTGACTCATTCCTAGGTTGTGACCCAACTCATGTGCCACCGTTGAAGCCACACCTAACACACTCACAAGGTGGTCCTACGGTACAGGAAACACAGGTGAATACTAGAACAAGATCTAACTTATTGCATAAAGAGCAAGATTCTCTCACCACATTCACTCCTCCTGATCGATCCTTTGAGCACATGGAGGACTGAGACGCCATGCCAACTGTCGTCCCATCAAATGGCTCACCCCTAACATGTAAGCACATATCGCAATTCTGAATTATTTCCTTGTCTATTATTACTCGATTACCTGTGCGGATATTTCTGGGAATCTCAACCTACATGATCAGCTGTGCATTGTCATGCCGTAGTCGCGGTAGTAGCTCCTTGGTCCTCCAATCCAGGAAGCGGTTTAGAGTTTCAGTGGGACTTTTATCCACTTGAATCTTGTCCTGGTCACTCCAGATCTCCAAACCCAGCAGAGCCACACGTACATTCAGTGGCCTGTAGAACTAAGAAAGGGCCAGGCAGAGATTTAGACATAAGCTAAGACTCACGAGGGCTTTCAGAAAATGTATGGTGACTAGCAGTGTCATTAGGCACAAACTTGGGGCAAGATGCGTCCACTGAAAGTCAAATGGGAAGGTGTGAACAGCCATCTTACCAGGGCATGGTTCAGATGTTTTATATCAAGGTTGTATATCAATCATCCGTCTTTGGAATGAATAAGTTGCTGTAAAAGCCTTACTCACTGTGGGCCATAGGAACTTTTTTATTTGATTCACTGTAACAGCGGAAGGGAGTTTGGGCATGCACATTACTGGTGAAGTGGGCCCAGCATCTGCAGGCGGGCTCTTCTGGGGCCGACCACTCTAAGCCCAGCTCTTCTATGGCTTTGTGAGAACGCAGATGAGCTCTGAGTCTAGCCAAGGCATGATTTCATCTGGCTCTTTAGGTAGAGGGAGGGCAGAGTCATCGAATGAGAGCAGCAGGCCTCCGTGAGTGCAGCCTCGACATGGGCGAGGCACACACTCAGTGTGCTCGTCTGAGGGAAGCAGGGAAACCCTGCATGAGCCCCTTTCGTAGTACGACATTTTGCAACAAACATCGCTCAAATTTGTTCTTTTAAGAAAAAAATGTGCTCATAAAGAGTCACCAAATAGCTGCAGGGAAGAAGCGCCAAGTCAGCTGCAGTCGCTGAAGCGCCATTATTCCGCTTCTTAAAGCTTGTTCAATGGCAAGCAGAAAGCCTCTTCTCTTCTTCAGAGTAAGCAAGGAGATGATCTTCACGGTTGAAGGAGAAAGATTCTTATGATATGGCATTCAGGCTTACACAAGCAGTTGGCCCCCGCCCATTTTGGCGGGCTGAAATGCCATTTGTCTGTGCAGGTGCACAGACGTGTCCCAATCAGGCTTTAGGATTCAGAGAAAAACCTTTTCCCACATACGTGTCAGTAACTGACGCAATGTAAGCAAGTAAACCGCACCGAAAGGGATTTGTTGAATTGAAATAATGTTGAATAAAATAAAATAAAAAAATATTAGATGAAAACTAAAATGATAAATGTTGCTTTGACAACTAACTGAAAAAAGGTAAGTACTAAAATTATAAAAACAAAATAATATAATTAAAAACAAAATAAAGCTAAAACAATAAATGAAAGGTTCATATAATCAAAAAATAATAATAAAAATGACAAAAGTATACAAAAATTAAATACCTATATATTAATGGCTAATTTAAAATATGAATAGATCCAATAATAGTTAATAAATAATACAAAAATAAAACCACAAATGGTAAATTTGATACATTTGTGAAAAAGCTGTGTTCTCCCGCATGATTTGAGAGAGTTGAAGTACTATACTGGAAGCAGACACATTTGACCATCTGAGTTGCATGATCATTGTGACAAATTTGCTTAATCTATTACTGATCTAGAAATAGTTTAGAATCTTAAACATTTCTTATTCACTTTATATCAAAACATTTAATTGCAATTAACAATTTTACATTGTTTTTAAAATTCTAAAAGTTTGTTTATTTCCAATGTACTGCTCTAAATGCATGTTTTGATATTTATACTACTGTGCACAATTTATACTACTGTGTTTTTTCCCCATCAGAATCAACATATTACATTGATTTATGATGGATCATGTGACACTGAAGGCTGGAGTAATATCTGTTTTTACTGTATTTCTCATCAAATGTAGCCTTGGTGAGAAAAAGAGACTTAACAAAAATAAGAGACTTTTAAAAAAAAACGTAAACAAAAATGTCTGTACGTTAATGTGCATGTAGATATAAAACTTACCCAGTCTACTTGGTTTGCCACATCCAACATGCGGTAAATCATGGTTTTATTATTCTTCTGATAATTTATATACTGTGAGGAAGACAGAAAAAGAACAGATTCAAAACTCAAGTCTTAAATATTCAGATATACGATGTACAGTAAAACAATTAAAAGTAGAAGTGATGCAGTATATTCACCAGTAGAGGGTGGAAGTGTCTTATGACTGTAAATGTGTGTGTGCGTGACAGAGATTCCTTTACTCTCTCTCACCTCCTTATGATCCGCCACCAGCACCAGCTCAATATATTTGGTCTCTGAGAGAATGTCTCTCTTACTCTGTCACCAAACAGCAGAAAAGGATCATGAGAGCCAGATAAATATGCATACCTATAAATACACATATGCACACAGCATGCTCACCCTGTGTGTGTGTGGGATGATCTGAAGGGGAGGAATAGAGGTGTGTGACACTCCACAATCTCTAGACTCAGATGTTTGTGAGTTTGTTGGGTAAATCACATGCAGCTCCCCTTCCATTTCTCCACTCCCTTCCTCATATTTTCCATGCTCTTCTTCCTCAGGATGTAGCTCAAAGCTCAGTGTGGCGTTAATGACTATCACTCCCCTGTGGAGAGAAAAAGAAGTGTCAATTGACTAACAGACTGAACATCATGTTCACACACACACACACACACACACACACACACACACACACACACACACACACACACACACACACACACACACACACACACACACACACACACACACACACACACACACACACACACACACACACACACACACACACACACACACACACACACACACACACACACACACACACACACACACACACACACACGCGGTAAATGTATATTCAAATAAGTTCTATAGGCTATAAATACATGGTTTGAAAAAGTTTGGGGTCAGTAGGATTTTTATTGAAAGAAATAAATGCTTTTATTCAACAATTATGCATTACATTGTTCAAAAGTGACAGTAAAACTCAAAATTGCCACAGGATTTTCTTTTCAAATAAATGCTTTACTTTATCATCATCAAAGGATCCTTTTAAAAAAAACATATCACCGTTTTTACAACAAAACAAAAAAAATTGCAGCACAACCCAGTGTTTTCAACACTGATAATAGTAAGACATTTCTTGAGCAGCTGAAGTAATGACTGCTGAAAATTCAGCTGTCAGCTCAGGAATATATTACATTTCAAAATGTAAAAAAATAGAAAACATTTATTTGAAATTGTAGTAATATTTCCCAATATTACTAATTTTACTGTATTTTTTTAAAATTTAAAAAAAATCTCACCAACCACAAACTTTTGAACAGTAGTATATGTGGGTATTAATATGATACTAATAAGTATATTAAAAAATGTCCTGCCTCTTCCAAGCTTTATAACGCAGTGAATGGCTGATTTGTTTTGAAGTCCATAAAAGTGCATCTATCCATCATAAAAGTTAAATTAATCCACAAGGCTCCAGGGGGTTAATAAAGGCCTTCTGGAGCGATGGGTCAAAAGTGATGGGTTTGTGTAAGAAAACTATTTGAAACTAAAATATCTAGCTTCGGGCAAACGGCCTATGCAAGTCGAATTTCGGCAAAAGAATAACCCCTAACGATACGATAAATGACGCAGGATGTAGAAGTATCTCTAGCTTTGATGCCTGTTGCGGTTCAAACATCTGGGCAACAAACTTAAGCTCCTCTTCTTTTATATCGAAATCTTCTGACAAAATTCTCTTTTTAGGCTTCTAATTCATGACCGGTGCTTTGTTTTGCTCTATCCTCTGCGCTTCCACGTTCAATATGTCATGCGTCAGGTCGGGGGTTACTCTTTCATCGTAACATGCGAACAGTCATCTGTCGGAAGCTAGTTATTTTAGTTTAGTTTTATGATGGATAGAGTTTTATGAACTTCAAAACAGATCAGCCATTCACTCCATTATAAAGCTTGGAAGAGCCAGGACATTTTTTTAACATTATTTTTTTAACATTCGTCTGAAAGAAGAATGTCATATATACCTAGGATGACTTGAGAGTGAGTAAATCATGGGCTAATTTTCCTTTTTAGGTGAACTCTCCCTTTAAGAAATACAGACTCCCTCCATTGCTTTAACACTCTCTGACAAACTTACAACATGACTTCTGAAATATAAGCTGGTCTTATTGTTTACTAATAAATTAAGCCACAGCATCGTTGCAGCAAAAATTGTTTAGTAATGACTATAATCTCCAAAAGAAACCAAAAGAATCTCTCAAAGGAAGTGGTCAGTGAGTTATATTACTACAAGAAACACATTTGTAGATTTGAAAAATGTAAAGCAAATATTACCGTAACCCCGAGCAGGAGCTGAGAGCCACGCGGGACTGAGGGAAACCTTGCACTGAACCGTGATAGTAGCAATGTGTCTGACAAAGGAACAGATAAAATGTTGCTTCAATAAGAGTAACGTTGCAAAAGGCACTTGTTTATGAGCGGCTCCACTGACCACTAGGCTCTCCTTCATGGATACCCCAGTTCCGTTTGGCAGATAGTAGAACACATTGGGCGGTTTTGGCAAAAGATCTCTGCAAACAAATGTTTACATATGATTATTTTATCTTCATTAGCTGCTGATTAGACTCACAGGAAATGACTTACTGGTTTTTTTCCAGGTCCAGGATATACAAGCTGCTTCCCACTTGTAAACCACACTGCAATCTGTCAGGGTGACCATTCTGGAGAGAATGAGAATGAGAATATGAGAGAGAGAGAGAGAGAGAGAGAGAGAGAGAGAGAGAGAGAGAGAGAGAGAGAGAGAGAGAGAGAGAGAGAGAGAGAGAGAGAGAGTTCATGTTATAAAGACATTATCTGAATCGTGTATTTGTTAAGTATATAGATATAACACAACAATGAGCTTTTTTATGAACCCTACTGATGTCAATCAAATGTTTTTATTTAGATCAGATAAGATCATGTTTTCTTTATGAAGAAATATACAGTTTACGCTAAACCTGCAAAGGTATTTATTAATTTCTATAAATGTTTTTGTCCCCTAAATCTGTATTAATAGCTAATTGAAAAATCATCACACTCAATAATGTAATTATAGTATTTATTATAAATATTATTAAAATAAAAAAAGTAACAATGGGTACTGGGAGGAAAAATGGTTATACAAGTGGCATTTCGGCTATGAAAGTTATTTATCTAAAATTATGAAATCTGTTGTATAGGTTTAACAATGTAAAGTCTTCTAAGTACCCTAGTCTATACCCACAGTGGTTTGGAATCACTGCATCAGCACATGATCAGAAGAAAAGAGAGTTCTCTGAGAGCATAAAATAGCTTAATTTTAGAGGGTGAACTGGTCTATAAACAGACTTCCCCTCCTCCAGACTTTTTCTGTGCCTTTCTCTCATCTCACTTCCTACTCTGAGCACCTTTTCCTGCCATTCTATCACATCCCTTTGGCTCGCAAACACATTCAGCAGCTTGATGAAAAAGTGAAACCCCACTCAGCTTCCTGTTATACCGCTGCTGCCGTTTCCTGCTTTTCTCCAATGTGATAATGGGAACAGCTCACTTTATTGACCCCTCCTACTCTCAGCAAATAAAAGCAGGTCTATCTGACCTCCCTCCGCACCAGCCATTCAGAACAGGCCTAACTGTACTATCTCTTTCCCAGCCAGTCAAAGCAAGACATCTCTCATAGGAAACTCATTTAAAAAAAGAAAGGTTACATCTCCTATCGCCATTTGTCTGGAAGTCTAAGTAAGCTAGTCTTAATTCTCTCTTTCTTTTTCCATTCTGAATTTGTAGATTTGTAGAACAAAATCACAATCACACAGTAACAAGCACATACTTAATCTGATGAAATGCTAATGTCGCTTTCATTTTAAAGTTAATAATACGAAACATTTCTGAGCAGAAAAGAATTAACAGCTACAAAAAATGAACAATTTGAACAACCTGAATATTGATTGAAAACAATATTTTATTCTATGGCATTCCTCCACAGACAGTGCATTATTTTTGGCAGGAAATGCACACGTTGTCCTTAGACTGCATTTAGTGTAGTTTCCCTGTAGTTTTCATTATTAGATTATTAGCAACTAACTAATGTGAACTGGTTCTTTTAAGTGAATCAGAATGTAGAAAATGTACAACCCTGTAGTCTAATTTAAGAAAGAAATGACATGTTTGAGCCTGCTTTTTTAATAAATCATTAAAAAAGACTCACAAACGTATCTGTTAAAAAATAGCATTTGAACTGGACTCAGTCTGTTGTTCATGTTTAAAAAGTGTATAAAGTTCATGTAATAATTATAGTAATAGCTGAGCATTTCTTTCAAATGTAAAGTAATTATGCACATTATTAAAATACTGAAATCAATCCAAATCAAAATGGTACCTGAATCAAGAGCTTGTGATGTTCTAACATTATTTGTTAATCGGAGTGTTGGACTTGAAACTGCGCCGCACAGACCGATCGGTGTATGACATCAAAAGCATACAGAGCCGTTTGTTCTCGAATTGCTCTCGCGGTACTTTTATGTCATACACTGATGCATAATAAGCCAAAATGTGAAACCCCTTACAGCCCCCTTAGATCTCATCCAACCTCTTGTAAAAACTTTAAATGCCTTATAAAGATAGGGGCGAATTCAGGTTGAGTGGGACCCTTTTTGCCATTGAGCTTTACCCCTATTGTGGAGTTTGGTTCATCAAAAGGTCTCGAGACAGACATCATAAGAACATCATTCTCTTTCCCACATCTGTAATCGTTTACCAATCTGCACAACACACCCATACATACACTTTCTTCCAGGATCGAACCTCTGGGCTATTCACAAAAACTGAAGCCCACATTCAACCATCAGATACTGTTCCAGCATTGTTCAGGTTTCCTACATAACCATAGGCGTCTATTTGTGGGTTTTATGTTTATTACTATCAGATGGTTCTGGTCCTTCATTATGAACTCCTGGGAACAGACTGCAGTTCAGTGGGAATGGGTGGATTGCTTGTCTCTGAACAACCATAGGCAAGTCCAACTAGTGTCTGAGGCAAAGATGAAAAAGAGGGTGTGTATGCGTGCAGGGTATCTGCTAGGATCCACAAAATGTGCCCATTTTTCGGGGAATGGGGACAGGGGGGTTGGATGTTGTACCCCGAGCACAATTATTTATGAAAAGATATATGCATTGCAACGTACATTATGAACAGCCTACCTTTATAATGCATTATACATAAAGGCTTCGATTAAAGTGTTACTAAATATTTGAATTTTTAAATTTATGTAATTATTATTATTTACTCTCCTTTATGTCATTCCAATCTAATGTGGCCTAATGTGAATGTTCTTTACTAACACAAATGAGATATTTAGACTGTACTAGACACTTTTCCATACATTTACAACGAATGAGAAGTGAGGCTTCAAAATAAAAGGCATGAAAGCATCATACAAATATCAATTTGGCCCGTATGGCCTGTGAATTATATTCTGTATATTAAGTCTTTTGAATTCATTGTGTGAGGAAGATGAAAATCCTTTTACTGCAAAACATGAAAATCTGCTTTAGCTCTTTCGGGATGTTCATGAGAAAATGCTAATTTGTGAACATATTATTCTTTTGAGTCAAATATTTTAATAAAACCGAACTGAATGATCTGTTCACTGATCCAGATATTCAAAAGATGTGAAAAAATATATTTGCAGGACCCCTTTTTTGATACTGTTATGGTGCTTTTATGTCCCTTTTGAAGCTTGAAATCATCCGTTCTCATGGAGACTAATTGCATTAAAAGTTCCTTTTGTGTTTTCCAAAAGAAGCAAAGTCATAGTAAATCATTACAGAATGTTCTTTTTTTTTGGTGAAATATGCCTTTAACCAATCCATCCCTGAACATTCATATCTGCTTCTCTCTTTCCCCTCTTTCTCTCTCTGCCTCAGCCGATCTGTTCTCCCGTTTCCTCTTTCTCCCTCTATTCTGTTATTGCCTTCTGCTCTGGCCTCTCTTTTTCTCCCTTTCTTTATAACGTCTCTTTCTGTCTGAGGTAATGTCCCTGAGCACATGCAGTATGTAGCACGATGACCTCAGCAGCAGATGAATGCTGGGTGGGGTACTTTTACTGAGGCTAGTTGAGGGTGAAGAAAAAAAAAAGTGCGTAAGGGAAGGGGAAAATGGGTGGAGGATGAGGATTGTGCCAGATCTCACATTTTGCCTGTGCTTTAACTGCTCATGTGGATATTATTGCCATTATAATTATTAATTTCTAGAATTACTCTAATAAATGTGATAATTTAATTGATTAATCCTTTATTTTTGCATTTTTTTTTTAAATATTCAATGTAAATCAACTACTACAGCATTACTTCTTGCACTGTAACAAAAAATTTGTAATTTGTAAAAAGTTAATACATGCACATTTTTGAGAATCAACAACCTTTATTAAAATATAATTAAAATAATATATTTTTTGTATATTTGTGCATGTTTTTTTTGTTGTTGTGATTGACGCAGTAAAATATGAAAATAGCACAATTTGGCATGATCTATCAAATTTTATGTGGTTCAGATACCATAATATTTTCAGTTTCTATTCATTAAACCAATTTCCTTTATTGTATCAACTCAATTTTAAGGCAACCAGATTACTAACTTTTTTAAGTTAAACCAACAATATTTTCACAGTGTTGTGAATTCATGGAGTCGCACATAATTAATTATAAAACTGATTCATAAGTGTTGGGGATTTGCTAAAAAGAGCTAGCTCATTAGAGTCAGAATTCATTAGTCATGCTGTATAATTCTGACTTTCAGAAATATACCGACCGAGTTATTCGCACAGGAATTGGACTTTGAACACTTATCATCAGTTTGTTTTTGACTCACTTAAAGAAAGGGCTGAAAGAAGGGGCTCATAAAAATAATTAGCTTCACTCTAAATAAATGTATATAAATGTAAATAAAGCTGTGTGGCATATAACTACACGTTCAACTGTGTTAAAACAGAAGCAGAATGCATTAGAGACGGAATGGCACTCCAAAATATCACTCTGTATAAGTTGTTAGTTTGAAACAAACACTCTCTATTTGCTGTGCTAATATAAATGAGTAGTTAGTGGGTGGTGGATGGTTTGACAGGGTATATACAGCAATCCTTAAGTTAAATTTACTACTTTTTAATACCTTTTTTACTACCTTTAGAATATTTTTTAAAACCATCACGACACTGAATTGCAAGTGTTAATCAGCGACCTTTCTATTATTTACACAGATTTTGACATACATAACATACAAAAAAGAATAGATTTAGACTCGACACCAGGAGGAAATCTGTTATAAGTTATCATTCAGACACAGTAAAATAGATCTCAACATTCACAAAGGTTGGTTAAGGAGAAGCATTACTGCACACACATCTGATTTCAATTAATAATTGGTAATTCAGCAATTAAATTATTTAGTGTTTTTTTCCCAACAACAAAACCTGAGCCAAATACTACATTTCTATAACTGTGATAAGTTGTTGAATTAAACAAAATACTAAAAACTAGTGCTGTCAATTGATTAAAAACTTTAATTAGATTAATCACACATTTTTTCTGTGATTAATCGCAATAAAAAAAGTTTTTGTACGTTTAATACATTTTTAATATCATAATTTCACAGTTAATCAAATTAATGTAGAAACAACAAAGACAGTATATTTTAAATACTTGTTTAAATTGCATCTTTTTATGAATGAAGGCCAGTATTACTGATATCAATACAGTTACTGATTTTTTTTTTTTACATTCATTATTAGGCTTCAAAAATATAACAGTTTTTAATTTAAGTAAACTTAAAACAATGCTAACATAAACCCATAATAAATGTCATGTTTATTCCTGCCCTTCCTGTCTTAACAGTAAGGAAATATACAGAAATTTAATACACTTATCAAAGTTATATGCAGTCTGCACTGCATAAACTATAAATTAAATAGTTAATCCTTATTAAAGCTACAAAAGTTATTTAGTCAAGCCCAGCGAGTCATTTTCTCTGTTCCCTTTGTTCTTTAACTTTACTGACAGGAAGCTTTATTGGCTGCTGTCCCTTTAAGAGCAGACAGACACGCGGATCTCACTGTTTATATACTGTCTATGGATCGCGCCTCATTCTCTCACAACTCTTTGTTCATTTTAGACTATATATATATATATATACATCGTTTAAGATTGCTCTTATGAGGACAGTCGTTGAAGATATGCCTTGAAGCAAGTCTAAAATAAAACGTAAGCCAGCCACGTCTGTTGAGCGCGCAGTGTTCTGAGATGATGCCGAACGACCACTGAATATGACGTCAGCATCAAACATACGTTGAGACGGAGACGAAAGATCTTTGATTATGTGCCCAGATATGCTAAAGCCCATATTTAAACGAACTAACGCGAACGCAGATACAATTTCAATCAGAATAGGACACCTGATAGTCTGAAAAAATAATACCTAATTTGGAAAAAAATAATACCTATGAGACCAAATTTAACACTTTTAATGGCCTTAAATTTGACAATTTTGATTTATCACTTTTTAATACTTTTTAAAACCCCGCGGACACCCTGTTTGAGGACACTGATTATAATCACCAGACTGTATTCATATAAATGCACACACACCCAAGCCATCACCCGCCTTTCCTCTCGATGGCAAAACATGCTAAAAACAGACCATCGTTGCCTCGGTTTCTGTGATTCAGCTAGGCACAGAGGGGCTGCTTTACTGTGCATGACAACATAAATGAATCAGCTTGTAACCCAGGGATCATTTCTTAAATCACACTGCTGAGAGAAATGACAAACTGAATAAAACAAATTATGAGAGAGCAAATGAGTAATTAAAGGTTAGGAGAGGGAGGTGGGTTTGGTGTCTGTATCTGTCCTGTCCTGGACAGAGAATGTAGGTGTGTTGACTTATTCAGTTGGAAACTTCCTGACATAAAGTATGATCTGAGAGGAGAGGAACTAGAGGCAACATTATGGGGACGGACATTTCCTGTGCAGCTGAGAGCAACTGAAGTCATGTCCTGCTGAATTCCCCCCCACTCCTCAGTCCACACACACACCTTTTATTACCAGTTCCAGTAACAAGGAATGTTATCCACACAGGCATGAATTATGGTATGATGTTAGTCGATTTAACATGCTATGTTAGTGTGATTGATTATATCTGTTATTAGACGGTGCAAAAACCCACCTGTAAAACATCACTCAGGCTTCTCCTAACTCCATCCACCACAGCAAATGGCCTTGTCTTCACTAGAGGCTTCAGCTCTCTTTTATGACTTGTAACTGTAGAAATAGATAAACTTAAGTTCACAAACCTCCTATTTTCCCATGAAATGTCACCCACGTGCAAAAATGTGTCCATTTACTTAAATAAATCGCTTTTCACATCTTAAGTATTTAGTAACAAAAAATTAATCCAGATACACAAGCTCATACGAATCTCTATATAGCGCAGTCCATGCTCATCCATTGCCAAAATGTGATAATTGACTAGTAATGTTTTATTGTTCATCAGTTGGAAAATATAATTTATCCATCTACTTTTATTGTGATAGCTTAGATGTAACCGACAATTTTAAAAGCTTGTTTCCCCCTGCAAAACCTTTGTAGAATTTATTTAATATTGTTTACTGTAAATGAGTCAAAATGACAGAAGGTTTAATTTAACAGAAGGCAACCCAAATACTTAGTAATCGCTGTTGGTTGGCTAACAGTGCCAAAAATTTCTGCATGTCAAAAAAAGCAAAACAGGGAAAGAAAGGTTTTTTTTTTCACAACAGTGAGATTCGCATTCCATCTGTCTTTCAGTGTTTTCAGTGTACAGTCTTTTATTTGGTGCACAGAAAAATATTTTGTGCAAGAACGACAAGTATTTCTCACATAGCCTTTTATTTTATTAATATGATTCGCATAAAGCTTACATATATATATATTTTTTATAACAGTAAGATTCGCATTCGCATTCCATGTCTTTCAGTAATGTAACAATCCACAGAACGTTTTTCTTCAGATGCACACTCATACACAGATTTCCTAAAAGTAACACTGTGAGTGAGTAAAAGAGTGTGCTGTGTTGTGAGGGCAGCTGTTGTTTAGTCTTTAGTGACTGACAGCTGTGCTGGAGCATGCATGTACAGCACTGGTTTGCAAGGCCCCAGTTCTTCTGAACTGCATCAGAAGCATACAGTCAATCTGCCTTAAAGAACTACGAGCCCAAAAATGACAAAACTTGCTGAAACATAGTTCTAGGATTCTCAACAAGTTCTCAAAAAAAGAAAAGAAAAAAAGAAGTCAGAATTGGAAATCCTGAAGGGAATGGGCAAGTATTTTGGATGTGAATAGCTTTTAGAGTGAGCTTCCTCTCCAGCAGCCCAGATTGAAGTTTGCAATTATTTTCAAGAATCAGTAGTTTTATATTACACTCTGAGCAGTTTACAAACATTGAGGTGGGTAAATGTCAATCTGCCAAGCAGGCTCTTAAAGAATAGAGCCTGTGACTTATCTAGACTAACTAAAATAGCTGAGCTGTTCGCTGTGTTTCTCTAAGCAGACTGCTGGGTCAAACGCTATAGAGCATTTCACCCACAACATCCTATGCCCTGATTGAATGTGTAAAAGTGTCTATAGTAAATGCATAAATGTAGTCTAAATCTTTCTTCACATGTGAGGATATCACAACATTTTGCAGCGCTGCATATTTACTTTAACAATATTAAATAGTGTGAAGAACATTTAATAGGCCACTAAAGGGCATTTTTGTTTAGCCTGTTTGATAAATTATAAAATTACACTAGCATTAATACCTAAAATGAAATAGGGATTTTTGCCCGATAGGATATCTGACTTAATGTTAGTGACATGTAAATGACTGGATTGATTAACGTTAAGTAATGACACTGTCAGCTGTACAAAGTAAAATAGAGCGATATTTGTGCATCACAAAAAGCTCTAAATGTACAGTTATTAACTGCGCAAAAAATAACGCAATTTTTGATGCAACACATTTCTTTAATGAAATATTTAAAGCGGAGTATTCCATACCATTGTGAGAGGAGTGAGTTATCCGCGCGTCCTGCTGCAGTGTGAAACTGCTGTCATCCCTGTTTAAGGTCAGAGTGAGGGACCCCTTGAACATCACGAGCGGGGTGCCTTCAAATAGAAGAAGAGTGACGACAGTTCGCCAAAAACATCTAAACAACTGATGATGGTGCTGCATGGTCCACTGACGCACTGATTGGTCTCTTCTTTTAATTCAAGTGGAGTAGCGGATCTGCAGAGTTCTTAAAAACAGCACGTTAATCACGTTAAGACGGCCAGCAGTCAGCCCAGAGAATCCGTCACACGTGAACGCGCACCTGGCCATTCACCTGCTGGACGCCGAACTGCAGTCCGTTCTCAAAGCGTGTTCCCGGCCCAGTGTGGGTTCTGTCAGGGGCAACCGACATCCTGCTGAAAACATCAGTTCTTGCCTGGCAATAATAATGGCTTCTCTATTTCGCTCGTTTCGTTTTGAGATCAGCGGAATCGCATGTAACCGTGTAGAATAAGCTTTATGAGAGGCATCGCATAGTGCGCAGCCCGCCCGCCCGCTCGCCTGTGTTAAACTGAGGCAGTATAATCGCATTTCTCAGTGTGACCAACCAGATAGGATTTCCTCTTTGAGTTAACTCCTTGCTGTCCGGCCGGGTTCACATCCTTGGCATGGAGATTATACGTTCTACAAAGATCCTACTAAAGGCAAGGGCGTAGCAGCCTACTATTATTTAACCACATTGATTAAGGCAGCGGCTGTTGGAGCTAATAAAGGAAGTAACTCAGTATTAGGAAGGACTAAAAAACAAAAAAACAAATTTCTTTCAAAAAATGAACCGCAAAAGTTGTCAGAGCACTCGAACAGAAATCGCCTGAAGTAACCATAGCAACAGTGTATGCCGCTAGAGCGCTTTCTCTATCGGGAACAGTAACGTTACCTAATATATGAAACTGAATATGATATATTAAAAAACATATTGCCTCTATTATACTTATTAAAATTGTAATAATTCTTAAAGGGATAGCCTAGTTCACCCACAACTGCAAATTCTTAATTGCTGTTGTTCCACTTTTTACAACGTAAACTCTTAGGAGACTGACACAGCCACACAGGCTAGGCTAGAATTAAATAGTTTAATAAAGTCGTTATTTTGCACACAAAAAGTATTCTCCTCGTTGCTTCATTTAACACTTTAGTTAAGGTTGAACTAGCGATGTTGTAAGTGTTAACTAAATTGCTGTCTGTGGAGAGGTCCGAAGAAGAATGAAGGTCTTACGGGTCTGGATCGACATGAGGGTGAGTAATTAATGACTGGATTTTTTTGTGAACTAAGATGGCGTTAGGGTTATTTGATACACAGAAAAATCCTTTGTACAAGAACGAGAAGATAATAGGTAGACCATCTGAGTATTTCTTCCATAGCCTAAACATTTTTTTTTATACGAGTTGCATAAAGCTTACATAAATTCCAGTTGTTTACACTTTAGCCACTTTAATTGTCCATAGATATGTTGCATTAAAAAAGCTTTTTATCAGCTATTAAAGCTGTTTTGAACTGTGGTGTTACTGAACTTTGAAGGTGCAGTGACATTCATCAGCAGCTGTAGTACACATCAGAATCAAAGCCGTTATCTTGTGGTCCACACTGGTTATGAGGCAAGCAGGCGTAGCAGATGTTGTCCAGGTCTGTCCAGCATTGCTTACAATAGATCACTGTGCAGCCTACAGAACTGCACTCCACAGCCTGGTTCTGCCACACAAACTTATCACATACCCAGCACCGGTGCAGCCTACAGCCCACATGCTTCAGAAGGGCCAAAAGAACCAACAGCACCTGGAAGAGAGGGAGAGTTTGAAGATGTGATCATAAATATATATATATATATATTTTGGAACTCATCAAAAAAGCTAGAGAAGTAAGGTTATTGATGAATGGTGTGATTGTTTTAGTTTGCTTTTCATACAGATAATCTCCCACAAAATATATGCCAGTTTTTATAAGAATTAATCTAACCAAGGCTAATAACAGCGGCCTAATGGGATAGAATCTCACCAGAATTAGTAGGTAATCCGGGAATATTTTGGCTTCAGTTTTTTGAATATTGTGAACTTGGACATTTTAATCCGTTTACATACAGTTTTTCCCCCCCTCAGAAAAACAGATGTGAATGCGATATCAGATGCACCTTTGGTCTCATGCTTTTTTCTCAGATTTGACTGAATATATGACCTACAAATGCATTTTTTTAAATGTATGTGCAAAAAAAAAATGATATGAGAAAATGATAAACAAGATGCAAGCTGAAAATCTGAAACATCGGAACAAAGTTGTTTTCTCTGTAGGGTCCTACGCTGACCTATCATACACACCGTTACAAATGTCTGTTTTTGATATCTCAGCCGATGACGTTGTCTACTGATGAATGAGATTCGTTTCTGGATCTGTAGGTTGTACAGGAACAGGATCCGTCTCTTTTCTCTCTAAAAAAAACAGGGCAGATCAGATTTCGTCCAGCAAAATGCTGTAGATAGATTTCAGATTATTGGAAAAAGACACTACAGTGTTCTCCTGCACGATTATAGATAAAAACACGACAAGTGTGCACCTCTTTATGAATGAGATAATACTTGTGGCACTAGCTGAATCAGGGTTCACAGGGGGCCTGTAATCCTCCTCATGCCTACACGGGCCCACAAAATGCTGCAAATCTAATGCTATTACTTTAAAACCCTCTTATCTTATTAGTGCTTTACCCGCACTCACTAGAGAACACATATTTCACTCAGTATGTGAGAGAAAGTACACATTCTCTCTTTAGACTGCACGCTGCGTATCAGGCGCTTTGAACGTACTGAATCAGGGTATCGGTTACAATCGTGACCAAACCGATTAAATTGCAGATTAACTGAGCCAAGAACCCAAAGGTGCATTACTCATATATTACATATATTACAACGGTGCATAAGTCATCAAAGTTTCTATTTTGTTAGAAATTTGTATTATGCTACACCAATTGCTTTAAAGGTGCCCTGGAATGAAACATTTAATTAACCTTGCCATATTTTAAAGGTCTCATTCTTCCCGATTCCATCTTTCAAACTTTAGTTAGTGTGTAATGTTGCTGTTAGAGCATAAATAATACCTGTAAAATTATAAAGCTCAAAGTTCAATGCAAAGCGAGATATTTTATTTAACAGAAGTTCCCTTTTCAAAGCCTACAGCGAACGGTCGGTTAGGACTACACCCCTGCACTTCCTTCAGGAATGACGTCACTAGAACAGTTTGTTGACTAACCCTCCGCCCAAAAGAACACGCAAAATAGGGGGCGCGGTCTTGTTGCTCTCCCACGTGGAGAAGAGCGCGCATTCAGCGCTTGCATCTCCCCGTTACGGTAAGAGGCGGGACCTTTCCGGGCAAAGTGCGCTAAGCTGCTGTCCAATCACAACACGGGAAGCGCTGGCCCAATCAGAACTCGTTATGTATTTCTAAAGGAGGGACTTCATAGAACAAGGAAATCATCAGGCCGTTTTTAGGACAGAGGAAACAGCGCTGTACAGATAAGTAAATTGTGTGAAAAATACTGTTTTTTTACACGCGAAACATGAACACATGTTATATTGCAGACTGTAAACATAATCAAAGCTTCGAAAACACGCGAAGAACGGGACCTTTAAATAACAAGAGTTCAGTACATGGACATCACATACATTAAGTCTCAAACACCATTGCCTCTTCCTTCATATGTAAATCTTGTTTGTGAAAATCACCACAGAAAAACGATTTTAAAAAGATTTTTTCAACATAACGCCACCTGTGACGCAATCGCTGGGATCCTTAATATGTACGCCCCCACCATTTGCATGTCAGCCCATTTTCCTGCCAGTGTTGTCATAAAATACAACAGTAGATACGTATGTCGATCCCTTTTGACGGTTTGAAATCTAAATTAGCCTATATTTCATAATTAACACAACTCAGAAGCTAACTAAGTTTACTACTACTGTTTAGTTTCTTAAAGATAGCATAAGTTGAAACGATTGACAAGGCTTCTAGTCGATTTCTTAAATAAATATACATTTTTGAGAACTGAAGTATGATTATGATTATGCAGCGGGTGAGTAGTAAACAGGACACTGACTATTTTGAGTGGCTTCTACATTACTTTGTTTGGCTAAATAAATCGACTTTTAAATCAGTACTACTGTCAAACTGTAACGTTACTGTACAAACAACATATTTACGCGCTACCCAGTTCAGTTTGTGATTCAAAGTTGAGAAGCTATCATTGTAAAATCATTGCTGTGACGGATGGTATAGATGTGTTAGCTCTCATTGAGCAGCAGTGCAGTGAAACAGCCAATCAGAGCAGAAATCTGCATTAATATTTCACAAACCTTCCAAATAAGGCAAAAACAGAGCATTACATCCTAGGGATGTAATTTCTAGGGTTGTAAATGGACCGGACAATTTTTTACCTTAAATAAGCCACATACCCTCTATTTAGATATCAGAGAACAATTTAAAATATTGTTTCAAATAATTCTAAGGCACCTTTAAAACATGGGAG
Organism: Pseudorasbora parva; assembly: GCF_024679245.1. Lineage (NCBI taxonomy): Eukaryota > Metazoa > Chordata > Actinopteri > Cypriniformes > Gobionidae > Pseudorasbora > Pseudorasbora parva. The sequence goes on along the minus strand of NC_090178.1, from coordinate 21,219,152 downwards.
ATCTGAATTTGTAGTTCTTTTTTGCAATCTGGACCATATTTCATATGAAATGAAAATGCAATGTTTATTTTAATTGGAGAACTGGCGGTAAACAAAAATGACATCAGAGGAAGTAATTTTGCCTATTATTGTGCTTTTTGTTTGTTTCAATTATGCTAGGAGAGACCTTTAGCATTTGTTCAAGACTTCCTGTGCCAAGTGTACAATGACAAAACAACAGCCTGCACAATAATAAATATTCTCTTGCTGAGAGAATTCTTTTGTGAAATGTTTTTGTGCAATGCACAGACTTAAAAGACCATGTACGATTTTTTTATGAATAAATGCAGTGATAAGAACCATTTAGGGGGAAATATAATGATTCATGATACTTTTATAAAATTGTATTTAATTAAAAAAATGAAATCCTTTTTAATAACACATATAATGACGTACATCTACATATGTTAGTACAGTACATCTGTCTGATTATGCAATATTAAACGTGATCAGCATTAGCTGAAAGCAGCAGCACATGCAGAACAGTGACTCTTAAGCTCCTTAGCCAAAGAAAGCATAAGGAGCTTCTGATGTTTATGACTGACCAATATTGTTAATGATAAACTCACTGCCAGGAGTACTGGCTTCTGTCTCTTGATCCAAACAAACACAATTAGTCATTCATATGGTATTGGTCACTGTAGGGTTTGGACTGTGTGACCGAAAGACTGGAGTGTCAGTGAAAATGTGCTACCTGGGCTCACGGGGCAGGTGGTGTTACCTTTGGAAAGTAGAAGGCGGTGATGACCCGGCGTAGACGATTGGTGTATACCTGCAGGCAGCACATGAGGCACATCAGTAATAGGGGAAGGAAGATCCACAAGTAGTTTGACTGGCTCAGAGCATGTGGTTGAGGCAAACAATCTATGCACACATAAACATACACAAGAAAGAATAGCATTTGAAACATACAATAATCATTTAAAACATTATACATATATTTAATGCCAGTTTTGATCAATGTAATGTATCCTTGCTGAATAAAGGAAATAATTTCTAACAATCTAAAAAAAAAAAAAAAATTGTACTGATCCCAAACTTTTGAACATATATAGACACAATAACCGCAAATTTCTGGATCAGGTTACATCATGTTAGTGTTATAAATAGTCCTCTCATCAGCTGTATGTGTGTGTACTTCCGTGTGGTGACCGGACTAGATCAATTTAGACCTATCTGGATAAGACATACAGACACAATCAGAGCTTTTAGTTTAACTCTGATCAGATTAAATAGACGGCCAAACCAAAGACGTCATTTGGCCTCAGGAGAGTCCAACTGAATCATTGAGCCAGTCACAAGTGCATTCACGATCTCTCTAATACTAAAGCTGGTGCATTTCTCTGGCAGTCATGTTTTCAGGACACTAAAGATGATACACAGGGCAACCTTTTGAGCAATGTTGATGACAACCAGGTGAGACACAGGGCCCATGATGAACTTAAGTATCCAGATAGAAATGTGTTGCCCATTCTCAATGGCAAAGTGCCCAAGGAACATTGCTCAGTAACATTGCCCGACAACATTGCTCAAAAAAGTTGCCCTGAAAATCAACGGAATAGAGAATTTCTTTGATAGATTTTTTCATGGAATGAGCAAACAGTTCATTAATTAAAACCCACATTAGCCAAGATCAGTTTGAGAGTGCTGTGGTACATGGGCTGCAACAACAAACAGAGACATTGAGTGATCAGGGACTTGGCAAAACAATATTATATCAATATCTAGGCCATGATCCAATAACATAATAGAAGTAAGTTATTCTAAACTGTGGTGTATTGAGATTATTTTCTTCTAGCTCTTTTTTTCCCTCTTTCATCTGCACTGGGCTTTTGTGCCTGGAGTTATTCTTAGCTTCCTCTCAGTTTGCCACAAATTATGATCATCAAAAGTTGTCATGTAAATTTTTCACTAGAGTTAGGCTTAGAATATCGACAATCAAATAGTAGACAACCTACGCAAGTTGCTTGATTGCACGTCAAGATTGGAGGAGATGTTGAAGGCACCAATGGTTTTCCGCAGAAGTCTGGCTAACATGGAATCTCCACCGATTACAATGTCTGCATGTTGAACACCTTCAGAAGCAGAGATAAAGATAGATAATCTACTGTAGTGTAAATGCACGATAATACCTTTAATCTTGAAGGAAAACCCTGCTCATGCATATATACAAGTCTGTATTTGTGCTCACTAGTAACCGAGTATGTGGTGAAAGTGTGTCTTCGGATGAGGTCAAAAACGTTATACAGGATTCCATCAACAGCCAGCAGAACACACACAAACAGAGCCAGAGATGCAACTTGCAGAAAGCCCACAATCTGCATGAGAGTTATTGTTTCAGAATTAAAATCAACTTATTATAAAATACTGTACATAAATACTTTATTGCTTGCAAAGATAACTACAAGTCAGCCATTATTTCCCTGAAAAGCACCAAAAATTTGGCTCTGTGGCACCAAAACATTGATCTATTTCTTTAAGGGTCCTCACCAACCAACTCAGTTTGGGCGGAAATTATCTGTTTGAAAAGCCTGTTTGAAAGTATGACATTAGCAATTCTGTTTGGTGCCATTAGAAAAACAGAAATGGCACACTTCACCTTTAACTGTATTCCATTATAAATACACAACCTGACCATCAGCACAAGGATTAAATGCTGAACACAGGGACCGTAATAGCATACAGCCCAAAAAAAGTACCACAGGCATGAGCTCGCTTGGGTGGATAGATAAGCTCCGTGGGTTGATCAAACTCTCTTGCTCTGCTTTCTTCAGTGGCAGCAAATGCCTCTTCCCCTAAAACAGAAGCTGAAATTAGTAACCATAGATATGATTGTGCAAGTGTATGTTTAAGATTTTAACTTACAGCTCTTATTCTGCGAGCATCAATCTGTCTGAAGTAAGTAGTTATGTAGACATTGTCAAAGTGAATGTCTCTGCAAAATTGACGAACATATCCAAACGCTCTGAAAACGAAACAAACATGTTTTTAATTGGACTTTGATTAATATATAAAGTATTCATTTACATAATGAATGTATATCTTTCATATTTTATAATGTATTTATACACAAGTTTAAGTATTCAGTAGATGCATCATCCAAAAACACAATGCGAATGAAGGAGTGAGAACTTACGAGGTGAACACCGTGATGAAGGTGAATGAGAGAAGAAAGTTAATCACCCCAGCTATTTTCTCAGCAATCACTATTTTCTCCTGAAACACACGGCTCAGCTCCTTAGAGAAATTCTGGAGGACGTTCACTCCCAACACTGACTGCTGCTCCAAATTCTTAAAAACAAGAATGTTTTTATTTATTATGTAAGGCTGGAAAAGCTAGTAGATGCTGGAAATGTCTAATCGCTCTGAGAAAACAAAGGAAATTAGCATCTGAACTCATTCATACAGTTAGAGTCTCTGTCCGAGACGACATCACACTGAGTGAACCATCTATGAATGACTCTAATTTACATGCCTTTTCTTTCACATGAAACTTCCCCCAAACTACTGCTCCCCCAAACTTGAGATCACCTGAAATGCACCAGAAATCTCTTTGTTACAATGTCAATCCTCACAATGCAGTATTATATGTGTTTGATATCATTTGAAATGTCTCAGTGCGACTGGTACAAATATCTCAACACCACAGAAGTAAACTAGAACATCATGAATGTTTTAAGGGTTTAAAGATATCTTTCCTTGGTGTATGGTGGGTGTGGCTTTCAGCCATTTGGCCTCTCTTCTAATCAAGTCTATAGAACTTGATCAATGCAAATTCCTATTGTGATGGGTATGTATCTGGTTCTGGGTATTTAAGGAAATGTTGCAAAGAGCTCAGGGCTCGATACTGTACTCAGGTCAGCCCGTAATGCTGGACGTTTTAACCCATGCAGCATTATGTAACCTTGATAAGTCCGGTATACATCTCATTCTTTACTTTAGGGTATTTGATGTGAAGTATACCTTTGAATTGATTATGTAATTGGCGTTATACATTTACCTGATTGTTAATAAATTGTTATACTTTGATTGATTCTGACTTGCTCTGGAATTATTCAGGTTATGAACGGACATAATTTCAACAAAGGGTTAAATGGAATAATTAAATGTGTAGTTAAACTATTAAATATAAATGACCAAATAACCAATTGGCATTCTAACCCAAATTCTAAATTATGATTAAATGGAGTCAGATTAACGAGGAATTGGAATAAAATCCCCTTTTTCCCCGCTGAAAAGACGAACACGCAGCGACCTTCACCCGCCGATCGTTGGCCTTCATTGGGACGATTTGGGCGGCCTTACAATTATTATTCATAGGTAGCGTAGGCAATGTTTTTCATTAACAATCTTTGTTATACTGTTTGAAATTCGCTTCACATTCTGATAGAAATCAATAATAGAAGTGGAAGTTTCCTTCTATTTATTTTTTAGTTTATATCACACCTCAGGCCAGACTGCACAATGCACACTGGATCGGCGACAGTGGATTTTTACACTGCATGACTTTACATTAGAAAGAATCGTCGACATATCTGGTCCGCAAACTATGTTTTATAACCAAACACGCAAGATGTGACAAAGAAACAGTTTGTGCCTCAGGGTTCTGGAAATGTTATTAAAAATGATAGCCGGCAGAAAGTTTGTGATCCAAACTGTTTGTGCACTAATTTGCAGCAAAAAGTAGAAAAAAGTTCAGGTCGAGATATTTAGCATGACAAATATCTCTGGGCTCTCATAACACCTGAGCAGTGCCACAGACTGATCGACTCCATGGCACGCCGCATTGCTGCAGTAATTCAGGCAAAAGGAGCCCCAACTAAGTATTGAGTGCTGTACATGCTCATACTTTTCATGTTCACACTTTTCAGTTGGCCAAGAGTTCTAAAAATCCTTTCTTTGTATTGGTCTTAACTCAAGTAATATTCAAATTTTCTGAGATACTGAATTTGGGATTTTCCTAAGTTGTCAGTTATAATCATCAAAATTAAAATAAATAAACATTGAAATATATCAGTCTGTGTGTAATGAATTAATATAATATACAAGTTTCACTTTTTGAATGGAATTAGTGAAATAAATAAACGTTTTGATATTCTAATTATATGACCAGCACCTGTATAATATTCTGTGCAGAATTCAAATGGATCCGATGCGTTTTGTGATCCATGCCTGTGCTATCGTGTCTCTGGACTGGCTCTGCTGCAGTTTGCGTGACTTCATTTGCTGTCTGCATGACTGATTCGTTCACTATACCCTATATAGTGCTCTATGTCCCATTCACTATGTAGAAAATAGTAAATGTGTGACCAAATTACCAATTTTAGCCACAGCTTCAGCATCTATTTATAATGTAGGAGGCTTTAGATTGATCATTGATCCATATTGGCGGTTTTGAATTTGAAATTTTTTAATGCTTATCTAAATGTGAATGTTGTAATTGTTTTGGAGCACACTAGCTTAAAGATAACAGTAAGATTAACATATTCATACTAAAAGACAAAAACATTTATGATGTATGGGTAGTTTAAGATTTAAAAATGTCAACATTTCATGGTGACTTTTTTACCTTTTTATATTAAAACTCAAGCTATACCTTAAGCACTAGATTGGTGGTGAAGTGTTCTGCAAGCCTGTTGATCGAGTCATTTAGTTTGTCGAAGGTCTGACCAAAGTTTCCCTCAACTGGAATCTTCTCTGTGCACCATGGTGTCATCACTGAGAGAAAAAAAAACCCTTAATAAACCGGAGATCCTGATTGCTTACTTTTAAGATCAGATGCAACACGCAAAACTTACCTCTCATGATATTACAAAGAAAGTGGAATTGCATAGGTATGCAGAGGAAGTGATTTATAAGAGGGGCTTGAATGGTTTTCATACACTCTTCCCATTTCATACTGAACCAATCCTGACATCGTCTAATTCCCTGCTGCACCACATCTGTTACACACAACATCATTTAGACAAAGCTAATCTTAAAACCTCAATCATATACAGTCAATAATAACTTGTTTTCTTTTCGTTTACACTCACAGTCACAACGTGATCTAGTCTTCTCTACATACTCCTCCTGAGTGCTGTTGGCCGTATGTACGGACTCCTTACCAAGAGAGTCATACCCATACCGACCCATTACCTCATCGCGAATCTTCTGGAATGTTTTGCTCACATTTTGAGACTCTTTTTCAAATTCCTCACTGTCACTCTGAGAAGAAGCAAGTTTGTGGGACAGATTTCCATGAATCGTATCAGCAAATTGTATATTCACACCCAGTTTCAAGACTCACCACTATCTCCTTCACTACTTGCACGTAAGGCTCTGTCAGCATTCTCCACATCACCTTGCTGTGTGTGATCTGCAGGTCTATGTGACAGCCCATGGAGGACGCCACATCCTGAACATTACGCTGGATGTTTGCAATGGGGCCTGATGGGAAGAACACGGGTGACGGGTCAAAAAATGAAGAAAGCTCATGAGTGTCTACGTTTGAGATCTGTGCTTTGTATTGTCATAGTCAGTCACAAATTGTTATATTCCTGTTCCTAGGATTTTTACCTTGGTAAAGTCCATGCAGCACAAAAACCATCAGAAATGTCCGACCTTGAGATCCAATCATACTAGGAAACATCAGGAGCACGGAGCAGCGAAACAGCGAGGAAAAAATGCCTCCAAGAGTACATAGACCTACACAAACACACCATATAGCACATAGCACAAAGAAACCTGTAAGTTAGAAAAAAAACATATGCCACCTCAAGCAAAATATCATAATTTTTTTTTTTTATATGACTGAATAAAACTGATTATATTAGATGATACCATTTTAAGGATCAAATGTTTACTTTCTGCAGTGTACTTGCCTACAAACACACATCCAACAACAACACGTTGTACTGCTGTCATGGCAATATTGTGCATGAGTCCAAAAAACAACCCTTAAAAACAGGTTAAGATGTGATTAGCATCACATGTCAGTTATAAAATTCATGAAATAATTATTTATACTCAACCACTTAAAAGTTTGGGATCAGAAAGACTTCTTAAAGGGATACTTCACCGCTTTTTCATATTAAACTATGTTATTCCCTTAACTAAAACTAGATGATACGGATGATACCTATCTTGTCTCAGTGCATGCAAAAATCCTCCGTCGCATCTCCCCCTCCCTCTCTCATTTCTGTCAATAGGGGGGAGGGGGAGATGTGAGGAAGGATCAGCCGCGACTTTTTAGTTGGGGGCATACATATAAATGATCCCCAACGATTGCGGCACGGTTGGGTTTATGTTGAGAATCACTTATTTTTCCATGGTGTTTTTCATTTACGAGATTTACAGAGGAGACAATGGTGTTTGAGACTCACAGTATGTGATGTCCATGTACTGAACTCTTATCATTTCACTATGGCAAGGTTAATTCAATTTTTCATTCTAGGGCACCTTTAAGGGAATAACATAGTTTAATATGAAAAAGCAGTGAAGTATCCCTTTAAGAATTTAAATTCAGCAAGTATGCATTGCATTTAAAAAGTAAGAGTAAAGATGTTTATAATGTTACAAAATATTTCAATTTCAAATAAATGTTCTTTTGAACTTTCTGTTTGTCAAATAATTATATTTTAAAACAGTATTTTAAACTGATATTTTACTGTACTTTTGATTAAATAAATGCAGCCTTAGTAAAGCATAAGAGACTCTAGGCTAGTGTATATCAGGCTTTCCAGTTACTTACCCACACCACTCAAAGTTCCAAAAACAGCACCCGTGAGACGTCGGACCATAGGAAACTCTGACAGCGGGCCGAACAGGAACCTATGAACTCCAGCTGGCAGAATATGCTTACATACCTGCTCCAAAGCTGCAAATTCAACAAAGTGTAATATATGCTGGACATCTAACGTTACTAACAGATTTAAGTTGTTATCTAAAGATAAACACACCTGAGTGGGGTGTTTTACATCTGGTTTCCCCAAAACAATCCATTGCTGGTTTAGTGTTCACTGCTAGTGCATAAAGAACACCGCAAAAGAAAGCTGTTTTAAAAGATGCAACGAGTCGGTTAGAATGAGCCATTATGGATTTGGTGTAAACACAGCCTAACTTACAGTTTTTGACAGGACAATGTACTAATATGTTTATTTGAATGGGCCCTAGACCACCGTGGACCTGTACCTGTATAAAAGTGAAACTTTTATGAAAAAAGTAACGTTAGTATATTTTGCACTTAAGAGCGAGCTCTACTGGCGACAGGTAACGTTAACGTAACGTAACGTACGTTAGGCCTAAGTTAACGTTAAATCTAATAAAAGCGATGGTTTGGGTTTAATCCGAATTCATCTTTTTCTTTTTAAATCGCTAACTTAAGCATCTAATAAAATGATTCCTTTTTTATTATTATTATTAATTGTACTTACTTTCTCTCCAGGATGACTCCAAAGGAACCTTTTTTAAAGTCTCTCGGTAGGAAAATCTCGCTTTTGCGCCGTAGCTCGGCGACGCGTCAGTTGAAGCGCAGCATTTCTGGGTTTACTCTGGGTCTATTCATCGCATCAGTTTACGGTATGACAGCGCTGTTTATCCAGAACCACGACCTCTGGTTCTGTGTCATCTCTACTGGCATCCTCGCCGCTTTTGCGGGGTTTGGAACGGGTCTCTCCGACCGCGTGCGGACCAACGTCATGCTGATGATCCCAATGCTGTGCTCGAGTAACTAAACACCTCTTTCAAAAACATGTTTGACATGTTAATTAACATTATGAAGGGTATAGGGGCAGATATAAGGGAGACCGGGGCTATTTGTCACGTTTACTCCAGTTATTTTTAATCAATGTCAATGTCTGTGTAAACACAGAAATTATGAATATTTTTTCTGTTACTGTCCATGGGAAAAATGTTAGGCCTACAGTTAGTTGAACTCCCACTTGACATTTTGATCTATATAATAGAGGATGTCACATTGGGAGAACATGCCATTAAACACCCTAGTAGCCTATGAGCTTTTCAGCTAAATTTTATTTTTAACAATATCAAAACATTGAATGTAAAATATGAACGATTTTGAAATATTCCCTTGCACTGACAACACATTTTGAGTTTTTTTGTACTATATAGTAGGGAACTATTTGATTTTCACAGCGGTAGTCTCCTCTAAATCTCCTTTGAATTAACTTTGAAAGTACTGTTAAATCATATGTATTATCAATAGTTTATCACCTGTCAGTTTTCCCTATTGTATTGCTCATATAACACTTCTCTCACACATTTTTGATGTTGTTGTTTTTAAGTCAGGGGTAAAAATTTCCTTCTTTTCCTCATCTGTACATTGGTTATCCATGGCCCTGTGAGCAACACAATGGAGAATGTTGAACGGGCCGCAGATAGCGTGATCTGTGGTTCAGAACTTGCTATGAATCAGACCCAACAACTCCTGCAGCGTGCCGCCAACCCACTGCTACGTGAGTCTATCTGCAAGATCACCATGTCAGTATCAACAATCCACCTCTTTCAAAAACACCAACATCTGCTCAAAACAAAATAGTGAGACCATTTTGAAATTCATTACATAATCACTTGAAGAGATCATGTGAACATTCATCCTTACCTTTGTTCTATGAAACATAGATGTCTCAGTATTTATTTATTTATTTGTTGTTCATAATATGTGGTCCAGTGTTAGGCAATCCATTGACATTCACTATGTGGACAAAATCAGTTCTTCAAAATGTGTTTTACAGAAGAAAAAAGTTTTTTTTTATATAAAAGACTGATATTATGATACATAATAATAATACAAATAATAATTATTATAATATAGTTGTATGTTGTACATATTTCTGTTTTGATATTCTGCAAATGGTTTTGTTTAGCGGCCCTGAGTAAGATTAAGGAGATGGCGAGGAATGCTTACTCAATGGCAGGCCGAGCACAAAAACTCATCAGAGCCCTGACGGAATCTGTGCGGCATGTCGGTGAGTGAATTAATTGACCAAACATCCGGTGAATGGATCTGGGCCTATGCCTTTTATTTGTTTACTGAGGTTTGATCTTAAGTCTCTCTGTTTCCTTTTCAGCTCGTATTCTAAGAAACGTACTGCACTTCTTGGCAGATATTGGTGATGTGTGTAATGACAAGCTTGGTCTGCCGTATCAGAAGTGCACTAGGCTGTTTGATGAAGCCCGTGAGAACTGCATGGAGCTGCTCTCTGTGTTCTCGTTCCTCTGCCACCTCCTAGATGGATTCCAGCCTCTTTGCGGGCTCGCACGCGGTGCGTCTCTGGCATATGATTAGTCCCTCGAAAGCCCTGTCATTACACTCTTTACAGGAAGCCATATAGCCACAGCTCACTGATTCCTTACTGCATTATTTTATGCATCACAGTGATTCAGTTTTATTATATTTCAGTGTATTCTGCTGTTGCAGACACTGTGATAAATGGTTCCTGTGACACAGGCTTCTAAGTACTGTTAATCTCACATGCTCAATATATACCAAGTTTATTTACAATATGTGTTCTTGTGGGAGCAGTTTGTCACGTTTTAAGTACCCTAAATGTTACAGTATGAAGCGGGGTGGTTGTGTTCCCATGTGTATGCATCTCTCACATTATTCAACAGGCTGACAGCAAATCCAAACATAACCTCTAGCACTAAAATTAATTCCATACAGCCTTATTGAGCAGAGTTCTGCCATTTAGAGCAGTTCGTTTGTGCTTAATTGACTTCTAATAACTGCATGCTTTTACTAAAAATATTTATTAAAGAAGATAAAATTAAAAGAAGATGCTTTTTTAATTTTTTATAATGGACTTTTGTCTAGTGGGACAGCTATTTTGCATCTTGCCTTCATATATTGCTGAACACATAAAGACTGCTTTGGCTTCTCGTAAGTAAAATTCACCTTCTGAGATTCATCTATCTTAAACATTATTTTAAAGTGATTTATTGGCATGCAGTGATGAGTGATTCATCAAAACCTTCAGTTCAGAAAAATACTTTTTTATTTAAGTTATTCTCATTTTTGTTGTTTTTACCTCTAGCAACAATTGCAGCATTCAATCGAATGAAAAAAGAATTTGAATTCAACATTTCTACCTCCATCAACTTTGATCTGCTTCTGAACAACAGTCAGTCCATGCAGGATGCTGCTCAGGAGATCATGGAGGAGGTATCTGAACAGCTGGTCCTCCTCCAGGAGCTCAAGGGCCTACTTGCATACATGGGGTTCTTCCTGCTCCTCTTGATGTATCTCCAGTATGTATTTCCTCTTAAAGACTTAAAAACTTGCGATAGTCAATAAATAACACACATTTAGATATATTCATGTCAGTACTGTCATGGAATTATTTTTTAATAACAAAGTCTGTTTGTTTTTTCAGAACTGAATAAAGGTTATTAAGTTTGTAGTCCTAAAACTTTAAGAGAATAAGGATTTGAGAGCCACAAGTTGGCGTCTTCTGTTCAGAACGTGTAAAATAAATGAACAACTATAGTAATAATATCAAAAACAATAATTATTATATCAATAATTATTATTTTTTATTATAAATACTAATATTTCATTATTGTTATTAATAATGCATCAGGCATAACATAATGACCATGTTGGTCCTCCCGTTGGTATTGCTGCCAAATCAGCTCTGACCTGTTGAGACATGGACTCCACTAGAACCGTGAAAGTGTGCTATGGTATCTGGCACCAATATGTTGGCAGCAGATCCTTTAAGTCCTGTATGTTGTGAGGTGGGGACTCCATGGATCGGGACTTGTATGTTCAGCACATCCCACAGATGACTGATTGGATTGAGATCTGGGGAATTTGGAGGCCAAGTCAACATCTCAAAATCGTTGTTGTGCTCCTCAAACCAGTCCTGAACCATTTTTGCTTTGTGGCAGGGTCCATTATCCTGTTGAAAGAGGGAATACTGTTTCCATGAAAGGGTGTAGATGATCTGCAACAATGCTTAGGTAGGTGGTATGTGTCAAAGTAACATTCACATGAATGGCAGGACCCAAGGTTTCCCAGGAGAACATTGCCCAAAGCATCACACTGTCTCCACTGGCTTGCCTTGAATCGAATGTGCATCCTGGTGCCATGTGTTCCCCAGGTAAGCGACGCACACGCACCCGGCTATCCACGTAATGTAAAAGAAAAAATTATTAAACCAACCCCTGCTCCGTGGTCCAGCTCTGATGCTCACACTGTTGACATTTGGCCGGTGGACGGGTCAGGGCAACCTGACGGGTCTGCAGCTATACAGCCCTATATATAATAAAACTGCGATGCACTGTGTATTCTGACACCTTTCTAACAGAAGCAGCATTAACTACTTGAGCAATTTGAGATACAGTAGCTTGTCTGTTTCATCGGAACACACAGGCCAGTCTTTCCTCCCCATGTGCATCAAAGAGCCTTGGCAGCCAATGACCCTGTTGCCGGTTCACCACAGATCCTTCCTTGAACCTCTTTTGACAGATACTGACCACTGCAGACTGGGAACACCCCACAAGAGCTGCAGTTTTGGAGATGGTGTCGTCTTGCCACCACAATTTGGCCCTTGTCAAACAAACTTGCTCAAATCCTTACGTTTACCCATTGTTCCTGCTTCTAACACATCAACTTTGAGTTGTGTTCACTTGCTGCCTAATATATCCCACCCACTAACAGGTGCCGAGATGAAGAGATAATCATGTTATTCACTTCACCTGTCAGCAATCACAATGGTATGCCTGATCAGTGTATAATAACTAAAGACAGTACTTTAATATTATATTTATAATAATATTAATAACTATAAGTATTATTATAATTTAAATAAATTGTAAACAAAATGTAATGCATATTAATACTAATAGTATAATTATAATAACTATTAATTTTATTATTATTATAAATATCAATAGGCCTACATCATTGTTCATATTTTAGATTTTTTTTTATTATTTCTATTGAATACCAAGCACAATGCAACATAATTTATAATAAATTATAATAATGATGCATATGTTAAAATTTAACAAATCTGACATTGTATTGTTTTCATAATATGCTCAGAATCATCTTATTTTGGGGTCCTTGACTTAAAAAAAAATTGAAAAATATAACCATCTATATTTGTGTAATGCTCAATTGTCTTTTTATGTGTTTGTGAACAGGGCCGTTCTTTACAAAAATCATTACCTTCATAATGATGAATTTGAGAACATCTACATAACTGACCAGTTCATTGAGCTGGACAGGAAGTGCTCCAGACAGGGCAAAGCAGCAGTACTTCCCCTCAGCCACAGAGAAACTCTTACCTACATCAGGCCCTGTGAGTGTATACTTATTTGAACAGCTTTTGCGTGTATGTGTCTGTTAGCAGATAGATGGTGTAGTAGGGTGAAGGATCAATAGGAAGGAAGAAAGGAAAGAATGTTCATAGAGATTTAGATAAGTGTACAGAGCTGAAAGAAGTGGAGGGGTTCAAAAATGTGGAGGAGGACCCTGAGCTGAGATAGATTAACAAGGAAAGATGAGAAAAAGTTCACAAGGGAAAGGTCATCAACAAGTACCAGAAAGCAGGCGATGTTTCACACTCAGAGAGACAGGACATGTCAAAAGGTCAAACTGCTGTAGTAAAGTAAACTGCTCTAGGAAACTTCTGCTGATTGAAAATGGGTTGCACGTTTGTTCTGGGAAAAACAACAACTAACTTTTTCTGTCAAAGGTTGACCATCCAAATCAAACTATACGGTACTTTGGCATATTAAGCTGCAAAAAATCACTATTGTTCAAAAGATACAGTAAAAGCAATAATAATGTAAAATACATGTTTGCTATTTTAATACATTTTAAAATGTAATTTATTTCTGGATGGTAAAGTTGAATTTTCAGTCTTTAGTGACGTATGATCCTTCAGAAATCATTCTAATATGCTTATTTGGTGCTCAAGAAACATTTCTTATTATTATCGATTTTGAATTTATTATTATTTGATGTGCTGCTTAATATTTTAGATTATGTTAACATTCATTGAGGAGCTGGGCTCTGAAGCAAAACCAGCTGCAAAACCCAAGTATCTAGCACCCAGTGATACTCCCATACACATTAAACTGTAGAATTAAACTTTATTAGCACCACAGAGATACACATTTCTGGCTAAGATGAGGGATGTGTCTGAAATAGCATACTCTTTTGAGTAGGTACTTATTTTGAACAACCATTAAAAGTATGTTCTATATAGTTTGAATGTAATCCAGACGTGAATGTGAATTGAAATGTGAATATAATATACATTAAATGTAAATTGAATTAAATGTGAACTGAATTGAAATGTGAATGGAATTGAATTGAATATGAATTGAAAAGTGTAAGGCCACCCAAATCGTCCTAATGGAGGTTAACAATGGCGGGTGAAGGTCGCTGTGCATTCGGTCTTTTCAGACGGGCAAAGGATTTAATTCCAATTCCTCTTTATCTGACTCCATTTAATCACAATTTCAAATTTATGTTAGAATGCCAAATGGTTATTTTATCATTTATATTTAATAGTTTAACCCTTTGTTGAAATTATACCCGTTCATAACCTGAATAATTCCAGAGCAAGTCAGATTCAATCAAAGTGTAACAATTTATTAACATTTAGGTAAATGTATAATGCCAATTACATAATCAATTCAAAGCCTAATCCATATAACATCAAATACTCTGAAGTAAAGAATGAAATATATTCCTGACTTCTGAAAATTACATAATGCTGGGTTATCTTTAACGTCCAGCATTACGGACTGACCTGTTTATAGTAGAGCCCTGCTGGTCTCTTTGCAACATTCCTTTAAATACCCAGATCAAGACAGTTTTTAAAATGTAAACACGAGTTTACAATGGGAATTTGCATTATTCAAGTCCTATAGGCTTGTATTGATGAAAGACCAAATGGCTGAAAGCCACACCCATCATACTAAGGCAAGATATCTCTAAACTCTTAAAACCTTTATGTTCTAGTTAACTTCTGTGAAGATGAGATATTTGTACCAGTCGCACTGAGACATTTCAAATAATATCAAACGCATATAATAATGTATTGTGAGGATTGCTATTGTACCAAAGATATTTTGGGTGTTTTTTCAGTGCTCTTAGCATGAGGGGAAGTAGGAGTTGGGCGAGAGGGGGTCAACAGAGAAAGATGTAGATTAGCTGATACTGAGGTGAGACTTTCGTCTCCAGTGGTGTGTGAGGGACAGTTTAGATGTTAATTTCCTTTGTTTTCTCAGGGATTGCCTGTTCCTCGATTAGACATTTCGGCATCTGCTAGTTTTTTCCAGTCTTACAAAAAATGAATTGAATTTGAATTCAAAATCTATTCACATTTCCATTCAAAATCGATTCACATTTCAACTCACATTCGATTCAATTTGCATTCAATTCACATTTCATTTCACATTCGATTTGATTCAATTCATATTAATTTCACATTCGATTTAATTCACATTTGATTCTCATTTGATCTTTCAATGCATATGATAATTCATACTCAGAAAGTAGAACTAAAATGACATTCATTACAAGATGATTAGTTAAAACATTTCAAATTGCCCCTGCAGACTATTTTTCCAGTCATGAATTTTGTCATTGAGGATTTATTTAAAGTGTTGTCTCATCTTGTGAACCCAATCTCGTCTCATCTCGTAAGCTAAGTGTCTAGTGTAGTCATAGTACCTACAAAAGAGTATGCTTTTTCAGATGCAGCCCTTGTCTTAGCCAGATGTGTGTATCTCTGTGGAGCTGATAAAGTTTAATTTTACAGTTTATTCTATTAATTCTATTATACCGGTACCACATTTGCCATGTTGTCATTATCATGTGAACTACCAGTATCAGTTAGGTCACTTCACTGCCATTCACAAATCATCTCTAGTGCCCTCATGGGATAGTAAAATGTCCATTGTATGCACACTTTATATTCGCACCAGAAGAAATAGGCTATCCGGGTACTTTTTCCCTACTCTTTTATGAGTACTGTGAATTCGGACATACTTATTTTGTCACTGTTTTTTAATAATTCATTACATTTATATAGCGCTTTTTTAGGCACTCAAAGTGCTTTACATAGAAGGGGGAATCTC
The DNA here is from genome assembly GCF_024679245.1 of Pseudorasbora parva. Lineage (NCBI taxonomy): Eukaryota > Metazoa > Chordata > Actinopteri > Cypriniformes > Gobionidae > Pseudorasbora > Pseudorasbora parva. The sequence goes on along the minus strand of NC_090178.1, from coordinate 21,203,009 downwards.
CTCAACCACCACCAATGTGCAGCATCCACTTGGTTGATGCGATGGCAGCCATATTGCGCCAGAACGGCCACCACACACCAGCTGTTTGGTGAAGAGGAGACCAAATGATGAAGCCAATCAGGATATGGGGATTAAGGAGGCCATGATGGACAGAGGCCAATGGGCAAATTTGGCCAGGATGCCGGGGTTAGGGGTACTCGCCCCTAATTTTTTTAACGACCACAGAGAGTCGGGACCTCGGTTTAACGTCTCATCCGAAGGACGGTGCTCTTTGACAGCACAGTGTCCCCATTACTATACTGGGGTGTTAGGACCTACACAGACCACAGGGTGAGCACCCCCTGCTGGCCTCACTAACACCTCTACCAGGCAGCAGCAACCTAGTTAGTCTCCCATCGAGGTACTGACCAGGCTCCGCCCTGCTTAGCTTCAGTGGGAAACCAGTCTTGGGCTGCAGGGTGATATGGCTGCTGGTTTTTGCCTACTACAGGTCCTTCTAAAAAAATTTGCATATTGTGATAAAGTTCATTACTTTCCATAATGTAATGATAAAAATTTAACTTTCGTATATTTTAGATTCATTGCACAGCAACTGAAATATTTCAGGTCTTTTATTGTTTTAATACTGATGATTTTGGCATACATACATCTCAAAAAATTTGCATATTTCATCCGACCAATAAAAGAAAAGTGTTTTTAATACAAAATAAGTCAACCTTCAAATAATTATGATCAGTTATGCACTCAATACTTGGTCGGGAATCCTTTTGCAGAAATGACTGCTTCAATGCAGCGTGGCATGGAGGCAATCAGCCCGTGGCACTGCTGAGGTGTTATGGAGGCCCAGGATGCTTCGATAGCGGCCTTAAGTTTGTTTAGAGAAGCTTTTCATGATATGCTAATTTTTTGAGATCATCAGTATTAAAACAATAAAAGACCTGAAATATTTCAGTTGGTGTCCAATGAATCTAAAATATATGAAAGTTTAATTTTTATCATTACATTATGGAAAATAATGAACTTTATCACAATATGCTATTTTTTTGAGAAGGACCTGTATATAGTAAGGAAGTATGTGATTTCAAAATCAACCCTAGACTGACTCGAATAATGACTCTCATGTCTTTAATCAGGCTCTCTGTATCTGACTGCGAGAGAGAGACGGGCTATGGCAGGTCAGATGTTGTCTTTGTTCAGGTGTATGGTCATGACAGTCATACTGATAGCTGTTGACCTCATGGTGTTCTGGGTGTTTGAGCTAGTACACCACCAGGCCCAGGGTGAAATCGTGGCCCAAGGTACACAAAATTAAAACCACAGCATTGGTTTGCTTATTTTCTATATCTACACCGATCAGACATAAAATTATGAAAAGGTAAAGTGAATAACATGATTATCTCTTCATCTCGGCACCTGTTAGTGGGTGGGATATATTAGGCAGCAAGGAAACATTTTGTCCTCAAAGTTGATGTGTTAGAAGCAGGAAAAATGGGTAAGTGTAAGGATAAGAGTGAGTCTAACAAGGGCCAAATTGTGATTGCTAGACGACAGAGCATCTCCAAAACGGAAGTTCTTTTGGGGTGTTTGTGGTCTGCATTGATCAGTATCTATCAAAAGTGGTCCAAGGAAGGAACAGGGTCATGGGCAGCCACGGCTCATTAATGCACATAGGGAGTGAAGGCTGGCCCATATGGTCTAAAAAAAGACAAGCTATTGTAGCTCAAATTACTCAAAGTTAATGCTGGTTCTGATAGAAAGTTGTCAGTGCATTCAACATAGTTACAGTCAAAATACACAGTGCATTGCAGTTTGTTGTGTATGGGGCTGCATAGCCACAGACAAGTCGGTTTGCCAATGCTGACCCGTGTTCACCGTCCAGATTACCTACCTTGGGCATGTGAGTATCAGAACTGGACCATGGAGCAATGGAAGAAGGTGGTTAGCAACTTTGTTGGTTGCAAATTGCCAACCAACTAAGTTGCTAACAGGTTAGCAACTATGGTTTTGGGAAATACACCACTGATGAGTCACACATGAGTTTCTTTTTCATCATGTGTATGGACAGGTGCATTTGGATCGCTAACCTGTGGAACACATGGCTCCAGGATGCACTATGAGAACAGGAGCACAGGAACTCCTTGTCTCCAGCCCCAGTAACACATCCAAAACAAATGAGCCTAAGAAAGGATGTAACACCATGTACTCTTTCATGGAAACAGTATTCCCTGGTGGCTGTGGCCTCTTTCAACAGGATAATGTGCCCTGCCACAAAGCAAAAATTGTTCAGGAATGGTTTGAGGAGCACGACAACGAGTCTGAGGTGTTGACTTGGCCTCCAAATTCCCCAGATCAAGCATTTATGGGATGTGCTAAACATACAAGTCCAATTCATTGAGGCCCCACCTCGTAACTTACAGGACTTAAAGCATCTGCTGCAAACATCTTGTTGCCAGAGACACTACAGCACAGCTTCAGGGGTCTAGTGTAGTCTTGATGGGTCCGAGTGTTTTAAACGCAAACCAACACAATATTAGGAATGTCATAATGTTATGTCTGATCGGTGTATATCCTTCTAACATATTCTGCTATATATTTTCAGTATTTTATTATTTTTTAGTGATATTTATTATCATGATTTTTGTTTACCTCCAGCTCCTGTAGTGGTTGCAGTACAAGTGAATGGATCTGGTTATGCCTCAGATATCTTTAGGGACATTGCAGCCTCATTTGACATCCTGCAGAAAGGAAACATCACTGTGCTTAGCAAGAAATGTCTCATGAATCCCTTGGAGCCAGACTACATGAGATACCTTCTCATTGGTACAAGTACATTTAGACATTCGTACAAATAACATACATTATAACAATATTCTATTGTTTTACAGTGACTCCTAGTGGTCAACACTGGAACAGAAGATGGAACATTTCACCAGTCAAAAAGTTTCATATTTACTCACAAAATGTGCTTTTGACTCCCTTGTGGTTGTTCTTGTTTAAGGCTTAGTTTGATGTAATAAGTATAATCTCACTGGATGCAGTTGTAACAATAAAATGCTTATTTTATTAGTAAAAATACAAAGCAGTTAATGCAAAAATAAAGCTAAGCTAAAATCGCTAAAATTTTAGCTCCAACATTGATCAAACTGAGTTGAGACCCACTGGTTTTGAGCTTAATTATAGAGGGTGCTTCTCAATGCTCAAATTGATGCTTTCTCATTTTCTTGCTCCTCCTTCCTCCAGCCCGTGACCCGGAAACAGATCGTACTCAGCAATCTTGAAGGGCATATCAGTTCTCTAATTGCACCGCGAGGAATGAGGAGCAAGGAAGCTTCCTGAGTTGTCATGAGTGAAAGGGTGTATCCTACCCTCGCATCCTAAGGGCCAAGACACAAGGAACGGAAACGAGGATGCACAAATAAGAAATGAGAAGCACCCAGAGCTTTAAGCGTAGCTGATTTAAAGTATTTTTGCATTTACTGCTTTGTATTGTAACCAGTAAACAGCAATATTGGAGATGGTGTCAAGCATCCCTTTATAGTGTATCAGCTCACCTTTAGGGTTAATTCTGGCATTATCTGAGGAGTGCTTTACTCCTTATACCAGAGGTGCCCTTTGCTGTTCGTGGAGATCTAACTGACAGAGTTCAGATCCAACCCTGATCCAACACACCAGTCTGTTATTATAAGTGCTTGTGAAAATCTTAATTAGCTGGTTCAGTTGTATTTGATCAGGACTGAAGCTGAACTGAACTGGAAGATATATCTCCAGGAGGAGGATTAGGCATCCCTGCCTTATATTTTTTGTGGAATTCCAATTTCATTTCATTCATCAACTCCTTTGTCATATAAGCCAGTCTTCCTTCTGTCAGCGTCTGTACCTCACGTCTAATATGACGGATGTCCTTCCTCTGTTGCCTATGCTGTTGTTTTCTTGCACTCTTCTTCTTGCTCACTCAATGTAGTCTTTGTTAGCCGTATCTCTGCTTGTGGTTTTATCATCTTCCCTTCAACGCTGTGTGTCCTCTCACTAACCTTTGTGGTCGGTTGCATGAATTTTCTTTCCTAATTTTATCATGTTCTACATCATAAAAAAGGAAGTCAACTTTGTTTATACTCTACATCAAGATCATTTAAGTATTGGTGTTACTTTTTTAAGCAAATAGCATCCAAGCATCTTTTTATAGCATTAGTATAAAGTGAAAAAAATAACATTTCTTTAAAACAGCAAAATGGCATTTCTTATTTCTTACTTCTATTTGGTTATATGCCTGACTTTTGTCTTCCCTCCAAACAAAGGTGTTCTTTATGGCTTCACACTGTTTATTGTGATAGCTGGCGGCTACGTCAAACGTTTAAAGAGGTTTGTGTGTGCCAGGTACCATCCTGAAAGAGAGAAAGTAAGAATGTTTTCTAGCACAATTACCATGAAAAATAACCTTTCCTATTCACATATATAAAATATATTTACTAAGCTGGTTGCCTTTCAAATGCATTTAAACAGTTTTTTAATCTATAATGAGAATTATGTCTCATGCAGGAGAAAAACACAGTACTTGTTTGCAGATGTGGCTTGCAAAGAGTCAATGACTGAACTATTTTACTTTCAGTTTGCTTTTATGAGTAGTTTATACTAAATGTGTGAATGTTGCAGAAGAGGATCCAGTACCTCCACGGGCGTATTCTCAATCAGCGTGGGTCTTTAGGAAAAGCCCTACTGAGGGCAGTAAAACGAAACAAGGTGGACCAGCAAAATGATGGCATTATACGAACACTGGCCAAACAGTGAGTATAAACTGCTATTAAAATAACTACAACAGATGTAACACTTTGCTATCACAGAAAAAAATTAAAATCAATATATTATTTTAAATTGTAATAACATTTTACAGTCTTGCAATCAAATAAATGCAGCCTTGGTGAGCATAAGAGAACACAAATCTTCGGAATCACAAATCTTACAGACCACATGCTTTTTGAATGGTAGTTATCTATTAGATATAATCTGAAGGTTAATGTAAACACTCCCTCAGTAAAGATTTAAATGTCTCCTCCAAAAATAGGGTTTAAAATGACTATTAAATAAAGTCATGGTGAAAAATGAAATTAGTTCTCACCTTTTTGCAGCTTGCCAGGGGGTGTCATCATAGCCAGGCTCCTGGATATCGATAAAGAATCATGCATGGCCTGTGGGAAAGTGTTGGAGACGAGAGGTCATGATGATGAAGTGCATATCTGCCCTACCCCTCGCTGCACAGGTTGGTTTTCTTACTTTAGAGAAATTATTGATATTTAAAATGAATATTGAAAATTTTCAAGAAAGAGAAAAAGACTGTTAGACCAACCTGCTGGGCAAATGTATTTTCTTTCACAGGCCGTTACTGCTCGCCGTGCTTCAGACTGATGGGGAACCTCTGTGCTATCTGCATGGGACCGCTCACGTTTCAAGAGGAGCAAGAGCTGTAAGTCCATGACAGAACAATGATTGACACCTATGATAGCACAATGATAGCACAATTTTGTATGTGTTTCCCACAAATTAAGGGCAGAAGCATCATAGTTTGTGGTATTGAACTGCTTAATATGAACTGCTGGTTTTATATAAAACCTGGAAGATTTAACCAGAAGAATTAATTGTTCAGATTAGCTTTTATTTGTGCCATTTTTAAAATGGACAGTTCTATACATATAGGCTTGTGAGTTTCAGAGACTCCAGCGATGAGGAGCAAGCTGGTTTATGGGAGGCCTCTGTAACATCACAGCATAGTGGCCAGGGCACTGAGATGACGGAAGTAATGATCAGGTGTGTTTGCGGAGTTATTGAGCAGCATTGTCAAACATTTTTGAGTTATAAATATGAAGAGGGCAAATTAGCAGCGCAATAATCACTTTTCATGTTTTGTATACCTGTTTCAGTATTACCAATCAGGATCACTCTGTGTGTCTCAATGGACAATCTAGTCATCAAAATATGGTTGTCAATAACAGAGTTTGAGGCCACAGCTTCTTTATGTTTTAGCAAATGTTGTTTTCTGTGATGTTTAATAAATGTATGTTAAACTAGGAGCAGTATGAATAATTTAATTGAATTTAATTAAATTAAATGTTGAAAATAATTGAATTTGTTTGTTTGTTTGTTTGTTTGTTTTTACTTTGGTATGTATACGTGATGAAACAAAAAAAATATTTTACAAATGTTACCTCATGTAATCTCATCACATCTGTCACAATGCGGTTGGTCTGGTTACATTGCTTACATTGTTGTCGAAAGAATGTCAAATATGAGACGGAGTCTCTGGAAAACAAATTTCTCAAAATACTCGAGCCATTTAAATGTTGCTTTTTGTCTTTTTTATATATATAAACCAAAAAAAACAAGACCGTCTAAAATTAACACAGTCCTACAAGACATTTCCGTATAAACCCCAATACAATGAAAGCATGGGCCTGGCCCGTGTGCGCGTGAAGAGTAGGCGGATCGGAAGCACGCTGGTCAGGTGATGAAATACCGTCACTTCACTTTACCTGCTCTAGTTTCCGCACAATCAGGACATGAAACGAGCCCAATGGATCCACAGGTAAGCTGTTCTTTTGTGTTGATTGTAAATTGTTTATGGTTTCGATATGTTTACTTACATAATCTAGTAGGCTACCTATAGCTAGATTTTACCTAGGCTACTTTTTTGTCATAGGTTCCCTTAAACATTTAATAGAGGAAATTCGTTAACGTGCAACTTCTTTCCATATTCAAACTAAATTAAATTGTATAAAAATCTAACTTATGTAACTTACGTACTTTAATTTAGAATTTTGTTTGAAATGTGTTAAATGTGGACTAATTTTCTCTGCCGTTCAAATACATTTAGGCTAAAAGTTAGGCCTACGTTATTTTAAAAAATATTAGTAGCCTACTATATGAATATTTGTGATGATTGACATTTAAAAACGATTAGGACTAAAATATCTGCTTTTGCTTCGTGTTTTGTTTCATGTCTTTTTCTCTCTCTTTTTGTGTGGCCAACGCCCAGTAAGTAGTTGTCAGTCACACTCAGCCATAGAAGTACACCTAGATGCATCATAGTGCCGTCCTCCATATTGTAACGGTCAAAACACCGGTCCGTGGTGGTAGTACTGAACCCGTAGTTAGGCGCCGAATATCTCTATCTGCAAAAGACTGTTAAACTAACACAATACAAGACGAATGCATCGGCTAACACAACATTATAAAGTTACCATAGTATATTTATAAACATCTAATATAGAGCTAATGCATATAAAAACACAAACCAAACAGAAAAAACTCATCTATGATATCCCATTTCTTCGGGAATTTATATCTAGGCAGTTTCACAACAAGAGGGTGCATTTCAATCTGTAGTCAGGGCCTTGATCAAGACATAAGTCAATGGGCTGACACCCTGATCAGTGCCCAGACTACTAAAAGAGGGAGCTGATTGAGACTTGTTTTTTTACGGTCTATGATTGAGACGCACCCAGAAACTGTGAGTATCGCCACGCTGACCTTTCCAAGATGGGGGGACGCCGACTTATCTAGAGTAGTCGAATGTGGTTTCTAGGAATGCATATGTAGGCTATGTGATAAACTGTTTGGCATAAGAATGCAATGTGCGAGTAGAGGTAGGTAGTAACAGGTTAGCTCCTGTTCAACAGCAAACAGACGGATTACTAGCAACAAAGCCTTGCCATTATGTGATGATTTATTTTATCAAAACCGTTACAGTAAAAAAAAAACTAATGTATAACTGATGAAGAAAACTCTGGTAGGCTACTGCTTCATGAAATAAAAAAGCATGACAATTCTGTGACTTTTTAATATTCATTTAAATGAATGAAAACATTATGGTAAAAAAGTCAGTACTGAAAGTCCCGGGAAGATATGATTACAAATGGGTTTAATCACTTTCCTCCAAGTTTCACAGGCAAGGCCTGAACTATACTCAGACTAAAATGCATGTTTAGGCTGTTTTAGCCTAAAGCAACTTCCACTAACATGATCTTAAAATATGTGTGCCATTGTTTTGTCTCAAGATGCACATTAGTAAGGTTTTTTTTCCTTTTTTTCTAAGGCACATTTATAAAAATTAACTTGAAGGCCATAATTTAACTATGCTTAATTTAAGCCCTGTGTTAATACTAACTTTTTCTCTCGCTCTCTCGCTCTCTCGCTCTTTTTTTCTCTCAAATGGTTTGAGGTGCTTAGATAGGCCTTAAGGGGCAATAATTGCAATAAAGGTTAAAATAAAGGTTTTACTCCTTTCTGGCTCTGGAGACATTACTTTTTAGCTGTGATTGAGACTGAAACTGCTCCCTCTCTGTAGTACACAGATCTAGAATTGGCCATCAACACCCTGGTGGAAAACTTCCACTCAGCATCATCAACTAATGCCAGCACACTCACAGCCCAGGAGTTCCAGAGCATGGTCTCCAAAGAGCTGCCCACCATGGTGAAGGTGTGTCAGGATTCACAATCCAATCATTGCATCACTTTGCTACATTTCAGTCTCTCAAAATAACTAATATCATCCATACTACATAACCAAAAGCCACATTTCCATAAGCAACAGCACCCACTTGAAACTATTTTGTCATATGAATGACCAAAAGACTGAAAATAAATTGCAATTTAAAGTTGACTTCAAATATTTAAAAGGTTTATTTTCTATTTTTCAAAATACAATCTTGGACTCACTATATGTGAAACTTTAAGGTGAGACATTCAAATGCATTTTAAAGCCAATATATATTTATTCAGATTAGTGAAATAGTAAAAGCATTGGGTCACTTAAATACACAATTATCACGATAACATTTGATAAGTTTCCAACACCCTTTGATCTCTTCCAGTCAGCAGGCGACCAGGAAGGATTGCACAAACTCCTGACAGACATGAGCGTGGAAGAGGGGAAGGGCGTCACGTTCAAGGATTTTTGGAAGTTGCTTGATTCTCTGGCCAGTTCTCAGTTTGGATTGCTGAGCAAAGAGAAACAAGTGAAATGTGTGAAATGTAGTCTGATGTGAAACCGGCCTTAAGCAAACAAGTCCGATCAACATTACGTAGGTGTCCAGCTGTCCACCACAGCCCTGAGAAACACGTCCAATCAATCACTCTTATTTCCCATCACTTTCTGCAATACTGTACATGTCACTCTACCGGTTTTTGGTATATGAGGTCTTATCAAGTGTTGTTATGAAGCTTCCTGAATAAATATCTCAGTAGCCCCAACAACACAGACCTCAAGTAATCTCTAACATCATTGTAACCTGAGCCACACCTGCCCTGCCAGATAAATTACGTTATTTCCTCATTTGTTCTGGTGCTGCAGGTTTTTATGTTGTGAAAATTATTTTTATTTTTTTTTACATTTAAAATATTGGAGAGAAAAAAATTGTGTTTGATGTGACAACTGTGATTATGAAATAACGGGTCTGTTTGTGCTGACTGACATAAATTGGAAAATATATAATGTGAGTAAAATATATTGTCAAAGGAATCAAAAGATGACACCACATGTTCTGTCTGTACTGTATTTGGCTTTATGGTAACACAATGTGATTTTCCATGTTGATGCTATTAAATGTGTTCTGAAGGATTCTCTGACTGAATTATCTACAAAGTGTATGTGTAATGAGAATACTCTTGAGTTTGATGGATGGTCTATATATTTAACCCTCTTTTTCTGTCCCAAGACCATTTTAATAGCTCAAATATATTTAAAAGGCATTAAGAAAAATTAATAAACAATTTATCACTTGTCTGGGTCCTTACATTTCTTCTGGGATGAACTCAGACAACAACATATGTACAGGAACACTTTTTCTGGGTCCAAGATCTTATTAGTTTCAAATGAGAATACCATGTCATCTGCTGTTTGTAAACATTCATATCACACATTTAAAGTCACCATGAAATCAAAATGGACAATTGTAATTTTTTTATGGTTTAATTTATTTATCCATGCAATTTTCTTTCTTTTTTTTTCATGTGCCCTTGTAATTTTTAATCAAATTAACTTCCCCTCCCACTTGCATCTCTTCTCTGACTTGTTTACTGGCGTGAGGTCGGGAAAACCTGTCACACATGATATTACAGCAATAGCAAACCACAACAATCCAATCAATTCCTTATAGACAAAATCACAATAGGGAGGGAGAGAGAAAAAAAAACGATTGTCACATCCATTTCACACCAACTTTAAGCTAAGATTGTAAAAACTCATGGTGTACACTTCAGTCTCTGGGCTCAAAATGTCCCCGACACCAATATTTTAATGATTTTTAAGAGATGAATTAAGCAAAAGTTACAAAACACAGAAACAAGAAAGACCCAGCTGACCAAACCCAACAAACCACCACAGAAGACCTGACAAATATGCCTAGTTCCATACTATATAGTAGGCAAAAAACATAAAAAAAAAAAAAAACACAAGTAAGCACTGTAAAAAAAAAAAAAAATATATATATATATATATATATATATATATATATATATATATATATATATATATATATATATATATATTCTACAATTGAAAACTTTCTAGTGACTGACATCAAATTTTTTAGATGCAATTTAATTCACAGGAATTCAATTCAGCCAACTGAAAATGTATCAAGTCATCAGTCATTTGAAAATTTTCAATTGGAGACCTGAATATTTTTTTGTAGTGTGAGTGAGCCAAGTAGTATGCCTTATTTTATAGTATTCTTAAAACAGTACACTGTAACAAATTATTGTTGTTTTTGTTGGTTTAACTTAAAAAAGTAAGTAACCTGGTTGCCTTAAAATTTTGAGTTTATTGAAATAAAAAATTAAGTTGATACAATGAAGGAAATTTGTTTAATAAATAGAAACTCACAATATTTTTGTATCTGAACCACATACAAAATGTGATAAATCATGAAAATAGCACTATTCGGCATGTTTCACTGCGTCATCAGGTATAAAACACACACAATTACCCAATATGCTTACAAAATCTTTTAATAATATTTTAATAAAGGTTGTCGAATGTCAAAAAAAATTCATTGTATTAACTAAAAATTTTAATTTCAATGAACTCAAAATTTTAAGGCAACCAGGTAACTTTTTTCTAAATAATTTTTTACAGTGTAGTTAAAAAGTACCCAGATGACCAACAGCTTCTGGGAAGATTCTGAAGTGCACATCCACTTTACTATCCCACAAGGCCACTATAGGGATTTGTGAATGGCAATGAAGTGAGGCAACTGAGGAGTTGTTCTTTTGATCTTTTGTCTCCTGGGTGTTTTGCATGAGTAAATTGATTGGATGTCAATTGAGAAACTGTTAAAGATTCTTATAACACTGATATGTTGCATATTTGTCTGTTTTAAAGTGAATTAAGATGGAAACTCTACATTCCTTTGGGTTGTAAACCTTATCTTTGTTACCACAGTAACCAGAGGCCTGGTGTTAGCTGCTATTGAGGTGTTATTTTAGTTGCTCTTTTTAAATTTATGAATTCAAATTACATAAAGTAAAATGGTTCATTCCCTTGTTGCACTATGCTTCATAAAAAAATGTTTTATTAGGCTTGAGTTTTTTATTATTATTATTAATTTAAAATTCTTAATTCATAATATGAATATGTAAGGATTATTCAAATAAATTTGATGGAATTTTACTATACAAATGGATTGCGTAAATGTAAAAACAGTTTTTTAATGTATTATCTTTTTTCACCCAAATACTCCACCATTGCCGCAATTATCCATTCCCTTTCCATATATAGCGGCAGAAAATCTAAACTACCGCGAGTGTCGTCTGGTCAGGCCAATCACATTAGCTGTGTCTCATTTCGTTACATTTCAAAGGCTGCATCCTTCGGAGGACACATCCTGTGTAGGATGCAGTATACGAAGTGTCCTCAATCAGAATTAAACGAGACGTCCTTTGTAGGACACACAGGCAGGAACATAATGACGGCCAACGGGCTGAGTTGCACTTGTGTGCTTCTAGTAAACACAGAAGCTGGCGAACAGCGGTCTTTCGAATCAACTTTGACCATGACTCTGGAAGACATGGAGTTAAGCTTTTCTCTGAGAAAAGAACAAAGAACGGCACTGAAGTCATTCTTAAAAAGGGAAGATGTGTTCGGAGATTTGCCGACCGGATACGGCGAAAGTTTAATCTGTCAACTAGCTCTGTTTCACCTTCGTTGCTCTGGTTGGTTGTAGCGCTATCACGTGCAAAGGGAATTTGAAAGACAACCGTTTATCCCACCCCTCAGATTGAGCCCTGTGAGTTTCCAGACCACCTTTATGTGACATACTAATCCAACCTACTTCTCCATGCACATATATCAACTAAGTTCCTCTGTGTACTACAGGGCCTGATAAGCCAGACCCACATCAAGATGTTTGGTCTGGAAACTCACCATTGACAGGGCTCAGTCCGAGGGGCGGGACAAATGATTGTCTTTCAAATTCCCTCTGCACGCAATAAGATAGCGTTTTTTTAATGCATGTATGTGGCTGCTTGTCAAGAATGGGGGAAAAAAAGTTTTATTAAAATTCTCAATATATTATAGACTATATTAAAAAATAATGATTGTAGCCTATTGCTCAGACAGCTCGCAAAGAGCGCTCCCTTTAAAATCACTTAAAATCTATCATTCAGTTAACGCAATTTCACAAAGTTCCGCAGTGAAGCTGGTGGTATACAATGAATCTCTTATTTTCACAATGTCTGCACTTTTATTGACAGAGGATTGACGCGTGTGTTAACTGAACTCAGCGCCTGGACCATAGACCGTAAAAAATACAACAAACACACAAACACTGGACAAACACCTGTGATTGGCCAATTGCGTTGCAGATATCTACGAACATGTCTGTGATTGGCTACATTCCTCACCGAGGCGAAAACAGGTTGGAAATGTAATAATTTTGACGAATGCAAATATAGATACACACTGGATCGTTTGCTAGCTCCTTAGCGCTAATAATATGCTATTATTATGTAATCCTTCTTAGAGGATTACATATCCTAGACAAGTAGTTATGGGCAGCTTTCTCCTCTACAAGCAGAAGCAGCAGCAAGTTGGCTGTAGTTTAAGTGAGAACATTGCACGCTATTATTTATCAGATGTCTAGGGGTCCGAGGACAAGGCTCCCCCGGGAGCTAGACGGTAAAACCACGCCCTAATCCTACCCATAACCCTATCGTGAAACATAACTCCACCCATTACGTCCAAAAAGGTGGAGCTGGACTAGGTCAAGCTACACCAATCATGTCCAGGGCTATTTTTTTACGGTCCGTCGTCCAGAGAGGTAGAGAGCTGGAAGTCATTTGGCGCTGCAGTGACTGTGAGCAAGGGAGCATAACTTGGAACTGATGAATATTCCATGAGGCCCCGCCTTGCGCAACCGAAAAGTTTTAGGAACGGCATATTCAAAGTAACGCGTCGAGATTCCCGGATATATTTCGTATGCTGTAACAGGTCTTTTTACATCAATAATCCTCAAGCAACAGATGTTTACCCCTGACCAAACAGGGCGTCACGCGTCGCCCCTTCTGGGTATAGAAAAAACGGTTTGCGGGTCCTGCGCTGTTTGCAAATTACACCTAAACTCATCTGCAGACCCCAGACTTCTTCCCTGCCTGCATACAGTTTGTAATACTTGCCTTACGAAGATCTGCACAGATGGAGCCACACGCGGTAAGAACTCGCTTGGGGTGGACACAGTTTGATTGTAACGTTAACGTTACTGAGGCGCTGGCGAAAGTCAAATACTGCACGTCAAACAGTCGCATGAATTTAGTTTTAACGTTAATTGACTGTGTAGTGACGTCCCTACGATTGTTTACATAAGTTAAATGCTTAAGTTTTGGCCAGGTCGTGTTCTCCATTGGGGGCCAGCTTCCCCAAAATAAACTTCCCCCGGGCCTGATAAGGTTCGTGGTATCGACATAGTAAAGATTTTACATAATTTTCAAATACTAGTATATTTGTGAAATTGTAACATTAAATTACATACACGAACATTACGTTAATTACAATCTTATAATCTGCTGATATCTTTTGAGGAGTCCACTGACGCATTTCCTTTATCGATACAGGAAGTTTAGACGAGACATGCCGGTTAAAGGGTACTGCTATTAAGTTTGTTGTATATTTTACATTCGCTAATATGAATTATATTCTCTGATTCTACCGGTATTTCTAATGCATTAAGTTAATAGGTTTTCTTTGCTCAGCACAAAGCGGATTTTTTTCTTATCTATTTTAGTAGAACTATAATTCCATTAAAAATAAATCCTTTCTTTATGATATCACGCATAATGTGAAATGTTGCTAAAATATCTATTTCATGACACAATCCCTGTTTTTGGAATGTACATTCTATTTCTCTTAGTAAATAGACATAGTAGTGTAACTGTACATTCTTATTCCATTAAAGTCAATGTTTGTTTAACCTAAATACATAAAACCAATTGTAAAACACTCAAAATATTATTCTTCATATAGCACAAGGTTATTTTCCCCCCCAATATTGTTTATACAGGCTCAATAATCCCTAAAAAAACATTAAGCTCAATGACCTAGAAACCTGTGAAACACTCTTGTGCTATATGAAGTTTTACAGATAGTTTAAGGCTTCTAGGTGAAATGCCAGAACTGTCTTTCTAGTCCTGTTGATTTGCCTTATACAACTTTCGATAGGCCTTTCCTATCGGAGCATGCTACACAACTCCTTGTCCAAGCTCTTGTTCTATCCAGACTGGACTATTGTCATTCTCTCTTGGTATGCACTATCAAACTCTGCAACTGATCCTAAATGCAGTAGAGTAGCAAGAGTAGTCTTTTTAACATGCTGAAGAGAGGGCATGTAACACCTCTCTTCATCCATTTGCACTGGTTACCATTATCTGCTCGCATCAAGTTTAAGTGCCTTGTCAAGTGATGTTTGTCGACAGAACAACAACTTGCTCTGCACCCCTTTACTTAGGCTCATTACTTCAGCTGTACATGCCATCCAGAAGCTTGCGTTCTGCAAGTGAAGGCACCTTGTGCTGTCATTCCAAAGAGACACAAAATCACTTTCACACCTTTACCGTGACTGTTCCCTGCTGGTGAAATGACCTGCCTAACTCTACCTGAGCTGCTGAGTCTTTAGCCGTTTTAAATAAACTGCCAGACACATCTCTTTTTTTCTTTTTCTTTTTTTTTGTCAACACTTGACCCGTAAATACTAACACTTAATATTCTATATCTATAAAACAAAAACTCCTTGCTATGTGTACTGTGCTAGACTAACGGACTAGTCACAGAATTTGCATATTGTTGCTATATTGTTAGTTTTATTATTGCTCTGCTCATTTGTAAGTCGCTTTGGATAAAAACGTCTGCTAAATGATTAAATGTAAATGAGCATTGAGTTTAATGGAGTTAGATTATTATATACATTTACACTACCTTATTTATCTAAAAAGAAATAGAAAGTACATTTTTGAAACAGAGCCTTGTCATGAAATAAATAATTTTAGTAATGTTCAAAATTTGTGTGTGGTGTCATAATGAGAAGGGCTTACATTTTGTTAATGGATTTATAGGGCTCATAAAATTAATAGGAAAACGTGCTGTGTAAAGTACCTGTTAATACATTTCCAAGTTGGTATCACTTGAGTATGTGAGAGAAACAGAGCATTTAAATGCCATTTTCATGAATGTCAAATATAAAACTAAACTTGACAGCAATTCAAAGGGCTCCAACTATTTTTTTTTATTCGGGCAAAATAAAATGCCTTCAGCAACTCTACTGCGTGTCAAAGATAGAAATGGTGTGTCTGTTGCAGTTTATTTAACCAAAATGTAAACATAAATGATAAATGATTCTACTTTTCTAAACAACAGCAACATGAGTTTAGTGTGTCTGAGGCTTTTTTTTTCTTTATCTGTCTAGATTGTCCAATATGTGCTCAGTCCTTTTGTTTGTCTGATGTCTCTGAATGTGCCATTTTTGAAGACTCGTCTAATAATAACAAGCCCCTCAAGGTAAGAGTGCATAGATTATGAAAAACATTATGATTATGAATAAAATGATACATTCATCAGCTGAAGAAAAGAAACAAATCTTTGTTCCTTTGTGTCTTTATCATTATATTTGTGGTATGGAGTGAACTTGTGTATTCTCTTAGAAAAAGTACAATTATTAACACTTTATAGATATCCTTGTTGGGAAGTGCCTTATTGGCACAAATATTTCCAGCACTGACAAAACAGAGGCATTTCCTCTGTCTTCCATTGTAAATAGTAATTAAAAATTGTAATCAATCTTTGCAGTGTGCCGGGTGTGAAGAAAGCGAGGTTAGTGGATGGTGTGTCCAGTGTGATGAGGCCCTGTGTTTAGACTGTATGTCTGCCCATCGTAGGGTAAAAGTGACACGTGACCATGAAGTCACACCCAAAAAACCACCCACAGGTTAGATTTACGTTCTTTGCACGCTTCAGACTCACACTTCTATACATTTCTGTGCATTTTCTGATCTGTTCTGTTGTTTCTTTTGTTCAGGTTGGATACAGAGAAGACGCTGTCCCTCACACACTCAGGAGAGCTTGATGTTCTTCTGTCTTGTTTGTGAAGAGCTCACCTGTAAAGACTGTCAGCTGATCACTCATAGAGGCCACAGGTATAGTTCAAATTAGGGTTGTCAAAAGTACTGACCGCGATCAGTACTGAAATTAAAAAATGTGGCGCTGTTGAGCTGTAATCGTAAACACCTATGAGTGGCCATTGTTCTCGCGCGCTCATTGGATGTGCCTGTGATTGGCTACAATGATCAACACACTGGAGCGTTTGAAAGCACATGGAAGAGTTTGAAAGGGTTTTGATGGCAGGAGCGTTTGAAAGCACAAGCAGTGGTCAACCAGTGGACCGATAGGCTGATAGACACCTGCATTCAAACGATCTGTGTGTATCTGTGTAAGCGCTCTGTGAAAAGCGTCATTGATGTACATTTACAACATGTTTGTGAAGCGCTGGTCGATGTAGCTGATCACAGAGCAATTTTGTGAGCTTGTGAGCACAATGGCCAGTCAGAGGTGTTTACGATTCCGCTCAACAGCGCTCAAAGAGTCACATTTTAAAAACGTCAGTACCGATTTGGGATCATGGTCTGTACTTTTGACAACACTAGTTCAAATCTCTCGGATCAGTACATTTGAAGATTACAAGATCGCTATGGATTTTTTTTGCATTTTTAAGTAATTGATTCCCATTTATCTACTTGGCTTTAAAGGTCCCGTTCTTTGCGTGTTTTTGAAGCTTTGATTATGTTTACAGTGTGCAATATAACATGAGTTCATGTTTTGCCTTTCAAAAAACAGTATTTTTCACACAATTTACTTATCTGTACAGCGCTGTTTTCTCTGTCCTAAAAACGGGATTTCCTTGTTCTATGAAGTCCCTCCTTCAGAAACACGTAACGAGTTCTGATTGGGCCAGCGCTTCCCGTGTTGTGATTGGACAGCAGCTTAGCGCACTTTGCCCGGAAAGGTCCCGCCTCTTACCATAACGGGGAGATGCACTCGCTGAATGCGCGCTCTTCTCCACGTGGGAGAGCAACAAGACCACGCCCCCTATTTTGCGTGCACTTGTGGGCGGAGGGTTAGTCAACAAACGGTTCTAGTGACGTCATTCCTGCAAGGAAGTGCAGGGGTGTAGTCCAAACCGGCCGTTCGCTGTAGGCTTTGAAAAGGGAACTTCTGTTAAATAAAATATCTTGCTTGGCATTGAACTTTGAGCTTTATAATTTTACAGGTATTATTTATGCTCCAACAGCAACATTACACACTAACTAAAGTTTGAAAGATGGAATTGCGAAGAACGGGATCTTTAATATTTTGGTATTCCTGTTCAACGTTTTTACTTGTCCATCTGTATGCCAGTTTTGTGCAACAGGAAGAAGCTGTGGGATCTCAGAGACAGCAACTGCAGAGTTTGTTGGACTCCATCAGACATCAGAAAGAGACGGTCAGCAACAGCCTGCTGCTCTTACAGGCAAGGTAACTGAATAGAGTCATGCCAGCTAACATCTTCTCACTATAAAACAAACTGCTGAATTAATAGTCACAACCGTGTCTCAACCATACTTCTTAAATGGATAGTTCACCCAAAAAAGTAAAGTCATACACTTTTGGAAGGACATAAGGACAAAATTTTACACATTAAATGCTGGAATGCACTAGCCTGGATACCAGCCGAACTCAGCCCTGCCCACAGCATTTGAGCTCGGGCAGTTCGGTCTGGACTTGGTCCACTGAGGAGTAATTATGCCCGAACAGAAACTGTTCGGACCAATCAAATTGTCTGGGCGGGCATTAGACGATGACAGACAGATGATAAACAGTAACGTAATTAGGGGTGTGCCATATCATATCGTCCGCGATAATACCGATATAAATGTTTACATGATTAAAAAAAAGTCATATCGCGATATCAAGGATATAGCGACGCGATGACGTATGGCGCATTTACTTTCCCTATCGCGCACAACAACACCTGTCTGAGAGAGAAGAGCACGAAGCTCAGCATGTCAGCCTCCGATGATGATGATGATGATTTAGTACCTAAAAGGGAGCTACTTGGTTACAAGAGATCAGCTCTCTTGACAACTGACATAACATGAACAGCTTATGGCTGATTTTGATTTTTGCTGTGCAATATTTAACCGGAAGGGTAACGAGATCAGCTCTCTTGACAACTGACATAACATGAACAGCTTATGGCTGATTTTGCTGTTTGCCGCGGAAGGGTAACATTGATGTTTATTTTTGTCAGTTATGGCTTAAGTTAGTTAGATCTAGCATTGTGCACGCTTCGAATGAGACATGGAGATAAAGTAGTGTATAAAGTAATACGTTTATTTGAATGAATGGATTAAAGCATTTATTTTAATTAGAGAGAGAGAGAGAGAGAGAGAGAGAGAGAGAGAGAGAGAGAGAGAGACATATACATGCGTGACTGTGTCTGTTCAGCGTCTCTCTTAACATTGCAGATGTGCATTTATTACTTTAAAATAGCGAGTAACCCCTTCATTGCTGAGAAAGATAATGAAGTGATCCAGTAGCTTAGATATTTTGTTGCTAAAAGTGGCGGGGCGGCGTTGATAACTAGCTTCCGTGCTCCTGAATCTGCAGCGCGATCTCCGTATGCGAGTGATATGTGTGTGTATGTGCACGTGCGTGCTTCATAATGATAACGGCTCATACAGAACGGTATTTTAGCTAACTTGGAATTACCTCTGCTATTGTACACCTTCCCAATCAGAATTGAATATTCAGACAGACCATGACATAAATTACTTTAGTTATTGCTAAACTAAATGTTATATAGGCTAGGCATATATATATATATATATATATATATATATATATATATATATATATATATATATATATATATATATATATATATATATATATATATATATATATATATATATATATATATATACTTTTTTTTTTAAATGATTTCTAGTGAAAACACTAGTAACTTGTACCTTATATCAGGTAGATTTACACTTTGAATTAAATATTCTCTCATCAATGACATAAGCTCATTGGAAAAGGATAAACAATGCCTTTAATTTTATTTCCAATTATAAATGCTGCTGCCTACTAGCTGCAATAACCAATAAAACTTTGTTCCATATATTTTTTGCTATATCATCATAAATATCGTTATCGCAAATATTCCTGAAATATAGTGATATAATTTTGAGGCTATATCGCCCACCCCTAAACGTAATCATTCACGTCATAAAAGGCGCTTGCCTTAAGTTGAATTTGTTCTAATCCTAAACGGAGAGCTTGTTTGTATATGCATTCGCTTTCACTATTTCTCTCTGAAATTATGATCTCTGAAATGGGGGGGGGGGGTGCTTAAAATGTGTGTTATTTTGGCAAGGTTGCCTGCTAAAATTCACATTCCTGGGTCAATATATCACATATTTGAGGTCGCTTCAAGCTGCGGATATGGAAAACAACCCGTGGGGAAAAACTCCAACTTGGCAACACCATGCAGTTGAGTTCTGTTGACATTTGACAACTAACGTTATGCGTCGCTTCGTTGCTCTGATTGGTTGTAGGTCATCCAATTGATGTCTTTCCTGGTTCGGTTGAAACACACCTCATAATTACAGCTCAATGGAGCAATATCAGACTCATATTCTGATTAGTATTGAGCATGACCACATCAGGCTAGGAATACACTAGACGACCTTGAAAACAGAGTTTAAAACACCAGTCATTACTAAGGGTGTCACAAAATCGACCGAAATTAAGTCAAAATCTCGAACTTCGAATTAAAAAATCTAATCGTCGATGTACGAATACTATGACGAAAATCTATATACTGTCATTTTAATCAACGAATAAAAACGAGACGAAAATGTTAGGGAGGGACGATTAGAGAAGAGATCCAGTCAGAACTGATATCCTGTGTAGAAGATGCACACATTTGAATTGTAACGTGCGGGTCTAAGCGTGGGGAAACCACAGGGGGGAGACGCAGCAGTGTTGTACCTCCTACAGGCCCTCGCATCTCCAATACAACGCTTCAGAATGGCTCAATCAATGAAGATTGTAACAATGCATATTTTATCCCCCTTATCTGAGCAGCTGCAACTGCAATAGTAAGGCCCAGGCGTTTAAAAATAGGAGTCAATGTGTCTCAGTCTCATGTCTCAGATGTGAGATCTCAGATCTCACAGCTACGGTGATTCCCTCCATGTACAATAATGTAGTAGAACGTTATTGAAGGTCTGAGCAGCGCATATTTAGTTGCTTTTGGCTACAGATTGCTGGACCTCCAGAGCAACACAGCGGGTCAGGACTGTCACAGCACATTACATTTTATTATAAGTTATTGTTGCATTATGTTGCTAATAAATGTTTTATATTTGACAATGTAGTGTGGTACGTTGCGAACAAAGGTCAGATATTATATTGCATAAGTCTAGTCTAAAAATGGCATAGCAACCTGTGCTTTAAAAAAATAAATGTAAAAATCAAGAATTGAAACGAACCGTGACTTTAGAATCGAAAATGTACTCAAATTGAGGATTTGGAGAATCATGACACCCCTAGTCTTTACACACTGCAGACTTTAGGCATCATGCATTAAATAACTAAAAGCCAATTGACACTGCACAGACAGACGGCGAATAATGTGTGTAATCGCCAGATTACAGTATGTCACTTCTTAGACACTCCACATCCCGACAAATGGCGATTCAACATGTTCTGTGGAAACAATCAACGGCAACCGATGCCAACACACTGATCCGTCAAAACCTGCCATGCGTGTCTGTTGCTGTTGGTTGTATCTGTTCACATATGAAGAATTGGCCTTAAAGATCACACACTATCAGACTTTTAAGTTGTTCAGAATACAACAACCTCTCGCAGAAACATCCTCCTCATTGCTAGGAGATGCTTGACAAATGAAAACATTGCTAGGAGATGCTTGAAAAATGAAAACACACCTATCATAAAATAAACCCAGAAATCTGTTAACTCCAATTGCCCAAAATTGGCCTACTTGCACCAACTATTGTTGACTCCTCCAGAATGTAAATTGGTGCTAAAATGTGGGCAAAAGTTGTATAGTGTATTCCAAACGTAAAGTGCTTGCATCAAACCATCTTTTATTACAAATATAGTATAGTGAATTCTTATATCTAAAGGAAAGTCTAATAAAGTCAATTTATAATGCATCAAAATAATTTACTATATTGTTGAAGAACTTTTATTGATTTAAAGTTCCTTACGTAAAAAAAAAGTATATGCTTTCACCTGGTATCAGTATCCATTTTCAGTAATCTAATCATAAATAGACAGCATTAAATAAATAAAGATTTAAACAGGGTCTCAAATTTTTTTTAATTAACTTTTTTTTTTAAATCACAAAATTGTCAAAAAATCTAAAAGGTTTTGGAAGTGTTCCAATAATCGATGTAGTGAGTGAAATGCAATAAAAAGTGATAACAGGAGAAACATTAGTTGTTAGTACCAGATGTTAATGCAGATCTGTCTAGCCTGACAATGTTCAACTGGTACTCTTGAATAAAAAGCCTGGTATCTCAAAAGGACAGTAGTAAAATGAAAAAACAATAAAGAGCATGTGAGAACCTGGAAAGGTGTTCATGGCAGTTTAAAGCAAATCTGAATGGACCAAAGCACTTTACATCCTGCTAACATGTAGACCAGGGCCGTGCACAGACATTTTGAGGGGCAGTGGCCCAAACCAAAAAAGGGGCATTAAGGGGATTGAGTATCATCTTAATGTAGAGAATGAATAACAAACCATTTACAATCATACTGTAAATACATTTGTTATGCTTTAGAGCTAATTAAATGTATGTTGTTCTAATTATTCTTCCAAAAAAAAAAAAAAGGATTCTAGGCTAATTTTAACTCTCTTTTCTATTTTACATTTTTGTTGGAGATTTAAGTAGCAAATAAGAATCACTAAAATGATTGAATATATTTTGAGACAAAGGTATTGTTTATGGTATTTGGGGTAAAAGGCATATTTAACATGATGATAAACAGCTGACTGACTTCCATTTGTTGACATGACATGGTTAAGATTCAGCTGGTAAATATCTTAAGTTGGGTGTCCATCTTAGAGGTAACATCCTATTTATAATATTTTTGTATTATAATAATCATATAATACAAAAATATTTTTAGTTGTTACAACGATAAAACTTTATTCAATTATTATGGGATCTCAGTGTTTTCAGATTATTTGCTTAAAAATTAGTTTCTGTATTTTAAAAATATTTTTATATTAACATTTTAATATTTACTGAACAATGGTTGATTATTTTATTAATCAAAATAAACAGAAAATACTGCAAACGTTGCTAGAGATTTTTTGAAAGCATTAACGTTTTTGAAAAATGAGCACATTTTTCTTAGGGTGTGCTTGTACCCTGATACAACTTATTTATATTTATAATAGCCGTTATTACCTTTTTAAATTGTGTATACGATTAATATGGTCTAAATAAAATATCATAAATATGACATATGTTATAGATAATAGTATTAACTCGTAAAATTGATTATAATCGGAAATCTATTTTACAGGAGTTAAAGAGTGAGAAACTGTCAGCAATATTCAGTATAGCCAACAGTGTGGTGATTTACCCGCTGGCATGCTGGAGCTTTGAATCCATGTTTGCACTGTTGAAACAAACAAACTACTAATTCGCGGATCAACCACTGTCTGTATGTGGATTGTAGTTTGTAGCTAATATTCTTCGACATTCTTTAACTGCCGTCTCCACAGAGAGCGGACACCGCCGCAGACTTTGAGCGATGCTGCGGAGCAAGCAGGAAAACACTGAACGGATTAGCGGAATTAGTGGATTTTTAGCGGAACAGAATGCTTTTATGGGAATCCTCTGAGGGTGAGGGAGGGAAGAGGGCAAGGGGGGCACCTTAGCCGATGAGGGCAAAGGGGCAGTGGCTCTAGCCACCGGGCCACCCCCCTGTGCACGGCCCTGATGTAGACACTAGAAACATTACTGAAATGGTAGTATTCCACAAAAAAGTATAGTATGCATTTTCTCAACCTAAAACTTATTTTTGATAGACATGTATGGTGTAAATTCACCTGTAAGATACAGTCAGGCCACTCAGCAATTCAAGTTTATTTATCTCTAACTGCAAACTTCTAAAACTGAATGGGTATCACATACATGTATATGTTAACAATCAGTAATCAAGGAACTTTGTAATTTAGGATCAGTAAATTAATATATTTTCCACAAATCTTTAAAGTTTCCTGCTGCCAAGGTCAAAAAGACATAATCCAGAGAGAAAGCACAGAACTCTTATCTCTAAGGAATGCAAGCCTTGAAGAGTGTGTAGAGAAACAAACAGCATATACTTGAAAGTCAGATTTTCAGTCTCTTGTCAGATAAACAAACATACCATTTGCTTTTATGAGCCAGTTTTCACATTACAAAAGGAAAGCATCCACAAAGAAGGGAAATATGTTATGAAGTTTATAAACATCTAATATTAGTCGAATAGCACTTCTAAAGTCCAGACATTCAGTTGTGTTTTACATTTTACAATGCAGTATTAAAAGAATATAGATGTGAAAAAGAATCACACGGTGTAGTGGACAGTACATTCCAGGTCCCAGTTTATGGCTGGGCCCCTCTTTGCCCGTAACAATGGATAAAGGTTTGCTACATTTTGATTGGATCTTGGTGGGCTAACACAAACAAACTGTCCAATGTCATCAGATAAAGATCCTAGGACAACAGACAGACACCTCTTAGAAGGCAAGCAGAAGACCAGGTACCAAGCCCAAGAAGGACAGGACTTCTCATTGGTCCACATGCAGTTTCTGCCCTTCACCCATCTAGAAACTAATCCCTAATGTCCTGGTCTGTGACTGCCGTAAAAATTCCTCAGGACCTCAGCAGTAGTGGGTGAAACAAAGAAAGACCACAATGAGCCATCCAAATCTATTCATAACCATGTTTGGAAACCTTAAGACTGATGTTAATTACACACCTCCATTTCATACTTATTCAGAAAAAGTGACATCTATTTGTAATGCAACATCTTGCACAGATTCAGCTGGTGATGAAAAAATTAATGAGCGCATGACAGTTTTTCCATCATGTTTGATGTTTATTTGTTTAGAATATTACAAAGGGTATTCTGGTGATGGTTTGGAAAGTGAGAAATGCATTGGTAAACTTTAAGTGTGTGCCACACTGTGTGCCCCTCTGATGCCAGCACCCAGTTACAACACATTGCAATTGCCAAATTGCAGTCTCCTCCTCATCAGAAGGGGATAAAGGTACCCTTTCAACAGGCACTCCTTGTTCTAAGTATAACCGGCAAGGATGAGACTGTGACAGATCACTGAGTCTCCCCTTTAGAGAGACATAACAGATAGAGATACCGTGCCATAACATTCTGAGCCGCTGGTTTATCCAGAGAGACAACAATAGACCAGAGGATCTTAATCTATAGCTTGTGAGGCAGCAATAGATACAGCCACATTCTGAGACTCCAGCCTGTGAGGAAAGAGACATTAACAAACTCCACGTTTTGAGTTTAGTCCAGCGAGATGACAACAGCATGTCCCGAGTCCCAAATCTCCATGCCAGAGAGACAAAAGCAGATTGACCAAGTTCTGTGCCTGGCCCAGAGAGGCAGAAGAGACACAGAGACATTGCACAAGGTTAAGCTCAGGAGAGTAAACCTTTACTTTGAAGTTCTTTCCTCTACGTGTTCCAGATTAAGGACCATCTGCACCTACTTCAGGGCCTCATCTGCATGTTCCAGATTTTAGGACCCTTTGGTGCCCCAGGAGATTAGAATCCCACAGATCTTTGTGTTGGGAAAAAAAAATGGATTCCAGCTTTTCACCACTGCATTGTCACCCAACCAGTGGAAGAAGTAACCTCCATCGGACTGCTTACTCAAACATGTGAAATTACAATTATGTCTTCCTTGTGCTGATAATACGTAAGAGGCTCTACAAGTTAGAAATCTCACCAGTCTTTCAGATAAATCAGCTGACAAACTTTCCCCACTTCACATTCATTCTAAATGAGTGGACAGCCTCTCACTTGAACTGTTCTCATACAGCCAAGGTAAAAGACCTTGATTAGTGTCCCAAACCATAGATGGGGATGGTGGTCATCTGATGTATTCATAACCACACCTTAAGTGATGTGTGATCCAAAAATCACAATGTCAGCTGTGATGTGAGTACCAATCACTACTTTACTTCGTGTCCTTGATAGACGAAAGTAAAATCACTACTGTTGAACTCTCATCAATTTCCTCGAGTTCACAGGTTCGTTGAATGAGGAGAGCAGAAACAAAATATAGTTTAACTGTTTAATGATTCATTAAGTTAGATGAAGAAAGCATAAAGAGCTCTGAGTCACAGCTGTCCCTAATTACACAATCCTATGGGAGGCTTGTGCAGGCAGTCCGCGACAAACTCGCCGCTCCCTTTGACCCCAATATGTATACACAAAAAATGTAGGCAGTCTCTTTTTGGTCATCAGATGACTTCTGCTTCATTTGCCCTTTTCACCCCGTTTCAGTTCCTGTTTTTGACCCTGCATACAAAACTCCACACGCAATTGCTTCATGTAAAGAAACACAGAGGGGCCTAAGTTACCAACACCCTCTGACTTTTTGCTCTGGTCACTCCAATTCCCCACAGAAAGTACCTATTTCTCTTTTACACATAGTCTTAATGCATGAATCATCTCATAAATTAACCTTATCTTCAATGAACTATTGTCTAAATACTATAATCTCTAAAAGCATGCTAGCAATAGCAATAATGCACAAACAAATATTTTGTTCCCTTCACTACACAGCATGTTTTGTCGTCTTTGTCAGCTCACTGACTACAGCAGAACAATAACAGCTAGTTTGTAGCACATGCTCACATGTAAAGGGTTATTATAATGGGTTTGCTTTACAGACTTTTCCTGTTTTATTATCTTCTTGTCTATATAATTGTGCAATTGAAAATATATTTTTAATCTTTGTTAGATTACAGGACATTGCGGATCTAAAAGTGGCTGCAAAGAATATGTTGAGACAGGTGGTCCACTCTGTTTATCAAGCTCTGGTACTGAAAGCTACGCAGGTCTTAAAGGAGATAGAGGTAAGCATTTAGTACTCAATAATGCTAGTTTACTAAAATGTGCTGTTCATTAATTAAAATCTTTCCTAAAAAGGTAAATGATGAACATTTGGCATACTTCACGATTTATAAATGTCTTTTCTATCTCCATTATTACAACACATAGTATAATAATGTATTTTAATTTAATCAAAGCCCATTCATCAAACAAAAAGTTCACACTTATTTGTACTTCGCAGAATATATAAAATAACATTTGATTGGTTACAATAGGCAGATATTTTCTCATTGTTACGTATTTTCAAAAGTCTAGACTAATTAATCATAGAACGGTTTAGTTATAGCATTTATCTGTTCCTTTTCCTTCCATTTCCTTTTATGGCTGTTGTTAGCACTTCCTTGAACTTGCACAGTACATTTAAGCATTTCACATTCCAATGCATGTAACTTTTAAGAATAGAAAATAGGAATTAAACCAAACTAATAAAAGAAACATAATTTCCATCTTCCTTCAAAATACTTTCACTAAAATCTAAGTCAAAGAATTTTAGTCACATCAGAAATAAATGATGAACTTTCTTTTTCACCTTTTCTGCCTAAAGGATTCAGAGCTATAGTTAAGGCTGTATTTTAGTATTAAAATAAGGTTTTATTTTAATACTAATATACAGTCTTTATTGGTATTCTTTTCTGTGTTTTTGGCCAAGAGAAGTTCTTACGCTTCTTGAGAAATGCTCACATCTTTTTATAAACTAAAATCACTGCAAAAAGAAGGCATTCCCAACAGAAACAATATCCATTTTCCTTTGTGCAACTTGCTAATCAGCCCCCAGTCCTGTTCAGGAACCTCAAATCTGTAACCCTTACTTATTTTTTGCATGTTTGATTTTAAGGCCCTGTATACAGAGGAGGGGAACAGTTTATTGGAGCGGAAGACATCTCTGAACAGGCTAGAAGGCTGTCAGGACTACATATTAGCTTTTATTGACAAGATCCTAAGCACCGAGGGCCACTGCTTCCTGGTCCACAAAAAAAGAGTAAGCCTTTTTTTTCATGCTTATTTGATTATATATTGCAAGACATTGAAAACACTTTCCCCCCTAGATTTATTGTTTAGGGTAATATTAGCTCCATCATGTTTAGAGGTGAACCTACATTTGTATATTCATCATCTGATTTATGTGACATCACTATATGACTTTGTGTCATATTTGCAAGCAAAACTGGCTGACATTCAGATACTGAGTCCAGATCCCCCTTGCTATATTTTGTGTGTCTCTAACTCAGATTGAGACCCAAGTGAAAAAGCTTCTGTCCCAGGAGACGTGCACCCCTAAGACCATGATGAATCTGCACGTTCAGATTCAAAATGACATCTGTCAGCACATAATCAAACTTGGTACATAAAACCGTCCACTTTTTTAAAAAATAAAATAAAAGTATTTACATTTTATAAAAATCTATTCATTTAACATATTTTCCTTTCTTTCTACCCAGGATTTATGAGGATTAGAACGACTCCTGCTCCTTTTACCTCTCTGAGAACTGGTTCCACTCAGTCAAAGTCTGGGTCTGTCGAAAGCTCAAATCCAAATTCTGTTGTAGCTGCAACATATGTTCATCCTGTGCCCGCCTCATCAAGTGTTGATGCACAGGTTCAAGGTGAATGTGTTGTTAACGGCCCTGCACTGCGTTCCTGTGCTTCCTCTCGGACTGTACAAATGAACCAGGCCCTTATGAGTTTGCCTCATACATCTCAAGCCAGCCAGCCATCTCAGCCTAACCAGGCCACAACACCCTCTGCATGTAATTATGTTGTCTCATCCCAACTAAATCAATCTAAACCTCCCTTTTCAGAACTTCAGAGTTCACTTTCTTCCTCACCACATTCTGT
This sequence comes from Pseudorasbora parva, assembly GCF_024679245.1. Classification (NCBI taxonomy): domain Eukaryota; kingdom Metazoa; phylum Chordata; class Actinopteri; order Cypriniformes; family Gobionidae; genus Pseudorasbora; species Pseudorasbora parva. The sequence continues at coordinate 21,174,425 of NC_090178.1, read as the reverse complement.
CCAAGTCCAATCCCAGGAAGCCAGTCCTGGGCAATCCAAGCATGCTTATAGTCCCTCATTACGCTGTGTCCCAAATTTTCCTCCATCTGATCACAAAACTCCAATGAATCCTCATCCATCTGTTAATTTTCAGCCTCGTCTTTCACTTTCAAGCTCCACAGCGTCTCAAATAAATAATATCTACAAGTTACCCAAGAGTAGGAAGGCCTCAACCATACACTATTACCCCAAAAACAACCAAACACCTGCAGTAACTCATTCAGTTCCACTCAAAAACCAAACACCCTTACCAGCTCATCCAACACCAACCAACTTCCAAAATTCCATACTAACTCATCTATTATCAGCCAACAACCAAACACCCAAGCTAACTCATCCAATACAAGCCAACAACCAAACACCCACGCAAACTCAGCCAATACCAGCCAACAACCAAACAACAGTACTAACTTGTCAAATACCAGCCAACAACCAAACACCCCTACCGACTCATCCAATACCAGCCAACAACCAAACACCCCTACTCACTCATCCAATACCAGTCAACAACCAAACATCAGTAACAACTCGTCCAATACCGGCTGACAACCAAACACCCGTGCTAACTCAGCCAATGCCAATCAACAACCAAACATCCATACTAACCCATCCAGTACTAGTCACCAACCAAACACCCATAATAACCCACCCAGTTTCAAACATGCCAACTGACACCCAAACACTTATACTGACCTATCCAATACAAACCAGTTTCCTAGGGCCTGTACATTCTTTTACTGCACAACCAAATATTCCCTTAACTGTAATTTCTACTGTTAATGCTGTTTCTTTAAATGACGTTACTGCAATCTCTAATGTCCATTCTGCTGGACCCTCCAATGGTGGGGTGAATCATTGTTCCCATAACCCTTGTTCATCCATCCAAAGCACAGCTAGTGGTTCTTCACTTCCTGTAAGCTGTATGTGTTCTGCTCCCAATAGTGGCAGTGAAAGCCTATGTTGTAATAAAGACACCAATAGTGCTAACCTCCCAGTCAAGGCCTTGGCTGACTCCGTATGTGATCAGGATGCAGGTGTGAGCAGCACGAATTTCTTTGATTTAGATCATTCAGAGAGCAACTTGCCCACTTCCACTGTGTCAGAGACAGATCCCAAAGAATCTTCATCAGATTCTACCCACTCCCCTGGCCCATCCAACCTTCACCAGGACTCCCTCTCAACCACCACCACAGAGAAATTTTCAAGACAAGCTCAAGCTGGTCAGTCATTCACCAAAAGCGACTCTAGACGAAAACACTGGAGCATTGGCATGCCGGTAACCTTTCGTCAGCTTGTTGAGACGACATGCACACCTGATAATTGGAACGCCAGACCTCCAGCGAATTTAACTCCATGTGACACATTGGAGGTTGGTGATTTTTATATATATATATATATATAATATATTATACAGTGAGGAAAATAAGTATTTGAACACCCTGCTATTTTGCAAGTTCTCCCACTTGGAAGTCATGGAGAGGTCTGACATTGTCATCATAGGTGCATGTCCACTGTGAGAGACATAATCTAAAAAAAAAGCAGAAATCATAACATATTATTTTTTTAACTATTTATTTGTATGATAAATAGTTTAGGGGTGCTTTTCTGCACATGGGACAGGACGACCGCACTGTATTAAGGAGAGGATGACTGGGGCACTGTATTGCGAGATTTTGGGGAACAATCTCCTTCCCTCCGTTAGAGCATTGAAGATGGATCGAGGCTGGGTCTTCCAACATGACAATGACCCAAAGCACACAGCCAGGATAACAAAGGAGTGGCTCTGTAAGAGGCATGTCAAGGTTCTGGCGTGGCCTTGCCAGTCTCCAGACCTAAACCCAATAGAGAACCTTGGGAGGGAGCTCAAACTCAATGTTTCTAAGCGACAGGCCGGAAACCTGACTGATCTAGAGAAGATCTGTGTGGAGGAGTGGGCCAAAATCCCTCCTGCAGTGTGTGCAAACCTGGTGAAAAACTACAAGAAACGCTTGACCTCTGTAATTGCAAACAAAAGCTACTGTACCAAATATTGACATTGATTTTCTCAAGTGTTCAAATACTTATTTGAAGCTGTATCATAGAAATAAATAGTTAAAAAATCATACATTGTGATTTCTGGATTTGTTTTTTAGATTATGTCTCTCACAGTGGAAATACACCTACGATGACAATTTCAGACCCCTCCATGATTTCTAAGTGAGAGAACTTGCAAAATAGCAGGGTGTTCAAATACTTAGATTCCTCACTGTATATCTCTCCAATACCAGCCAATACAATATTTCTGTTTTTTTTATAATATATATAATATAATATAATATATAAAAAGAGAAGTATTGTATGTCAGAGATCTGTGTTCCATGCAAAAGTTTTCTTTTCCTACCAGACAGTGACGCATCACAGTCATGTCCTAAGTGGTTTTGACCACACAAAGGAAAAGGAATCTGCAGGTGATTTTCTTTATCTTTTGTTCGCAAAAGTATAGTTTTTGTTTCCCTTACTCATCTGTCTATTTGTGTCATATTTTGTCTTTTAGTGATGGTGGAACAATTCAAGAAGCAATTCAAGAGGTGAAATCAAGTATTTCATAATCCATATAGTATTGGCATCCTGTCTACATCGCAGGAGTTATTAACCTCATTTGTGTTCCAGCTACTAATGCCTAAACATTTATTCTGCAACAGACACAACAAACACTATTTTGGATGAAACAATAACCATTAAGAATAGTATTAATAGTATTTACATTACATTTGGGATCTGTAAGATATTTTTTTTTATGTTCTTTAAAGAATTTTCTTATGCTCACATGGCTGCATTTATTTGATTTAATAGGTGAATTATTATTATTATTATTATTATTATTATTATTATTATTGTTATTATTATTATTATTATTATTATTATTATTATTATTATTATTATTATTGTTATTATTACTACAGTTTAAATTAATTTGAATTATATATTTTAAAATGTCATTTATTTCTGTAAGGGCAAAGCTGAATTTTCAGCAGCCATTACTCCAATCTTCAGTTTCAAATGCAATTTTTGGTAACAGTTTAAAAGTCTTTACTGTTTTCTTTTTAAGTGTCCTTGCTGAATAATAGTTTTATTTCCTGTGAAAATCATACTGAGCTCAAATATTGGTAGTATATACATTTATTTTTTTGACCAGTGACCACTGCTTTCTGTATGCAATAGGTTTCCATGCGTATCTCTAGTGCGCCTGCCCATTTCTCTGCCTCCATGTGGGCATCCACTCCCAGAGTTCCACCTTGCTACAGATATCTCTAGAAATCACATCTTAGTGCAGGAATCCCAGGAAGGACAGGTAAGGACTAGCCTGTTCAGAGATGTCACATCTGTAAAGCTAGAATGTGTGACTGATGTTAGCCTACACAGCTATTCTTTCAATCGTGTCCTGCTCTTTCCCAGATTAAGCAGGTTTGGAGATGGCATGAAGATCCAATACCATCTAGAGCCTCTTCCTGCTCTATTTTGCAAAGCTGCGACAGCTCCCCTGCGTCCGACGTACAATTCTGTGCTGTGTGTCAGTCTGCAGGAGCTGCGCTTCTGTGTGCAAAATGTGGCTGTGCTTTTCACTCTGATTGTCACATCCCACCAATCCTCACAAAACAGAGGTCAGACCAATAACTAGCAGGAATTGTATATAACTTAGTTTAATTACAATTCTAGAGAATTAAATTCTGAGTAGCTATGATTTATAAGATGTTGGACTTTGATAAGCATGTGCATTTGAAGTACAATACCTGTTTTTTGTCTGTCTACTCTTTGAGCCTTGGTGTATTTTTTCTCTCTTGCAGTGAGGATTGGGTGTGTTTGCTGTGTCACAATGTAAATGAGACAGTCGTGTATGGCAGTGAGGAGATGAGTCCGTCCAGTCTGAGTCTACCAGATCAAAGAGTGAGACATCGCTAGTTTGAAATAATCTACCCTCCTAGTTACACTCATAACACTTTAAGATGACATTAAGGAGAGGACTGTAGTTTAGGATAGAGTGTTTAGCATGCCACAAATCTCATCTTGTCCTGCAATGATATAAAGTCACACTAGTGTAATGTCATCCTTATGTTCAGAAGTGTGAGAAGCTTCTCCTTAGTCTCCTGTGTGATGAGAACCGGTACCTGCTCTACAGCGCCACCAAGGTAAATACACAGTGCACATAAATAATATTGAGTATAACTGTCTTTTAATATAAAAATGTGAATATTCACAAATACTACTGGTGTTCCAGACAATATTACAATGATATTATTTTAAGAATATTTCAGACAGTTTGGTGAATGGTTTATGACAAATAAGAATGAACAAAATAAAGGCAAGGAAAAACCTAGCTTAACACAAATGTGGAAACATTTTAGGTTTGTATTCATGTTGGTTTAAAAAAAAACTTTTATATTTTCAACAGAAGACTAAATTTAAAGGAAAAGTTCACCCAAAAATGAAAAATTACTGTTAATTTACTCAGATTTAAGCCATCCAAGATGTAGGTGTTTTTTTTTCTTCTCTCGGTTGAAATGTAAAAAAGATTTTTAGCTGAAACCGTGCTCCTTGGTGATTTACATAAAGTCAGTGGCTACCATCACTTAAAGAGTAAAAAAAAACAAAAAAAACATACAGGAACAAAAAAATAAAAATAACAAAAAGACACCTATGTCTTGGATGGCCTGAGGGTCAGTAAATTCACAGCAAATCATTCATTTTTGGGTGAACTGTCCCTTTAAATTCAAAACTTTTTATTCTCAATGCTCATCAATGCAAATTCATTGTATTTGAATGTATTTTTGAATAAATTAATAGATCTTATGAGCTGTGCTCTGCTTTTAAAGAATCACTCAAAAACAGCTGAATTCGATATAATACTCGGCCGACTCCAGGGGACAAGAAAGCCGCCTTATCGGACTGCTGCTGAACTTGTGTCAGATGTTTGGACTCTTTTTGACATCTTGATGATGAACTCTGAGGTAAACCGCTACCATTCAGCTTATCAAATTCATATGTCAGTAAACTGTCAAGCTTCTTCTTTGTAGTTCAAAACTTAAACTGAAATACTATAGCAGATGAATTACCTTTTAATCATTGAATTGATTGTTATATAATAGTGATGTGCTATTTTGTTTTTTATACAGATGAAAAACATGGTTTTCAAACTTCAAGAATCTTTCCAGCAACAGGTGAATGAATCTTTTGGGAACAGCCTTCACGCTTCTCTCCTGAAACACTGCAGCAGCGAGGATCCAAGAAGTACTTCAGAGACAGAGACTCAAAGAGAGAAGCACAAAAACACTTTGAAACGCATGAGAGAGTTTTTCATGGAAAACTGTGTTACAGCCGCAAAGAAACCCTGCACTGATAAAGGGAAGGAGAGAGATGACTGCGGGAACACTACATCTAGTGAACATTGAAACGTCTGAGTCATACTTTTGAAACCACACAAATACATTTATATTCTCTTGTGAAGAGGGAACTACCTTACTATACATAATTTTCTATTTATTGTAGTATTTTGTTTATTTACCTGTTCCTTGAAGTAAAATGAGTATTAACAAGTCGTTTATTTAATTTGTCACATTCTTTCACTGCTCCTTATAAGCGTTATAGAGCAATGTTATGCCCTCTGGTGCCGGGAGAGGGCGCAATGACTCTGTGGTCGATTAACTTGGCTCTGTCTTCACTTCAGCTTATTTTATGCATGGACCCATGGACTGATCACTCTATTCGTAAGACTCCTAGAAGAAAAACATTACTATGATTTTAGCCAGGGTGAAAAAGCAGGTATAATTTAGAAGCTCTCGAGCCGTTATCATGCGTAGACACTCCAGAACAATTCAACAACTGCAATAAAGCAAATTATCAGAGAACATATTTTTATCACATTGAAATTGTTGATTGTTTAATTTAACTTCGTTTAGATTTTTTCTTTTAAATTATATATATTTTTATAATGGAATTTCATAATTTAAAGTTTAGATCTGGGACATGCAAAATCTGCATCAAAGTCGTTTAAAATGCTTATATATATATATATATATATATATATATATATATATATATATATATATATGCCTTCATACAACAAAAAGTAAAATAAATAATAATATAAAAAGTCTCTGGGATATAAGAAATACAATTCTATCCTAACAGGTTTGTCATAAAACAATTTTTTATATGTGAACAAGACAAGCAGATGGCTCTCGTGAGGGATTTTCAAGGGCAATTTTAGTTAATTCTGGGCAAAAGAGAAAAGACTGACAGAAGGAGAACTGTCCTGGCGATACTTGATAGGATCATTTTTGGCGGTTTGTTAATGCGAACCATGCGAACGGATACTCTGTTCTTGGATTTGGATTGGATTAAAATCGACTCAATTTCCATAAGCCACGCCCACTGTATTATATATATAGTTGAAGTGGCTTGCGAAGCTCACACACGACTCAATACGTTCATAGGATTTACAAGGTGAAATGGTTGTTCTGGTCAAACCGAGTCCTCAGTTGGGCAGCAAAGCGATGGATGGAAATCAGCACAAAGTAGAGGCGAATGTTCTGCTACTTGGAGCAGAAAATGTTGGGAAGTCAGGTGAGCACAAAACTGAACATGGCTGCTTGAATGCAGAGATTTCTGTCATGTTTAATAACGTTATATGGTTTATTTTGTTAAGTTTACGAATAATCATTTATTTTAACAACTCGTTTGCAGCACTCACCGTGCGATTTCTCACCAGAAGGTTCATCGGAGAATATGGGGATATTGGTACGTCAAATAAGATTTACTTCATTACCATTGATATACTTGATATTTATAACGATTTATGATTAGACAGGTTTTATTTTTTGTAAATGTATTTAATATAATTTATTTTTCAGAATCAATATACAGTCATATTGACAAAACAGATGGTCGAGAGATATCCTTAAATATTTGGGACTCGCTGTATCCACAGGTATGTGTTTTTTTTTTTTTTTTTTTTAGATATTTGTGTTTTAATGCTAGAATGCATGAAGGGGTCAAGTTGTGCTTTTTAGTAAGCTATATTATCAAATAAGTAAATAATATTCATCATAGGTTAGTCTAAAATATGGCAAAATTGTTTTGTTGTTTTCTGTTGATGAGATTTGAAAATATTTGTTAAAAATGAGAAGGTAACCCAAATTTAATTTTATAATTTAATAATAATGGGTCTCATTTAGTTAATATATATTTATTTATAGTTTATAAGTATGCTTTTTGCCATTAAAATATACAAAAATTAAATAAGTTAACAAAAATATGGTTTGTCACTGTCAATTTCATAGTAAATTTTTTTTTTTTTTAATCAATCTTTGAATTCTGTCTCCTTCAGAGCTGTGAAACAACTGAATCCATCAGTGACAAGCAGCTTCAGTGGGCAGATGGCGTGATCCTGGTCTACAGCATCTGTGACCGCTCCAGCTTTGAAGTGGTCCGGCAACAGGTGCGGCTCATCCGCCAGACTAGGAAGCTGTCCGCATCTGCACCGATCATCATTGTAGGGAACAAGCGAGACCTGCTGCATCAGAGAGCCGTGTCGAGCGAGGAGGGCAGACTGTTCGCCCTTTCTGCAGACTGCGGCTTCTTCGAGATCTCTGCAGCTGAAACCTACCACGGCGTGCTCCTGGTCTTTCATGAAATACTGGATCTCATCAAGGAGTCCAGAGCACTGAAAAAAGGGATGATCGGAATAAAGGGCATAGTCAGAAGCGTGTCCGCAGTGTTTGGAAAGAAATGGGAGTAAAAAAAAAAACGGAGTTGGGGATGTGAAAGATGATGAAGATATGAGGCCCCTGGCAGCCTAGCATCTAAAAAGCTGAGAAGACCCTCGGTCGATGGGTTTTTGGAACCGAAGGGGGCCATTTTCGCCTTATTAACCTACATGGATGGTGGAAAGAAAAGAATAAGATGATGGCATGTTAAAAGTTCAAAGCCCAGCTTTATGGTGAAGAAAAGTAGATTAAGTTTGTCAAAGCAAGGCGATTCAAAGAAGTGCAGAAGATAAGTGATACTGGGCTTTGATTTAAGTTGGTCACAGGTTATTGATATGAACCGAGAGACAACCCGGACCTGTTGTAGTCCTTGTTATTTCTCAAACAATGATCCTTCAGTTCTGAACAGATGATATAGATGAATACAAGTGAGCTTCTTCTCTGGATCTCAGATGCCTGATATTGGAATTTATCCACTGTGCACTGGATAATTTATCCACTGTGCACTTACATTTAGATGTGAATAATTAAATGTGATAATTTGGAGGAGACGTAACCTCTGGTTTCATAGACAAGGCTTTAGCCTAGTCCCAGACTAAAATGCATCTTTGAGCTGTTTTAACGGAAATGTATCATAAAATGTCAATGCCTTTGTTTTGTCTCAAGATGCACACCAGTAATGTTTTTTTTTTTCTACAGCATGTTTATAAGGCCTAATCCTTGGCCTAATCTAAGCTCATTCTGAAAAAAACAGGCCTATGTATAGTAAAAATGTATATATTTTATGTATATGTTGTAATTTCCAGAACATTGAGGTTTTTTTGGAGCAGATTCACACCAAGGAGGAACTGTAACTATATATTTTAATAATAATTCTAATTCCATGAGAATAGCAAAGTAATAACACGAACAGTATAGTTGGAATCACTTTCAATTAATTTTTTTCCAAGTTGATAAATGATAAAGACATGGACTGCTTTGAGTAAAGTGGCAGAACTTTACCATGCTTTGGTGTCTACTCCAAAGTTATAATTAATTTTCATGGTGTGAATGGTCAAAGAACTTTAGTGAGATATGAGTGGCTGTACATGTTATTGTCCTGTATATACTTGAATCTTTCACTTTTGTATAAAAAGTATATGCTCTTTTCAGATGTTTATATTGCTTGTATTTCATTGACCGATATCAATAAAGGACAAACATTTACCTTTGTTGCACAATTAGTCATTCCTTCTCTGCTCAAATAGTACTCATAACATCAGTAACACTTTATAAAATGTTTTATTACATTTAGAGTCAATATTACATTTGTTACAGGGAAAAAAAAGCATTACATGAAAAAGGCTGTTAGGATTTTAGTTATAAACGTCCTCCAAGTCATTTAACACATTCACTTTATGTTTCTCCTTTTGTAACAACACATCCTTAATGTTAAAACATACAACAACCCATGAAGAATCGATTTTCAAACGGTTAATTTCCCACTGATTAGAATCTTTGTGCCATCCTGTTTCACTCAGTCCAATGATCTAACCATCAGTCATTTCAATATGACAGTCTATAGATTAAAAAAAGCATATAGTGTACTAAGAAGTTCTAAAAAAGCAAAGGAATAAAAATGCATTGATTTGGTCTAAACAAAGTGTTGTGTTACATGCTAACAATTATATAGAAAAAATTATGCTCTGTAATTTCAAAAGTTGAGTTGTTTCTTTTGTTTTAACTACTAGAATCAGGCATTCAAAGCTACCTAACACCACATACCCAACAGCACTGCAGAAAGCAAATCTATTCTGTTTTGATTTCATTCTAAGTAATACGCATAGCTTAAACAATTCTTTATTTAGCGTTTAAACCATCTGCACATACTCAATACTAGGCTAAGGCTAATGATTTTATTTCAAAGTTAACTTGTAACTGCACTGTCTCCAACAACAAGAATTGTTTTTGTAGGTCTACTAGAGGAGTCACTATGGAAGGTATGTTTGGTGCACTATCCATAACAGCCTGTGTGCTGCAGCAAACTGTTCGAATGATCTGTGATTGCATTTTGGTATAATGTATGAGAAAAGGGGAGCCTAATGTTCTGTGGTTTCCACCACAGGTATGACCTGATCTTCAGATGAAGGGCCAGAGCTCAGAAACTCAAACGCTCGTTGGCTCTGTGATACTAGCTGGATAATGGGAGCCAGCAGGACCTCAGTGGTCGATGAACGGCGGCGGATCATATCGGTAGAGGGCACAGCCAGTGTGTCAAGTTGTGGAGGGCCCGAGGGCTGGGAATCTAGCTTCAAACTGCCTTTTCTGCCATTTGCTGGGACTGGGGAAGGAGCCGGAGAGGGAGCCGGGCTTGTTGGAAGCCCGCTGTTGGACCCACGACGCGAACGGGCATAGAGACTTCTGCGGCGTCGAGGACGACCATCCATGGCCTTTAGGAAGAGGTTGTTTGCAGAGGCACGACTGGAAGGACTTTCAGGGAGTTCATCCAGATTTGGGTTGTTTGCTGCATCGAGATCAGAGACCTGTTTCATCTGAGAGAGAAGATAGGAAGAGTAGTAACCCAAGACTCTGATACTTTTGATTATTTAAACATTTTAAATAAAAAAATTAATTCAGCCTAGATTTATTGAAAAATGGTACTTTTATCTCACTGAAAATTGCATTCTACCTACACTAAACTCTAACTTAAACCTGACAGACTGAGGGTTAGTTCAACCAAAAATGAAATTTCTTTCATTAATTACTCCCCCTCATGTCATTCCAAACCTGTAAAACCTTATTTCATCTCCAGAGCACAAATTAAGATATTTTTGATGCAATCTGATGGCTCTGATCCTTCCATAGACACCAATTTAATTAACACTTTCAAGGCTTAGAAAGGTAGTAAAGATATTGTTAAAATAGTCTATGTGTCACAGTTATGTTTTGTTCATGGACTTCCTGTGTGTTTTCTTTATTCACTTGATTGGCCCTGTCCCAAATGGCACCCTAAACCCTCATGGTCTGAGTCGCAATTCCACAACGTAATGCCGATTTGACTGCCGGGATGAAGTCCACTGCGTAACCCACAACAGTGCGGACTTGGCAGAAATGCGCATTGAGGGCGCATATCAACCTCAAAGGGGGCACTCTTCTGAGACCTAAAATAACAAATGGGACACCCTCCTCGTTTGAGTGTCCTATTAAAGGTGTCATGAACTGGCTTTTTTTTTTTAATTATACTGTTGTCTGAGGTCAACTAATGATGTTTGTGTGGTTTTTACATTCAAAAACATCTAATTAGTAATAGGCTAATTAGTAATAGGCTATTTTCTACACTGGTTTTGAGGCTTCACCAAAAACGCTGGGTTTTGGTGGACGTGCAGCACTAAGACTTGGAAGTAAACGCCCACGGCTAGGGTTGGATAAGATTTGCATATTTAATGAGCTTAAGATCCCCTGTCAGTCCACATGAGGGAGAGGAGAGAGTGAGAGAGTAGCAACCAGAATGATTCTCTCGATCATAGGGCTCGTGAACGTCTTTTTCAAACAAATAAAATGTTTTATTTCTCATCGACCCGCGATTGATTGGACTATTATTTTTATATTACACATAGACATAGCCCGCTAAATCGGATGATATAAGCGCGAACCGCGCACACACACATGATCGGCATGCCACCCTTCAGATGTCAACAAGAGAGAGAGAGAGAGGGAATAGCAGAACGAGAATGGAATAAGAGATTCATCGGCCTGCCGGGCTTTGTGAGCCCTGGCCCATAGTGTCTGAGTCCAGCGTACGAAAGGTATGCTCTGTTAGACACGTACACATAAGCAAAACGATCTATAACAATACTATCACACATCAAAACACGTTTTACTCACATGGTGTGTTGCACCATTCCTGTTGGATCCAAATCCAGCATCGACCGGAGATTTGTTTATAAACGATCCTGCAGTGAACTGAAGTGAATGTCTTCCCCATGTGAGCTGGAACATCATTAAAAATAAAGTTCAACCACTCATTCCTAATATTAGGATCCGAAGGAAGCTTATGCAGCGACTGTGTTCTTCCACAGTCAGGAATAGCGCAATATCTTAATCTTCCTCGATGTATTGTTGTTGACCAGCTGCTAGCATGAGCCCTCCATGAGTAGGTGGGCGGGGCTACTGAACTACATGTGCTCATTATTCTGTATAGGCGGTGTTTCGTCGTACACTGACGTCAGTAGAAGCACAGGACCGTTTGCTGATCCTGGTGTCTATAAAATATTTTCTTTGACTGACAAGGAAGTTTTCAGCTCTGAAACTTAGAGGATATTCTTATATTACCATGACCTTATATTAAAAGCTCAAGGAAACGGTGATTCCTCAATTCATCAGCCCTTTAAGTTCTACCCTTTCTGTCACTCCTTGTCTAGGATTTCTAAGTCTTATGTTGTATGTGTACTCATCTGAGAGATCATTCTATATTAAAATTTCCTTTGTGAATTGCATCTGTCCTCCTTCATTTTCCTACCAGGGTTGAACTGTGACACCATGTGACTCCAGTGGTTCAACCTTAATTTTATGAAGCCACTAGAACACATTTTGTGTGCAAAAAATAAACAAATAAAAAAAGGTTGAATCACTGAAGTCACAAAGACTATTTTACCAATATTTTTACTAGCTTTCTGAGCCTTGAAAGCGGTAATTAATTAGTTCCCTTACGATGGAACTTTACACTGCATCCACTAGGGACAGCTTTGGGAACGCCCCCAGCGGGATGGCGTCTGATGCATGTATGTCAACTCAGCCAATGGCAAATGTGAACGTCACAGGCGGGTGACGTGACGACCAGGAAAGGATAAATACACCTCCGGTCCGATCAGACCTCAGCTATTCTGCCTCAGCAAAGCGCTCTGTGTAAAACTGTCTTGTCTATTTATTGTTGTCTGTCCGATATTATCAGCTTCAATATTAAAACAGTCATGGCGAACACATCATCTGTCAAACAGTGTGCTCCCCATGTCGCCGTTTCCTTATGGGGGGAGATACACAGGATTTGTGTGTGATGTGTTTGGGAGGGGAGCATGCTCTGTCAGCCTTCGAGGGGGCTGACTGCGAGCATTGTGAGAGGCTGCCGCTTCGCACGCTCCGCTCCCGCCTGTCACTTTTTGAGAAGGGTGATCAGGCTCACGTTCCCTCTGGTTCTGGACCCGCTGCTGCCGAGGCACACTGGAGAAGGACATCATAGGGATCGCAGCTGGAGGGTTTGAGACGGGCGCGAGCGCTTTCTCTGCCTTCACCCGCGAGATCTGTCGCTCAAATCCCGGTGTCGGAAGGGCTGGTGGAGGTGATAACTCGTGCTTTGGCTAAGTTAAATATTCAATGGCCAGCCAAGAAACAAGGCGCTCATCCCAAAAGTAAATTAGACAAGCGTTTTCTTACACCTAATATTTCACCTTCACCACGGGGCCTGCCTTTCTTTTCCCGATTTACACAGTGAGCTGTGTAGATCGTGGGAGAAGCCATATTCATCACGTCTCTTCAGCCCTCAAGTGAAAACATAAAGTGATATAAAGGAGCTGAAGGAATATGGTTATGGGGCGATCTGTCTCCTGCTTCAGCATCGTCCCTGAAGGCCCCTACGCTCCCCACTAAGCCACTAAAGACAACCTCAGGGCTGGTGGGGAAAGCGTACATGGCAGCAGGGCAGGCTGGTGCTTGTTTACATACGATGAGTATTTTACAAGCGTACCAGGCTGAACTGCTGGGTGAGTTGGATGGCAGTGAAAGGTTGAGTCCTGAAGTAGTTCAAGAACTTCGTTGAGACACAGATTTATCGTTGAGAGCCACCAAGTAGACCGCCAGAGCTATTGGGCGGTCTATGGCAGCCTTGGTGGCAACAGAGAAACATTTGTGGCTCAAATTATCTGAGATAAAAGATAAAGACAGGGCTTTTCTCCTTGATGCCCCGCTTAATACTTCTGGTCTGTTTGGCGACGCCGTAGGCACGGTCATCGATAGATTTCAGGAGGGTAAGAGGCAAGCGGAGGCATTTAAAAAATATTTACCAAGTCGCCACCAACCCCCTGGGGCTAGCCCCAGCCGTCAGGCTCTTTATATAGGCAGCAGCAGAAAGAGAGTGCTGTCGCGTCTCATGCTCCACCCCAGAGATTTGGTGGGCCGGGCCGGCGCCTTTTAAGCCGAAGAGCGACTTGAGGGTTGTGCTTCAGGCAAAGAAGGCTTCGGGTCAAAAGAGGTCCTGACGGCAGTGGCGTCAGGTCTCTGAGGGCGCCCTCGTCGCTCAAATGTCGCGTCTCGTGCTCCACCCCAGAGATTTGGTGGGCCGGGCCGGCGCCTTCTAAGCCGAAGACCGACCTGAGGGTTGTGCTTCAGGCAAAGAAGGCTTCGGGTCAAAAGAGGTCCTGACGGCAGTGGCGTCAGGTCTCTGAGGGCGCCCTCGTGCGGGGTGGATTGGTGTTCCCCTCAGTATACAGTGCCCACTCCACTTCGTTGCCCTCAGGGGACCGTTCTGCCAACCCCGCCACCCTTAGTGCTACGGGACGCAGCGGTTTCCAGCAATATGTCTCAGGCCACCGAGGTGGCTGGAGTGAAAATATCAGAGACCAGCTCAAGAGGCTGATTCCCTTAGTAGATTTTCTGGCAGAATGGAAGCTTCTACCGAATATATCGCTTTGGGTCCTGCAGACAATAGAGAGAGGGTACAGAATTCAGTTTGGGTTCACTAGTGTTTTAACATTAGTGCATCCAGAGCGGGTTCTGATAATGGAACAGGAAGTAGAGACTTTATTAAAAAAGGAGGCTATAGAACAAGTCTCTTTACAGGACAGAGACTCAGGTTTTTACAGCCTATACTTCATAGTTCCAAAAAAGGTTGGAGGGTTGCGTCCCATATTAGATCTTCGTCATTTGAATTGCACAGTCAGAAAACTAAAATTCAAGATGCTGACGTTAAGTCAAATTGTGACTCAAATCAGATCCGAGGATTGGTTTGTCACAATAGATCTGAAGGACGCATACTTCCATGTCTCCATCCTTCCACAACACAGGAAGTTCCTGAGGTTTCGCTTTCGGGGGCAAAGCTTACCAATATCGGGTTCCATTTGGCCTAGCTCTTTTACCCCGCACGTTCACGAATTGCGTAGATGCAGCGCTGGCTCCGCTCAGGCTGCAGGGCATACACATTCTGAACTATATAGACGACTGGCTGATTTTAGCACAGTCGGAGGAGATGGCGGTTCGGCATCGAGATGTCGTCCTCGCTCATATTCGAAAATTGGGGTTGAGGCTGAACGTGAAGAAGAGTGTGCTTTCTCCAGTACAGAGAACCACTTTTTTGGGCATAGTTTGGGATTCAGTGGCGATGCGGGCAGTTCTTGCGCCCGCACGCATTACTGCTATTCTATCAGCCGTCGAAAGAGTAAAGCTAGGCCAGTCACTCACTGTGAAACAGTTTCAAAAACTGTTGGGGTTTATGGCAGCAGCGTCCAACATGATACCTTTTGGCCTGCTGTACATGAGACCTTTACAGTGGTGGCTTAGGACCAGAGGGTTTTCCCCGAGGGGGAACCCTTTTTGTATGATCAAGATTACGCGGCGGTGCGTGCGCACCTTGGTCATATGGAAGAAAAACTGGTTCCTGTCCCAGGGTCCTGTGTTGGGAGCGCAGTGTCGTCAAGTCACTCTCATGACGGATGCCTCTCTCACAGGCTGGGGAGCGGTAATGGAAGGTCGCTCAGCTCAGGGTCTGTGGAGGGACCGTCATCTCTTGTGGCACATAAATTGCCTGGATATGATGGCAGTCTTCAATGCGTTGAAGTTTTTCCTCCTGGATCTGAGGGACCGTCATGTGTTGGTCTGCTCAGACAACACATCAGTGGTCTCTTATATAAATCGTTAGGGGGGTCAGCGTTCGCGCCCACTGTGCAAACGGGCGCACCAGATCCTCTTGTGGTGTCTGGGGAAGTTACTCTCCCTGAGAGCAATCTTTATCCCAGGGGCCCAGAATATTGGAGCAGACATCCTGTCGAGACAGGGGCTGAGGCCAGGGGAATGGAGACTTCACCCCGAGGTTGTGAAGCTCATTTGGGAGGTCTTTGGCCAGGTGGCGGTGGATCTGTTTGCATCTCAGGACAATACGCACTGTCCGCTCTGGTACTCTCTGACGTATCCAGCTCCTCTGGGGCTGGATGCCATAGTACAGACGTGGCCTAGGCTGCGTCTGTATGCCTTTCCCCCAGTTGTTCTGCTCCAGGGGGTTCTGGAGAAAATTTGTCGGGAGGGTATAAGTCTACTGCTAGTAGCTCCTTACTGGCCGAGCCGGATTTGGTTCTCGAACCTTGTAGCGTTGCTCGATGGCTCACCCTGGAAGATTCCGATCAGGAGGGATCTTCTATCTCAGGCGGAGGGCTCAATATTTCACCCCCGCCCAGAAATGTGGAACCTGTGGGTTTGGCCTCTGAGGGGGCTGAACTCATAGAATCTGGTCTTTCAACTGAGGTTGTAGAGACCATCCTTAGCTCCAGAGCTCCATCCACGAGGAGACTATATGCCCTGAAGTGGAGGCTTTTCACTTCTTGATGTCAAGAATGACAGCTAGATCGAGTCAACTGCCCTGTTGGTTCAGTGCTAGATTTTCTACAAGATTGTTTCTCCGGGTTCTTCCGGGTTTCTTCCGGGTTAACCCCTTCTACACTAAATGTGTATGTCAGCTATATCAGCTTACCATGCTCATGTGGATGGTATCACTGTAGGGAGGAACCCGTTGGTGACTGGTTTCCTGTGTGGCACCAAGAGGCTGAGGCCTGCTGTGCTCACTAGAGTTCCTGCTTGGGATTTGGCTATTGTGTTGGAAGGGTTATCTTCGGCTCCGTTCGAGCCACTTGACAGCATCTCAGAAAAGTTTCTGACTCTAAAGACCCTCTTCCTTCTCGCCATTTCTTTGATTAAGAGAGTAGGAGACCTTCAGGCCTTATCTATATCCCCGACGTGCTTGGAGTTTGCACCTGGGTTGGTAAAGCTTTCCTTTACCCTAGAATGGGGTATGTGCCGAAGGTGCTAACCAGTGTTCCAAGACCAATAGTACTGCAGGCTCTTTGTCCTCCTCCGTTTGCTAATCCGGACCAGGAAAAATTGAACCTTATATGTCCAGTGCGAGCACTGGATGCTTATGTCCAGAGAGCTGCCCTGTGGAGAAAAGCGGATCAATTGTTTGTGTGTTTTGGGCCGCATAACAGGGGTCTTCTTGCGTCCAAACACACATTGAGCAAGTGGATAGGCGAGGCTATTTCTCTAGCTTATGAGTCTTCTGGTCAGCATTGCCCCTTAGCTGTCAGAGCTCACTCTACTAGGAGTATGGCGGCCTCGAAGGCCTTGGTTTCGGGGGTTTCCCTCAAAGATATATGCGATGCGGCCGGTTGGTCCTCGCCTCTTAGGTTTGTAAGATATTATGATCTTGACCTGGAGTGCGCTCCAGGTTAATCAGTGCTTCTGTCTTGAATGTGCAGTTTCACACGACAGGTACTTTGGTATTATGGCGTTTTGGTTTAAGCTGTCCCTAGTGGACCAAGTGTAAAGTTCCCTCGTAAGGGAATGTCTCAGGTTATAACTATAACCATAGTTCCCTGAGAAGGGAACGTGACACTGCGTCCCCTTGTCATACACCCTGCATCCCTGCGATCTTTGCTTCGGCAGTTTTGCTGAGGTCTGATCGGACCGGAGGTGTATTTATCCTTTCCTGGTCGTGACGTCACCTGCCTGTGACGTTGACATGTGCATCAGACGCTATCACGCTGGGGGCGTTCCCAAAGCTGTCCCTAGTGGACGCAGTGTCTCGTTCCCTTCTCAGGGAACTATGGTTATAGTTATAACCTGAGACATTTTCTATGGAGGTATCAGAGAACTCTCAGATTTCATCGAAAAGATCTTCATTGGTGTTATGAAGATGAACGAAGCTCATGGGGATTTGGAACTACATGAGGGTGTGTAATTAATGACAGAATTTACATTTCTGGGTGATATAACCCTTTAACAAAAGTGCATTTGCTGAAAAACAATGACATTTTAACTTTTTTAAGCTGCTTATGCAAAGGTATAAAAAAGAATAAAAGTAGGTGATGTTTTATTGCCACTAGTGGTCGTTTAATAGTTAATGTTTTGGAAAAAATGTAAAAGAAGCACATTTTAGTTACACTTTACTTATAATTATTAAATTAACAAGAGATTATTATGATGCTTGGATAGCCCTAAAAATATTTTTTTTATACTTTATTTAGGAAAATATTTCTATCTTTAAAATTAAAATGCAATTTTGCTAGCCTCAGAAAATACAGGGGTTTAAAGACCACAAAATCCAAATTGCCAATTTGGTTTGACCATTAAACCCATTTAAATTTAGTGTTCGACTGAACAGAAGTGTTTTTAGACCACATCCGTTGAATTAGAAGTTGAATTAAGCTTTATAATGGCCTGAAACAATTATGTACCTGATCTTAAATTGGATCCTGTGCAAAAAAACAACAACTAAAAAACAATTTGAATAGAAGCACAGTAACACAGAGAGAAAATAAACCAAGCCATGGACTGTTTCATGAACCAGCATGGATCCTTGTTTATCCCATCAGCTCTAAATAGATGTGCTTGGCCAAGAAAAATAATACGATTTTCAGGCTGACAGAGCAATTATTTTGCCTTTGAATTTTCTTTATAACTGGATTCTAGGGTGTTCTTTATCACACGAACATGTAGGCCTACTTGTATGTTTTACTAACAGAATTTGTCAATTAGAACTGGTTCTAAAATGTTCTGCTTGCGTATGTGTTCTCACCAGGTCATAGAGCGGGGTGGTGTTGATGAGGAGCTGTATGAGAATCTGTCCCAGTTCCAGTAGGTCGTTCATGATAGTGCGTACCTGGGTAGGTAAAGCCAGTATCTGTTGTGCAGGGGGCAAAACCTTCAGTGCCTCTATACCTGATGTGAGCTGAGCGACACGCAGAGAACGCAGCTCCTCTACACGATGCACTTGAGTCGTGTAAAATGACAGAAGCAGCTGCAGCAGGGACTCCAACATCTGCATCAACTGCATTAGACCCACCTGAACATGACAAATGACAGACAATACCTAATCAGACAAATTACACAATGACACAATTAGACATTAAAATAAGAACACACATGGCCGAACCACTGGTCATATGGGCTGAGGAATCTGCAGAACCTTAATTCAGTCATGTTTTTAATGCTAAGCCTAGTGGCCTGGAAATGGGGCCTAACAGTTTGATGAAGTGGCAGTAATTACTCTATTCAAACACCAACATACTGCCTGCAGGAATGTGAATGTTTTTTTTTTGAGGGACGCAAATAAAACAACAAACAAGAGAAACTGCAGTTGCTGTGAAAACTGTTATTGTCAGCCACAGTTGGGGTCAAGTAAACTTTATCAGACTAACAAAAGAAACAGTCTTACATTCTTTTAGACTTGTTATCCTAAATAATTTATCCATTTTTAGTTAACAGATATTTTAGTTAATGTCCATTTTTGGATTTTTGTTTATTCTTCTTGTCTCATTCAATTTGGCCTGATTTAAAATGTTCATGGCCACTCAGTGATCAAAGAAAATGACAAAACAGAAAGACTTATAGTTTAGTATAGATTTGCTGTTTAGTTTGTGAACAAATCACTGTGTTGAACAAATCTTTTAAGTGAATGAATCTTTTGAATGAACACATCATTCCTGACATTTTTCGCTCGTTTCTTCACAAAGCTTGTTTATGAAGGAGAAAGGACCTGCTGACTGACTAAACAAAGGGATCATTCACAACAAGAACAGAAAGAGTGCAGAAAGAATTATAATTGTGTAAAAATAATTGATGAATATAAAAATTGATGTAAGGATGTTTTTGAAACCATTTTTATAAGGATAAGAGTTTTCATGAACGACTTAAATTAATCAGTTAAGTAAATGATTCAATGACTCACTTATTGCTACCTACTGGTGTAACAAAGTAACCTGCAGAGAGGTTCACTGAATTAACCAAGTAACAAATATTTTGGTGAATGGATTCAAAAGATTTGAGTAATATTAATAAAAATCGCTAGAGTATAATTGAGTTAGTCAGGCAGTGTTTGTGCTGCTAAACACATTTAAAACTTAGTTAAAAACTAAGTAAATTTGAACCAGATGTGACAAACTCTACATAAAATACAAAAAGATTCTGAACTGGGAAATGTACTGAAGTGGTTTATCATTAGGTCTGTCCGCACAGTTCACCATGTCACAAGCGGCCAACCTCTCACGTGGAGCTTCATCTGCTGCCAGGCAACGTGAGCATGAGTACACAGTGCAAAAGAACAGGGCCATACTGGCAGACACAGTCACAAACAGTCCTGTTTTGGCAGTAGGACCTTCCAACTCTTGGTGGTTCATTTAGGTAAATGATAAAGTAGGTCTGCCAAATTTGAAGGTCCCCTTCTGTGTTCTCTATTCCCATTGTCATCGGGCTCCCACCTCAATGCCGGTCCACTGCACAGCCCGTGACAACACGTGAATTACTGTAGGAGATTATGCTGCCAAGTCACATCGTTGTATGTGTCTCTGATGGCTCAGCATCACTACCGGTAGAACACAGTCTGTCACTCATTTCTGCAGCCCAAGCTCTCTGGGGTGTCTTTTAGAGTTTGTTAATGAACACCCTTTTGAACATGGTGCACTGCATGGGCCTTTCGTGCTCAGAAGCCCCAATTACTATCCACCCTAATGCTGGGAAAGCACAGAAGGACCCTGTACAGACAATATATGGTTTACCTTGGCCCTTTGATCCTCAGCCAACAAGCTTGTCAACTCAATACAAAACAGGTCTGAGATAGGCCATGTGTCTAGCAGGTCAGTTGAGGTAGGGTGTATCTGGGGTCTCTCTGGACATGAAAACAAATGTCATTTTCTCATCAGTCTAACCATGCAGAACTGAGGTGTACTCTGTTTTAGAAATGGCACTGGGTAGATTATATACAGCATAAAGGCCTGTTCACACCAAGAAAAATACCTAAAAAAGCTTAAAATAACAACAACGTATTTAGTATACTCTTTAAAGGAACAGTTCACCCTAAAATGATAACAGAGCAGACCTAATAGCAGATGAATCTCATCTAATCCCAACACCATTACTTCCGCCTCTTTAGTGCCTGCACTGATCGGTTGAATGAGGCATTTATGTAAATATGTCTATGATCGCACTGTTTTTTTTTTTATACCTTATATGACGGAAGTAATGGGAATACAAGATGAGATTCGTCTGCTATGAGGTAAAAACAAATACTGTTGGTTTTCTCGCAGAAACCATTGTTTCGTGTCTTAAGACATCAGTGTGTTGCCCCGAGCCACAGGGTTTAATATGGATTCGTATGTCTATGTGTTTTTTACTCTCATAGAGATACAACCCCATTGACATGCATTATACAAGCAACGGTTGGAGTTAAAAACCTGTATTTGTGTTCTACTGAAGAAACAAACACACCTACATCTTGGATGCCCTGGGAGTAAGCAGATAAACATAAAATTTTTATTTTTGGGTGAACTATCCCTTTAAGCAGGATAGATTCTTGTATTTCCAGTGATACTGTATCATTATAATAATAATATCAACATAGCTGTGATGTGGGCTTCCCTATTCTCATCAAATTACAATGATTATTAAAACTTTAGTTATTCATTATTACTATATCATTATTAGTTATCATTATACTGTAGTTATCATCCTTGGTGTGAAAGGATAAGTATTTAGAAAAAACATTAATATTGTGAGATATTATTAGAATTTAAAATAAGTTTTTTATATGTTATATATTTGAATGTAAAATGGGGGAATGTAAACATTTTTTTTAATTAATTGATAATTATCAGTTTTAAAATATAGCAAAAAAAGGAAAATAACTATTTTATTTAGTCAAAAGTGACAGTAAAGAATTTTACATTGTTACAAAGTTATATAAAGCTAGCAGTATGTTTGCTCTCTAATGCAATCTTCAGATCTCCCAATCCTGCGGGTGGGTAAGTGTGTTCAAGTCACATGCAGTGACCGCCAAACAGCACGTAGCACAAGATCCCACTGGGTTTTCAGCTCAATTATGACTATACTCTCTCTAAACAAGCACTTCCATCAAAAACACTGTTGCCTGACTTCTTGATTTCAGCCTTGATAGGCAACAACAACAAAAAAGCCTTCATTTTACACAAACAGAAAACATTTTATAGCCATTTCGAACCACTAAAAGACTCACTAATATGCTGGACTATAAAATAAGGAAGTCTTTGATGATAAAGTCTCCCTCTAGCCTAAATAATAACTTTAATATGAAGAGTACCAATGAATGACTATGACAAAAATCTGAGGCATTGAATCTACTTGACTAGAAATAGCATCAATTTGGTACAGTGTGAAAAAGCTCAATGTTTTTAGCTCAGCTTAGGTCAGCTTCTCTCCCCTTCCCCACGTCCTTCCTTGCCTGAATGTGTCTCAGGGGTCATGATTTAGAACAAGTAATTGCTGTGATTTTATTCTATGTGGGTAAGTCTGCAGACTAGACAGGAAGCCCTGAGGGTGGCAGGGCAGCGTGAATGACTGCAGCATGGTGGTGCAGCACGTAGAGTGTCTATTTTAACTTCAAACTCAAGGAAGAGGGCAAAAGTTATGGCTTGAAGACATTTTGATGAGGCACTCCCTGTTGATATCATCCTGTCAGTGTATGTTGTTGATTATCTCAACGAGACATGTCTGCATCTATATTTGTTTTGTGATTTTATCTTATTTGTGACTCACATCTTGGGTCTTTTTCATGTTTTTTTAGTATCACCGAGGTACTATTCGTTTTTATAAATCGTTTGAATTAGTTTATTTTCTGTTAACATATTAATTGTTGTTAAAAAAAAAAAAATTTTTAAAGAGATAAAATACATTTTTTGTATATTTTATTTTATTTCAGTTAATTTTTATTTTATTTCAAGTAACGGAAATGGGTTTAGTTATCTATAATAACTCTGGTCTCTTTTGAAGGGCCCAAGTCTTTTTTATTCTTCAGTGTTGGAAAGTCACATGAAAATACGTTAAAGTAGAAACTGGCTAAAGTGAAATATGAATACAATGAGTTTTGTTCCCCATTTTCAGTATGGCATATTTCAGAAACTGATACCTATAAATGTTGTTCAGAGCCACTGAGAAGCAGTTAGTTTGGCGACAATGGCGAGTGAGTCTTTTTGCCATTCTCAGGGGTCACTATGACTATGAATAAATATTTTAGTTAAGATAAGGTTTACTGATGAATTATTTCTGTACATGGACCTACCGTTTTGGCAGCTGCCCCCAGCATCTGCAAAACACTGTCCACTCTTTCTCTCAGATTCATCAGTCTGTGGTACAGCTGAAGATACAAGAACAATAAAAGGCTACGGATCCGCGTCCACATCCGAGGCTCTTCTTCTTCTTCATCATCTTCATCTTCATCCTCATCTTCATAGCTCTGCACTCTTCTCTCCCACTCACGACCTGGAAGACAAAGTGATTCAAAGTGATCCAATATTCAGGCTTTAACTGAAAGACGCTCTGCTTAGTTTAAAACTGAACTCTGAGCTTAATAATTATAATAATATAAAATCTGATTTGATGAAATAATATGTTGTACAGTTCCATGTTTCCCTCTGAAAATGAAATTGTGCTAAAGCAGGGGTTTTCAAATTGTGGCCCAGGGATTGTCAGGTGCCTCAAGGGGATGCAAGGGGGTCCATATAAAATTGTTCAGGGAAAATGTTGAATTTTTTTTAAAATAGGCTATAATAATAGATATAAATAAACAATATAAATAAGTTACAGAATTTGACTATTGCAGTTTTATTATGATTTCTAAAGACTGGTCTTTAATGATGAGATTAATGGCTCTTTATCATATTTTATGTTTCTCTTCAGGTTTTCATCTATAGAAGAGTATGTTCTTTTATAAATATTATAAGTAGGCTTACTTTCCAGGCAACATTGTAGCTACATTGATTTCTAATGTATTTTTTGTTGTTGTTGTTTTTTTTATTTTTAAATCAAAGGGAGTATCATATTTAGCGGCAGTGTTGGCGTCAAGGAATTTGACCCCTGTGCTAACTAAGACTGGCAAAAAACAGAAGAACAGTTGCGCCCCCTTATGTTTAAGTCTTGTGTACGCACTGGATAAATGGTTACCTTTCCCAAGTGTTATTTCATGATTATTTCAGATAAAAATGTGTCTCGCTGTCAGACAGTTCAGAATCCGTATTTGACTTCGTGTCACAGTTTCTTACGCAGCGTCGGTGGCAGAGGTAGATAGTACTCCACTGCCGCCTCTGACTGCGTGATGAGCTCATCCAGGCCAGCGGTGATCACGCGCCCTGGTGCTGTATCTTGAGCTTCCGCCAGAAGGCGCCAGCTCAGCTCTATTAGTTCATCCCATCTGTTCACGGCTCTGTCCAGCTCATCGTTTACTCGAGACTGCGCACCATCCAGCGTCGAGAAAAAAGCATCCTTTAGATTTGCAACCACCTGAGGGGAGAGAAAACAGGAAAGTATCAAGAGAGGTTTGTGTTAAAAAAAAACAAAAAAACAAAAAACATTGAGATTTATATAACAGGTTCGGTTTGATAAACAGAAGTAAAACATAAACGCACCATAGGCACAAACACATAACTTAACGTTACCTAAAGTTACGTTACTTTGGGGCTACATTATCTTAGTAAATGAGGTAAAAAGTTAATATATACTACATTAAACCGTTTTCTTTTACGCCGTTTCAAATGGTATTGACTTCAATTAATGTTTCGTTAATCAAAAAAGTGCGCGAAAATCCACCTAGTAACTAACAGCACAACATTTAAAAAAATAGGACTACTGCAATTATTTATCCATATTGACTTACATATGTCGAATATATCACACAAAAAAAAGTATTTTCTTTAAAAATCCTAAGGCTCATTTTCCAAGTCCCTAGAGTTAAACAGTTGAGTTTTATTTTTGAATCCATTCAGCCGATCTCTGTATCTGGCAGTAGTAAGGTTACTTTTAGCATAGCTTAGCATACATCATTGAATCATATTAGAGTCTATAATAATTAGCCTATTTAAAACTTGACTCTTCTATAATTACATTGTCTACTATAAAGACCAACAAAAAAATAAAAGTTGCTATTTTTTTAGACTTATAGCTAGGAACTAATGATATTACACAGCGGCTGAAAAAAGGCCAACTTCCATCAACATAACCAGCATGACTATCTGCTTGCACAGAGAGCGTGCCTTGTAACCATAAAGACGTTTGTGAGAGACAATTCAGAATCAGAAGATATTTACTTTGAAGCAGATAATGCAGAACCGTATCTATTTGAACCGGAATAAGTTACACTGAAGACGAACTTATGAAATGTGAAAGATAAAGTGTGGCTGAATAGACTGGGGCAGAAGGGACGAGGAGAGCCGATTCAAACTGGTGAGTCAGAGAAGAGTCAATATTTAAGGAATAATGCACCGACATGTATTTGATCTTACAACCTTTTTATTTTGACTAACGTATTGAATGAATGAAATATGCTAAGACGGTGCTTCTTATTATGAAGACAGAGAGTACGTGTGCTCCGCTCTTTCTCTCTGTCACTCAGTTAACATGCGCCCTGTCATCTACATAACTCATAAATCCAAAAAAACTGATCAAATAAGGCTTTAACAGGACAAATGATTTTTGGGCGGCCAACAAAACATTTTCAATGCAGGAGACATGCTCCGAAGCCTCGGCACAGAACGTAACTTTACTAACATAGTATTTTGTAACATATAAACTGTGTAGATAAACAATACCATCAATTCCACATTATTTTTTAATTAAACTATACACTACCTCACTAGCCTGACAAGCCAGACCCACATCAAGATGTTTGGTCTGGAAACTCACCATTGACAGAGCTCAATCCGAGGGGCGGGATAAACGGTTGTCTTTCAAACTCTCTGCACGCGATAGGATAGAGCTACCAGTGCTACAACCAACCAGAGCAACAAAGGTGAAACAGAGCTTGTTGATAGATTAAACATTCGCCGTATCCGGTCGGCAAAACTCCGAACACATCTTCCCTTTTTAAGAATGACTTCAGTGCCGTTCTTTGTTTTTTTCTGAGAGAAAAGCTTAACTCCAAGTCTTCCAGAGTTGCGATCAAAGCTGATTCGAAAGACCGCCGTTCGCCAGTTTCTGAGTTTACTAGAAGCACGCAAACGCCCCGCCCACTGACTCTATACACGATGTGATTGGCCCATCAAGAGTTAGGTGATTACAGCTCAGAAGGGTATTGAAAGTTGCTAAACGACACTTGCGGGCAGAATAGATTTGCTGCCGCTAGGGTGCCTCTAGATTAATAGGCTACTACCTCACCAGAACTCTACAACAAACCACTGTTATATACTGTATAAACCAGATGGCCACGCAAACACTTAGTGATTGCATTCACAGGTAACGTTAGCTAAAGACAACAGCAGAGCTTTTCTATCTGGTCATTCAAGCTAACAAAAAAAAAATGTTATACTTACAGCCATGGGGGATGATACACTTTACCCTGTCTGGTCATAACCTTTAGACGCTGTACCGTGGTAACACTGTCCATGTTTTCCAAATAGTCATCTGGTCCCAAATGCTTTGAGCAAACACGCAGTTTCTTGTTTGAATCTACCAGTGTTTTGATATCTATGGTTTAGAGCAGTCAACCACTGATTCTTTCGTTACTTGATTTTCGCTGGTATTCTGTGAAACATGATGGTAGTATACACCTTCGACTCACTATCACAGCAGCTCTTTACAACACACAGAACCATGGCTAATTGCACAGTAAACCCACTATATAATTTGACAGCTGCAACTCAGGATTATCTGCAACGACAAACTTATGGGTCCTGCACACTGTGCGATTTTTCAAAATCCTTTGCGAATGTCCCTTGTCAGACTGTAGGACTGAATGACGCGTTTGGTGACAGTGAGCTGCATTACATGCGGGACTGAAATGCTGGCTACAGAAATCTCTAGCTCTCGTTTTGGTCATAGTTTGTCTTGAAAAACAGAGATATTTGACTGTCGTCGTAGGAGAAGTCACACTGCAGGATTGTGTGCCAAATCTTCTGACACTGCCAGAATTTCGTCTGAGGTAAAATTTGATCCCAGCGCTCATTAATCGGCTGCCGGTGAACATGTCAAACTAATGACCAAAGACGTCAGATTTTAGCCTAGGATCAGAGGAATCTTTTAGGATTTGCTAAGTTTGTCTCAGATGGCCAAATCGTGGCCAAAATTGCACAGCGTGCACCCGGCTTTAGAGCCAGTCGCATTGGAAGTTACCTATCTGAGGACTACTTTCAGGTGCTGCATAATATCATTGCGCCACTGAACCCATGGTATGACCGCAAAGTTCCATGAGTACTACGCAGGACTCAGAAAATAGTTCCTATCTATATCGGTATAAAATTCGAAACTTTTAATTTTCCGTTGGTCTTAGTACACAATGTAGTGCTCTTAGTGGATTATAACCTTCTGGACAGTTTGAAGGGCAGCGCGAAATGTCTAATTCATTATCAGCAAGCAAAGATGTGTCGAACCAAAAAAAAGCACAAATATCTGTAGTAAACCACCAGCATCAGCCTTAAAAACTACTTATACAAACAAACAAATAATAATTGCATAACTTCAGTCAGATTCCATCGGATTAGTGAAGGCCACTGATAAATAACAAACATACTACAAACTTACTGTATTATTATGTAAGGACATGTTAAGCAATAAAATAATTTGAAAGTACTTTGTGTGCAAACATTCTATAATAATGTATTATTTTAAGTTTAAATAACTACAAATTATTTAAATAAAATAATTACAAAAAGAAGAATTTATAAAAAAAAAATACTTTTGTTAGTTAAAAAAAGAGACATGGTAACTGCCACATGGAAATGGACATTCCTGTTTCCTGTTTCACACTCACCTCATCTGTGGGCTGTTGGAGGATGGGGAAAAACTTCTCAAGTTGCTCCAAACCCACCAATGCAAAACTGTTCACTGCCTCAACTGCAAAGGCCAACTTACAATGAATTCACTTTTATACACTAAAGACCTGCATGTTGAATAATGTTTTATTAGTGTATCTGTTTCTTTTGTCATGTTATGTCTTTGCAACGAGCATTTGATTTTCAAAAAAGTTTTTTAGGTTTATGCCATTTCAGTGTTAGAGATACCATATGTAAACATGCAGGACTCACTCTCTGGTTTTAGGTTTTGTAGCAGAGGTGCTGCTTGTTGCAGAGCTGCTGTGGATGCACTGCGGACACCCAGCTCTGCTACGCCTCCCACAAACCCGAGCAGCGGATAGCGACCTTTTACACCCATGTAGACGGAAGAGGCCTGCTGCAGCAGTGAGCTGACGAGAGGCAGTTTTGCCACACGCTTTAGCACATTCCCCTACAGAGGCAAGTCACTGTCTTATTAAACATGGTAATGATGAAATAGTTAAAGAAACAGTGTAGAGTAGAGATGCGTGGATCAGCTGTAATGTCACTTGAATCCGCTGCTAAAAATAAATCATCAACCTGCTACTCAACCGCACCTATGATTTTCTCTGATTTAGATATCCACATCCGACCCACACCCAATTGTCACATTACAATTATACACATTCTCAGTGTTAATTGTGATGATATGATAACATATTACTCTGAAACAGGCTGCTTTTAACATTTAGGTTCTTCCATGGCAAAATAGTAAAAGCCCAAGTAAAAGCTGGATATAGACTTTAATAAAATCAGGACATTTATGATTTATCTCTCTCATCCACTCTCAACCCACCCACAATTAATTTTATTGCAATTTTTTATTACTTGCCCCGCCCTCCCCATGTCCACGGATAAAAACGCAACCCGTGCATCGCTACTGCAGAGTGGAAAGAAGTAGTATGGCAATGCATAATAACTCACCTCACTGTTTTTTGTTCTCGACATGTCTGCTTTGCACTGTTGAGGCAGAACAGAGAACATAAAATATTCAAGTGTCCTATTAGAGTTTCTATTTTTTCTTCTTTTTTCCCATTTTTTTATTCTTGTTTTGTGGAAAATTAGAGTAGATGGGTGATTAAAGATTCAAACATCAGCATATGGATACCAAAGAGTAGGCATATTCTTTGACATCTGACAACATCATTCAATTTCATTAATTTGACCTGCCCATGACAAGTCAGCTGATGTCACATGACAATACTAGCCAATGTTATACACACCCTCGCTGTGGAAATTTCATTAAGCATTCAAATTACACAGGCCAAAAAATGATCTATCATTCAATATATATATATATATATATATATATATATATATATATATATATATATATATATATGCTATATAAAATTCAATAATGACCAAAAGACATCTTATTTTATATAATTTTTTGATGTGATGTTATTCCTGCAGCGAATAATGTTGTAGGATGAAAGTGGTTTTAGTGGTTTAGAAGCTGACATTTGATCACTTGTGTCCCTAAATTGTAATTTCAGGTAATGGCCCAAGCCCTCAAACCAAAATCAATGGAATTAAAAAAAAGGCATTTTTAAAATGTTTTTGAAGTCTCTTAAACCTTCTTAAATCTTCAGATCAAATACAATCTACAGATCAAAGGGTTCTTCAGAATGGTATCTCATGGAATAAAATCCAACTGTGTCAAATCTGATCAAAGCATTCTCACAGGCCTGTTTGTAATATCAAACGTGTTGCTTTCAGATTTACTTACTGCACAGAGGGGCCACTCTTACAGATCCCAGTGTAAATCAGCACTGAGCAAGTGCTTACCTGCAAAAATTAAATTAA
The DNA here is from genome assembly GCF_024679245.1 of Pseudorasbora parva. NCBI lineage: Eukaryota > Metazoa > Chordata > Actinopteri > Cypriniformes > Gobionidae > Pseudorasbora > Pseudorasbora parva. The sequence continues at coordinate 21,144,775 of NC_090178.1, read as the reverse complement.
ATTTATCTGAATTAAAAATAATGTTAAATATTATAATCACAACAAAAACAACAATAAAATAATCTGCTTTAATAAATTGGGTATTTTGTGCTGGATTAAATTGTTTAGTGAGTTAAATATGTAGAAAAAATATTTTAAAATCAAGACCATACTTTGTGAATTTGAATAAGACCAGTGACCATTCTGGTAAAATCTCCAATGCTCCAGGTCATGTTAGCCTCACATTATCTAATAAATATGAAGCATGGATAGCTGATCCCTGGTTACACACCTGTCTATGCTGACCCAAATTAAACCAAGTTTCTCTCAGATACTTTTGGACATCAGCAATAGTTATGACACAATACATTTAAAATGTTCCACAAATTATAATTTAGACAATTTACATATATATATATAAATATATATATATATATATATATATATATATATATATATATATATATATATATATATAGGGACATTTATTTATTAACATAAACATTTTACACCAATAAATTCTGGCTCTTTATGATTCAAAGTATGCATTACCATCTGCTATATTTTAACTTTTTCACAACAAATTAACCCATTTTTGAGAATAGTTGTGTGGCTACAGATTGTGCGATTGTCATGCTTTTAGTTGCAAGTGAAAAGCAAAAGCTGTCAAATCAGAAACAGCTCTTACCTTTAAGATGAGTTGAGTCCTGAGATGGTAAAATGTAGAAATGGTAAGATGTAGAAATAAAAAATATCTTTTAGAGATACTTGTTACAAACCCACTAGATTTTCCCTTTCTATAAGGTCTCAGTCCTTGTCTGCAGTGTCTGAAATAAGGGTTTTGTTGGATGGTTTTGTAATTTTTCATGGTAGGTGCATGTGATGCCCATCATTTAGGGTGCGGCCAATCCACACGTCGAGATGTTTCTATGGCATTGTTTGCCAGTTTTTTGGTTTACCTAACTGTGACAAAGACGGTCTTGAGTGTGTGATTTTATGTTTCTCTGACATTTCTCACATCAGCTCTTAGATTTACTTACATTAATGCAGATGAAAAATAGTCTAGGATTTGTGTGGGGTATCACTTTTATACCAGAATTGCCATTGTTCTCTAAAATATGTTGAAGGATAACATATCATTATTGTAATCAATAGACAAGTAGAGTTGTATGAATGTATTAAATTAGGTTACCTAAATGTAACCTAAACTAGGTTGTCATGTATGAATACATCTTCTGTATACTGAGAGTCTAGTCAGATATGTCTAGTCTGTTATGATTTGAATGTCACAGTTCAAAAGTTTAATGGGTGTTCAGCCCCCTTTATATCAGCATTCCTGTTCTGATTCAGAAATTGAATGAAGAGGCATGGACTACCAGAAGCCTGAGGTTTCTTCTGAGAAAATCAATCTTTCATCGGAGATGAAGTACATTAAGGTCATCTCACGTTGCCAATTGAAACACTTCTTCACAAAGGCTCTCTTTGGAGAGTAATGTAGTCTCACATCCGTTTGTCTCAATTCCCAACTAAAAAGTTACTCAGTAAACTGGACCTTTTAATAAGTGTAAACAATCGTTTGACAATTTGAGCCTGGGGGATTTCTCAGACCCAACCTTCTAAGAAGGTTTTGTAGCAAAAAAGGTCACTGTTATTGCATTTCTCAGTCAAACATGTCTGGTTTATCAATAATAATAATTAAAAAAAAACATTCTCTTTTTACTATCAACTTTTTTTTTACTATCAATAACGTTATTATTAACATAAGAGTGAGACAGAAGAAACTTTCATGGTTTCATTTAGTAATTGGTAAATAATTTCATTTTAATTGACGTCACTGCTCATGCCGCAGATATTTTCTTTGGTTTAGCTTTAATGCCATTCATTTTTTAACATACTTTAATATTAACATATTTAGATTTCCAAAAGGCTCTTGTTTAATTTTAAACCACCACCCATCTCAGACATCTTATGAAAATATCCAAACACTTGAAATGTTGGGTGAAAATATACTAAAGAGAAAATTCACTTGTGTATCACGTTTATTGTGAACATTCAGTGGGTGTTAAGAACACTAACATACAGGTGGGTGTGTAACATTAGCAGAGATCTCACAGCATTTTGTAGTACATTATATGTCAAATATTCACAAGATATTTATTTTAGTTTGCACTAATACAACATTTTTCATAGTTTCCTGCCAATTAATTTTTTTAACACCAAAGTAATTATGTATAGGTCACTGTTTTAAAAAAAAATTATATATACTTTTTTAAAATTTTAATCTATTGTCTTTTTTCCCCTCCTGTGTATGTTGTTTCTTTTGGGTTGAATCTTTTAATATCAACCCATTTTGTCATACGAGTGATCTGACACAAAGAAGTGTATTCTACACAAAATTCTACACAGACATTACTGGGTAGATAGGGTGTACTTTTTTACAGGGAGTGTGAATTTAGCATATAAGAAGCTTAAATGGAAAGAAGCATTTGCAGTTTAGAATCTAACAGCTCTATGATAGAGAAACCACGTGCCATACGACCAGCTGACTGCTAGTGGCTAATTTGTGGGGAAATAACAGGGAATGTTTGCAGTGTATTTTTAAGAAATGACTGTGTTTTGCGCTTCCCAGATCAGTGATGGTCCCTGCTCTGCTGGGTCTCTTGGATCCTAGAGAAATATCCTACTTGGGATGGGAATCAAGAAGTATTTTAAGGATCTGGTTCCGGTTCTTATACCTTAATGGTCAATTACTTTTTAAAATCTTTTTAAAGAATAAATATTTTGGGGAAATTATAAAATAATTATAGTAATAAATACACTTTAAACAATTATTAGTCTTTTAGAGGCAGCATAAATGCAATCCAATAATTGTTCTTAAATATACAAAAAAATATCTAAAAATACTCAGACAAAAATGTGACATTTTATTGATTAATATCTATAAAATAATAATAATGACAAATTGCATATGTATTTTAACGACACAATGGCCTATAAACAACTACTACTCTAAATGATTAGTAGTTGTGTTGTGGGGTTGATAAATGAAATCTTGTCATTTTCTCTGGAATCCTACTACACTGGGGTGCGTTTCCCCTACAACGACATAGCTCACTGCTTAACTACCATAGTATTTTGCATCGTTGAAGTACTTTTTCCGAAAACCGTATTTACGCAAATCTGTCGTTCAACCACGTTGGTTGACATAAATTGACTAAAACTAAAAGACATAAATTACATTTGTATGTATTCAAAATAAAATAAATTTATTTTTTGTTGTAAGATATTGACATGTATGTACTACATGTCAGCTTGCTTATTTTGCTCAAGATAAGGATTTAAGTCCACATGTCGTGCACACAAAAAACTATGCTTCTAACCACAGGTCGCGATCTGTCGTTGCAACCACACAAGTTTGCGATGCTGCTGCGAATGTTCGCTGGACTGATGGTCTCGGGAAACACCGACTGATTGAACTATGTTGATAATGATGGAACTTGCGACCATAATTGGCTAACGATCCTTTTGGGAAACGCACCCTTGGTTGTGCCGAACCTGGGCTACAGGGCTAGCTATCTGTTTAACGCTGTAGATTCAATAGTGTTTTTGTGGCGCTGCTGAATAAATTGTACAGGAAACTGAGAAAACAGGAAAATAAATTAATACATTGCACGTTTGAGAATCGATAATGGAGCCGAACGTCATTTGGTTCTAGTATTTCTTTCTAATGGAATCATTTCTGATTCTCGGTTCCCAACCTTAATTCTGCTTCCAGATGGAACACAGACAGATTTAGACCTCTGGCTTGTTAAATTAACAGTGAGGAGCACCAATCAGAGATAAAGGCCCAGGCTATCAGCAGGCACACTGGCAAACCATCTAGATCTTGAGGGGAAGCACACTTTAAATCAAATAAATAACTATACAAATTCTCATCATAAAAGAGAGATGTGGAAAAGTGGTACGATACAGAAAAAGGTGAACGAGGTATGCTAGAGGAATAGACTAAGACGTGTTGTGACTGATAGAATTACATGAACATATTCCCCCTTGACTTTATGAACTACAAATTATATTACCGCTACATATCTGTCCATTTCCCAGACATTACACCAGAGGGCACAGAATGCGCCCTTAATATGCTAGAGCTTTCCAGCTCTGAACTACGACCACACCTCTTTGTCTATCTCTATACACTGGATTTAAAATGACAGCGGATCCAATCCACCTTAACAAGAGCATCTGATGACATGGGCTGGTGAAGTCTACGAAACAGTGAACCTCTGTTTTATGGTAAAGTGAAGCTCTGGTGTATGAAATTCATACAGACAGTGACATTCAGAGTTTGTTTGTAGCATAGCAGTGCAGATTAAGGTTTTTGGGGCCAGATTTATCCAAAGTGCATGATGAAATTGTTGCACAAGCAATAAATCAGACCCAGAGTGCTGCCAAAAGGGTTATTGTTGTACAATCACATGACTCAACTTGTAGCTGTGGATAATGTGACACAGCAGGAATCTCTGAAACATCTCCAGCCAAAGCAGAACAGAACAAATCATATTTTAGCGTAGGTCATACAACCTATGAGTCACTTTGGTGCACTACTCATACAGTGGAGAATCGGTACATATCAGAAGCTGCTTATCACAAGCTATCCTTGATGCAAGTTCCAGAAATCAGAAGCCTCAAAAGAGAGCTTGTTTAATGTGTGCCGGAATCACGAATCCACACAATGTCCCATTCTGGAGTAAAATATGGAGTGTTAAGACATGCGATAGTTTCATTAGGACAGTTACAGAATCCTAAACCTCATAAACTCCTAACAGTCTGTCAATATGTTATATTTTGGTCTCATTTGTTATTTATCATGTATGTTTATGTTCTGGCGATGTGTGTGTGTGTGCATGTAAGCAACTGAGTGAGAAAGTAAAAGTGTACTTGTTTTTTAAAAAAGATTCATTTCCAAGGCCCGTCATTGCATTAGAAATGACGTAAACGTTGGTGTAAGTTTTTTTTTTTTAAAGTTCTCCTGAAGATCCGTTACCTTCCAAGTAGTGATGGTAACAAAGGCATATTTTCTCCAAACTCTCTCTCTCTCTCTCTTTTTATTAAATGTTTCCTGTGTGCCTGTGTTTGAGTGTGTGCGCGGAGAGAGAGTGTGGTGAAACTCTAATATTCATTGAGTGTGTGCCACTTTGAGATTTGGCGCCGTGGGTTTTGGCAGACCTCCTGCCAGTGGGCATCACCTGAGGGGCAGGGGCTGTTTGCGCCGAGCACCAGCCGTCCCAAGGCCTGGTTTTTAGTAGTGCGGTCAAAGTCCATGACCAGGAACTCGATAGAGATGTCTGGCAGCAACTCAGCTGGTACGTCATAGATGAAGGATTCGTTAAAAACAGGGTTGAGCGTGCACTTCTTCACATGCGTTTTCTTTTTGGCGATGCGCTTGTGGCCATAGAACACATTTAGCTTCACATATGGATCTGGGATAAAAGATAAGACAGATCATTTGATTAGAAAAAAAAATTTAAAATAATATTTAAAAAATACTATAATTTACTATTTAAATAGTATGTCATTTGTTAAATATACAGTCTGTTGGTCAAATGTTTGGGGTCTCTATTACAGAAAATATTTGTATTCAGCTATTTATTAAAATTGACAGTAAAGACATGTATAATGTTAGAAAATAACGTTATATTCTTTATAAAATCCTGAAATGTATACAGTTTCCTTTTTTCCCTGCCAGCTTTTTATTTAAAGTTGCTAGCCACCGCCAGCATTTTTGACCATTTTCACAAAATGTTCATGGCCCCCAAAATATTTTGTTGTATGAATATCTGAACGTATAGCAAAACGAAAGAACAGAGACTCTTGTTTTAATCAAGAAAATGTTTTATTCTAGCTTAATGCAGTATTTATTTTATCAACACGTGAATGTGCGTAAGTTTCATTAAAAAAGATACATTCTGAGCAAAAAGCTGTGAAAATCGTATTTTTGTGAAAGACTTCATCCAGATCATATTCAGAACAATGATAAAAACTTAGATTAAGGAGATCAAGGACCTCATCATCAGCTTTGCCAATGCAGGAGTAAATTACATTTTTAAATTTAAATAGAATTTTTTTTATATTTCACAAAATTACTGAATTTTGATCAAATAAATGCAGCCTTTATTGTCATTTAATACTTACTGACTGATAAAATCTTGCCAACTCACAAAAATGTACAGAGAAATATCTCTCTCTATATATATAAAACTTACTTCCAGACTGCCCAGTGATGTCCAGTTTTGGAAGGTGTTTGGCTTTCAACACCACCACACTGAGTCTGTGGGAAACAGGTTGATAGGACAGAGAGACCAGCAGCTCTCCACGGCTTACACACTGCAGAAATCCAAATACACAGACACAAAGGTCAAATAAATTGCTTATCCCATGCATGGATACATTCATAATTGCAAGACAACCAGCTTACTTATATATAAAGCAATTTAATTATTGCATTTTTTTTGTTGATAAAACAGTTTTAATATTGAGGTGTTAAATCTATTATAATGTATTAGCAAAGTAAAAGATAAGATACATTAAAAAAGTACAAAATGACTGGGCTGATGACTGAATAATTAGTTTTCCGTTTATTTTGGCAGCTCAACTTCTTGAGTTTCGGTTCTGTGCGGAGGCACGAGGAGACTTTCATGTGTGTGCCAACAGTATTGTCTGCGCATCATCTAATCCCACTCAGTGAGCAGGAGGATAAGCACATTTATCAATGACTACAAACTTCAGTAGGAGGATGAGACAGTGATGATTCAGTGCTGAGCTCATAAAAGTGTCAGAATTATAAAAAGAACCCAGCTGAATCAGTCACACAGCGGTAGCATGAATAAAAGGCAGAAAATAATTTTTAAAATTAAACTGAAACGTGCTTAAAGAAAAAGTAATGTATTTAGCTTAAAACCATCAGAAGAATTTGACTTTAATCAGCTTAGTTATTGTTAGATAGGTATGAACTAAACTTCATACATAGAACAGCAATGTTCTACTGTGCGGTAGTTTTAATATTAGCTTGAAATATAGTATCTTTAAACATGTAATGTTACAATATTTAATATAATACAAATGAAAAATGTATTTAAAAAATATATAATTTAACATGTGGTTCTTTTTCATGCAGCACAATTTCAATTCAGAAATAAACAGTTGAACTGAATCTAATAGAATCACAGTCTCTAAATAAAAACTTTCCTGTTGCCTAAACAGTAGAGCATGGCACTAGCAATGCTAAGGTCATGGGTTTAATCAACAACAACAAAAGCATCTGTAAAATGTATAAATATTTTAAATATGAAATATAATAATACAAATATTTCAACTCAAAAACCTTATGAGGAATTAGACTCAAATTAGTGTAGTTATTGTTACATTGAGGGTTTTATTTTTATTTTATTTTATATATAAGCTTAAAATATTACCGGTATGCTATATATGAGGGCAGTCGAGTTTAGTTCCAACCCTAATCAAACACACCTGAACAAGCTAATCAAGGTCTTTAGAGTTACTAGAAAATTGCAGGTAGGTGAGTTTGATCATGGCATAAAAATATATATAAATTTAATTATTTTTAATATATTATGGGAAATATTGAATAAATATTCATACATAACAAATATGAACATATGTATCGTTTCTGGTATGTTCGCTCTCACCTGCATATTTCTCTTCGTGATCTGTTGCGTAATATGTACCCGGCCTGTACTCGGGTCCACACCTGCCAGCGGAACCATCGCCTCCCCAATCACATCATCCCGTGAGAACCGATCAAAGCTCAGCACCAGGAAATGCAAAGTGAGATCTGACAGGGAGCTGTACGGCACGCCATAAAATGTGAAGGTCTCATCAAACGCAGGCTCCAGAGTCTTCCTCAGCACACGAGTCTTAACGCGATGTTTCTTCTCTGGGAGAATGGTCATCTTCACATAGGGGTCTGCGCTGCCCGCCTGGCCTTCCACTGCCGGTAACCCCCGAGCTTCGAGGATGGTGACCACCAAGGCCTTCTTGGGGAAGTTATAGTCGACTGCAATGCTGAGGTCCCCCCGGCTGGGCTCATCGGCAGGAGTGAAGGGTGTAGCCGTGTTGGAAACTGTAGTACTGGAGGGCTGACTGCTGCTTGCAGAGCTGCTTTCCAGACAGCAGTAATCTGCATGCACTGGAAGCTCCCTCTCCAGCTTGGGAACTTCGTGGCCACTTTCCCCAAGCCTCATCTGCATTTGTTTCTCTCCCAGCAGGCCGCTTTCTGCTGCCGAATCCATATCTACCAGCACTGCTGGGCGGCCCTTGCTGTCTTGAGCCCCGTCAGTTGTCTGGGACCTTGCCTGGCGTGCCACCCTAATGATCCTCTTGCTGTTGGTCAGCGCATCAGGGTAGATGCTCATTCCTTTCAGCATGTGAATGAACTTGTACGGCGGGTCTGTGAGAGGGTCATTGTGTTCTGACTGAATGCCATGTAGCTTGTAGTTTGTCCTGTTGTAATGTTTCTGACAGCAAGTCCACAGAAAGATTAACGCAAAGACTGCCACAACTAACACACCAGCACCGATAAACCCCGCCAGCACTGGGGACATGCCTAAAAGAGAAAAACAGATGGAAAATTAAAAAGACTGATATACAGCTTGATCACATACATTTTTCTACATTCACCAACAGTCTAAACATACCTGAAGATGTTCACAAGCTTAAATCGTGAAAAATAAAACAGTCTTTCTTGCTCACGATGGTTAAAGCACAACAGCTCTGAACATACAGACACTGACAAACCCACGGAAGACTTGCTCTAATATCTACTTCATGCCCACGCCACCCGCATGATGCAGAGGAACGCAATCATCCCACACAGAGACAAACCACTCTGTTACAACAAACGATAGCATCCGGTCTCACTGCAACATGGCAATGAAATATTAAATCTGGTTTCATCATTCTGCCTAGGTGTTTTTATGCTTCTGTTCTGTTTAAATGTAATGCCACATTACAGCAACCGTCATTGTCAGTTCCATGTAAATGTCTTTAGAGTAGAATAGAATGTCAGTTGTGTGTGTGTGTGTGTGTGTGTCTATATATATATATTCATATACAGTATAGGCCAAAAGTTTGGACACATTACTATTTGTAATGTTTTTGAAAGAAGTTTCTTCTGCTCATCAAGCCTGCATTTATTTGATCAAAAATGCAGAATTTTTTTTAAAATATTGTGATATATTATTACAATTTAAAATATTTGTTTTTCAATTTATTATACTTTAGATTATCATTTATTTCTGTGATGCAAAGCTGAATTTGCAGGATCATTACTCCAGTCTTGTGAAACTTTTTAAAGATATTAATTCAGCAAGGACATGTTAAATTAATCAAAAGTCAGTAAAAGCAATCTTACAGAAGAGTTGCTGTTCTTTTTAACTTTCAATTTATCAAAAATGTATCAAGGGTTCAACAAAATATTAAGAAGCACAACTATGTTCAAGATCGATACAAAGTTTGAAGGGCAGTTAATTAACTAAGCTTCCTGTCCTTGTGTTGTCAGGACAGTGACATAAATTAAGACAAAGATTGATGACAGCAGAATGGAAACACTCCCTGTGGGAAAAGGTGTTCGTGTGGTTCTTGCTGATATATGGCAATTGTATGATGAGCTGCTCAAACGTGGTTTGACTAACACTGAATCTTTATACAAAATGCTCTATCCAACCCACAATGCAATTTTAGAAGGTCACTGTGACCAACCTTGTGAGATCAGCCATTTTACCGGATGCCTTTCTTTGTGATGAATAAAGACAAAGATTCACAAACGTGTTGAGGCAGCAAAAAAAAAGTCTGTAATCATTACAGCCAAAAAAAAAAAAAAAAACCCTACAGACAAAATTAACAGCACAAGGCAGGCAGAAAGATTTTTTTCCAGCTCCACCCAGTTGTTCCCTCTCCATTACTCTCACCCAACCTCAGACAAAGACCCTCACCCCACTTGCTAGATGATGCAAGGCTAAAAAAAACAGCTGCTCCAATTACCTGGAAAAATCCCATGGGCCATAAATGCCATGAACCAAAAGCGCACACAAACAAAGAGGATAGACACCCACCTCATGTAGCTACATATACATAGTTTCGTTTGAGTTTTAATTAATGCACTGAGAGAAGCAAAGCTTCTGATCTCAAAGACATCTCTGATTAAAATCTTGCTGTACTTCTCAGGATATAAATCAAAATAACATCCCTTTAGAGTCCTGACAGGTGTGTCTAGAATGTGCACACAATAGAGTGATCAAACATCAGAGATGATCTGTCGTGACTCGTGAGTGATGGTAGCATAATGATTTACTCATTGCTACTTAAAACATTACAGATTGGATTGCAGGATGGGGAGACCCTTGATGATTCCTAAAAGAGCCCCTCCCCCCATCAATGCCACAGTAATTAGTGAACTATAAGACACTTTATATGAAAAGCTTCTGCTAAATGACAAAGAAGCTGTCTATAGGTGAAAATGATAGGTTCAATGGTATGTGGTCTGACTTTACCATACCAGGCAGGAAATGGAAATACCCATCTACAACAGCAATACTATCTACAGCAGTGTCAAGCCAACAATTTATCAACACTGACTAAAATTAGTACTAGAATGATGCAGCAAATCATCTAAAAAAAAAAAAAAATCTTGATCTATTTAAAGTCCTATATTAGGGCTATCAACGTTAACGTGCTAACATATATATCGCAATTAAGGCAAATAAATTAGAGAAGTAGGCTATGTGAAGCTGCGACATTAACGTAATCTGCATCATTGCAAATTATGACAAAATGAATTTGTTTAATAAGATAAATGGTGACTGCTTAATTTCACAATAAGCATGCGATTAATCGCGATAAAAAATGTGTATCTATTGACAGCCCTAATATATATATATATATCCTTATATCATATATTATATCACCAAAATACCATTAAGCTGTATTTAGAAAATAGGCTGAATTTCCATTTTCCATGGCAATTTTAGAATATAAATGTTCCATTAAAAAATCCATTGATGTTAGGTTTTGAGATTAAAAAAATCATTTTTAATTAATAAAAAAATAATAAAAGATTACCTGGTTGCATCATACAGTATAAGATCAAATCTAATATTGTATGCATAATACTGTCCTATATTATAAAAGAGGTCTTAGTGTAAAACATGCCCAGCCTACAGTGAGTATAAACTGTGTCTGGAGCATAAACGTCTCTCGGAGACTAAAACCAGATGGAGGTGGGTACTGTGGTGCCAGCTGGTGCTGGCATCAGATCCGAGGACACTCCTTTCCGTCATGCTACACCACACATTTATATTGTATACCATCCTGATTTATAATACTTTATAAATCTGTCTTGTATTTTAAGTGAAAACATTTAAAACAGAAAGTGACAACTTATTTCTACTCAAATATGTCTCCATTCAGATGTAGCATTGAGAAAATCAATTCTGTATATTTTGATTTATACTAATCCTTATTTCATGATCCTTTTAAACCCAACACTAATACTGTCTCTGTTTACACTTAACACCACAAACCTGTAGAACATATACTGATATCAAACTCTCTTTTTACGTCATACAACCGTGGTTTTGCAACCATGATGGGGCCCATAGGGCCATTAAAATAACAAACAGCTATGAAGATTTTAATTCAATGCCTCAACAACTGTTGTTGTTTGGAGATCTTCTCTTCAGAATAGATCTTCTGTTTCTATTCTACGTCTCAGTCTAATTTTAAGAATGTGATTTCTGAAATGTCATATTAGTAAAATCATTTTAACTCCATTGGCATTTTTATAAAACAATTCCAGTTTCCAAGCTCTAAAATATTTTACTGAGTAGAAATTTTAATTAAAGAAATATTTTAAATGTCTTAATCCTTATCCAGTAAATTGTGAACAACTGGAAAAGTCATTGTGGTTTTTAATATAGTGTTGTGGACATTAGATGGTCTTGGAGTCAAAAATGTTGACAACCACCACATCCACATCCAATAGATAGTTTAAGTAATCTAAATTATGGATTATTTAGGGTCAACTGTTCTTATAAGAGGGTTTTTGACAAAATGACTGAAACCAGCATACAAAATCAGCACACATTAGTAGGCTATAACTGTACTTTTGACTCAAAATCTTATAGTTATTGAGATATGAGCCCGTGTGATAACCAGCCCCCATAGCTGGTGATTTTGAGGACACATGGGTGGAGACTGTAATCTCAGCGGTGCGCTTGTGCGTTATTAACAAACAAAGAGCCCTCGGGTCCAGTCCGGAATAGACATCACGTCATTCCTGCTTCAATCTCACTGCGCATCAATCCATTAAAACAATTTAGAATCGTGCGAACGTTCATAAACGCTCGCTTTGTAATGAATCACTAGCTACATGACTGAACAACTTTGATGTCGGTTCTGACTTACCTTTCTAGAAACACACTCCAAAAGTACACCAGATTAGTGCTATCCTAACCAGGTCAGGTGTACCCACAATGCGTAATAATATTCATATCGCAGGCGTGTTGGGGTGGCTCAGGCCTGTGCTATACTCACCGTAGGCTGCGCCTATTTCAGTGATCTCAGCCATTTTGAGGGTTCGACGCGCTGCGATCCGGATAACAGCCGTAGTAGAATAAACAATAGATTTAGACAGTTCTTCGTTTAGATGATATAATGTGGGTGATTCATGGCTACATCTCTACGGTACGTGGTGTCCTCGTATCTGGTCTGGTCCAGGCCGTTGTGGGATGCTGCGCGCTGAAGGATGCTGAGCGTCGGGATGCACTGCGTCAGATGCAGAGTCTGACCGTAAGTACCGCCCACCAGAAGCGCGCATCTCATGGACAGCATCCAACGATCGCACAGTCTTGTATTTTCCAGCGTTTTCATATCCGCAGAGGTACATACAGTATGTTTCTCATAAGACCTTGGTTTATTTTAGTAGCCTACACTGTCTTTAGATTTTATTAAAGAAAAATCTTAACCTTTTTTTGTTTGTTTAAGACCAGCATCCTAGCCTGGTTTAAGGTGGTTGTTATGGTTATGTACTTTGCAAAAATATGTTAAGAGTATTACATGAAATTAGAAAACATAAAACCCATGTCTAAATATCCATTCTTCCCTATTGCATGCAAAAATTAGTATGTTAAATACATTTTTGCAGAGAGATTTTGCCTTTATGATACAGTAGACAGTACACAGATGATCTGTGGAAGGGTTTTGCAAACGGGTTCCCAATTGTGATTGATGAAACGCTAAATAAAATGCTTACTAAAAAAAGATTTCTTTTTTTCTTTTCTTTTTTAATTAAAACCATTAACTGTCATTAGAGAACCATGAACATGTAAATTTGTTCTTAAATTATCAAAAAAAAAAATATCTTAAAATCTCATGGTACATCAATTAAATATTTCAGATATATTCAGATTGGCTGACAATTTTTTTTTTGGCAATCATCTGCTGAGATTGCTGTGAACTCTGCAATCTCCTATCCCGATAGGAGGCCAAAGGGGTGCTTTAAGTTCACTGTAAAAAAAATATTTAGAAAAAAAGTTACCTGGTTGCCTTAAAATTCATTGAAGTTCATTGAAATTAAAATTTTGAGTTAATACAATGAAATGTTTTTGAGATTCGACAACCTTTATTAAAATATTATTAAAAGATTTTGTAAGCATATTGGGTAATTGTGTGTTTTATTTCTGATGACGCAGTGAAACATGCCGAATAGTGCTATTTTCATGATTTATCAAAATTTTAATGTTGTTCAGATACAATAATATTTTGAGTTTCTATTTATTAAAATAATGTCCTTCATTGTATCAACTCAGATTTTTAATTTCAATAAACTCAACATTTTAAGGCAACCAGGTTACTTACTTTTTTAAGTTAAACCAACAAAAACCAACATTTTGTTTTACAGTGTACCAAAAAAGTTGCGATTGTTAATACATTATGCCAGGCCAGGTGTCATATATGTAAGTTTACTTTACCTTATATATATATATATATATATATATATATATATATATATATATATATATATATATATATATATATATATATATATATATATATATATATTATTATTATTATTATTATGTTTTATTGAAGCAATAAGGCACTTGAGTGTGTGGTTTTCTGAATAGTCAAGGCTGAAATAGGGTTGGATCATGGTCCCAGAACACATTTTTGGAGGCCCACCTCAGTGGCAGACCCCTTATACATTATCCTCCAATAAGCAAGTGAGAACGCATATCTTGGTGGTGTTTAGCCTAACAACCCCCTTTTGCCATTAATATGTTCACAATATAGCACAGCATAATCTTTTAATTAAATACAATTCGTAATATAAATGCTTAAACAAGAGTAATGTCACTTAAGTCTGCAGGGCTGTGAATGAGGGAATCTAATATTTGAAATAACCACTAGGTGTCCTCATTCTTGTCTCAGTGTCATGGCTTTTAAAGGCTTGAACTTGTATAGAAGTGTCAAACTGTTATGGCACATTGGTATGGCATCACTTATGTATAGCCTAGCAAATAATCCCACTGTTAACAAAACTTTTATCTCTGTATCACTGAATTATAAACTATCATGGTATTCATTACAAACGGATTGTCATTAAACATGCAGATTCTATGAAATCACTTAATATCATTTAGAATAAATAAACTGTTTTGTAGATAGAGATAGAGAGATACAGCACATTTTCTATCCTTTCTATTAGCTGGTTTTGAATGCATTTGTTCATGGACGTCCTGTCTGCACTCAGCATTCAGATCAGCTGCTACTTTAAGAGCTGTGATAAATCAGTTTGAGTCAGAGTATTAACCCTTAGAGACCCAGTGTAGCAGAATTGCAATGTTTGTATCTAATTTTCACTAAATGTGCATAAAACTACCAAGTGACATAACAGTAGAATAGATATTCAGAAAATGATACATTTGACACAATCGAGGCTAATGAATGGTACAAATCATTAGTATATTCTATACAACAGTTTTTATTAGTTTTTACAAGTGGTATTGAAATTAATACATATTTAAAAAAATAATATTTAAAATATTAAAATGATTAAATATTGACATTTCTTAATTTTTTATGTCTGTAACCTTACTGGTTGTATATATTATTTTTTGAAATACATTTGCGTTATGAATTGTGTTTTAAATTCAAAACATTTACTTAGTGATCTGAATATTTTTTGCAACCCTAAATGCCCAGCGTTGCATTTTTTTTTTTTTCAAATTAAACCAATGAAATTTTGAAATTTTTATAACTAATGGCTTTCAAAAGACATAAGGCTAACAGTCCGCGCAACTACCACTATAACACGCATTCACCCGCTTAAAAAAGTTCATAAAGAGATTGTAAAACTAATCCATATGAATCAAGTGGTTTAGTCCAAATTTTCGGAAGAGCTTCTGTTTATCACAACTGATGTGTGCATTGATGAATGTTTATATGTGAATGAAAGCTTAAACTCAATGTGTTCATCATATAAAGCAACCGTGTCTCTTTAGGAAATTTGGATTAAACCACTCAATTCATATGGATTAGTTTTACAATCTCTTCATGAACTTTTTAAAGCGTCAAATTGGTAGATGCGTAGCTGTCAAGGGAGGTACAGAAATCTCTCAAATATCTTCATTTATGTTTTGAAAATTAAAATTAACAAAAGTCTTACGTGCTTGGAACGACATGAGGGTGAGTAAATGATGACAGAATTTTAATTCTAACCCTAAAAGTATATTAACCGTCATATGTTCAGCTATATGGATCTTTCTCTCACTCTACCTCATCTACAGTACTTCCACCTCTTTTGGAACTCCATTAGTGTGAACTCATCAGTGGGGCCTTTGGTCTGTGTTACCATGACAACTGAGTCAACAGCACCCAAGAGTGGACTAAACACTGGTCAGTTCAGAGGCACTTTGCTGGCCAAGGCTGTGGAAAGACTGTGTGCGTGTGTATGTAGGCATTATGGCTTATGTGTGTATGTGGTTCTATGAGTCACTGTTTGTATGTTTGTGTGTTTGTAGGTATATGTGTCTCTCTGTTCCTCTGTATGTTGTCTTCCCTGTTTTGTAACAGGACATGTGACAGTTGCAGTCTGTGGGTCAGTTGGCAGGTCCGGGGTCAGCGAGGGGCATAGTGTGCAGGACCTCGTCCAGCAGCTGTAGGGCACGGTGTAGATGAACCTCCACCCAGCACGGTGTCTGTTTGATGGTCTGTCGAGGGTAGTCAGGTCCCCAACCCTTTACAAAACTCAGACGCAGGATACACAAACGACGCAGGTCATCAACACCTATTCCAGCTGCAGCCGACAAACCTGTGAAAATGTATAAGGGAGAATCTGTATTACCGGAATTAAGCTACTTTTTGAAAGGTATAATTTCAAGACTAGGGCTGGACACATTACCTGATTTGATTCTGATTCATTTGGGAACATTACTTGGTAGATTACAAAAATAATAATTTGAAGAATTAACACCAGGGTCCAATCTAAGCATTTCTATTGCTTCCACTGAGTCTTTTTGAAAGATGTATTAATAGGACTAGCTCAAGAGGATCAATTGTTTGTGAATCGGACAACACTGGTCATAATGATTCTCTAAAAAGAACCATTTTATAAGAATCATTTGTTCAAACTAGGCATACTTTAAAAGGGATAGTTCACCAAAAAATGAATCAATTATTTCATCATTTACTCGCCCTCGTGTTGTTCCAAACCTGTATGGCTGACTTAGTTTTTGACTCAGTTTTTTTCTTCTGTTGAACACAAAAGAAGATATTTTGAAGAATGTTTGTAACAAAGCAGATAGAACAACCATTCACTACCATAGTATTTTTCCCTACTATGGTAGCGAATGATAGTTCTATCTGCTTGGTGCTTGTGATGATAACTCAATAGAAAGCTGTGTTTTCTTTGCATTATTTTGCTGTACACATGCTTTTCGTCTCATTACGTTCAGGCCGAAAACTTGGGTAAAATATTAGTTCTTTTGCAGTGGGGCTGTAGATTCAACACACAGCTGATGAAAATGGATTCAGCAAAGACTGGCATTTAGAATTGTAACAGAGACTAAAAGAATAAAACAATATTTGTGGGACCAATGACTCACTGATGGCCGGAGCAATTCCTCCAACACTGCCAGGCCCAGGGATGTTCCCAGCTACCGCTGCAGCCTGTGCAGCCGCAGCTGCCTGTGCAGTTGCCGCTTGCTGCTGCATCTGCCTGTGACACTGACGAAGATCAAACACCTGGAGGAATAAAATGGAATGAGTTTACCAGCACATGACAACTGATCCAAATATTTTAGTCCTTTGTTCACACATTATTCTTAATTATATTGTATACAAATCATGTATAGTATTTGTCTATAGTGCTCTGACACAAGCCTGTTCCCCTTCTGGTTTTGATGTCTTCGATTTAATTGCAACAAATAAAGCAGTGCAAAGGTGTGATGTCATTAGAGGAGTACCTTAATGAGGGCTTCTGGGTAGATCTTGTGAACAGCATCCCCTGGCGCTCTCCCCGCCTCCCTGTCCAGGTAGTAACTTTGGACGAAGACAGCATGATCACTAAGGCAACGCATCCACACATCCCCCTCCCCACGGCACTCCAGCTGAACACCTTTACCAATGTGAAGCCTGTTGGGTGGATGTCAGGTTTTCAAGTTTGTAACCTTGTCGACTGCATATGAATAAATGTGCATATCTATTATGTTGAATGATCACTAACCGTGCCCTCTCACTGGCATCAGTTCGGTGAACATTGCTAAGCTGACCCAGGCAAAAGCGATCCCCACCCGAAGGGTCCACATATCCATCCACCGTCACCACAGGACAGTTTGCTAGAACCTTAAACATCTCCCCAACCTGCACATCCATCTCGAAATAAGAGATTGAACACCAGAACTCTGGGCCTGTAGTGTACACACAAAAACACACAGGCTCAACACCGGGTGTTGTTCATGTAGATGTATGCATGTGTGTGTGTGTGTGTGTGTGTGTGTGTGTGTGTGTGTGTGTGTTGGGGGATAGTACCTGGATGGTTGGAGACTGGTTGAGGGTACGAGGCTGGTGTGTGATGCTGAGACCCTAATAACAGTATTTTTTTTTAAAGGAAACAATTAAAAACACAATGGAGATAGTGAGCAGTACACTCACCTAAAGGATTATTAGGGACACCTGTTTAATTTCTCATTAATGCAATTATCTAATCACCCAATCACATGCCAGTTGGTTCAATGCATTTAGGGGTTTGGTCCTGGTTAAGACAATCTCCTGAACTCCAAACTGAATGTCAGAATGGGAAACAAAGTGATTTAAGCAATTTTGAGCGTGGCATGGTTGTTAATGCACAGACGGGCCAGTCTGAGTATTTCACAATCTGCTCAGTTACTGGAATTTTCACGCACAACCATTTCTGGGGTTTACAAAGAATGGTGTGAAAAGGGAAAAACATCCAGTATGCCGCAGTCCTGTGGGCGAAAATGCCTTGTTGATGCTAGATGTCAGAGGAGATTAGGCCGACTGATTCAAGCGGATAGAAGAGCAACTTTGACTGAAATAACCACTCATTACAACTGAGGTATGCAGCAAAGCATTTGTGAAGCCACAACACGCACAACCTTGAGGCGGATGGGCTACATCAGCAGAAGACCCCACCGGGTACCACTCATCTCCACTACAAATAGGAAAAAGAGGCTACAATTTGCACAAGCTCACCAAAATTGGACAGTTGAAGACTGAAAAAATGTTGCCAGGTCTGATTTCTGTTGAGACATTCAGATGGTAGAGACAGAATTTGGCGTAAACAGAATGAGAACATGGGATCCATCATGTATGTTACCTTTGTGCAGGCTGGTGGTGGTGGTGTAATGGTGTGGGGGTTTTCATGGCACACTTTAGGCCCCTTAGTGCCAATTGGGCATTGTTTAAATGCCACTTTATGTCCCTTTATGACCACCGTGTACCCATCCTCAGATGGCTACCTCCAGCAGGATAATGCACCATGTCACAAAGATCAAATAATTTCAAATTGTTTTTTCTTTTTCTAGATCTCAACCCAATAGCATTTTTGCGATGTGGTGGAACGGGAGCTTCGTGCCTTGGATGTGCATCCCACAAATCTCCATAAAGTGCAAGATGCTATCCCATCAATAAGGGTCAACATTTCTAAAGAATACTTTCAGCACCTTGTTGAATCAATGCCACATAGAATTAAGGCAGTTCTGAAGGCGAAAGAAGGTCAAACACAGTATTAGTATGGTGTTCCTAATAATCCTTTAGGTGAGTGTATGTATATATATATATATATATATATATATATATATATATATATATATATATATATATATATATATATATATATATATATTACAGTTATCATTCTTTTATTTTACAAAAAACTGTTGACATGATCAGTATTTACTTACAGAAGTGGCTGGTATGAGGGGGAGGGGCTTGCTGATGATTCCGTCCGTTCTGCTGTGGTCCCGTAGGAGTATAAGAGGCTGTGCTGGTCCCTGTCCAGGTTGTTGCTGAGACATAATGAACAGATTTGATACTGATTTCATATATGAGTCTTTAACTGATAATATTATACAAATTAAACATATACAAATACATACAACTTATAAAGTCTCAATGATAAAATTCAACATGATTTCTGCATGCACTTACTGTGGTAAGAGCCCTGTGTTTGTGTGTGCTTGGAGTTGCTGTATTCGCTCTGACTGACAGAGGGCTGCTGGGGCGAGGGCTGGCTGTGTGTGGGTGCGTGACTGTGTGTTGGGGTGGAAGGTGGAGAGCTGGAAGTCAATACCCGTCCAGCTGGGGAAGCGATCTGCAGAATTCCTTCAGGTCTTTCTACCTGCATGGACAACCTAGAAGTACTCGCTTTTGAAAGAGTTAGACAGAGAAAGAATGAGATCAATGATGCATCAATATCACATTTTACAGATGTGTTAATACGACAAAGAGGCCATGATTTCACTTGTTTGGTAGTAGCTACAAGTAAGGTGCAACCACCAAATGTGTCGCAAAAAACAAGAAAATTATTTTATGCCAGTGTTTAAAATATTATTCATAGTATGTGAATACATGATAATTTACAAAATGTCATTAGTTAACATAAACTAAGAATAAACAATACATCTACAGCATTTTTTTAAATCTCAACACACTTCAGTGGGCCTTTTTAAATATATCATAATGCAATATGTTTTTTGGTTTGATTCATCCTGTTGTATTACAACAAAACATATTTAATAAATGTATTTATTTATTATATATATTTATTTGATTATTCTGCCAACACTGGTTTGCAGTAAAACCCCTAGCCTTGATCAAGCTTTGCTATACTTACAGGGTGGAGAGAGGGGCAGGCTGGGGTAGAGAGTGACCGAGGAAGTTGTCCGCTGGGGCAGCTCTGGGGACATCAGTCTAAGTGGCTGTGGGCTGTAGTGATCTGGAGGATGATGGTCTTGCTGTAAGGCAATACTCGATGGACCCTCCATCTGGATGCAGTCATGTATGTGCTCTTCTTTTATCAGCCTGCCTGAGGGTTGAGATTAAGTGTCAAAACTTCTTTGAGCTCCTCTCCAAACTCCTGTCCGTTAGTCTCTCTTACTGCAAGGCGAGTCCTTGCATGTCTCGATCTGACACATTTTATGGCTGTCTCTGTCTGATTAAAGGTTGGCTGCCAGCAGCATAGCGATCGGGCCGTCAGCGATTAGCCCAAATGAATGTTTGAGACATTCTTTCTTTCACATGAGACAAAAAAATACAAGTGCTAATAGCCGCCACTATTTATTCAGATCTCCGCTCACCTGTGTTTGGCAAACTGAATCCCACTGCAAGATCAGAAGAAAGAAAAAAATAACATTACAGTGCGATATATGTATAATAAAATCACCAAAATATCAACAGGGAATCACTTTCAAGAATACTGCATATTCTATATCAAAAGATTTCCAACTAAAATTGTAACAGAGATGAAAAACATTTAGTAACAAACATACGCACCAATCCCAGGGGACACCACACGCTCATAGTGGTAGGGGTTCACACACACGTTATCGTACTTCAGATCGAACGCATACTGACAGAACTTAACATGCTTGAGTTCATTCTTGTGGAGGTCCGGCCATCGCCACAGACGAGCGTATATGACATGAGGGAAACCCTTCCGCCCAGCCACCTGAGGAGCAATGAAAACACTTGATGTCAACAGTACAGCATTACAGTAGAGTTTAAATCACTCTCACGACTATGACCTTTTTTTAACTTAAATTGTGATATTAATAACAACAACATATTTTAAAGAATTATGAATTTTTCTCAAATCATTTATTGGTTAATATTAAGATGTATATTAGAAATGCGTTACGAACATTTAAAGCTCCACTATGTAATTTTTATGTCTACTAAAGGGTATTCAAAACAAAGGTAGTTTGATGATGCCAAATTTGAGTACAGAATCTTGGGACATGTAGTCTTCACCTCACAGCCAGTGGAAAAGAATCGGGCTAGGACTCAGGCAGAAATCAAGGTCATGGATGTGATTATTAACGTTATTGTAGTATGAAGAAGAGCAGAACCGAGTGTTGTGGAACTGAGCAAGGCCGCGGGTGTGATTGTTGCACAACACACGTCTCACAAGCAACAGGACTTTTTTTTATGACAGGACACAGTCGCAGGTGCCATTTCCACTTTTATGGTCATGAGTATGAGGTAACCTAGCTCTGTTTATTCTATTAGATACATTTGAGTGTTTTTCAAATGATGTTCTGACGTTACTCTGTGCGTTCGCTCAATGGCTGCTGTGACACTTGTTGCACACTGCTAAAAGTAAAGCTTTTCTGCCAAATAAAACCCGGAAACTAATGGTAATGCAGATATGATGCAATTGACAGGTGGAGTCAGACGTCCCAGCTCCTTGGTTAAAATAGCAATCTTCTCACAATTTATAAATAGTTGGGATATTGTAAGAAATCAACTGAACAAAATATATAACACTGGCCTAGTGGTTTTTGGATATTTTACTGCAAAAATCCTACATAGTGTACCTTTAACAAAGAGAAAGATTCTGTTCTGCCTTTTTGTTGATCATTTTACTTTTCTTCTATTTAGTGTAATTTATAATGCGCTAACTGAAACACTCCCTGGACTGCATGCACTGGTAATCGGAGTATCCTCAGTATCATATTCATTCTCCACCCTGTCCCGAGTCTTAACACCGTTCCAAAGAACTATTCAGTTTTCAGAGAAAAATGAATTTGATGATTTTGGCTCATGAGAAAGACATAACTAATGGCTTAGACATAGATGAGTTTGTTACACTTTTTTGCCAAACGAAATAGAAGACTGTTGCTGTAATGTGATGTAAAACACAACTGGAAAATGTGACAATCATGGTCTCTCATCTTTGTTTAACAGACCTTTAAACTTTACGTGAATATTAGGGCTCCAAAATAGTGATTCATGATTCATTTTCAGAATGTCAGGTTTTGAATTTGGGTAACGTTTGCTTCATATTCACTACCGTTCACAAGTTTAGGGTTGGGAAGATTTTTTTTATGTTTTTGAAAGAAGTATCTTATGTTTGCCTAGGCTGCATTTATTTGATAGAAATACAGTAAAAACTAAATGACCCCTAACTTTCAAAAAGCAGTGTATTTATTTTGCTATTAATTATTTTTAATTTTATTAATTTTTAAAGTATTAATTTTCTTTCAAAAATATAGTGATTGAAGTCCCACCCTATGTTTTTTCTTGTTAAAGAAGCAGTTTCACTCGGATATACAGTACGTCACAACAGGGAAGAAAAGACTATCACAATTTCCATTTCATGAAGATATTAAAGATTAAGACCCTTTGTTAAAATTTCACAACACATCCAATCATTACACTAAAAATGAATTGGACATGAGTAATGGATGGATGGATGGATGGATGGATGGATGGATGGGCTGAAAACAGAGATGGTCTACCATGCAAAATGCAGAATATAATCTAGTCACTGACAGCTCACGGTTCAGTCAAGGTCACTTTAAAAGTTTCAAGAGCATGACATCGCACAGAAAGATGTTAGAAGTCAGAGAAAGAGAAGGAACAGAGAAGATAAGAAGTACAGAGAAACTTTTGACCCGTCAGACCATCTTCTCTAAATCATGTGTGAGTGGCAACACACTGTGACCTCATTTGCTATTGGAATGACTTACAATTCTCTACCCAGGAGACTGACCTTCCTGAGCGAGTCAAAGCGGAGACAGTCGGCGCACAGACGGAGACAGAGCTGGTTCACTGCCAACCCCATTACGTTTTACAAACTCACACACAGACAGAGCACCATATTAAACTCTCAGAACCCTCTCATTTTCATAAACATCACATTTCTCTGCTAACAAACCCTAATAGCTGTGCGTGACATGAAACAGAGTTCAGCACACATGCATACGGATGCACGCATACATTCAGAAATTGTTGCATAAATGTCCTACTTGAATACATTGCACTCATGCTTCAAATACTGACACAGTCGTCTCTCCCACATACACAGACTGCGAGACAGACAGGCTTAAGCTTGGCCACGCCCCTTTCCTGTGTTTCAGACAAAACAACCCTTCCTCGCCCTCCACCCGCCTCTCTCCCCGTCTACAGCTGGGGGAAGGGAAAACTTTCTGTCTCATTCTCCACAGGCCTCTCCTCTCTCTAAAATCATGAGCTGACTATTTTGGGAGAAAAGATTTCTTCCATGTTAACATCACTCATACCTCGATCCTCCTCCTCTGATGGTTATAAATGCCGCAGAGGTTAAAGTCTGCCAGACTTTTGGTCTTAAACATGAAAAGTGATCACATTACAAAATGTCATACTGTATTAAGAGCCATTATGATATAATGTGCCTGTTTAATTGTAAGTTCAAGTGTTTATGCATGCTTTTCTCAATTAACTGGCTCTTTAAGTGAATCTATTTCAGTTAATTATGTACTTAAAAATTCATCATAACGTAGATGACACGAGTGCAGTCACTTCTGTACTTCTGGAAGAGGCATGGAACCTCTAGGGAAAATATGGTGTGTCTTTCCCTGTATTTTGACATGTAATTAACGCTGACATGCAGGAGCTTTATTCCATATTGTTTATGTTCAGAATTTATTTGAAGTGGAGAACTGGCCACATACCCTGTTTACACTGTGTCAGTCGTATTCAGAAAAATATTTAACACTAAAATGATTGGGCTTTTCCATAGTAACAGAATATTTATGTGTAAGTTGATATCAACAACCTGGCATACAATATATTACCCAGCTGAAAAGACCAACATTGCTTAGCATGATAGTTTTCTTTAGGTTTCGTTTTAAATTTACAAAAAATAAAATAAAAATTAACATTAAATTAATTTTTATTTCAGTTTTAGTCATTTTAGTAACTTCAGTTCAATTTCTGTTAGTTGGCAATGCAACATTTACAAGTTTTCTATAACCCCCTAATAAAAAAAAACTTGTAATATTTAGGCTCTATGTAATTTTATTTCAGTTTTATTTAAATTACCATAAACTGGCTTATATATGTTGTGTTTTGGATGCTAGTATCTAGCCTGGTATGCTTGTTTCCCACCACAATTCTGAACTAGCTTAACTTGCTTCCTTGGCCAACCAAGCTTCATTAGAAGTCACTGACCAGTTGTAGTGTCATCAGATCATGCAATTGTCATGCAAAAATAATTTTTCACACGTGATTATTGCATTAAAAAACAAGTATGTTGGCTGGTAATGCTCTGACCTGCAAACGTCCATCCAGTGTTCTCTGTATGGTGACGCATTTGCTTGGATGGACTCCATTTGTAGTGATGGCGGTGATGAGAGAGTCAAGCTCATCTCTTTTCTCCTTGAGTTTCTTTACCAGGCTTTCAATGGCACGTTTGGCAAAGCTCTCGTTCTCTCCTCCCTGGCGGTGACACATCAGGCTGTGAACGATGCTTAAACACGCATCACTGCTGCTGGGGGCATTCACAGACATTCTGCTCCCACTATTTTAGAAGAGAAAAAGAAATTGTATGTATGTGGCCTGGACACTTTACCAACCCTTAAAAATGTATTAATGTCATTGCATTGGGTATTAAAACATAAAACTACGCAAAATACAAATAATGCAATTATTTGAATTGTATGCCCATGTATCTATTTAGTATAATTGTAAATAAGTTGATACCCAGAATACATATAGGCTTATGAACTTTTAAAATGAAACAGCAAACCTTTTGTTTTAGACCTCTATGCCTATGTCCATTCAAACTGTACTGTATTTTGTCATAATGTACTGTATTTGTGTATAAAAATATAATAAATAATATAAATGTATAAGTGTATAAATAATTTAAATGTTTTATATTCAAGACTATTGTACAATAAACTATTTTGTTGGGTCACCACTTAGCGACCAAAATTATTCTGTGAAGATAGAACCACTGATCCAATGCAATAAAATTGAAACTTGTCGAAACTTCAAGTGTGGTTAAAATGTCTAAATACTTCTGGTGTCACTAACGTTCGTTCCACATCAATAGTGCAAAATCATGCAAATACAAAAATAACCACTTTTCTCACAACTGAGCATTGCTACGCAGGTGATGTGGAGATGTTCATTTTTTTAGGAAGCATAATAGGATTTTACAAATTATTTTAAATATGTGTCCATATATGTCTATCATCCTGAACTTCAGTGAGGAAACGCCGAACAGTTACTTCCTGAATCATACACTAGTTTATTCGGTTTCATTCTTTCTGCCCACTCAGCCAGATACACAATACACAAACAGCAAAAGCGTGCAAGTTAATATAAAGACTACTTACATGTTATCTGTCACATGTGCTTACTCTTCTGTGTACGTCTGCGCCCGTCTTACTCGCTCACGCGCATAGAGAGAGAGAGAGAGAGAGAGAGAGAGAGAGAGAGAGAGAGAGAGAGAGAGAGAGAGAGAGAGAGAGAGAGAGAGAGAGAGAGAGAGAGGTAACTCCCCTGACAGTCAAACACTGCAGAGCTATTTGTCAAACAAATAAAGCACAATAAAACTGAAATCTGAAACTGAAACAGATCGACACCATTGGCCACAAGAAAATATTTACGAGTAGGCGAATCTAATCATTCAACGCAACACAAGGTGAAATAAGTAAAATAAATATACTTAATTCTGTTAATAATAATAATAATAATAAAAATAATAATAAAATAAAAACTTCTTATGGATTGCTGGTGGTATTGATTAGCAGGCCATGTGTGAACTTTGAAGGAACCAGAGTAAAAAATGATTCTCAGGATTGTATAATGTGTCAAGTTCTAAGATATAATTACATAATATTATTAAAAATGTCTATGCAATATTGTTAAATTTGATATTGGGCACGTTTCGTTTTTCATTCTTACCACGAAAATAATTGATCCATAGTTAAATATAGTTTTTAATCGTTTTCAACCAAGCAAAGGAGAAATAAGCTAATATCGCTTGGAATATCAACATTCATTATTTATTGTAAAATACAAATAAATGCGAATAAAAATTATAAATAAATGTTTATAATATTACTTTAATACTGGATAGAAAAATAGAAAACGGTTAACTTTATACAAAGTATACTAAGTGAATATTATGAGATCTCAATAAAACATTATTTTCTGACACAGATTGTGGCGTCATGTGCAGCTGTGTTATTTTATGTCCGGTGGAGGGCGGTAGAATATTCAGAATCAGCCGGACCGTAACAGCGAGCGTGTGAATCACTGTACCCAAACTCCGCACACCTGGCAGAAAAGTTTAATAACCGACTAAAACTAATAACATTGAGTGCTGCAGTGCGCGTGCTTCGATGCTAACTTCAATGGTGGGAAAGAAAAAAAGCGATGTTACATTTTTTTTATATGTAGCTTATTAAAACATGCTACATTTCTGTTCAAATGTTTGCTAAGTTTTGTTTCATGCAAATGAGTTTTGCTAAACTAGCACAGACCATTTTGGGATGTAGAATTAGGCCTATGTGGGATAAAGATGTCAACACTATGACTTCTCATTCTACTTTTTTTAGCGTATGTTTTGACTGAAAGTCTGAAGTTTACACCGAAAGCTGGATGTGAAAATGAATCCTCTGGAACCCCAAAAGATAATTTTGAACAGCACTTGCACCGTCTCTCTGCATGACCGGTGCGGTTTAGTTTCGCGATCACGATTCTGTTGTCAAAATGTTGTCAAGAAAATATATTTGTTTACAGTGCAGCTGAGTGTCACTGTTGCGTGTTTTAATCCTCTGTATTGTTATTCTCCTCCCTGTAGTTTCACCAGTTTACTGAAGCATCAGCAGACAGATGATGTGATGGACATCACCGCCGCAGTGAAACAGCAGACTGCAGCCTCGCTTGAGAACCAGCGGCTGGCTCTCGAGATGGCCAACAGACCTTCTGTGCTGGCTGCCCTGCATAATGTATCTGTCAGACACATTCTGTTTGACAAAACTATCAGCGCTGGTGATCTCTGACGAAAGACTAAATAGTTTCTGTGGCTCTTCCTCTCTGCAGAACATAAATAATCAACTGTGCAAGGTGAGTGCAAAGGCCAGGCTTGGCCATCCCTTGGGGAGAGGGTGCATGGTGGGATTGCGAGGGGTAACTAGAGGAGGAGGATGCAGAAGAGGGCTGGTCAAAGGATTTTA
This sequence comes from Pseudorasbora parva, assembly GCF_024679245.1. Classification (NCBI taxonomy): domain Eukaryota; kingdom Metazoa; phylum Chordata; class Actinopteri; order Cypriniformes; family Gobionidae; genus Pseudorasbora; species Pseudorasbora parva. The sequence continues at coordinate 21,117,026 of NC_090178.1, read as the reverse complement.
CACAAGGAGAAGTAAGTGACTAAGTAAAAGAGACACCAGCATGACTTTATATCATCGTGTACATGCATGTGTGTTTCTGTGTACAGGCATGAGTAGACAGCATGGTGTTGTCAACACTCTTGGTGTTCAGAGGGTACGTGTTCAGCAGCAGCAGCAGCATGGAGGCATAATTCATTTGACTGGAGCAATGAGAACCAGAGGGGTAGTAGGAGCCATTAGAAGGACAGGTGAGAACAAGGGCTGTGTCCGAAAGCTTAGCCAGTTGACTTGTTGCCTCGCTTCTCTGTCAGGAAGTGACTTGCAAACAAAGGTACATCGTGAAAAATGGACAGGCTTCTGAGGCTAGAAGTTCAAAATCTAAATTGGGAAAAGTTGCATATACTCTCAAACTGTCAAGTGCTCAAGTGTCATGGAATCAAACACACAGTATGGTGGGATATCATAGGCAGCAAGAGATACACCTGTGCTGCCTTCAGTTATTAATCAGATGAAGGTATCTCAGTATAGTATACAGGATGTGACATGAGCGTTGGAATCGGGTATATTTTATTGCTTTATTATTATTGTTTATTTTGCAATGCAAAAGTAAGCTATTTTTTGTGGATGTGTGAGACTTCTGATTCATTAGCTACTATAGGTAAATAACTAGAAAAACAACACAGTGCAGTAAATTGTAAAATTCTTTTTACTACAAGCTAGTGTGATTTATAATTATGAAAATACATAATAAAATGATAACAAATAGAAGTTACACATAGATACATCTACGCTTGCATTACAAATAAGGTGGATAATAATACCTGTATATATGAGCATTCCCATTCATCTCAATACTTGGCTCCGAAATTATGCAACCTGCCACAGGAAAATGACAACCTGAAAATGCAATTACTCCATTTTGCGCTGGAATTGTTAATGTCAGACTGAAATGATTAGGGAATTTATTAGAAATGAACTCTTTCTAAATGTTTGGATTCTTCAGAAGAAAATGCAGAGCGGCAGGTGCCACATTCAGGAACATTCAGTTGCCTCTCTGTAACTGGTTATGCCAAGTTTCTGATCAGGTGTTGTTGATGTGTAAATCTGGGTTGTCATAAGTTAATATTTTGGGTTTATGACTTTATGGGCAGAGTTCTGAAAGGTTTTTTTTAGTGCAGTGTTTTATTAGTACAGTGATTTAAAACAACCTCAAAAGGTCAAGGATAATTTGATTCCTCCATACACTGGTTTAGCAAACTCTTCAGATTTCCATAATGATGTCAGAAGCAATTTCCTGCAGTTAAAAGCAGACAACATTCACTGTTCATTAGTATTGCCTGCATATTCGATTGAATATATACTTGTAATTCCATCTGCTTTTTTGGCTGTTTACACGTTCAGTGTATTCAGGGAGCAACAAGCAAAAGATAAACATAAAATATTACAGCAATTTACCTGGTAATAGAAACACTTAGGACAAATGGGCTCTTAACCATTTCTTTTCAACTATTGCAGATATATTCATTTGATTAATAATTTTTGCTTCTTGAAGTACTAAACCAGATGGCAAATGTTTCTCTCAAAAAGACATTTATTTTTTGTATGAATATCATGTGTATTCTTCTTCCCCTCACTGAAGTGGTGCAGTTAGATCCAATACATGCAAATGTTTTCATTCATAAACCTTCCCTCTGATATTAACTCTAATCCTGTGTGTACAGGTGGTCGTTTTACATCTGTCAGTGGGGCGTATTCAGGGTGCAGCCGGGCTAAGTTCAACAGCCGTCAGGTTCCTTCTCGGGAACAGTTGGATGAACAACTGGATGAGTACATGTCCATGTCCAAGAGCCATCTGGATGCTGAGCTGGATGCATATATGGCTCAGGTTGATTTGAAGGACATGGTGTGATGATCTGAGACCAAAGTTGAGCTCCGCCTCATATTCTTTTGTTTAAACCTAACTAATGGAGCATACAGTCTAACTAACAGATAGACTGCTCTTTACAAGGTTATTTGTCCTTTTTGATCTGAACTAATTGTGTATAGTTTCTGCTTTCCTCAGAGCTCTGCTGATTAGAAACCTCTGACTTCCAGATTGTTACTCTAATTCAACAATTATTATATTTCCTGCAGTCTTACTGAACAAGAAAGAATATAAAGCTTTCCAAAAGCTTGTATCTTGTTTCTGTGAAAATAGCACTTTATTTGTTAAGCAGTTCCATTGAATAATTGCATTGAATGGACAGGAATCACCTCTGTTAAAAATTGCTAGTTAATATTTTATAAGAGCTTTGTAACGAGAAACAAATTTGTTTAATAGCCGACATCCGTTTTTCCATTTTGGTTGTAAACTGTTTCAAGATACATATGAGACAAATAATATGATAAAACTTAATTCAAGCTGACAATCAGACTTTTGGGTATTTGGGTTATAACTGGTTTCAAAGGTTTAGTTCACCTAAAAATGAAAATTACCCCATGATTTACTCACCCTAAAGTCATCCTAAATGCATATGACATTCTTCTTTCAGACAAATAAAATCGGACTTGTATTAAAAATGCCCTGGGTCTTCTAAGCTTTATTATGGCATTGACTTGATGGGTCATTTTTGAAGTCCATAAAAGTGAATCTATACATCATAACTGTTCCACACGGCTTCGGGGGGCCTTCTGAAGCAAAGTGCCGCATTTGTGTAATAAAAATATCCATATTTTTATATATGGATATTTTTCTCAATCCATGTTCCTACACAAACGCTTCGCTTTAAAAGGCTTTTATTAACCGCCCAGAGTCGTGTGGAGCACTTTTATGACAGACAGATGCACTTTTATGGACTTCAAAAAACATTCACTGTGTTATAAAGCTTGGAAGAGCCAGGACATTTTTAATATAACTCAGATTTTATTAGTCTAAAAGAAGAACGTCTTATACACCTAGGATGGCTTGAGGGTGAGTAAATCATGGGATTTTTGGGTGAACCATCCCTTTAAGGAGCTACATGTCAGCCATCTTTTGTTTTTCACAAGGGTTTTGTATCATTCCAATTTAATTACCATATGCAAAATTGTACACATAGATATATAATAATTGATAATGTGTGTTAGAGCTGGTGATTAAAAAGAGAAAAGTTCATGTGGAACTGTTTAAACATTCACCCTGTGGTGATAATTGGTTTTCCTATCCTTTAATAAAAGATGTTTGGAAATTGCTCTCTTTGTCTCGGGCTTCGTTTTTCTTTTTTTTCTTTTTTTCATTTGACTTTTTATAAGTGCTGGTGTACAAAATGCTCTAAAAAAGAAAATAGCAACCCTTCATTTGCATGTCCATGTTTATAACACAATTTGCTTAGTGATTTTTTCTTGTCGTTTCACAGTTATATATGAGCCAAAGCTGATTATTTCTGATGAATGAATCCCAGACCAAGGGTAAGTCATTAATCAAAATACATCTGCTATATCACTAATAGAAAACAATTTCCGTTCTGCTTTCTCTCCTATAGTAGTGATGGACCAATGGAAGACCACAGTTGGTCCAGTCTCCTGTTGCTGCAGAAACAAATGAGTTGGCCTCTCTTTAGAAATCCATTTTCACCAAAACTGTCCTTTTATGCTGTCATTTCGTAAGATGTTTTGAGAATGCTTCAGTTGGATCATGTTTATCCTTTTTCTCATAGTGCGTTGTATCCTGGATTCTAGAAGCATGAGATGACTCAACCTCTGAAACCCACTGCACTTGAACCAATATCCAGAGTTTCTGCCGGTGCCACAGGAGGATAAGTGTTTTCTTTTGCACTCTTGGGACTTCACACAGTTCCAGATAAATGAAAAACACGTATATTTAGTCTCTAGTGAAGATACCCTTGTGAGAAAAAAATTACTCTCATTTTGCATATGCTAGTAAATTATGTTTTTCCAGCAGGGGGTGCTATGTGTTTGTAGTCTTCTTTAATTGAAACATTCCAAATCCCACAAAAGTTGAATTAGTATTTCAGTAGCTTACATGCACCATGGTCCACATTGGCGTTGTCATCTTAAATCAGAATCACATGTGTGACTGCAATTTATGAGATACTAGAGCAAAAAGAATGAGCTATTTATTCCAATTATGCTATAGAAATTGATTAGCGAAGGATCTGCCTCTCCTTGCATCACCACCGCCTCTGAATGTTTGCAGGTGGCAGACCTTCATTCACCACAACCCTTTTATTTTCCTGGTCCCATAGGAATTTAAATCAACCTGTCTTTTAAGCTTGAGCCATCACCTCTGTCTTTGCCCCCCTCACTCCTTCCAAATTGTTTTAAGCTTTTGGCTGAAACGTTGACTATTTGAAGTGTATGTCAGATCAACTGTTCTCTATATCTTTCCTTATCCGTTAGGCTTTGTTCTAACATCCTGACGCACTATGTGGTCCAAAACCAATTTTCTTTGTCAAGCCAGATCTTCTTCTATCAAGCTCAAGCTCACCCTGGGGAGGCTGTCGGTGTTCATTCATGGATTAAGAGTAAATGTACTTTTGTGTGATTTATGCTGCAATCGTAGGTTGGAGGTTTCGAAGCATAATTTGTTGTTGGTTTACATGGTTCTACAATATTAATCATTTTTTTAAATTATTTAGCACAAGTTTTACATTGCCACTCTGGTTTAGAAGAAGAGGGATCATGCAAAGTCAACTGTTTCAGATGACAACAACAACTGTGCATAAATCCCACTGCCATTTAAGACTTACCAAGGTTTACAAATTCAGTAAGTTCTCATCTTGAAACAGGAAAAAGCTATCATGTCAAACCTGTATTGTTTGCTGTCACATCATTTTTTTTTGTTTTGGCAGCATTATGTGTTGGCTCTTGGCAGGAGTCTGTTTGGCTGGTGAGCTGCCACCTTTCTCCCTCCTTCCCTGATCTCTTGTGTTCAGACACTTGGACTGTAAAATGCCACTCTGAGGACCAGAGGAGGGTTGCCATGGCATTCCTGCCAACAGTGCTAAATTCAGCAGGAGATGATGTCAGAGATGAAAGTGGCTTGGTAGAATGACACTGGCTGTCTCCCCTTTGGCCCCCGTGCTATGCAAGGTATGTTCAATGCTGATTTTAATGCAACAGCCCCTGTATAATATTTATGCGCTACTCGCTGAGCAGCGATTTCATTGTTTAAGTGTAAAATTAGTTTTGAGACGGCTGAATAAAGTTAGCAGATCTCATTATAGTTTACTGACACACAGAGAGGAGAGGGCTGAGGTTCATCCACAACCACATTATTATTTTTTTCAGACTTTCTGGATTAGAATCAAAATTTAATGATGTGGGACTCCTGTGAGATGAGCACATATCAAGATGATGTCATGTCTTTGCTTGGCTTATTCTTTCCAGTTTGCAACAACAAAATGTTCTTATATGAAGTCTGATTTGCCCACTTAACATGAGTTTACCGAACATGCCCGTGAAACAAAATTCACCTTTTTCTCAGGCTTTACTGTCAGGACACACCGCAATCATACCTCAACCTTACCAATAAGATAACAAATTGGCTATGGCAAAGATTGAATAGGAGCAATGATAACAATCATTAATAGTTTTGTTTTCTTTTACGTTTTACATTTTTAGAAATGCCAAATTCACCCAATACCATGCGCAAAGTAAGCCACTAGTGTTGGCTTTAAAAAAAAGCAGCACATCTAAAGAAGTAGGTTAGTTTTTCAGAATGTCTCTCTAAGACATTCAGACTCTGTGCTGACCACATCAGTGCTGCAGGGAGAAAGATGTGAGAGCTGCAATCAACTGTAAACAGCCTTTTTGGGAACACCTACAGGTAAAATTGCCCCTTTTCTCCACATCAGAAAGGTTGCCAGTGCTTCCTGGCCTTTTAACTTTACTGGGGCTGATTTCGAAAGAGCATGCTACACTTACGTTACTTTATATGGCAGAAATGGTAAGGGGAGTATGCTAGAATGCCAAAAGAAATCATGATTCATCAATAAGTTCACACTATCTGTGGTTTGCATAATATTTGCGATAATAGTTAGAACCAACTGAAATCACATGGTTCTAGTGGCCCTAGGAGCAAGTAATTTGTTGAAATGAGAGGTTTGAATCACAATTATGTGTAGTTTTGTTCTATAAAAAAATATTAAAATGGTGGAAAAAAATATTATTTGTGGGCACATGGTGCACTCTCAATTAAAAAAATTTAACTCCAGAAACATCAAACAATAGAACTAGGGTTAGAACAAAAGTTAATCTGTTGATTAGATCCCCCACCCCTCAAGACGAAGAGTTAGTGGATATAAGATATGCATAATTTGCTTAATAATGTGCTAACCTGGATCTCCTCCTCCAATAGTTCTTTATCTGAAAACAGTACTTGGATGGAAGTTGATCACAAAGCACCCCCCACCCCCCGGAATGTCATTCCATGGTAACAGAATAGACTATAATTAAATGGTACTTCTCGATAATTGACATGCTGTAGAGTCATTTTCAAATGTTTGTGCTAAAGACTGCTTTTGCTCATTAGCCATCCAGGCAAGTCATGCTGTTTGAAAAAGAAATATCATTCATTAGCCTTTTTTGAGTAAAGCAGATCTGATTAACATACTAGGGTTCAGAGTCAGACTAGGGTTAGACTTTGTGCTGATGAAATTAAAAACCGAAATTTTCTAGACTATGCTTTGCTAAACTATTTGATTCACATCAGTGTATGTAAAACTCACTCTTTACATGCACTTGTGTGTTTATGCACAGTGTTTATGCTTTTTATAATTTTTTCCTATATGCCCACATGCTTGTCCAGCTGGCCAGCTTATCATCTCCAAAATGAGAGAGTAAGTGTGTGCTGGGAGCCAGTGTCCTGCTTTCAGAACCAGCAATGATTGCATTTTATGGTGAGTTTTCACAATGAAAAGTAAAAGTACAGCTCTTTGGTGAATGTGTTTGAAACATTTGTCAGCCCTTCGTTGCCCATCAGTTACTGCTTCCTGTCTGCTGTGTGTTAGACTGAACAATCTCATTTTCCCTGCCTTTTTCTTAAATAAAGTTTGCTTATAAAGAATGAAATATGGAGATAGAGATTGTTGGGAGAGAGAACGAGATAGAGACACTATTGTGTTGCATCCTGTTTTGGTAATTCTATCCATCTGTCCGTACTGGGGCTCTCTGAAGGGGGGTGAAGGACAAATCTACAACTGACTGAACACTGATCCCAGTTCAGTTTGTATCTTTCTTGTTAAACATCTCCTAAAGCAGTGTTTTGTAACCTTTTTCATTTTATGTAGCCCCATCTGTAATACTCTCGTACCTCTTCATTGATTTCGACCAGAATTGTTTTCTTTTAAATTAATATTATACTGCATATATTATATAGCAATATCATTAATATAGCAAGTCACTTTTAAACGTAAGATTCAATATATCAAGACCCAATATATAACACCCCTATTGTTTTCTTTATAATATTATAGGTATTATTAACAATAAATTATTGGATATTATTGTGCATGCTCATTTCATTTGGAAAAAAATAAAGATTAATATAAGTTAATCTTTAGGAACCCTAATAATTAAATAGTGATATTTATCCAATCTTTATCTGCCATTTATTGATTAGATTTTTAATAATGCTTTCCAATTTAAATAGATTCAATGCTTTCCAACTTAAATAGAAACTGGAAAATCATATTAATCTTTATAAATACAAATATTTCTTGTGTAGGTTTAACACTGGAAAACTGCAGTCATTCCAGTTAGTCTTTTAAACCTCCTAAGGTGTGTGTACTCCTGGTTTCGATCACTGCCATAAAGAATTATACCCCCCATTTAATTTATTTATTTCTACATAACAATGTAAATAATTTAAAACAAAAAAGAAAGGTGAAAGAGATGTGATCTATAACAGCTTACCCGTCTGCAAAAGGCATATCATACCACAATGCTTATGGCTTATTTGGACATTCCTTGAAAAAAAATTTTTTTTGTAATGGGCTGGCTTTGAATATAAATGTCAGATTTGTGCTGGAATGTCCCGTGGTGCTCAGAAAAAGAATCTCTCATAACGCACACACACACACACGTGCATGCACACTGTCAGCTTACAGAACCAAAGAGACACTTTGTAGCTCCACAGACAAACAAACCACTAAAGGAGGTTTAGTAGAGGTTGAACTCAAAATCTGTGGCGAGCAGATAGAGCTTGTCCTGACCCATAGAGGTCAGATCATGCTTGGCAGCTGGAAACGGCTCTGAACTGCCTCTCATGGGGGTTACGTACCTCTTCAACAAATGACAGTGAGGAGATATCAGTTCACAACAGCGTTTAAACCTTTGTAACCTCACTGGTGTGGCCATGTCCACCACCACTTTCAGCACTGTATTCCCCCTAAGGTCTATCTTTCTGAAACGACACACTACACTTCTCAAGAAATGTGGTAATACTTTACAGTAAGGTTCTATAAGTGTCATTTTAACAATGAACAATTGTTTGTTAAAAATTGTTGTTGACCATTGAATCTAATTGTGCATTATTGTCAACATGAGATGCTAATGGCACCACAACGACATGCACATTTCATTCATGCATATTTCACCATAAATCAAAATTGGGCACTGAATGGATTATTATTTTTAAAGAAGCGTTTTATCTCATCAAGTTAACTTTTATTATTAAATGTTTACTCTGTGTTTAATGTTATGTCTACTGTCCCCCCCCCCACACACACACACATTTCAATACCAGCAGGAGATAACAAGGTCATGCTATCTAGCCAAATAATGACCTCTTGTTTCTTATAGGTAATATTCAGCTATGGTTACTTAATGTACGTAGAAGCTAATGGATTTTGATGTTATTGATTTTTCTCTGACTTGAAATTAGAGGAGTGTTTTTTTTTTTAATAGCTGGGACTATTTGGAAGTGCTTTCTGTCCAAATGGTGAACCTTTACCCTGAGAAGATGCATTAAAACATCAGCGCTGATTTTCTCTCTCTCTCTCTCTCTCTCTCTCTCTCTCTCTCTCTCTCTCTCTCTCTCTCTCTCTCTCTCTCTCTCTCTCTCTCTCTCTCTCTCTCTCTCTCTCTCTCTCTCTCTCTCTCTCTCTCTCTCTCTCTCTCTCTCTCTCTCTCTCTCTCTCTCTCTCTCTTCCGGCAGTAACTGCAGCTGAGAGGCATTAATACCCTCAGAATCCTGGATCATGGCAGAGAATGTAGTTCGACACAGAGATGAGGTGGAGCTCTCTGTGAGGTAATGTGATTTGAGAAAACCACTGCTGCTCTTGGCACTCTGACTGACACAGTCAGCCTGTGGGGATGAGTTTCACAAAGGAAAGGATGTGTTTTGTTCTGCACTGAGTGGACTGTCACAGGTTTGTACCGGCTCATGTTGAGGAGACCAGAAGACACCATGTATAAAAGGTAAGTTTTCTGTTTAGTTGTGTTAGAAATTTAAGTTGACTTTTTTCCACAATATATGATTTGTCATTAAATTTAGGTTAGTGGTTCTCAACTGGTTTTTGGTCAGTGCTGGACAACCCACTACAATGTGAAACCTGTAACCAGAATTATATTATTATATTTTTTCTTACACCCTAGTCTTTCACCTTAGTTAGTTTTTAAGGATAAGGGCATGTCACTCAACCTGTCTATTGGCATTTGATTAATTTGGTTAGCTTCTGCCAAGTGACAGATGAATTTTTGTCAAAATATCAAGGAATTAGAAACAAACCTTTGCTGTGAACAACAGAAATTTGAAGCTATCAAAAGCTATTTCAAAATATATAGTTACTTGAACTGTATTATTATTGTCCTTTAATGCTTTTTTTCTCAGATTTTTTTTTCAACCCACTATTTGAGAACAACTGCTACAGATTTTATGTAAATTATTTTAATCTGTTCTCAAACAAAAAGCAAAGGCATTATGTATTTTTTGCTGTGATTCAGGTGTTCCTGTCATATTTAGAGTTTTTTTTTTACCTCCTTGTACTGCTTTGAAAAAAAAATGGAAAAAAATGTGATAGTTATAACTATTATAATTTCTACACATGCTAATACATTTTTAATAATTATTTTATAAATGAACATGAACGATATATTTAAAACTGAAAATTAACCTATATTTATAAATTATGTTAAAATTGTTATTGATAGTTGATAGTTACTATATTGAGATCTTATTGAAAAGTGTTACTGGCTATCTTTTAGCAATGACTGTTGCTTGGTTGGCGCAAGACAACCCTAAAGTACAATATTCAAAAACTTTTCATATTTGCTCATGGCTGCTCAGTTCTGCAACCGGGTTTGTATAAGCTAAACACCTGAGTTATACAGAATTTAACAAAATGACATATGTTGGCTAAAATTCATCTCTCACTAGGTAGAAGATAATCTACCAAAATAATCAAACAGCAACACAAACAGGTTGCGTTATATGAAATGTCCTTGAAAAGTGAGGTGAAAGACCAGAACAAAACAGTAAAGTTTTCTTAAAAATAAAATTAGTACATCTATCTGAAAATACGATTAGTACATTTGGAAATAGGTTACAAACCCAGGTGCCTTTCAGATTTATTTGACTTATTATTTGACAACTAAGGAATATCCCAAATTCAGTATATCAGAAAATTAGAATATTACTTAAGACCAATACAAAGAAAGGATTTTAAGAAATCTTGGCCAACTGAAAAGTGTGAACATGAAAAGTATGAGCATGTACAGCGCTCAATACTTAGTTGGGGCTCCTTTTGCCTAAATTACTGCAGCAATGCGGCGTGCCATGGAGTCGATCAGTCTGTGGCACTGCTCAGGTGTTATGAGAGCCCAGGTTGCTTTTCAGCTCTTCTGCATTGTTGGGTCTGGCATATCACATCTTCGTCTTCACAATACCCCATAGATTTTCTATGGGCTTAAGGTCAGGCGAGTTTGCTGGCCAATTAAGAACAGGGATACCATGGTTCTTAAACCAGGTACTGGTTGCTTTGCAGAGGTGGAAAGAGTAACAAAATATTCTACTCAAGTAAACGTACTGTTACTTCAATGAAATTTTACTTAAGTACAAGTAAATTACTGGTCTAAAAATGTACTCAAGTAAAAGTAAAAAGTAGCTCATTTAAAATGTTCCTTAGAGTAAAAGTTACTCAGTTACTTTTTTTAACAGTGGAGGTGGGGGAAGGGGGTAGAAAAAATGCTTTATTATAACAAACTTAAAACTATTTGTTTGTTTTGTATTAATACAAATTTTCAATTAAACGTGACTAATAAACTAAATTCAATAAATGAAATTCATGAAATGCTGTTTCATGCATACTGAGCTTTTTGCACTGTTAAAGACCTGGATTCCCATCCTAAACATAGACAAAGTTTCAAAAACTAAGTTGGACGTTTGATAGAGTATTTCTGTGTCAAAAATACTCCTTCCGGTTTCTCACAAGTTTCGGAGAGTTTTTTTCGAGTATGGGTCCGCTTGACGTCGATAGAGCGGAAGGTCCTTGTATGGGCGGTACAGGCTCTTCTCCCGGAAGGGTGCGCGCGCGCGTGACTAGAGCGAGATAGGAAATGCACGCCCATAAACACTGCTCTCAGGTGCAGATCCACTCGTCCGTGCAACATGTCTGTCGCGCCGCGCTCCACTTTATTCCTATGGGTGACATCAAGCGACTTCAACGCTTCAGCACAGCATTCCGGGAAGGCAGCGCTGCATTTGAACCGATTTGAACGCAGAAATGACAGGAAGCTTCACAACATCACGTTACAGTCGTGTCGCAAAAGTGGATCTCCACGGTCACTGCTGTCACAGGAAATCACGAAATCAACAGTTACCAAAGAAGTGGTCCCAGCGATAAAGGTTCACAGTCCTGCTTTGGAAACAGGCGGTGAGTAAAACTGCTTCAAATATCTTAGTTGTTGGCTATCGTTGCGTAAGTAAACAACACGATCGTGTATAACGTTAGTTAATTTATCAATGGAGCATGCGATCTATGGTGTGTGTTTAAACATTTACATTTGTTTAGCTGACCACTATAGGTGTCAGTTTGTTTATTGTAAAACCACCCAAACATAAACCTAGCGTTCTCACAAAGCGTGCTTCGTCATTCAAATGCGCTAACGGTTACTCCATTGCTGTTCTATGTATAACGTTACACTAGTCTGACGTGCAAAACCGTTTTGCTTGCTACTTCTAAGGTTTAGTCGTATACTATAGTCCATAAACTGAATCATGTCCTCATAAACCACGAGTAAGCACACACAAATGTTGACAGGCCACTAAAATACTAGGGGTGTCAACAATAATCGATTCGGCGATGCATCGCGATGCGGGGCATGAACGATTCAGCATCGATGCGGCAAAGTGCCATAATCGATTATGTGCAATTCACCTTTATTCCACAAGGTGGCAATGTCTGATACCCAATGATGAAGTGACGTTTCACTCATAGTTACCGCTAACAGAAAACGAAACAATAATTATAATCTGCAAAACTTGAAATGGGTTAGTGATTTACTTCAGAGAGCAAGTACTAAACACAATCATATGTTAGTGTCACTGTCTCTTGATGATGGATGTGGTCAAGAAGCTGTCAGTGATCAAAATATTGATTTTGAAGACGTTGAAAATGAGTTTGGAGAATATGCTGGAGATCGCGGATATGACGCAGATGCTGAATCTACTGGTAAACTCTGACGAGGTCATATGATGATGGTATTAAACATCTGCTCAAACTGAATCCTTCCAAGCTCCAAAAGGTAACGAAATGGGTTTTATTTTATTCTTCTGTAGCTGTTACTCTAAAATCAGGAGTTTTATATATTATCACGACAGGTAGAGGTCTATCCATGTTAAATATAGATCCATGTTAAATTTAAGGGTTAATTGCATTTTATTTAATTTTATTTAATTACATTTTATTTAATAACTTTTATGTCAAATAGGCTTGGGCGGTATCCAAATTTTGATACCGTCAAACTTCCCCCCAATTTTACCTCGGTATACGGTATTACCGTGAATAATTAAAACATTATGATGTAAGGCTCAGACAGCGTCAACAAACTGTTGGCTTGGCTTATATATATATATATATATATATATATATATATATATATATATATATATATATATATATATATATATATATATATATATATAGGCCTATATTTTTATTTTATTTTTTACATTTGAGCCCCTGCCCCTGAGAAACTCTGCACGTTTTATGCTTACCGTTATGAGACAATTGTCAGACAATTGACTTTTTTTTTTGTGAGTCCCATGTCCACTTGATTTTTGTGGAGTTCATGCTTATTGCTTACATTGCCAGCTGTGTGACAAAAGGCTTCGGCAATATTACAGCATAGTCCGAGGGTGCGCTCGGTTTTTCATCCACGCAGCAGTGAGTGGATGGTGGTTTCGGATATGCGCCCTTAGGTTCAAGGTATTTCCATCTCTCGCGGTCATCTTTTTGTTGCACAATTTGCAAATTGCCTCGTCTGTATTTACCGTCAAAACCCAAAATACTTCCAAACTGCAGAAGTTTCGAGACCGAATAACTCAGTGCCCGACTCGCCGTCTTTTCCCCTCTCTCTCTCTCTCATCCACGCTGTCACAACAACGCATACACATATTTAGGCATTTAACAAATAAATAGTATTTAATATGTAAATAGTTTAATTAGTTCAACTTATTAAATATTTAATAATTAATTGTTGATCAGCAATATGTAAGTTGATCTGTTTTTTTTTTTGACGGTTTGACGGTATTGAAACTGATACCGTTGCTATTTTTAGATCCCGCGGTATACCATTTTACCGTATTACCGCCCAAGCCTAATGTCAAAGATACAGGAGACACATAGCAGCCAATACAATCTGTTGTTTAATATCTGCTTGTATTGCCTCATGACTGATGAAAAATTTGCTTTGTGTGCAGTAGAATTTTGATGCATCACAATGCATCGTAGAATCGAATTGAATCGAATCGTTACCTGGTGAATCGTAATCGAATCGAATCGTGAAGGCAGTGCCAATGCACACCCCTACTAAATACAGTACATACCACAGAGACGGACGTCCTGCTGTTGTTGCTTCTCCTGTTCAATTTATTTCAGCCTCCGGATCTGATTCTGGATCATATCTGTATTAGTTGAATCTGATTGATAGCCATGGTTTATTTAGGGTAGCGTTTTCTTCTCCACGCTTGAGGACGTCATCGCTTTGTGTGTGCTCGTCATTCTTTAGCTCCGCCCACACGATACGCCTCCAGGCGGTCGTTTTTTTCCGGAAAAGACTCGGTACAGCCTATATTTCTTTTATAAATATAATAAAACTAAAGACTTTTCGGAGATATGAAGGATGCAGTACTACTCTATAGGTACTCAAGATTGACATGAGATTGACTGAGTGTTTCCCCTTTTCACAATATTAAAATTTTCTGAAATACTGAATTTGGGATGTTCCTTAGTTGTCAGTTATAATCATAAAAATTAAAATAAATAAACATTTGAAATATATCAGTCTATGTTTTATGAATAAATATAATATAAAAGTTTCACTTTTTGAATGGAATTAGTGAAATAAATCAACTTTCTGATGATATTCTAATTATATGACCAGCACCTGTATACCTTTCAATACAAATTTGTTCCCTTTACCTATTAATTTTTGTTGTTGTTGTCAAAGTACAAAAATCATACTAAAGTGAAAGAATCAAGTTTTCTTAGTATATTTAAGTTAAATAATTAACCCAAATATAGATCGTATGGGTCAGTAAAATGCAAATAAAATAAAATAAAATAAACTTTCAATGCTCTACTTTTTTATTCTGTATATATTTGAACCTTATATGATAAACCTGTGTTTGCAGTGTTCCTGATCAGTTGGAAGCGTGAGCTGCGGTGATATGAGTATGTTGCTCTGGTTCGGTGAAGGCAGACCGTTTTTGCTGCTTTTGCTGCTGCTGTGCTGTGGGACACTTCTGACATGGACCAAGACCAGCAGACACCAAGGGTTTCGCACACCCACACACATCCACTCGGATGACATCATACTGGCTGTCATACTCCCTCAACACAATACATCGTACCCCTGGGCATGGCCCCGCGTGGGACCCGCTCTGGACAGAGCCATCGCTCGCGTCAATGCCGACCCCACTCTGCTGCCCCGGCACCACCTCCGCCACATCTTTGCAAACAGCGAGAATAGGGACGGTATCTGTTCCGAGTCCATCGCTCCCCTCATGGCCGTGGACCTGAAGTTCGAACACAACCCGTGGGCCTTCATAGGACCCGGCTGCGACTATACCTCCTCCCCAGTTGGGCTGTTCACTACTCATTGGGGCCTCCCCATGATTACGGCAGGGGCCCCTGCTGTAGCTTTCCTTCACATGGAAATGTACACCTCCATCACCAACACAGGCCCCACACACAAGAAACTAGGTGAGTACGCGCTCCACCTCTACAGGCATTTCGGGTGGCACCAACACACCCTGCTGATGTTCAGTGACACCAAAATGGGTGAAAGGGCATGCTACTTTGCCCTGGAGGGGCTTTATACAGAGATGCATGAGGACAACATCACAACAATGGACCTGATATTTGAGGAGAACAAAGGGCCTGTTAACTATTCTGAACTCCTACACAAGATCAAAGATGATGGAAGAGGTGAGTGGGTCATTTTATTTTTCACTAGAACAGTCTGCTTCTAATTGACCTATCACTAAGCCCCTCCCCTTGAATGGAGATAAGCCAATGGCTGTTGAGTATTAGTTGCACAGGGTCCCGCACTTGGACATCTTAATTTTCAGTGCCATAGAGAAATATCAGAAGATCTGAAGCTCTCATTGATCTGGTGTTTATGCTACAAAAATGGTAAAACTATGTGAGGATTTCCTGGTAGTCATACTCTCATTAAATTACGATTAAAGTCCATGCTAATTATATTTATATAATATTCCATATTAAACTGGTTAAATGTGAATTAATTTAATCTTACCCTATGGTACATGAACTATGTTGATCCTGGATGTTGAGGCTTCTCCTGCTTAAATTCTATTCTATAAACCCTTGCTTCCAAATTAATCTTTTGCCCACCATATTTATTTAAAAATATATATATATACTTCCATGGCATATTTGAGTCGCACTTGAATGCTCCCCAATAAGACGTCGTCCTTTTGTGTCCAAAAACATCTTGGGACAAGGTTTTCACACTGAAAGCTGTTAGCAACAGTAACTAAGGTGGGCAGGGCATACTGATGGGTCAATTGGGCATCTGTCCTCATGTTAATAAGTGTCCAGTGCTTCTGAGATGTTCATGTCATTCTATTGGCATAATTTTATATGTTTGACATGTTGTTTCCATACCAACTGGTTCTTAGACGTGCCATTGAGGTTATAGGTCAAATTTGTGACTTGCAAATGAGAAAAGACCCTTACCACGAGCCCATAATAATAGCAGTTCCACAATACTGAGTTTCAAGAGTACATAAGAGTCATATAGAAGCTACAGTTGCAAGAAAAAATATGTGAACCACTTGCAGAATCTTTGAAAATGTGAATCCTTTTAAATGAGAGACCATAAAATGCGTTATTTTTTTATTTAGTGCTGTCCTGAATAAGATATTTTACATAAATGTTTAAATATAGTCCACAAAACAAAAAATATCCATTCAAAAGTTTTATGAACCATTGATTCTCAATACTGTGTCATTATCTGGATGATCAACAGCTGTTTTATTTGTTTTGTGATGGTCTTCAATCGTTAAAAAAAAATCGTACAGTCATTGCTGGAAAGGGTTCAAATATGAAAAAAAAATGCTGGAAAACTGAAGAATATGCAGGATATGGAGGATTTTTCTGGAGAACATTGGGAGGTTTAACTGCTCAGGACAAACAAGGGACTCGAGAACAACCATCACAAAACAAATAAAACAGCCGTGGATCATCCAGGGAACGACGACAATCAATGTTTCATAAACGTTTGAACGTGGTCATTTTTATAAATTCAGGATTTTTTTTTGTCTTGGACTATATTTAAAAAAAAATATGTAAAATATCTTATTCAGGACAGTACTAAATAAAAAACAACATGTATTTTGTATGATCTCTCTTATTTAGTTAAAATTATTCCCATTTTTACATATTCTGCAAGCGGTTTACATACCTTTTCTTGCATTTGTATAACTGGGTATAATTGCATAATGGCAGAAAAAAAATGTTTTCTGGTAAAAAGTTTTGGCTTTCATGTTTTTTTTTTTTGGGGTTGGCTCAGATAGAATCTGCATTATAGGTCATGAAATATAATTTTTATTAACTGCATTCAAGTGCTTACAGAAAAGAATGGTCTCAGTATATCAAGTCAATTCCAGAAACGTTTTCCACCACCAAGGAACAGTGAGTGTGAATGTTCTATTGAGTGACCTTGTTGCCTATCTGTGTAGTCATATTCTGAGCTTGATTTGTGCTGCACTCTATGATTCAGACTGAAATGCCTCAAGAGGTGCTGCTCAAGACCGTTAATTGTTTACAATGATTGAAGGAGATTGTAGAGAGATGAGAGACAGCAGGAAATGTAGAGTGTGATGTCATTGTTAATTTGCCTCTTCCCTATGCTTTAGAACAACCATGATTGAACTACAGAATGACAGTATGGAACAGTAATCGACTAAATCATTTTTTTTTTTTCGTTCATAAAACAATATGCATGATACAGCTCAATATGTCAACAACAGGAGATTCAGTTTTATAGTAACAGTGATGTGCATCAAAAAATATTGCTCATAGTCCGTGTTTTGACTTTGGCATCAGATTATTAGTTCTTCCGGAAAGGGGAACTCGGGAAACCTGTATCTATAAGTTTTTAATGGGTAAAATGTACTTTAAACCTTTTTTCAGGTCCCAAAGGAGTATAAAACTGTCAACCAAACAACATTTATTAACAGAGGTTATGACCCCTGTAAGCATGCAAGACATTTTCGCACACGCTATCTGATCTCTTGGCATTTCCTGCAAAAACAGAGTTTGTACTCAATCAGTGAGTAACTGGAATATTTAATGGTTCATCATTAGTCACTGAATGCTCTGTGACTCTCAATGAACGGCTAGTGAGAAATGTGTTAGTACAACATTACAAAGTCAGATGAATGAAGCAGGTGGGGGCTGCGTGTATGTTATAAAACCCTTTGAAGTTTCACAATCCTGTAAGCCCATCCGTATGTGTTTTCAGAAGATGGTATCAGCAATATCCCTTTTTACGATCATCCATAAAGTGAAAAATACAATCAGCCTCATCATGATATAAAACATCCTGCTTGTAAAATACCAGCAATAAAGTCAACAAAAATAGTTTGCTCTTTTGGAGGACAAACAAAAGCCGGAGCAATCACAAAGGGGGTCAGTTCAGAGTCATACAGTCAAACCAAAATGTATTCAGACACCTTCAACATTTTCTCACATTATGACAGTTTATTCGCTATATTTTAGAAAATGGTAATAAAATATGACAAGAACACAAAGTTAAACTGTGTCAGAACAAATTAATTTTGATAAAGTCAGATAACTTTGATGGAAAGGTATGTAATGGATTACAATCAACCAATCAGCTGTTCAATTTAAGGACCAATTAGATCATAGCAATTTAGGTCTACAAAATGAAGCATTGCTTGGTAATTAGTTGAGTCTGTGGTATAAACGGTCGCATTAGCATGTCAGGTCAAAGGGTCTGAATAAATTTGGTCCCAAATGTGTATACATTTCACTGGTAATCCACTGTATGAATTTTCTTTGGATATAACATGTCACAGTTAACTTTATTTTGGTATCCTCACTTACATAAATTAACTATAGTGCCCTGCACTCATTAGTAAAAAAAAAAAAAAAATCTGGTGTCTTAATCATTTTTGGTTTGACACATTGTCATCTAACTCTCACTTAAATTTATCTTTAATAACACTTGATAGTTCAAATACACTTACACTTTAATTACACGTATATTTGTATTTATATATTTTGACAAAAGACTATAGAATTGGCCATTTATTGGTTATCAGCCATAACATAAAAATGACTTTTAACTTATCATTTCTGTCAGATTTTTGATATCAGTGCATCCCTAAGTGAGGTTTTTGCGACAGATGACAGGGGAATGTTTTTGTATGCAGAAATGTTTTGGGGTCTCTCTGGCAGTGAGAGGAAGTGATTACCTGTAGTCACCTGTGGAGCTGTAACCTTTTACGTAGACCTCGGAAGAGCAGGAATGCTCTTCCTCACCTCCTGCCTCTTTCCTCTCAACGCTGTAAAAACATCCTCATATCATCAGCAGCAGGAAGACAACACATGGAGACGCACTGCCTCCTGTGAGATTGGAATCTCTAATGTATTCCTGCTCTTCTGCTGGAGTTTTCCATGTGAGTGCTCTTTCGTTTGGAGATTCTAAATGCTTGTCTCTTTAAAGTGCAGTTTTAGATTTGTAAAACTGAGATCATACAGTGCATATTATGGAAAAGACTGGAAGACACACAGCTCAAAAATGAAGATGAAAGTGGACTTAAATTTAGTTGGAGATTGGTTCATAATTAGAATAGTCGGTGCTATGAAAATATATATTTTTTAATATTAGTATTTAGTCGCATCATTACACAAACACATTGACAAATGCACACATTCATAACACTTCTCATTCTCTCTATAGTGCAGAAGTGATGTGCACTTAGCTATTGCTTTGCTCTTGGTTAAAATCTCCAGCATAGCATGGCTGTTAATGGATTGCTTCACCATCAATTTCTCTCTCTCTCTGTTACACACACACACGCACAGACACACACACACTTCAAAGCAGCTCTGTTGATGATGACTGTGCTCCTCCGGTTTAATTTTTCCATGTACTCAATCACTTCAATTAGACCTGCACATGGTGGAAAACAGCATCAAAGAGGACCTCAACTCAACACAAGAGTGCCAACAGGACAGTTTGGTTTTCCAACACCTCAGATTTTGGAAACCTAATATTCTGAGCAAGGGCAAACAATTCTGATTCAGGGCAAACAGAACTATATGAGTTCTTCAAAATCAGTAGAGCTCATTTTATAGAATTGTATGAAACAATTCTAATGAATACTCTTCTGATGGAGTGGTAGCATCAGTCTACCTTGTCCTCATCTTTTCAAATAAAATGCCAATCTTTGTGACAATCCTCTTGTCGTCATGGTTGCCGAACGCAAGAGCGCCCATGCTGAACTAAACTACCCACAAGGCCGTTCTCTGCTTCTCTCTGCGTTTCCATCCATCTGGATCAACTTAAAAATTAATCTGAACTGAGAGGTAGAAAAAGATAGAAAAGAAAACTACAAAAATGTGTACACTCCTAGCACACACTTTTATAAGCCTAGAACTGCTTCTCTGCTTGCTGTAGGAATGCTGTATTTTGATATTTCAGGTCGATATTTCCCATCGTTTCTGACCTTTGGATGTAATGCAGAGTAACTGAACACTTCCAGACATAAACTCAAACATATAAAAAGATTCATTCATGGATGTGATAGCTTGCCTTTATTTCGGTCTTGAATCTGCCTCCCATTAACAGAATACTCGAATCATGATGTTCTCTTTGTGATAGCAGAACATCGGGTTCAATATAACACAGGAATGACCTCACATCCTCTGAGGTAATGATAGGCAGACCTCCCTTACATCACA
Organism: Pseudorasbora parva; assembly: GCF_024679245.1. Classification (NCBI taxonomy): domain Eukaryota; kingdom Metazoa; phylum Chordata; class Actinopteri; order Cypriniformes; family Gobionidae; genus Pseudorasbora; species Pseudorasbora parva. The sequence goes on along the minus strand of NC_090178.1, from coordinate 21,096,387 downwards.
CAGTTTCCTGCAGTAATATAATTTGTAACCCTATACTGGCTTATGTTAAATAGCATTAGAATAAAAACATGACAGATGTGACATGACAGACAAAAAATTGCTTATTTTTAATTTAATTTTGATTTTTTGATTTTTGTTAAACAGTCCACCCTAAATGTGCTCAGTCCCTTTTATGAGTTTAATTGTGTTGGTCCATTGTTGATGAACATGATGGGAAATCTTAATTTTTGTCCAAATCACAATTTTAAAGACTGATAGCAATTTTCTTTCTTATGTTGATGCATTTCTTTTTTTAAACAATAATTTTAAGTGGGAAATATTAGGGGATTAGCTTTTGTTGTCATTTTCCATTAATCATGATTTGCTACGTGCATCCATTTAGTATTTGGGGTGGGTGTCTCTTGATCTAGAGAGCATTTGATTGGATAAAAATGTGGAGCAAGATGAGTGAGTCTTCTATATTTTGGTGTTTTTCCGGAAGAGAAAGAAATTTGAAAATCGAAGAATGTCATATACACCTAGGATCACTTGAGGGGGAGTAATTCATGGGGTAGTTCTCATTTTTGGTTGAACTATCCCTTTAAGTTATAAAAGAGTCTGAGTCATAAGATGTACTACTAGTTTGCCATTTCATATGAATAAATAATAAACATTCATATATTTTCATAAATGTAAAATTAATGCTGATGCAGTCCCTTTAAACCCCATCAGGCCCTCGTGTCTCATTTGTGTTCTTGTCCGAAACCAAGCAAAAAGCCCTTGTGAGAGTTGTGGTCTAAGCTTCTCTCCACCCCGTTTGATGCTGTAGAATTGACATTTGATAATCAACGCTTTCTTCTTTCTCACAGTGAGATTTGGTCCGGAGGCTTTGTCCCACCTGATGTTGTAGAGTCTGAACAAATCACTCCAATTCTCTCACAGATGGATTATCTTGTCAGCAAGTCGCTGAATAAGTGAGCTCTCTCTGCTCCCCCATTATCGTCAACAGACACGTGAGAAAATAGGTTTCAAGGATTCCATCCAGATCAATAGATCTGCTGCTGTTTCATGTTGTAATTGCTCAGATTTTTTTGGTCAATATTCTTTAGGAAAATGGACTGAAGATTATATTAGCTGGTTAAAGGAAAGGGTGGTGCAGCTTAAACATAACAGATCATGTCCTGCGTTTACATGGGATAGATCAGAGTGAAGTGCAGTGCAATTCTCTGTTTTCTCATTGTTTAAAAAAAAAAAAGCTGACAGCAGTTATAACATGGCTAATAGAGAAAACAGTAAAAATAACAGTAAGAGCAGAGCACATACTGATGTTCTGAATATGTTTTTCCCTGAAATTCTTTAACACAAGCAGTCTTGTTTCTTTAAACTCAGTACACAGAAAAAAATTACACTGATTCTAGCTGTCAGTGTAATTGTAGCAGGTTTCTATTAGAGAATGCCATTGCATTTTCTGAACCAATCATTATCGTTGTGGCGCAGTGTGTAACCATTTTTCTCGATTGCAATTACAACGTACCTCCTCATCTGATTGCATGCAAGCTCCTTGTTGGGAGGGCAGATTCGCACTTACTCATGGCTAAGTTGGTGTGAGGATATAATGGAGACAATTCTTTTGTCTAAATATAAAATGTAAGATTCCTTTTTTCTCAGCCCATTCTATTCAGAAGAATAAGAGCCCATGCTTATGACGTTTTATTTAAAAAAATATTTAATCATCTTTATAGTTGAAAAATAGCACAGCATGTTTTTGTTTTAAGATCAAGATTAAAGTTCAAATGTATGTTAGTATTTGTTAAAGAATAATTTTTGGTGCAGAATATATAGAAGTCTATGCAGTTTTTCTCTGTTCATTCAATTCATATTCTTATGGACTGAGATTCCCAAACCAGGGCCCACAGGCCATTGGCCCATGATGAACTTTGATTTGGCCAGCCATGTAATATCACAACAATTTACAAATGTTAATTTTAATACACTGTAAAAAAAAATATATATATATATATCATGATTTTTAAAGGAGTCATTGGATACAAAATTCATTTTTATATATTTGCATATAAATGTGTGTTTTGTACTCTGTGGACACAACCACCCTACAATGATAAATATCTATTCACTCCTTTTTTTATCCTCAAAAAGCCTAGACGGTCTCAATAATCAAGCTTTTTAAAATTTCTGAGCAATATATCACATCACATTGCTCATGCTCCGCCCACGATGGCTGACAGCCTGTCCCATATTAGAATATTTCTGCCCTCAGCCAGTTCTACACTGTCCGCCAAGGCAGCACTTCACTACACACAGCAGTAGCTCATTATCACTTAAAGAGACATGCACCGAAACAGGCCACTGTGAGCAGAGCTGTTTTTGAGGAAGTAACAAGGGTGTTGTTTTACAAAAACATTGAGGAATTTTAACCAAAGTATGTTACAGACTTTACATGAAGATTAATAATAATTTAATAATTAATTAATTAATAATTTGTTACATTTATATAGCGCTTTTCAAGGCACTCAAAGCGCTTTACATAGAAGGGGGGAATCTCCTCAACCACCAACAATGTGCAGCCTCCACCTGACCCTAAAGAATCATTCCAACTTGTGGAAAATGACCCCTTTAACAGTAAAACACTGTAAAAATGCTAAAGTTAATTTGTTAATTGGTTAAAAACTAGTTTTACAGTAAAATACCATTAAATAATGGTGTTTTTGTAAAAGAACAGTTTGTATAATTTACAGTAAAAACGTAAATAGACTTTCCCAGAATCCCTTGCTTAACACCTCATATGTGATGTATTTTCATTGAAATAACTGTTTTGTTTTTTGTTTTTCTAATTAGTTATGTACCTTAGGGATTTTATCTTGCATATTTTTTGTTGTTGTTGTGTGTTACTGTAATGGTGTTTAGTGTTTGTATGAATATTAATAATTACAACATTTTTGTTACATGAAGCGGGTCTTCTTATTGGAGCGGACATAATTATTGACTTCACATGACCAAATAAACGAGTAGCTTTAAATAGTCGTAGTGGGACAAATAATATTAGATAAAGTATAATGTGCCAGGCTGCTCAGATGCCATGTTGACTTCCAGTATGTTGCCAGAAGATTCCTTACAGTTCCAAAGCAACCAGCTAGTACTCTTTGTGGACTGAACTCTGCTGAGTATATGCAGAAGTTAAACTGTATTTGGCCCACAACCCACACCCACTCATGGTCTGTCACTCCTGTCCAGGGAAAACATGTTTAGGAATGTTTTTACGTGTGCGTCTGAGGAAAGCGAAACACCTATTCTGAACTCATTTGCTCAGTGCTAGTTAATGTTTAACAGCGTTGAAAATAGCAATTCTCTCCGTTAGGTTGGATATCTGCCAGAAGTCTCTCTCAAGGGCTTCATCTGATAATGATGTGCATTTGAGTGTGTAATGGACTGCTTTATCTCTCTAACAGGTTGCTTCTCACACCTGATATACTCATTTCCAAAACAGAATTGCAGTTATATGGACATGCCTTCGTAATCATAGTGAAAATGTAGTCAGTGTTGTCGCTCTTGTGGGTCCTGATCTGTCTTGAACAGGGGAAATCAGAAAGTCCTGATTAAGTTTGCATCGTTGCATCAGCTGAGTGCACAAATTATGCAGCTTGATATTTGATTGAGTCTCTTTCTTCCTTTCTTTCTTTCTTTCTTTCTTTCTTTCGGTGGATGTAGGTTTGGTAATGGCAATAGTCATGTTGAGCAGATGTAAAGGTCTTGTTCTGTGGTGGTTCATTATCGACTTGAGACACAAAGAACTTCGCCATTTTACTTCACATTTATGTTACTTCAGTCACCTGCAGTTTTTCATTTTAAATCTCTGTCCATAAGTGTTTTACTCTGATGGGGGTTAGAGGGCAGCATACATCGATGTTCCAAAATCTAAACCACCTTAAAGGGGTATTTTACCAATATCAAACTTGGCTTTCAATAAAACTTGGCTGCCTATTCAGTAGAAAGGCAAAATTGAGCTATAAATCCCACCACTCTGCTATAGATATGGTTGACCAGTGTCAAATACCACCTTGCATTAGTAGGAAAGACTTCTTAGCAAACTTTTAGTTTGAATTTTGACTTAACCTGTATGACTTGGAAAGAATGGTGAAGAACCATGGGATCCAAACAACATTGACTTTTATAACATTCATTTTTGAGTTAACTATCCATTTAAAATTGTATAACCATCCAGTAGCTGGTTTGTTCCTGACTGATCCAAAACTTCTACCAACTAATGACCAGTTTAGACCAGTTAGAAACCAGTGTTTGTGTTTCCTGGAGTGTTTGTGAGTCATAGAGAATAGAGAATCCTGCTGGGTTCTGAAATAGACACACATTTGCCCAGCTCCACAAGCTTTGCCTGTCGTTGTCATTGGACTCCCTCATTACCCCGATCTGCCAATAAAAAGATAGACTGACTGACCTGTCTCTCCAAGTAGATCCTGTCCCTCTATTCTGACCTTCACAGGTTGACACTGATCTGTTTGTTCTCAGTCTATGTTTACAGGTTAATAAAATTGTTGTTTCAGGTTACTATATAATTATTGTTTAAAATACTTAATCATTTCCTTTGATGTTTCCATTTAACCAGAATCTATATGTGTATATCTTGAATTATATCCTCTGTCTATTTCTGTAAAGTCTCTGGTATTTACATTTACGCATTTGGCAGATGCTTTTATCCAACGCAACTTACATTGCATTCAAGTTACACATTTTTGACAGTTATTGCTTTCCCTGGGAATCGAACCCTTGGCGTTGCTAGCTCCACACTCTACTGGTTGAGCTACAGGAAAGGTATATAGATGGATAGGTCTATTCCGTTATTTTATTTGCAGAGATGCTTATAGATAGTTGTTTATTTGAGATCTTCTAAAATTCTTAACCCATCTTTCACCTTGTGTTCGTTATTATCCAGAAACTGAACACACACACACACACACACACACACACACACACACACACACACACACACACACACACACACACACACACACACACACACACACACACAGTGGCTGTTAGCCTAGATCTCCTATAATTACCCTCCTCCTGCAAATGACTGTCTGGTCTGGAGTCAAGTCTGGTCTCTCTCTCTAGCTCTCTCTCTCTCTAGCTCTCTCTCTCGCTTGATCAATTCACTCATTTGACCAGAGGTAATGAAGCATTTTGCTTTCCTGTCCAGATCTCTTTCTTTACCTATTTGTGGTTCCTTCTCTCGCCTGTATGCTTTTTGCTATCAGAAATGTTAAGAAGCTTAACATCCATTTCATTTCAAATCTATCCCTTATCATTCTTATAAAATATATTATTTTGCACAATATTGAATGAATAATGAAAATAGAAACTGTTTCTGCTTATTATATTTACACTGCGAAAAATTTTACTGGCTTTCTAATAAAAATATCGAAACATCTTTTAAACGAGATATATTTATTTGAGAAGACAAAATGACATGATATATTAACACATTTTCAGAGAATATTATTTTTCTTTCTTTTTTTTAAATTAAAAAACAAAAATATTTTTATAAAATATGCATAAAAAAATGACTAATATATATTCTCTGTGGGCGGCTTGTGGGTCAGTGGGTAGCACTGTTTCTCACAGCAACAAGGTTAGAGCAGATTGGTGAATGGATGTTTTCTCTGAAAACAAGTCTTAATATCAATTAAAGGCATTAATGCTCCATACAGACACACTTACACACATGAACTAAAATGAACACGCACATGCTAATTCCTGTCTGGATGTGTTAAATTGACATTATGCTGAGGTAATGACATTATGGTATTGATTACGAAGTAGTTTCTGGTAAAAGTGCTAATGGGTGTACAACAACAAAAAAATATATATATATTTCAGCTCCCCCAATGCTCGATAGAATCAGGATATGTGGTTGTGTTTGTAGGGGACAGAAATTATGAGGAGAGTAAAGGTTATTTTTTTTTCTAATGCTGATATCCTTCATTCTCTCTCTCTTTCTCACTGCAGTGGTGTTTGTATGCTGTTCTCCGGATAATTTCCGGCAGTTGATGGTGCACTTCCACAGGGCAGGTCTCCCTAAGGAGGAGTATGTCTTCTTCTACATTGACATCTTTGGCCGCAGTTTGGAGTCCAGGCCTTCTCAGCCATGGGCCAGAGGAGACCCAGATGATGTCTTTGCGAGGGAGGCCTTCCAGGTGATTAAAGCCTTTCATAAAACATGAGAGAGAGAGAGAGGGATGGATAAATAGTGATTCGTAGATACATTGCCAATAATCGTTTTCAGTTTAATTAATTGAGTATTTTTGTTTTGTTCTTTTCAGTTAAAATGTAAAATTTTAATAATAACCTTTAATATTTAGTTTTTAAAGCTGCACTATGTAACTTTTCCGTCTGCTAGAGGACGCCTATTCAAAACAAATGCGTAGTTTGATAACGCTTACATCATCGGTACATCGGAAACGAGCACGGAAATTGCCTCTCTGTAATTTGTATGGATCCTTGAGATTCTAGGTCCGACTTTGTCCAGCAAACTGTCGAACTGCTCCCTACTGAGCCGAAAGTACACCTGAAAACGGTCTCTGTGGAAACGAAGCTCTTTCGCTAGCCTAAATTCACCCAACTGTTCCCTGGACCTGAGGGTTTCATGCACCCACAGCCTCATCCTTCCTTGCTGCTCTCTCTCTTCTTCTTACTAGAAGGGTTATTGCTATCGCTCGCTTTTTAGCACGGGACAGATACATATTTGCTGCTGATTGAATGAATAAAAATAGACATATAGAACTCCCGCAAAAAGTTTTGAAAACTCTCCCTACTTTGCGCTGGCCAGTGAAGCGCATCTGAAGGGCTGCGCTGAACCCCGCAGCAAGCGCAGCGCGTTCCGCGTTCGGTGTGAAAGGCCCATAATTTACCTCAGACGAGCAGTGTGCATGTAGTGACATGTCACAATCACATGTAATAAAAAAATCAAACTTTATCAGTATGAATATAAACAAATAAGATGTATTTTAGTACTCACTATCAAGCTAGCATGGTAAAGTTTAAATATATATTTTTGTTTAATTTGGTAACGTGCTAGTTATATTTATAAGGCAAAGAAAACGGGTAGCATCATGTTTTTTCAATAACATCAGTTCTACTGTGATGAAGATGAATTTCGGGTAAGATTCATAACATATACAGTGTTTTGCGTGTAAGGGTTTCCATGATGAAAGCATTGTTGATTAGTAGTAGCTAAAGCTAACTTAGCTCTAAAAAAAGTTCCTGGATGCGGTGTACTAGCTTTTACACATGCATTTTGTTATCTAAAGTTAATTTTGCGAAATTCAACACAACAGCGATCAACTTGAGCTAAGCATATTGAGTATTTTTCATCTCTACTAATGGCTAAGTGTATAATATTGTAACTTTATGCTAAGTAATGCTATTAGCTATATTAGGCAGCTTCATGTGCTCTTGATACATGCTTCATGGAAACATAAACCAAAAAAATGTATAATCAAAATGAAAGATTACCTGTCTTTAGAAATACAGCCAGCAATGAGTCGTTTTTCAGGTCCCTCAGTTCTCACCATCGTTGAAAAGCCACGCAGATATTTACTCAGGTTTGATTTCTTTGTTTATCCAAAGACTTTCTGTGCATTGCCTTTTCTCGTACTGTCTTCCTTTTTTTGCATTGTTTGCCTTCACTGACTGTAAAACCCTGCACTGTGAATTTTGAATGCCATTATTTTGCCTAGGTTTCTTGCCTCTTGAACTCCTCAAATCAAAGGAGCGCGCACATGTGGGCAGATCCTGTAGCGAAAGCGGTGGTCGCCATGGTAGCGAGAGAGAGTGACAGTCGCCCAAGCCAATAATTTGTTTCGTCCCGAACGAAAATAATGAGCGGTATTTATTACAGATTAAAAAGTCTAGAGTCACTCGGTTTTTATACTCTCCTTTTCAGAGAACTTACATTTTAATTATGTATTGACATATAAAGAAATTTTAAACTAATTTGGACAAAAGTGTTTTAGATCAGTCCGTCCTACCCTACCTTTAATAGAGAAAATAATGAATTCACTAAATTTTCTCTAATAAAATAAATGGTTACACTGGCTAGTAGACTTTTAGGTAAAGGTTAGGGTTTGGGTTAGTAGAATAAGTTGACAACTTGACGTAGTTGTAAATTACTTTATGTTCAATAGAATGTCTGTTAAGGGAACATCAAAATAAAGTGTTCGCAGATAATAAAAGTTAAGTATTAAAGTTACATATAGTTAATATAATATCTAAAGTGGACCATAAAATAAAGTCTTACCAAATAAACTTAAAGGGACAGTTCACCCGAAAATGAAAATTACCCCATGATTTACTCACCCTCAAACTATTCTACGTGTATATGATATTCTTCTTTCAGACGAATACAATCTGAGTTATATAAAAGGGGTGATGAATTGAGAAATCAACTTTCCCTTGAGCTTTTGATATATAAAAGGTCATGGTAATATAAGAATATCCTCTAAGTTTCAGAGCTGAAAACTTCCTTGTTAGTCAAAGAAAAGCTTTTATAGACATCAGGCTCAACAAACGGTCCTGTGCTTCATACGTGCGTCACTGCGCGACGAAACACCTCTACAGAACGTGTAATTTAGTAGCCCCGCCCACCGACTCATGGAGCTGTTCAGTCGATCACGAGCCAGCAGCAATAAATATGTGGAAGAAGATAGCAAGCAAGATATTGTGGAAGAACACAGTCGCTGCATAAGCTTCCTTCGGATCATAATATTAGGAATGTGTGATACTTCATTTATTTTTAATGAAGTTCCAGCTCACGTGGGGAAGACAGTGGTGTTCACTTCTTTTCACTGCGGAATCACTTGTAAACAAATCTCCGGTCGAGGCTGGATGTAAGTAAAACGTGTTTTTATATGTAATACTATTGCATTGTTATAGATCGTTTTGCTTATGTGTATGTGTCTAACAGAGCATACATGTAGCACGCTGGACTCAGACACGTATGGGCTCGTAAAGCCCGGCAGACCGATGAATCTCATTATATTCTGCTATTCTTTCTCTTGAGTTGACGTTTGAAGGGCAGCGCATGTGCCGAACGTGTGTATGTGCGCGGTTCGCGCTTATATCGTCCGATCTTGTGGGCTATGTGTTATATAAAAATAATAGTCCAATCAATCGCGGGTGGATGAGAAATAAATCATTGTGTTTGTTTGATAAAGACAATCATTCTGGTTGCCGCTTACCCCTCAATCTCTCCCCTCTCATGTGAATTGACAGGGGAGCTAAAGCTCATTAAATATGCAAATCTTATCCAATCCTAGCCGTGGGCGTTTACTTCCAAGTCTCCAGTGCGGCATACCCAGCAAAACGAGCCTCAAAACCAGTGTAGAAAATAGCCTATTACTTATTAGTTATGATGTTTTTGAATGTAAAAACCACACGAACATCATTAAGTTGACCTCAGACAACAGTATACAAAAATCCAAAAAGCCAGTTCATGACACCTTTAAAAAATATCCTGTCTCTTCCAAGCTTTATAATGGCAGTGAATGGGAGTCCAGAATTTGAAGCCCAAAAAACTTCCTCCATACATTATAATAGTAATCAGGGGCATAGCTAGCAATTTTGGGCCCTATAAAAGAATATGAGCTTGGGTCCCCTATCGTACCAAACATACAGGCCAACCTATAGTAATCTAAAATCGCTGTCAGCCATTTAATTATACACAAACAAAATTTGAGAACGGTATGATTTTTAAAAATCTTTTTAAAGAATTCTCTTCTGCTCACCTATGCTGCATTTATGTTATTTAATTACAAAAAAAGCTGTAATATTGTGAAATATTATTCAAATGTAAAATAATTTCTCTATGTGAATATATAGTAAAGTGTAATTTATTCCTGTGATCAAAGCTAAATGTATCATCATTACTCCATGCAGTCTTATCCTTAACTGTCACATCCTTAACTAATCATTCTCATATGATGATTCACTGAAGCATTAATGATTATTATCAATGTTAAAAGCAGTTGTGTAAAACATTTTTTAGGATTATTTGATGAATAGAAAGTTTTTTTTAATTCTTTTTGAGAAAGAACTTAAATTAATACACAATTTATTCAGCAAGGATGGATTAAATTGATCAAGTGACAGTATGTACAGTCTTTGCAAACTGATTGTTTCTGTCCTTGTTTAAAGGGGGGGTGAAATGCTGTTTCATGCATACTGATCTTTTTACACTGTTAAAGACTTGGAATCCCATACTAAACATAGACAAAGTTTCAAAAGTTAAGGTGGACGTTTGATGGGAGTATTTCTTTGTCAAAAATACTACTTCCGGTTAGTCATAAGTTTCGGCAAGTTTTTTGAGATCATGCGTCCCCATTGACGTTAGTGGGGGCGGAATTTCCTTGTATGGGCCTTACGGACAATTCTACCGGAAGCGCGTGAGAGAGAGCGAGGGAGAGAGCGAAAGCAACAGCCTACGCCCATCAAAGCGGGGCTTGTAGGATGCTGGACAGGTGACAATTACACATAGCACATAACAATGTCACCAAAAAAGTGGGTTTTTGGTTGCCAGACCAAGACAGTCCTGCACAGATTCGCCAAAAACCCCGCGTTAAGGCAACAGTGGATGTAATTTGCTTTTCCGGATCAGCAACTGAGTTGCGCGAATGTTTATATCTGTTCGCTGCATTTCGGTGCCGACTGTTTCATAAACAAGGCCCAGCTGGACGCCGAATTTTCCCAATCGCCTAATGCTGAAGGATGGAGCAGTCCCAACGTTAGAAGGGTGAGTGAGACTGCTTTTAGTCCGCTTACTGTCTACACAAACCACGCGTAAACACACAAACACACGTGCACAACTGCACTTCCCACATGTACACCTTCAAAGACAAAAATACGACGATATAATTCAAGTATAAATATGTAAATAACACAAGCCGCTAAGCATATTATATAGTTAGTGTATAACTTGTAACTTACCACATACAGACGTCCTGCTCTAGTCGTTTTTGCTGCTGCTCCTGTTCAACTGCAGCCTCTGGGTCTGATTCCGGATCATAGATGTATGGCTGTATCTGATTAAAAGCTATATTTTTATTTTGAATAAAGTTTTTTTCCGCTGTTAGGGATGACGCTCGACTCAACACACAGCGCGCTGCTGCACACGTCATTATTTAGCTCCGCTCACACGACACGCCCCCACCCGCTCGGCTTTTTTCGGAAAGACTCGGAACAGCGCATCTTTCTTATATAATTATTAAAAAAATAAAAACTTTTCGGAGATATGCAGGATGCAATGCTACTCTATAGGTACTCAAGATTGACATGACACTGACTGAAACTGAGTGTTTCACCCCCCCTTTAACTTCTATCGTAACACCGCTGTTTTAGTTAGTTAACTTCAGCACAGCAGCTGTGAATATAAAGCCTGCAGAACGTTGTGTGTGTTTTTTAAGATTATTTGACGTTAAATGCATTTAATTAGTCAGATTTACAAAAACCAAAATGTCATTCTTTTTATTTTCAGTGGTGAAAAACGTGACCAATAGAATAGACTATCACCGTAGCCTCGGTTTTGATGACCGGAATTATAGTTCGTTGTCGAATGCAAAGACATCTCTAATTTGACAGTTTACTATCTGATCTTCGTGATTGTATAGGCTATGCAGAACAGGACAGAAGCATGCAGTAAATGGGGGGAGAGATTTTTTTTGCCAGAAATGCAGAAATAACACATCATTTGGTTTTATTTGTTACTCTAGATTATACATTTACAATTTATATTTCATTAGTCCAAAAGTTCTTGGGCCCTTAGAATCGTCCTAACTTCTCCCCCCTTAGCTACGTCCCTGATCGTAATCCACACAGTTCCGGGGGCTTAATAAAGGCCTTCTGAAGCAAAGCGATTTAAGTTTCTCTAAAAATTCAGTTCTGTATTTGCCACCAAAAATATAACTAATATTACAAAATATGAGAAAATAATAATTATGATCATGATGAAGGAAGAGAAAAGTGACTGTTATGAAGCTTTATAAAGATTTTTTGTCAGAATTGTTGTCTCATCTTTCTTGAACCTTAAAAAGAGCCTTGCTTTTAGTCTGTATGGTAACAGAATAACAATGCACTTTATTTAAACCTACTATAACACAAAACAATCACTGCTATGCCTCAGGGGCCTCGAGATCTGAGCCATATTCTCGCTCTGCAGGTCACTCTAGCTTTAGTTGGTGTCACAGAACCACAGTCGCCATCTCCTACTGTGATAACAGCCGCTTGTTTTGAGAGTGAAAGAGTTTCTGTGCAGAGTGTGAGAAATGTCTGAACTCCAACACTCAGTACCCATTGATGAACCCTCACAGCAGATTCAAGACATGCTGATGCTCATTGGAGCTTTGCTTTGGTAGATTATGATTGCATAAAACATATAAACAGACAACTTGTAAGTTCAATAATCATGATCATTGTTTATTTTCCTACATAGCCAAATTATAACTATATTTATGTGTGCAACTAAGAGAAATACTTCAGTCAGTCTTGTTAACATTAGTTAATGCTAAGATTAATAGATGCTGTAAAAATATGGTTTATTCTTAGCTTTGTTTATTCTTAATGTAATTTTAACAAATTAAGCCTTATTGTAAAGTGTTACCAAGATTTTGTTGTTGTTTTATTTTCAGTTATGATACAAAAAAACAACAACATATACATAAGATTAGCTGTTGTGTTTTGTTTTGCAAAACTAGAACTTAATAACATAAAAAGGGGACAAACATGCAACTCACAACTCATTGGTATAATCATTATTATAGGATCGAATGATAAGGATATGTACCAGAATACCATCCATAATAAATGTCATTTCAATTAATTTGCAATGTGATAGGATAATACAAAAGGTATGTTTTTGTCATGCAAATAAAGCTTCTTGACAGACACAGAGAGAGAGAGAAAAATATAGAAAGTTACTTATTGAGAGTTGCAAAGTCACTTATAGTCAACAGAATTTGTTAAAAGGCCCCTCAAAATAAAGTGAAACCAAAAAAAAAAAAAAGTTGTATTATTACAAATATGTTCTATTTCAAATAAATGCTGATCTTTCTATTCATTAAATAATCCTTAATGGTATCCACGAAAATATTAATCAACTGTTCTCAACATTGATCACAATAAGAAATGTTTATTTAGCACCAAATCCACACTGAAGCCTGCAGTAATGATGCTGAAAATTCAGCTTTGCCATCACCGGAATAAATGACTGTATTTACTGTTTTCTCCATCATATAAATGCAGCCAATGATATTAGAGCTTTTTCAAAAACATTAAAACAATTGTACCAAACCCCAAATTTTTGAGCAGTAATGCAATTCAAAGTGCTATATCAGAGTACACATACAATTTGATTATTCTTTGTGAATTTCTCCCCTAAACATTTATGAGGATAGTTGCTTATATAGAGTCAAAAAAAAAAATATTCAGACACCAGATATAATTTTTTACTATTGGGTGCAGGACACTATAGTTCATTTATGGAAGTTAGGATAGCAAAATAAAGTCAAACTGTGACATTATACTCAAAAAATTCTATATACAGTGGACTACCAGTAATATTTATAAAAAAATGGGACCAAAATTATTCAGACACTTTGACCTGACCATGTTTTGTTTAAGTGTTTTTTCTTTAATTCTGCTATCATAATACATTCTGCTAATGTGACACAGACTCAACAAAATGAAGCATTGCTTAGTAATTGGTTGACCTAAATTGCTCTGATCTAATTGGTACTTAAATTGAACAGCTGACTGGTGGATTGTAATCTATTACATACCTTTCTATCAAAGTTATCTAAGAATTTGTTCTGACAGTTTAACTCTGAGCTTGTCTTATTTTATTACCATTTTCTAAACTATAGCGGATAAACTGTCATAATGTGAAATGTTGAAGGTGTCGGAAAATGTATTGGTTTGACTGATTAGATATTTGCCTCTTAGGGTAAATATGTATGTGTGTGTGTGTGTATTTTTCAGAGTGTAAAGATTCTAACCTACCTAGAGCCGCAGAATCATGAGTACAAAGAGTTTGTCACTCGTCTAAAATCGGATGCCAAACAGATGTTCAACTTCACTGTGGAGGATTCTTTGGTAAGAAAGATCGTTTTGAAGTGATTTATCTTTATCTTTTCATTTTTCATCATTTTATTATTATGCCTATTCGCTCTTCCCTTGAAATTACTATTTATTTCGGTATTTTCTTATCTTGTTAGAAGCTCTGTGTGCCTCCATTACAGCCAGCCTCCTCTCATAAAGAGCTAGAAGGGAACTTCTATTTAAAAATGAATAAATTAATTGCAAAGTGCATTATGTGTTTTTACAGGGTTTTCTCTGTAATAGTCATCTATTCACTAAATAATGCACAAAGGAACAAGATGCACTTTTGCTCTTTTTTTCTAAACTGAAAAGGTTGAATATAATGTGTGTGTGTGTGTGTGTGTGTGTGTGTGTGTGTGTGTGTGTGTGTGTGTGTGTGTGTGTGTGTGTGTGTGTGTGTGTGTGTGTGTGTGTGTGTGTGTGTGTGTGTGTGTGTGTGTGTGTGTGTGTGTGTGTGTGTATGGGGCCCTGAATATGAAATTAACGTGATATACACCTGCAAATTTCAGGTCAAACGATTTAAGCTGCACTGTATTCAGCAGGAGACTAAAGTTAATGTATTTTAATGCAAGAAAACAAATAATTTGTCTAGTTATGGAGTTCATGTGTATAATGTGTGTGCTGCTTATTAAAGAGTAGGCTGCATATAATAGGCATGTAGACAGGTAATTTAGTTAAATTTAGCATTTTTTGTTTGACTTTACGTGCATCTCAAAACAACATGCATAATTACACATTCACAAAGCTGCAGGAGAGATGGTGTATTTGCTCCTGAGAGGAACTCTGTACATTTATGATTGTTCTCTTTTAATCGAACAAGCGATATGAGCATGTGTCTTAATTTGGGGATTTTCCCCTCAGCGTGGATTTCTAATTGAGAGGTCTGCTCTGGAGAACATCAGGTTTTGATTTTGGGGTCCCAGTTCACATACAGAAAGTGATGGGGCTTGAGTGGGATGAAATATGAAAAGAAAAAACTTGATATAGTGACCAAATCAGTTCTGTTCATTTACATGTAAATGAATCTCTTCAGGGGTAAAATGGTCTGAATGGATCAGGAAAAAAGATTAAGAGATGAAACGCTTTACCCTGTGCCTCATGTAGTCGTACTTTCATTTTTCATTTCTGACAAATGTTTTGTAAAGGATTCAGATCGGGTATATTCAGTAAACCAACAGCATAATAACATGGTCGAGTTACGATGTGTCAGAAAAATCAATCTAAAATGTCCATCAGTGCTAGCACCATTCACTCTGGATGCTGAACACTGATTTCTAATGCACATAGGAAATTAGTTTTTATGTAAAAAAAAAAAAAAAAAAAAAAAAAAAAAAAAAGAAGGAAGGGGGTGGGGGTGGGGGGGCAATATGCAGTAATGCTATTGATTTGACTGTACTTTACTGACACTATTTAATGAGAACTGAACTGAGCTGGGTGATGACATCACTTTTCTCCAGGGCAGCTTTATAGCTGAATTGAACTATTTTAATATTTGATGATCTTTTCAGTTATTGAACAGAACTGAATCAACACGGAACTGACCTCAACTAAACAATTACACTATTTTCTCTTAAGAGCTGCTTTACAGCATAACTGTTTGCATCATTGAATCGTTATTTTCCTGTTTATCCCTAAAGCTACTTTAAAAATCTGTGTTGTATATGCAGGTGAATTCCATTCAAAAAGTGAAACTTGTATATTATATTCATTCATTAAACACAGATTGATATATTTCAAATGTTTATTTCTTATAATTTTGATGATTGTAACTGACAACTAAGGAAAATCCCAAATTCAGTATCTCAGAAATTTAGAATATTGTGAAAAGGTTCAATATTAAAGATATACCTGGTGCCACACTCTAATCAGCTAATTAACTCAAAACACCTGCAAAGGCCTTTAAATGGTCTCTCAGTCTAGTCCTGTAGGCTACACAATCATGGGAAGACTGCTGACTTGACAGTTGTCCAAAAGACAACCATTAACACCTTGCACAAGGAGGGCAAGACACAAAAGGTCATTGCAAAAGAGGCTGGCTGTTCACAGAGCTCTGTGTCCAAGCACATTAATATAGAGGTGAAGGGCAGGAAAAGATATAGTAGAAGAAAAGTGTACAAGCAATAGGGATAACCGCACCTGGAAAGGATTGTGAAACAAAACCCATTCAAAATGTGGGGGAGATTCACAAAGAGTGCACTGCAGCTGGAGTCAGTGCTTCAAGAACCACTACGCACACACGTATGCAAGACATGGGTTTCAGCTGTCGCATTCTTTGTGTCAAGCCACTCTTGAACAACAGACAGCGTCAGAAGCATCTTGCCTGGGCTAAAGACAAAAAGGACTGGACTCCTGCTGAGTGGTCCAAAGTTATGTTCTATGATGAAAGTCAAATTTGCATTTTCCTTGCACTTCATGCTTCTCGCTGCTGACCGACTTTATGGAGATGCAGATTTCATTTTCCAACAGGACTTGGCACCTTCACACAGTGCCAAAGCAACCAGCACCTGTTTAAGGACCATGTTAAGGACCACCTGTTCTTAATTGGTCAGTAAACTTGCCTGATCATATAGATAATCTATGGGGTATTGTAAATTGGACAATGCGATATGCCAGACCCAACAATGCAGAAGAGCTGAAGAGCAACCTGGGCTCTCATAACACCTGAGCAATGCCACAGACTGATCGACTCCATGGCACGCCGCATTGCTGCAGTAATTCAGGCAAAAGGAGCCCCAACTAAGTATTGAGTGCTGTACATGCTCATACTGTTCATGTTCATACTTTTCAGTTGGCCAAGATTTATAATATTAATAAAATATTAATAATATTCTATTTTTCTGAGATACTAAATTTGGGATTTTCCTTAGTTGTCAGTTATAATCATCAAAATTAAAATAAACATATTGAAATATCAGTGTAATGAATGAATATAATATACAAGTTTCACTTTTTGAATGTAATTAGTGAAATAAATTGATGATATTCTAGTTATATGACCAGCTCCTGTATAAATCTGTAAGTGCTATATAAATAAAGGGGAGGACTTGTAAATTGTAAATAAAGGTACATATACTGGTAAATAGGTTTACAATCTTTGAGGAGCCTCATAGTGGTGATTATGAATTTTTCAATCATATGTGTATTCACTTTATTTGGGTGTTTGATTCTTTCAGATGAACATCATCTCAGGTGGCTTCTATGATGGTCTGATGTTGTACTGTAACGCTCTAAATGAGAGTCTTTCAGAGGGACATGATCGACCTTCAGGAGAGTCTGTCACAAAGAGAATGTGGAACCGGACATATTATGGTGAGCACATAATCCAGTTATAAGCTAATGATTTGCCTGAAACAAATGATAAAACTTTGATATAATTTAAAGTAAATTAAATTGTATAAATAATTATTAATCTTAATTTTAAAATATAGCATATTGATAGTAAAAAGTTACATTTTAAGGTTTTGTTCACTTTTGACCCCGAAGAAGACTAGTGTGACCCATAAACAGAGAGAACCAGGGTTAAGAAGCTTTCATAAGCAATTCATGTTCACCAAAAACTAAATCATATGTCTGGCCTTTTCTTTCTTCTGTAGAGGTGCACAAATGTCTTTTTGTCTGTCAATTGGGATTTTTGAGAAAAGAGTTATGTTAATGTTTCTTTTGAAAAAGAAAAAGTTCAGTGTAACATGAACATTCTTTTTGTTCTTCTCGTGGTGGTTTAGATTGTGTTATTTGGGTTGAATTAAGGTTGAAAACATTTTATTTTTTTCATCTGTCAGCTCAATTACCTAAATCATTGTTCCATCACTAGCTCATAAGGTCAAAGTGATTTAAGTGCTTCTGTGAGTTTGCTACATTTCCATTTTCTGCTGTTAGCAAAATGTTTTTTCATGTGCATATTTTTCCTCTCCTTGAACCCTTCATTCATAAGACCAAGTTTTATTTTGCTCTCACTGATTTTTCACATTTTATGCATATTTTTTTGACCACATCTTTTTGTATTTTATTATAAGGAAGTATTATGTCTTTGTTGTTCAGTTTGTATGGACATTAAATGCAATTTTTCATGATTTGCTTTTCCAGTATGGTTTACGTATGGGAAAAAATGGTGCCCATTGGTATAAAAATGGTATGGCACTTTAAAAAGCCTTGCTCAGCTTAATTCATCATTAAGAAAGAGAAACAGGCTTCTGTCTGTGCCAGGTCCAGTTTGGGTTCTATCAATTAAACAGAATATGTATGAATCTGCCCTGCAGCAAAAAGTCTGGCATTACAGACCCTCTACAAACAGAAGCTCCCTGCAGAGACGGAGTTAATGAAGCACTTTTCTAAATTATGATGTGACTTCCAGGGGCGTAGCACCAAATTTTGGGCCCTGGGTACAAACCATCTTGCTGGGCCCCCGTACCATGTATGTGTATGTATAGAAAATGGACTTTCCTGCCTTGGGCCCTGGTTACTCAGTACCCTTTATCCCCCCAGTCCGACGCCCCTGGTGACTTCTATCAATTCTAAGGTACAGGAAAAGTAAAGCAGCCACACATGTGCAGACACCCACACAGACAAGCACAGCAGATGACGTTCAGCTGCCTATTTAAAAATACATATTAATGAATCACAAACTTAAAATGAAAATTATGGTTTATGCAAGACCTCCATATGATATCCTACAGGAAGGTTTCTTTCTAGAGCAGAAATACTGGATGCATATCATCAGTGTTGTGTTGTTTGCATAGATTTATTGTGTATACAGAATGTTACCTTTTTAATGTTATTGTAGATATACAGTACTTATGTTAGTGTTTATAGTGTGGTTAATTATAAAGAAAAATATGCAATTATTTAACTATCTAATATATCTATCTAAATGATGACAATAGTTGGGCCACACAGTACCATGTACATGAGGGAGTGTGCACACGGGACTTATGTTACTATTATCTATTTACATAAGGACCATTTACTTATGTACCCGGACCAAACGTCGAGAATAGCTAATAGCTAAAATGATGCACTCGCTTGCTCTGCAGACTGACCTGTTTTAATACTTGAGGATTTTAATTAATGTGACTTATCTGAATATCTGCAGCAATATAATTTAGACCGGTCTATTGATTGCTGTTAGGAATATGTGCAATGCTTATAAAGTGGTATGCAGGGCTCCCCTAGGGTAATCTGACCACAATGTAATTCATCTCCTGCTCAAATATTAGGCTGTAGTGAACAGAGTGAAACCAGTCACCAAGAAAATACAGGTGTGGTCTTACAGGTGTAAATAGCAACTCAGGGACTGCTTCGAGGAGACTAGCTGGGACATATTCTTTCAATCTTTCAAAACGCTGATCCGACACTATTATGTATATCACATGTTGTGAAGATATACTGTCTGAAACTTAAACTGTGAAAATGTTCCAAAATATCAAGCCCTTCAAAACAACTGAGAAGCTGTCTCAATGAATGGACGGTTGCTTTCTGTACCGGTAATCTGGAGTTAACTGTGAGAAAAGGTCATGATCCTGTGCTGAATACAGTTTCAGAACATATTATGCATCCTAAAGGATGTGCTAGGGTTTTTATTCGTAGATTTTAGCTCCGGTTTTAATTCAATGGAGATACATATTCTCCTGAAAAGGCTGATTGATCTCAATACAGGGTTAGTTTTCTCGATCAGGAACGTTCTTTCCTGTCATCCACAGAGGGGATAGGTCATGTCTGGCTGTTATCTCCTATGTACTTTTTTTTTCTTTTTACTAATAAGTTTATGATCAATTAGCAACAATTAAGATTATTTAAATATTCTGATAACATGGCCTTTGTTGGCCTGAACATAACATACGGCATGTTTTTTTAAAATACAAACCATTATATAATTATATTTCAGCATAAGCATACATGTCTATAGAGAGGTACTGGACATAATCTAGCTAACATTTATCATTTATTTACAGCTGAAATTTTCCATAATGTACTTTAAATAACACAAAAACATAATGAGAAAGATTAAAGGACGTTGTCATGTCACATTAAATAGTCATCATTGCGTAGTTAGCCAGGGTCCTTTCCAGTGCCTGAATTTGCATGCACGATATATTGATTCACGACCTAAGCAAGGGGCGTTTCATGTACGTTTCATTCCATGCATCTGTTGTATCTCTGTCCCTTTTTTCCTGTAAAAAATGTCTTCATGTCTTAACTTGAATGGAACTAGACACCCTTGCTTCATTTAGTATATACACGGACTCATGAATATGCAAATTATCCCCACCTCCACTGACTCAAACAGAGACCCACTCTGTCAATTTTTACAGTAGTTAATATGATTAGCCTTTTGCTTGACTTTGTTATTAAACAGCTAATAAATAATGTGTTAATGTTACACAAACCATGTTCTCAGTCTGACTTCTAAAATCAGTACATGAATATAATAGAACGTCAGTGGAGAAAGGTATATAGTTCATACATAATACCATGTACGCAATTCACCTGCTATTTCTAAAAGTATCTGGCTTTTCATATCAACAGAAAAATATACCGGGATAACCTGGCTTCTCTTGAGACTCCTCTGCTTCGAAGAAAAGTAATATGCTAAAGCCTGCCTGCATATTGCTGTGTTTGGATACAAGGTTGTCTGTGACGTCAGAAACAATAGTGATTTCAAACCACTTTTTGGCTCTTTGGTCCACTGCAGTTTTGGGTCAGTACTCAGCAATAGTGTTGAACACCACATAGGCATGCAAGTGACATTTAAAAACTTGATTTTCACCACAGCTATAGGGGTCATTAGTTTTGGTCATATAGTGTTTGTTGTACCTTGATGTATCAGATCCTTCATAGAGCACCTTCAACATATAACATCTGTCAACATTATAGTGCTTTTTTTAAAAGTTTCACAGAATAAAAAAACAGTTTACAATAACATTTTAGAAGCATTTAAGAGATTTAACCTATTTTCACCCATCCATTCACTCATCCTTCTTCCACCACTTTCCGTTTTATTTGATCCCAGTCTACAGTATTTGACTTCCCTTACATTATTCTGCGATCAGCAGGTGTCCTGTTGCCATGGGATCTGCTTCACAAAGGTGGTTACATTTGGTTGGTTTGCCCACCCACACACAGCCAGGTGTGTTTCTTGAGACGTTTGACCTAAGCTGGTCTGAATGTGATAGACCACCACATGCATGGCTATTCCTGTAGATGTCCTTTCCGAATACATTTGGTTTAAAACAGTTTGGAGAATATGTCCACTCTCAAGGGAGTTATCCTCTCTTAGCACTAAGCACTGTTTCTTAACTCTCAGAAACGCCTTGATTGTAGGCTTGCTTTTTATTCCGGGCAGGGATGGGCAGTATTTCAAATACATGTATTTAAAATACGTATTTGAAATACAAAATACTATTTTGTATTTTGTATTTTAAAGCCTTTGGAAAAAATCGAATGTAATTTGTATTTAAATACATTTAAGATGAGTATTTTTGTATTTTCAAAATACTCAAAATACTTTGAGCCAGGCAACCTCTTTATCAGGAGCTGTTTTCATGCATCTACTAGTTCAGACCAGACACGCCCCTCCCCCCAACATTCATTCAGGTGAGCCGCAGCTGTACAGCCCTAGCCTGACAAGCCAGACCCACATCAAGATATTTGGTCTGGAAACTCACCATAGACAGCTCAATACGAGGGGCGGATAAATGGTTGTCTTTCAAACTCCCTCTGCACGCGATAGGATAGCGCTACAACCATCAAGAGCAACGTGAAGCGGAGCTCATTGATAGATTAAACATTCGCCGTATCCGGTCGGCTAAACTCCGAACACATCTTCCCTTTTTAAGAATGACTTCAGTGCCGTTCTTTGTTTTTTTCTCAGAGAAAAGCTTAACTCATGTATTCCAGAGTCGCGGCCAAAGCTGATTCGAAAGACCGCCGTTCGCCAGCGTCTGTGTTTACTAGAAGCACGCAAACGCAACTCTGCCGTCATTATGTTAAGCCCCGCCCAACGACTCTATACACGATGTGATTGGCCCGACCAGAGTTTGGTTTTTACAGCTCAGAAGTGTATTGAGAGTTGCTAGACGGCACTCGTGGCAGATTAGATTTGCTGCCGCTAGGGTGCGTCTAGATTTCTAGGCTAGTACAACCCAGCCTTGGATCGGCAACTTTACAAAATTGTTGGAATAAGGTGAGGATGTCATGGTCAATTCTACTTGTTGATTAAAGTAGCTTGTCAAATGTGTTTGAAGTTTTAACGTTACTGCATGTTAGCGATGAGTGATATCATATGACAATACATATTGTAGATTCGTAGCAATAATATAAAATGTGAATCGATGGAACTTTTTCTAAATCATTTACATAGATAGGCCTATTGGGGTAAGCACATATATATGTGCAGCTTTTAGTGGGCAGGAATAATTGGAATGTTGGAGTGGAAAAAGAAGTGAGGGCGAATGAGTTATTGACGTAATTTGTGTTATTATAACTGCTGCTAAAGGTTTAGAAACGAAAGTTTCTAAGCAGTTGCACACATCTAAATGCTTTTTGGCATTCAGAATAGGGCCAGATAGATTACAGCCTAATATGGATACCTTCACTGAATTGCCAATTTCACATGTATTTGGTGTATTTTCAAAATACAAAATACTGTATTTGTATTTAAATACATTTTTCCACACAGTATTTTGTATTTGTATTTAAATACATTTTTCCTCACAGTATTTTGTATTTGTATTTTAAATACATTTCCATGTATTTATGCCCATCTCTGATTCCGGGAACGTGCACTTCACAATACTCCTCATTTAAATAATTCCTGCACAAGGCATACAAAAAAAGGGGCCGAGGCCTGGTTGAGTTGCGTTAGTAGTGTGTTGAAACTCACGGCTATGGTAAGGGACATGACATTTCCGAAACACGCTTGAAGCGGTTGACCAATCACAACACGCTGGTCCACTTGACCAATGGAGCAAATTGTGTTTTCTGGAAGGAGAGGCTTTATAGAGACTAATTAAATGGAGTGTTACTGAAATACTGGGAATAGAGGTGCTGCAACAATGTCAAATAAAAATAAAACGTTTTGTTTGACCATGAAGCATGGTAGACCCCCAAAACAAGGTCCCCTTTAAGGTAGTAGGTCCCCTTTCAAATAGGCTTTATCTTAAACTTCATACATTGATTCAAAACTAAAGATAAAGTTCTCCTTCATGCTGTAATTGCAAAACATGACTCAGAAAAGCTATCAGAATGACTTATTTGGATGCTGATTGCAATTAGATCTCTGTAAAAATTAAGATGCTCATTCAGAAATCTTTAACCCCAAAATTTAAATGACTAAGCTGGATCCAGCTAATACAGGATGAAGAATGAACTACAAACTTGAGCATGCAATGATTTTACAGCAGTAGAAAGTCACTGAATAGACAGGAAGCACAGAATGTTCTATATGCTTGTTCTGCTTTTTATGTGACATTTGAAAGGGAAAGTAGACTCTCTTTAGTTCTAAAAGCTTCATCTTTATTGTAAACGTAATTAAATCCTTTTCAGACCTATTGATTGAGTGCATGTTCTCTTACATTGTGTCTTTTATAGCTGGCTTGGAAAGGGACAAGCTTAATGGGTCAAATTGGTGCAATCTGCCCATTGCCCCTCATTGCATGCACCTTTATTAGTTTCTTGGAACTAATTCTCTTTAAGTGTTTTTCTATTTGTAATTATTATTTTTAATCTGTGATATATTGTGTGTAAATTATCCTTGTATGGTAAAGTACCATCATTTTAATTTTGTGATAAGATAAATTATTTGATGTAAAATACTTCCCTGTGACACAATTTTTATACTATATCTAAAATTATTATTTTTTAATTATTTTGCAAGTAGGTTTGTAATTCTTGTACATAGTTTTTTATGACCTAATATGAATAGAGAGAATAATTTGCTAGGCAAAAGGTTGACAATGACACCTAATATAAATAAATAAATAAATATATAAAATTCTCACAATCAGACATTCTCACAGTTTAGACAAAACCTTATCTATATTATCCAGGTAGATAACTAATTTTGCAAGGCATAAAACACAGATATTGTCTACCATTTACATTGTCATGCTGGCATACCACATTAAAGAGACCTTTAACCCAAAAAGGAAAATTATCCCCTCAATATATAATCACCCTCAAGCCTTCCTAGGCGTTTATGACATTCTTCTTTTAGACGAATACAATCGGAGTTATAATAAAAAATGTCCTTGCTAATCCAAGCATTATAATGGCAGGCCAAAATTTGAAGCCCAAAGTGCATCCGTACTTTATAAAAGTAATCCATACAGCTCCAGGAAATATCTAGCTTCTGCCAAACTGTTTCCTGTATTCATCTAAACCATGGTGTAATTTTTGGGTGAACTATCCATTTAAGTAATTTCCTGTACTTCCTAATGATTGTCATTACACTTCAATTCAGATGACTCCGACTAACATTATACATCTACTGATTACACTCTTATGTTGATTATTTGGTGCACACAAACACATACTCTCTCTATCTCACCATGTTCTTCCCAGTGTTTCTAATGTCAAATTTATCAGCAGAAATAGTCTGTATTTCCTCTGAGAGCACGTTGGCAAGAGTTGCAGTGTTCAGGGATATTTCTCTTTGTCCTCCGAAGGGAAATGTGGTAAAAATTTGTCACAATATGATTGCACATGCAGTCACTGCTCATTGTCATTGTGTGCATTCATTCCTTTTATATCTCATGTAGGCCTATTAAAGCTATCCTTATCAACTGACGTGAGGACATCTCTCTCTCTCGCTCTACCACTCTCCCTCTCTCCAATGGCTTTGACATTTCCAGTCTGATAACGCTTAAGCTTTTCATATCAGTCTAAATGTCACTGTGTGTTTTCTCTGAGCTGGACTTGACGTCTATCTGTAGCCCATTTAAAGAGGTGAGTGGCCTCCACAGGAAATTACAGCCCACACCTGACCCTCATCCGAAGATGGGACCACTGGGCACTACCGGAAGCTTTTCAAGAGACTCAATTGCATTTGATTGAACGCTCACATACACACGCTGTGTAAGGATTGATTTACTATGTGTGATGATAATCAAAATGGTTACTCATAACGTGGTTGATACTCAATGTTAATGTGTTTGCAGAATTGTAGCTCTCTTAAAGGTGCAGTAAGCGATTTTAGAGAAATGCTGAAAGTGGATCTGACAGAACATCACAACACACTTGTAGCCGATCAGCAGTGTACACTCGTGATGGGGGAAGAGGGAGATTTGATGAAAGAGTGCTTGTATTTGTACTTTGTATTTGTTTTTTTCCGTATTCATTTTATTTTTAGCAAAGTATTATTTTGCTTTTCTTCAATTACCACAGAGTCACCCACTCTTGCATTGTGTGTTTGTGAATTTTGGGGGCGATTTCGCCCTGCAGCTCAGATTGCAAACCATTTTTCTCTTTTGCTTCCATTAACAAATCTCCAGGAACCAATTACAAACGGGCTTATCCACCTGGCATGCTATTGGCGGGTTTACCACAATGTCGATAGTGATGGGCGATGCTCAAAAGCTTCTTTAGTTTAGCAAACAAATCACTTGAGTGGTTGTAAATACCACATTACTTTCATGTTTTTTTGCACAACCTGCAAAAATCGCTCAATGTCATTCCTGCTTCTGCATGTTTTTTAACATGTTTCCTTTCTGGAGTTTTCACTCTGCATACGTAACCCGATCTTTGGCCTGATTGTTTGAAGGACCATTCAATTGCGTAGAGTCATTTGAACTACGCTCATTGATCACGCCTCTCGTAAAATAGAAAATACAGAGCAGACTCCCCAGACCAATGTTCAATCTTAAAAGGTTGAGCTTGTACTGGTGATAGCCAGACAAGTGGGGTGAATTTGATTGGGTTGATTTCAAATATCAGTGTTTCTTAGAAATCGCTTGTTGCACCATTAAAGTTATATCCTTTATATAGTGTTTGCATTTTAAAAATATTTTGAAGAAAGGCTGGACTATCCCGTTAAATTTGGATTTTATGTTTAACTGATATTCTGTAGATCAGTAAAAGGTATGTTTTTTTATTGTAAAAATTTGGAAAAATCATGGTTATAATAAGGGACTTATAATTGAAGTAAAGTTCCAAAAAGTTTAAAAGCTAAAAGCTTGTGTTTTTATTTTATTTTTATTTTTTAAAGCAATTGCATTAACTCTCCTATAAAAGATGTACATCATTAAGGGCAATCATTTTGTAGAGATTGTTATTTTAATGCTGAGGCTACTTGTCACAGAGACCTGTGACAAGTGACATTTATTATGAAAGGACTTTTATTTTGATTTGGACTCTCTACATCACCTCACATACACATACATTCATCTCTGTCTTGCGCAAGAATATACACCAGTTAACACAGAAATGTTTGTATTTCCACCTGTGTGTGTTTGTTGTTGAGGCTTTGTCCACATCCCTGACTTTTTGTTTGTTTGGTTAAATGTTTAGAAGTTTAATGTTTTGTTACTTTGTGTTTGTGTAATACAAAAGAAACGTATAACAAGTGTTCATGTTAAACGTTTTTATTTTGTTAACTAAATCCATTTACAAATACAAACAGATATACTTACGTATTCGTTCATTATTCCATTCCAAACAGTCAAACTGAGTTGCATTTACGTCCGCCATTTTGTATATCCCGTTCCCGCCACTAAAAGGCGCAGTTCAACTGTGTAGTTGAACAGGGGGAGTTTTGCCCACAGGTTAACATTTAATTGAGGGTATTTATATACTTGATATTGTTTATTACATTCTTTTCTTTACCTAAATGTTTATATATTTGTATATTATGAAAGTTTATGTATTTTTATTTTATTTTTGCATTTGCAATGTATTTGTTAATTTTCTATGTTACCTCTTCCTTTATTTTTGGTTTAGTCCTATTAAGTGGCTTAGCCTATTTAAATGCTTCATGCAGCATTGTTCAGGGCTCGTTGAGTGAGTCAGTAAACCTGAATCATGTTACAGTGTATTGGACCAATTTATTGGTTTAGCCTTTCACTGCTAAACATTTTACACAGCCTGTTGTAAATACATTTTTGGATATTTTTTTTTTTTTTTTTTTTTTTACTGTAAATAAGGACTTGTAAATATCACCAGCACTTTATTGGGAACTGCCTCTACGTTGCACCTTGTAAATAAACACCTTTCCGTCACCCAGTTACCAGCCTCCATCCCTTGGTACATCCAGGTCAGTGTTGCAAAGCTGTTAAGGCAGTTTTGGATCCTCACTCTGTTTGAGTGCATTGACCAAGTTAACATTTGGTGTCAGAAGTTTTTGTACCACTGAGGTGACGTGAATGATTACAACCAGTCATGCCTCCCAAAACGAGGAAGCAGCCTGATGAGACCACTGTGCCAGATCTGGAACAGGATGCAATGGAGGAAAGTCCTCAACAAGGAGCGCAGCCAATAACTGTTCCTACGGCGGGAGCTGATGCTGCAATCACGAAGTTGGCTGAAATGTTCAAGTCCTTTATGGAATTTCAAAGAGAACGTGATGATCGTTATGAGAGAGAAGCAGTGAGACGAGAACAACATGTTAAAGTGCTTAATCACGATGTCTCCCAGATGCAACTGGATATGGAGAGTATCCGCCATGGGGCCGGGCCAGATAAGCCAAAGCCTAGAATGATAGACCGGGAGCCTCGTCTCGCAAGACTGGAGGACACGGATGACATTGAGCACTATTTATTAACATTTGAAAGACTGGCAGAGGTGTACCAATGGCCTAAAGAAGACTGGGCTATACGTCTGATACCGCTGCTTACTGGTAAGGCCAGATCTGCATTTGTTGCAATGGATCCTGTGCACACACAAAACTATGATGCTGTGAAGACTGCAATACTTAAGAAGTATGAGATCAATGCAGAGACTTACAGACAGAGATTTCGTAACCTGAATACTCCTTCTGATGAATCACCTCAAGAACTTTACATCCGATTGAAAGACTTGTTTCGCAAGTGGGTTAACTACTCTACCAGTACTAAGGAGGATGTTATGGAGACCCTTGTGCTGGAGCAATACCTACGAGTCTTGTATCCAGAGGTGAGGACATGGGTTAAGGAGCGTGGTCCAGCTACTGCTGAAGAAGCTGCTGGCCTTGTGGAGTCGTATATCACTGCCCATAAAAGAGCAGGCAGTTTCCGCTATGCAGGCATCCTGTCTTCGACCAGAGGTAAGTCTGAAGGGGCTATGGGGTGTTCAAACTCTCAATCTAAAATCCTTAAGGTTTCACATGCTAACTCCAATACTTCAGATACAACTTTGCAGAGTGTAGTTAAGGAGGATGTGGTTTGTTTTCATTGTGGTCAGCCAGGCCATACTAGACCTCTCTGCCCCCTGAAGAAACCCAAAACAGCAAGTCTTTGTTATGTGCCCCATCCAATTCAGTCATTCCCCTTGAAATGCAACGCACAACCTGTTATATCTGTCTTGTTAAATGGTAAACCAGTTTTAGCTCTGGTGGACACTGGTTGTACATATACGCTAGTTCAGAGCAAGTTTGTACCTAGACAAGACTGGAACGATAGTGACACAGTTACTGTTTGCTGTGTGCATGGTCATAACACGCCCTTGCCCACAGCTGAGGTGTATATTGAAGTGTTAAGCCAATCATATCTTATGAAGGTTGGAATTGCTGAGACTCTCCCTTATCCCATTCTGCTAGGCACAGACATGCCAGTGTTGCCTGAGTTAGTGCAGGATACAGCTTGGTGTGGAGTAGTTACACGATCTCAAGCAAAGCAGATATCACAGACAACACTTGACTCAGAACCTCATGATGCTTTGCAAACCTTGCCTTTTAACACTGCTGATATTGAGGCTGAATCAAGGCCAACAATGGATGACAGGTTGCAACAGCGTAGAGAGTGGGTAGAGGAACTGATTGATACTCCAGAATATTCTGTTCAGGATGTTGATGAACCTGAGTTGTCTGAAGCAGATGTAATGATTCCAAATGATCTAGCCAGACTCCAGAGAGAAGACCCAACCCTAGCGGTATGTTTTAATCAGGTTAAACAGAAGAATGTCACTAATGTTGTTTCTGATGACCCTTTCCTGTTAAAACATGAACTTCTGTATAAGCAGACTAAGCAGGGAGATCTTCAGTTGGTATTACCTAAAGCACAGAGAGCAGAGGTGCTAGAATTAGGTCATTCCATCCCTTGGGCAGGTCATTTAGGATTCACTAAGACATGCTTAAGAATCTCTAAAAGATTTTATTGGCCTAGAATGTACACAGACATTAAAGAATATTGCCAGACATGCCCTGAATGCCAGCTCACTACTGGTCGTGTCCCTGCATATGCACCCCTCATTCCTTTACCTGTAGTGGATGTACCCTTTGAAAGAATAGGGGTAGATGTTGTTGGACCAGTTGAAAGGAGTCAGGCAGGAAACCGGTTCATTCTGGTAATTTCAGATTATGCCACAAGATACCCTGAAGCGTACCCTTTAAGAGATGTCACAGCTAAGCAGATAGCTTCTGCTTTGTTAAAACTCTTTTCTCAAGTGGGTATACCAAAAGAAGTTCTAACAGACCAAGGTACCAACTTTATGAGTCACACTCTTTACCAAGTTTACCAACTGTTAGGTATTAAGAGAGTAAGAACAACCCCATATCACCCTCAGACTGATGGTCTTGTTGAACGATTTAACCAAACTCTAAAGACTATGTTAAAGAAGTTTGTTTCAGAATCTGGGAAAGACTGGGACAAATGGCTTCCTTACCTCCTGTTTGCCTACCGAGAGGTTCCTCAGGCTTCAACAGGATTCTCTCCGTTTGAGTTACTGTACGCTCACCAGGTGAGAGGTCCCCTAGATGTCCTGAAAGAGAGCTGGGAAACAACTGGTGTGTCAAAGAAGAAAAACATCCTCACTTATGTGATAAAAATGAGGGAGAAACTTCAACAGGCCAGTGCCCTTGCCAGAGAAAACCTGATACAGTCTCAAGAACAACAGAAACTCTGGTATGATAAAGCAGCAAGGTCACGGAGCTTTGAGCCAGGTGAAGAAGTCTTGTTACTGCTCCCAACATCTGAGAATAAACTGTTGGCGAAATGGCAAGGCCCATACCAGGTACAAAGAAGGATAGGTCCAGTTACATATGAGATCAAAATTCCTTCACGAGCTCAACCTTTGCAAGTGTTTCATGTCAACATGTTAAAGAAATGGCATCCACGGCAAACTCTAGTGCAACCAGAAGAACATGCTGATATTTCCATGTTGGTAAGAGCTGTGCAAGGAGAAGAGGAAGTGGATGAGCAATACTTACCCACATGTCTCAGTGACAAGAAGTTGAATTTGGAACACCTAGCTGAGGAGCAGAGACATCAACTGCTGAATTGTATACCTGATCAGCTCTTTGTGGATACTCCAGGAAGGACAGAACTGGTAAATCATTCCATTGTTCTCAAAGACTCCAAACCTATGCGTCAGCAGATGTATCGTGTCCCAGAGAAACTTCTGCCGGTAATGAAAGAGGAGTTACAAATGATGCAACAACTTGGTATTATTGAACCATCTTCAAGTGAATGGAGCAGTCCCATAGTGCTGGTGCCAAAGAAAGATGGTACTCTACGGTTCTGCTTGGATTTCAGAAAGTTGAACAGCATTAGTAAGTTTGATCCTTACCCAATGCCACGAGTGGATGAACTAGTGGAGAGACTGGGGAAGGCAAAGTACCTGAGCACATTGGATCTTTGCAAAGGATACTGGCAGGTACCTTTGAAACCAGAATGTAAGGAGTTCACTGCCTTCAGAACACCCTTTGGTCACTTCCATTTCTGCGTTCTCCCATTTGGCCTTCATGGGGCACCCGCTACATTCCAAAGAATGATGGATCAACTTCTACGTGGTACAGAGGATTATGCTGCAGCTTATCTTGATGACATCATAATCTTTAGCCAGAGCTGGGAGGAGCATCAAAAGCATCTTAAAGACATTTTGACACGTATCAAGACTGCAGGACTAACCATCCGCCCTGATAAATGTGCCCTTGCCAAATCAGAAACCCAATACCTTGGATTTGTGCTGGGTCACGGTGTGATCCGGCCTCAGGTGGGGAAGGTGGAAGCTGTTAAAGGAGCAGAGCAGCCTGTGACAAAGAAACAGGTTAGATCTTTTCTTGGACTTGTTGGTTGGTACAGGAAGTTTATTCCAAACTTTTCAGCCAGGGCAATTGCCTTAACTAACTTAACTAAAAAGAACCAGCCTAACAAGATCATATGGACTGAGGAATGTGAAAAGGCCTTTAAAGACTTGAAAGATGTACTCTGCCAAGAGCCAGTACTCCTGAGTCCAGATTTTGACAAACAGTTTACAGTGCAGACTGATGCCTCACAACAGGGCATTGGTGCTGTGCTCCTTCAAGAGGAACAAGGTCAACTCAAACCAGTTGTTTACATCAGTAGAAAACTCCTGCCCCGAGAGGTCAACTATTGTACTGTTGAAAAGGAGTGTCTTGCTGTTAAGTGGGCCTTGGACTCTTTGAGGTACTATTTGCTTGGACGAAAATTTCGTTTAGAGACTGACCACAGAGCGTTGGCCTGGTTGGGCCGTATGAGAGACTCTAATGCTCGCATTACCAGGTGGTTTTTGGCCATGCAGCCATTTGATTTTGAGATCTTGTATCGGGCAGGCTCGCAGAATTGCACTGCAGACTTTCTCTCAAGGACACCGCAAGCAGTGTCTGGAGAGGGAGGGGGAAATGTCACAGAGACCTGTGACAAGTGACATTTATTATGAAAGGACTTTTATTTTGATTTGGACTCTCTACATCACCTCACATACACATACATTCATCTCTGTCTTGCGCAAGAATATACACCAGTTAACACAGAAATGTTTGTATTTCCACCTGTGTGTGTTTGTTGTTGAGGCTTTGTCCACATCCCTGACTTTTTGTTTGTTTGGTTAAATGTTTAGAAGTTTAATGTTTTGTTACTTTGTGTTTGTGTAATACAAAAGAAACGTATAACAAGTGTTCATGTTAAACGTTTTTATTTTGTTAACTAAATCCATTTACAAATACAAACAGATATACTTACGTATTCGTTCATTATTCCATTCCAAACAGTCAAACTGAGTTGCATTTACGTCCGCCATTTTGTATATCCCGTTCCCGCCACTAAAAGGCGCAGTTCAACTGTGTAGTTGAACAGGGGGAGTTTTGCCCACAGGTTA
Source organism: Pseudorasbora parva (assembly GCF_024679245.1). Taxonomy (NCBI): domain Eukaryota; kingdom Metazoa; phylum Chordata; class Actinopteri; order Cypriniformes; family Gobionidae; genus Pseudorasbora; species Pseudorasbora parva. The sequence goes on along the minus strand of NC_090178.1, from coordinate 21,063,987 downwards.
ACATTTAATTGAGGGTATTTATATACTTGATATTGTTTATTACATTCTTTTCTTTACCTAAATGTTTATATATTTGTATATTATGAAAGTTTATGTATTTTTATTTTATTTTTGCATTTGCAATGTATTTGTTAATTTTCTATGTTACCTCTTCCTTTATTTTTGGTTTAGTCCTATTAAGTGGCTTAGCCTATTTAAATGCTTCATGCAGCATTGTTCAGGGCTCGTTGAGTGAGTCAGTAAACCTGAATCATGTTACAGTGTATTGGACCAATTTATTGGTTTAGCCTTTCACTGCTAAACATTTTACACAGCCTGTTGTAAATACATTTTTGGATATTTTTTTTTTTTTTTTTTTTTTTTTTTTTTTACTGTAAATAAGGACTTGTAAATATCACCAGCACTTTATTGGGAACTGCCTCTACGTTGCACCTTGTAAATAAACACCTTTCCGTCACCCAGTTACCAGCCTCCATCCCTTGGTACATCCAGGTCAGTGTTGCAAAGCTGTTAAGGCAGTTTTGGATCCTCACTCTGTTTGAGTGCATTGACCAAGTTAACACTACTGCTGAACTTTAAATTCAGTTTCCAATGGCCAGGTAGGTCATGAACATTGAGTAGGATGAAGTTTACACGTAACTTTTATCAAAGCTAATGTTTCTTTAGTGTTCTAATGTTAATTTGTTGCTGTGAGCTCTATAAACACACACTTTGTCTCTTTTTTTTCAGGTGTCACTGGTCTGGTGCAGATTGATGAGAATGGAGACAGAGAGACTGATTTTGCTCTGTGGGACATGACTGACATAAACAGTGGCAACTTTCAAGTTAGTGAAAATTGCATACTCACTTTATCTCACTACTTTCTCATTTGCCTGTTTCTTATTGATGTCATCAACTTTTATTCAGGGAAATGTTCCATTATTTGTATGTATTATATATATATATATATATATATATATATATATATATATATATATATATATATATATATATATATATATATATATATATATATATATATATATATATTATGTATGTATATGTGAATAGCAGTGACTATTCTGTTAGTAATAAATGGATGAAATGCAATTGCATTTTTCTTATGGCAGTGTGTCATCCAAACAGTTTTGCATTTGTTACAGACTAATGAAGTCGAATCTGACACCTGAATCTCAAAAACAAGGGGAAGATTGGTGTCATTAACCAGAACACACACACACACTCCATTCTGAAAGACACTTGATTGGTGATTGGGAGGCCAGGCTGTAGGAAGGTTAATTATAGGATACATATTCAGTAAGGGGATTGTTTGTGAAAGTGAAAGTGTACCGGATAGATTCTGAATGGATATTAAAGATCTCAGCTGCACTCTGAATGAAGCTTGTCCTTGTCATTTTTCCTTTTAACATTTTGCTTCTGCTAGCTGTAAGAGCTAAGAATTCACTTGACAAGTGCATTTTTTTGTTCTCCTTTGTTGACGTGTTCAGTTAATCCTGTCTGCTAAATCATTCTTATGGAATAAATACTTTTTGCAAGCAATTTTCAAATAACATTGATATTACTAGATGTTTACTAGTGACCGATTGCCCTTTTCTGGAGGGCTCTTAGAATTGTGAAATTGATTTATATATATATATATATATATATATATATATATATATATAATTTTATAAAAAAAAGTAATATATTAATGTCATGTTTTCTATTTTAATATGTTTTCCTCCACTCTTCACAGTATCATGATTCTTCAATATGAAAGTGGGTTGTCAGTGCTGAAAATGGTTGTGCTTCTTCCTATTTTTGTGGAAACCATGATTCATTTATTTCAGCATAAATAAATTCAAATGGGCATAATTTATTTAAAATAAACATAATTTGTTACTATATAAATGTCCTTGATGTCTTCTTTGACTGATTTAATGTATCCTTGCTGAATAAAGTATTTATTTTTCTAAATAAATAAAATGACTGACCCCAAGCTTTTAAGTGATTGTGTAGATGTTCTTCAAATCAAGAGACATTGAAAAGTAATTTTGATTGGATTTTGGGTCTTAAAGGTATTGCAACAAGTCTAACATTGAACAATGTTTTCCTTCCATTTTAGATATTGAATTTATTAAATCATGACTAGAATTATGCATCCTCATTGTGACCGTTTGTCCTATTGATTACTTTGTGTTGTGCTGCAGATTGTGGCGGCGTATAACGGCACTCAGAAGCAGATGAAGATTCTTCCAGGGATGGCCATCCAGTGGCCAGGTGGTAACATTCCCTTGGATGTGCCTTACTGCGGCTTTAAGAATGAAAACCCTGACTGTCATGCACGTAGGTATCATACACAAGTTCTGCAGTCCGACTGCTTACCCTCCTCTCAATCTCCGTCACTTTCCCTCTTTCCTTTTAGGAACAATCGGACTGCACCAGATGATTTTCATTGTGCTTTTCTTCATCCTTGTCATCATCTTCACTGTGACTGTGTTTATATACAGGTGAGAGCAAGCAAGATGATTTTGATACCTGATGATACCTAATCAATCATTTCTAAACCGACTGTATACCTACTGTATGCACACACAGAAAGCTGAAGCTGGAGAAGGAGTTGGTCGCTCAGTTATGGAGGATCGCTTGGGAGGACATTCAGATGAGCAATCTGGAAAAGGCCCTGAGAAGCACCGGCAGCAAACTCACGCTCTCTCTAGTAAAACACAGATGCAGTACATACTACATACTTGTGCACACTCATATTTTTCAAATGTATTTTCAGCTCTCTGGTTTTCTGTTTAATATTTTATTTGATTATTTATCATTCATTATCATCATTATATCACTTGTGCTGTTCTCTCTCCTTCTCTACAGAGAGGTTCAAACTATGGATCACTGCTGACAGCTGATGGTAATTTCCAGATGTTTGCTAAGACTGGCTACTTTAAGGTATCTTTCCGGCAAGCTGTTTAAACTTCTACATGGTAACCCTTTACAATAAGGTTCAATTTGGTCACACATTTGGTATTAAGAACTGGAAAATGAAAAACATTATTTACAGCATTTATTATTCTTAATAGGTTAATGATGGTTTGTTTGATTATGTCTTCAGACACCTCCATATTATTTTTGTTTACTATAAATGTAACAATATATATGGATTTAAAAATGTATGAGTATAATTTACACTAAAGTACATAAAATGCTTTAACAGTATTTTTCATTATGTCATGATACCTTATGCAATACCTATTTATAATTCAACCCTATTGTAAAACTATACAGTTGAAATGCTTGTTAAAACCTCAAAATGCACACATGCTACCAACTGCAAACATAACTTGTATGTGCTTATGTTTTCCCCAGGGAAACATTGTCGCCATTAAATACATCAACCGAAAGCGCATCGAATTAACGAGGAAAGTGTTGTTTGAACTGAAGCATGTGAGTGTGTCATGCTGTCTTTTGCTCTAAAGGTGGATTATTCTGCTAATCTAATTATAATCATTACAAATACACTACCATTCAAAGGTTTGGGTTTAGTATGATTAAAAATAATAATACTTTTATTATTAGTAAGGATGCATTTAATTAATCAAAAGTGACAATAAAAATATGTATAATCTTACAAAAGATTTCTATTTACAATAAATGCTGTTCTTTCTATTCATCTTGAATCCTCGAAAGATTGTATCAAGGTTTCCGTAAAAGTAATAAACAGCCCAACCGTTTTCAACAATGATAATAAGAAATGTTTCTTGAGCATTGAATTATTATATTGGAATGTTTTCTGAAGGATTGTGTGACACTGAAGACTGGAGTAATCTTATTGACCCCACACTTTTTAAATGGTACTGTAGGTTCACAAAATAACAACAATGAGTGAAATGTTTAGTTTATAAATGTTTGTAAAGATATACTGTGAATTATAAACAATAGTGCCTATTTGTTTTCCAGATGAGAGATGTACAGAATGAGCATTTGACCCGTTTTATCGGCGCCTGCATCGACCCGCCCAACATCTGCATCGTCACAGAATACTGCCCTCGAGGCAGCCTGCAGGTACTGACACACATGCTTCTGTCATTGTAGGGACTTCTCATTGACTTGCTGTGCTAATGATGTTTTCTATCATCTAAACCTAAACTCAGCTCTTACAGAAACAACTCATTTTTGTTTTAAAGGTGTCATGAACTTGCTTTTTAAAAAATGTTATACTGTTGTCTGCGGTCAACTTATGACATTCACATGGTTTTTACATTCAAAAACATTGAGTAATAGGTTATCATTTTCTACCCTGGTTTTGAGGCTCTCTCCTGCAATGCTCTGTTTCTATGGGCATCCTCACTGAAGACTTGGAAGTAAATGCTATGGCTAGTATTGGATAAGATTTGCATATTTAATGAGCTTCAGCTCCCTCGTCAGTACTTCTGGGAATTGTTTTGAAAGTATGTGTGAATAGTATGCAGTAACCGGAATGAATTGCCCACAGGGCTTGCAAAACGTCTTCATCAAACATACACAATGATTTATCTCTCATCCACTCGCGATTGATTGGAATGTCCTTTCCACGAGTCGGTGGGCGGGGCTACAGAATCAGGCGGTGTTCATCTTATGTTTAGGCGGTGTTTCACCACACAATGATGTCAAGGTGTGGCATATTCTGAGATTGATTATTTGCTGGGCCTGGTTTCTATAAAAGCTTTTCTTTGACTAACAAGGAAGTTTTCAGCTGTTAAACTTACAGGATATCCTTATATTACCATGACCTTTAATATATATATATCAAAAGCTCAAGGGAAAGATGATTTCTCAATTCATCACCCCTTTAATTAAGATTCCTGGTGTGGGCCATGGGCTAATCAATATAGATTATTTCAGATCTTTTTGATGGGATGCTGAGCCACACTCATACATCAATATGAAAATGTGCATGCGCACACACTGTTTCTAGAGGCTGTGTGTGGAAGATATCAGGTTGGCTAAGTTATTCACAGAAACAATGTTTTAAATGTCCTAAATGTGGAATTGACCAGCCTAAAGGTGCAGTCACATTAGTGAAAATTCATAATCACAAAAGGTCCATTGTCTATTGTCAGTGGTGTGAAGCACAAAAGTCCAAACTGCTTTCTGTTGGTCAATGCAGCATATCTGCATGACTGATTTGAACCCATTGTGAAATCTGCATAGGGAAATCTTTTACCCTTTTACAAAATTCCCAATTACATGGGAAATAAATGGATTATGTCTGCAAAAATTAATTAATTTAATTGTTCTATATATTAAGGGTAGCCTGACAAGCCAGACCCACATCAAGATGTTTGGTCTGGAAACTCACCATTGTCAGGGCTCAATCCGAGGAGCGGGATAAATGGTTGTCTTTTAAGCTCCCTCTGCACGCGATAGGATAGCGCTACACCAACCAGAGCAACGAAGATGAAGCGGAGCTAGTTGGCAAATTAAACTTTCGCCGTATCCGGTCGGCAAAACTCTGAACACATCTTCCCTTTTTAAGAATGACGTTAGTGCCGTTCTTTGTTCTTTTCTCAGAGAAAAGCTTAACTCCAAGTCTTCCAGAGTCGCGGTCAAAGCTGATTCAAAAGACCGCTGTTCGCCAGCTTCTGTTTTGACAAGTAGCATGCAAGCAACACTGCCGTCATCATGTTAAGCCCCTCCCACCGACTGTACACACGATGTGATTGGCCTCACCAGAGTTTGGCTTTTACAGCTCAGAAGTGTATTGAGAGTTGCTATATGACACTCACGGCCAATTAGATTTGCTGCCGCTAGGGTGCATCTAGATTTCTAGGCTATAAGGGTGCTCTGATCAGGATTTTTGGAGCCAATCACAGATTGTCAATTACAAGAAGCAGTATCTGGCGATACCGATCACTGTTACCAATCTATTTGAAACCTTGATTTTATCATCTAGAATTATAGACCTGTGTAATTTTACAGATATTCATTCAGGCCATGAATTTCTTTTTTGACCATTTTTGTTTTTACAATGAGGTAATTCTTGCATTATAGCTTATACACATGACAAGCCTGATTTCAAACAAAAAATAATCAATCAGTAATAAAATAAGAACAAAAAATATTAACAAGCAGTAACGCAGTAAACTTAAATAGAATAAAGATACAAATGAAATAAACTACTTAGTTTTTTTCAGGAAGATCTAATGTTGAGGTAAGAAATAGAAATTAAGAAATGTAATAAGAAATCAAATGTAAAATAATATTGGAAAGTCTTCCCTGAATAAATTCAATACAGAATAATCTTTATAATTAAGGTCCTTACAATTAACCCAACCCTAAGGTGGTGATTCACTCATGCTGTTTGTGAGATGACATGTCACAGAAAGTTTTCAATTACTGTGTAAGCTATTTATTACCTTCAGCATTATGATTATTTTACCTGAGCCAGACAGAGTTTCAGACGTTATAGCTGATCAGTCGGAGCACCCCTGCTAAATATCAAACCAAATATGTCATTCTACCCATAATTTCATAATAATTTCACATAATTTCTACCCAATAAAATATTTTAGATCTTGGCACAACAAGAAAGATGTGTATGCGTTATAAAAATAACCAAATAATACAAAATACCTTGATTTTTTTGTTGTTGTTTTATCTTATTTTCATGCTTGTTTTGCCTTATTTTTAATTATTTTAAGTCATCTTTAGTTGTTTGCTGAGGCTCGCTACTGGTCCCCAGCCTCCAACCACTACATTTTAAGTTTGCCTTAAGTCCAAATACTTTTTGGGCCATATATGCATGTATATGTACTTACCTCAGTTTTTTCGGCATTTGCACACAGGACATTTTGGAGAATGAAAGCATCACACTAGACTGGATGTTCAAATATTCGCTAGTCAGTGACATAGTAAAGGTAGAGTCTCCTCCCTGTATTTTAAAAGTGAATTTTACCTTAAAGGGTTGGTTTACCCAACAAATTAAATAAATATCATAATTTACTCACCTTCATGTTTTTCTAAACTCATAAGACTTTTGTTCATCTTCTAAACACAAATGAAGATATTTGAATGAAATCGGAGAGATTTCTGTCCCTCCGCTGACAGTCCATCTACCACCTTGATGCTTCAAAAAGTTCATTAAGAGATTGTAAAACTAATCCATCTAAAACGAGTGGTTTAATCCAAATTTCATGACACGATTGCTTTATATGATGAACAGATTGAATTTACACTTTTATTCACATATAAATATTGATTAGGGATTTCAATATTTGTGTTTCGAAGATGAATGAAAGTCTTGCGGGTTTGAAACAACATAAGGGTGAGTAAATAATTTTTTTGTTGAACTAACCCTTTGAGTATTCATCCATTTATTTTCTATAATAACTTTACATTTTCTCTCATTTTGCTCCATCCCTGCCCTCTTGCATTCTTTCATACATTTTTCAATCTTTCTCTCCCCTCAGGGCATGGCTTTCCTCCATAACAGTGTGATTGTATCCCATGGCAACCTGAAGTCTTCCAACTGTGTGGTTGACAATCGTTTTGTGCTAAAGATCACTGACTATGGGCTGTCCAGCATCAGGACAGAGTCAGACACGGAGGACGCCCACTCTTATTATGCACGTCAGTCATGTGAACTTTTGTCTTTGTCAATTCATGTGTCAAATTGAATCGCATGCCAAAAATATCCACAACACGTGCTTGCATGCATTGCAAACTTCAGTTACGGCCTCTGTTGTTCACTGTCAGACCCGTGTCTGTGTGCATCTGCATATGCCTGTGTGTAGGTAAACTGTGGACGGCTCCAGAGCTGTTGAGATTGGAGTGCTTTCCTCTAGGAGGCACGCAAAAGGCCGACATCTACAGTTTTGGCATCATACTTCAGGAAGTGGCTCTGCGCAGAGGAGTCTTTTACCTGGAGGGAGACTCGTTAAGTCCCAAAGGTCAGAGATCATCTTGGCAAGCGTCATAAATTTTACAGTTAGCCTAAGACTACCCGTCTCTACCCTGTTTTTGACATTTAAGTCCTAAACCTTAGCCGTTTTTATTGAATAAGGCTGGAATACACTGTACTGAATACACTTTTTTGCCTAGATTTATAGTCTAGAGGAGTCAACTCTAGTTGCTGAAAGTTGGCAGTTGCAGATAATGGCCAGTTAGAGTTGACCGATTTGACAGAAAATTGCATAGTGTAAAGTGCACCCATGCACTATTGGTTTTAGCTTCAGACTATGATTCCATCCAGTTGGAGGATATCAAACATGTTTGCTATTTTGAGCCAATTTTAGATCCTTTTTTTTCTCTTTGTCATGCGTATCCTAGCAACAAGATGCATATTTGTTGTGTTTGGAGCAACTTGAAAGTAGTGAGTGATCCTCATTTTTCATTTAGTGTATGATGCCCAGTTTTTCCTCTGTAACAATTTACAAAGCCTGCAAGTGTCTAGCATTATACCATTTTTTAGATTTTAAGCCTTCAAATTAAGTTTCTATTTCATCTTTTTCTCACACAAAGCTGTCATATGGCTTCAGAACATAGAACTGGACTGATGATTTTATAGTACTTTCATGTTCTTTTTGAAGCTTAAAAAAGCCTTAGTTCCCATTTAATTGCCAATGTTAAAGCCTGGTTTTATGTGTTCTCTGTTTAATTAATAAATGAATGTCATGCATTTTATCCCTTTAATATAATTGATTTTGCTTCTCTGTGATATTTGGGGTCTGAAATACTTGGGGTCTAAGAAAAATTTGAGGATGATGGAAAAACTTGTTTTTTTTGCCTATTTCTAAAACGCTTCAGAATATTGATGCACGGCTCTGCACTCACGCAAATTACTCTTAAGAGCCTCCGCAGTGACAGGAATGAAAGACACTAATGAACCAGGTTCTTCAGAGAGGTCAACAAATACACACCCAGAAGCCATTCACTTTCACACACATTCACACGCATATTCTCAAATTCTCTCTTTACTACAGACACATCAAAGATGATGCTTTACACACATAGTATGCATGCATAAGAACACCCTCACAAGCTCTTAATTTGCCAGTCCACTACTCTTCTCAGTACGCCGCCAGTGAGTTTGTCTGAAGAGGAAGACACTTGACATTATCTTGTCATCCCGCCAAAATACTTTCACAAATTGCATCCCCTTTATGGTTCTCTCTTTCTTCTTTGCAGAGAACAACCCTTAGAGATTGAAGAGCTCTCTCATTTGTACATAGAAGTCAGTCATAAAGTTAGACTTTTACAAGAGTTGCTAATTGCCATAAAATATGAAAATCACGACATACTAAAATGCTGCTAAAGTAACATCTCAGATCACTTCCATTACATCTATAATTTCAATCCACATTAATTGAAAGAAAAGCTTTATAAATCACTGTCACTTTCAGAGACACTAAAAGGTTAATTTGTTCTTTGTCACACAAACCCACACACACACCTTCATTCACACTTGTCTTTTTCACTCAATTTCCCTCTCTGATCTAATTTATGGATTTAATCGTGTGATTCAGAATACAGACCAAAAAGCGATGGGTGTGTGTGTATATGTGAGTTTTTATGTGAAGAGCAGACTTCTGGTATATACACACAGTTTAAGTGCTGTCAACATCTCTGGAGCATCTGGATCTCAGCATTGTAATCAGAATTGACATAGAAGAAAAGATCATATCAATCTTCACCTGGCGCCACACAAGTGTACTTGGGCACTTTGGTAATGAGATTACTGTTGGCAAAGATTATGGTTGTAGACTGGTGAATCAATCAACCTTGTGTATGCTTGGCCAAACAATCAACCTGGCACCACCAGCACACAAAATACAAAACACAAACACAAAGAAATTGTGCGGCCGTAAAGATGACCCGAGCTTTGAAGAGCTGTTTCTTATCAGGACAGATTGTCCGTGAAAAGCCTCACGAAGCTGAGAAATGGGGTTTTTACTAGAGTGCTACAACCCACAGCCGGTTCTTTCAGGCTTTCAGAGCTGTAAGAGCGTGATGAATAGAGCTGAGAGAGATCAGGCAGAGGATGGAAAACGGAGATAAAACATTGTGGGAGTTTGTGGGAATAAGACAGACGGAAGAGGCCCGATGCAACAGATAGCAGCACGGAAAAGAAGGCAAGCGCATTGAGTTCAGTCTTTACAGTACTGATACTGTTCAAGTTAAAGGAACAGTCCACCCCCCTCAAAAAATTATTTTATATATGATTTATTAAAGTGACAATGTAATGGACGTAGTGACCAATCTTTTCTTTAATATTTTAACGTACATACAAGTGAAACAGATTATCGAAAAGAAAACCATTTAGGGGCAGGTTCTTTGTTTAATCTCAAAGTTAATAAATGGATTGAGGCAGATCTGAATGTGTCGTTCACAATAAATCAATAGGTAACACTTTATTTTAAGGTTCAGTTATTAACTATTAACTAGTTGCTTATTAGCATGCATATTACTAGGATATTGGCTGTTTATTAGAACTTATGAAGCACATTTAATGGCTTATTCTGCATGGCCTTATTCTACATCCCATAATCCTACCTTACTAACTAAAACTACCTTACTAACTATTATTATACCGTAAATTAGGTGTTTATTGAGGCAAAAGTCATAGTTGTTCCCCATACTAAAGTGCATCAATAACATGTATTTAGAAAAAAATCTAAATTTAAAAACAGCCCTCATAACCGATAAAATGGCCCAGTATTAATTTAATTTTTGTCTAAATGAATTTAAAGAAAAAAAACTAAACCTGAAAAATGTTTTTAATTGTTAGCAGTGAATTTAGGCATCAAAAAAAATAATGTACAGTTTCAAAGAATTTATTAAGGGATAGCCCCTTACGATGACATCTTATTTTCGAAGGGGTCTCAATAGCACATGCAAAAAACAATACAAAATACAACACATCTGAAACAAACAATCAAATAAACAACAAAAACTCACTTAAACAGACAAACAGCTCACTCCCCTATTCTTTAACCTATCTACAACTATTTCAAACATGTACAAATGAGGATATACGTTTTAGTGCAAAAATCAAAATCAAAATGTACCTGCATCCTGAGAGATAACAGAAATAAATAAATAAATAAATAAATAAATAAATAAATAAAATGTACAGGATAATAAGCATTGATATACAGGTCCTTCTCAAAAAAATTGCATATTGTGATAAAGTTCATTATTTTCCATAATGTAATGATAAAAATTAAACTTTCATATATTTTAGATTCATTGCACACCAACTGAAATATTTCAGGTCTTTTATTGTTTTAATACTGATGATTTTGGCATACAGCTCATGAAAACCCAAAATTCCTATCTTAAAAAATTAGCATATCATGAAAAAGTTGTCTAAACGAGCTATTAACCTAATCATCTGAATCAACTAATTAACTCTAAACACCTGCAAAAGATTCCTGAGGCTTTTAAAAACTCCCAGCCTGGTTCATTACTCAAAACCACAATCATGGGTAAGACTGCCGACCTGACTGCTGTCCAGAAGGCCATCATTGACACCCTAAAGCGAGAGGGTAAGACACAGAAATAAATTTCTGAATGAATAGGCTGTTCCCAGAGTGCTGTATCAAGGCACCTCAGTGGGAAGTCTGTGGGAAGGAAAAAGTGTGGCAAAAAACGCTGCACAGTGAGAAGAGGTGACCAGACCCGGAGGAAGATTGTGGAGAAGGACCGATTCCAGACCTTGGGGGACCTGCGGAAGCAGTGGACTGAGTCTGGAGTAGAAACATCCAGAGCCACCATACACAGGCGTGTGCAGGAAATGGGCTACAGGCGCCGCATTCCCCAGGTCAAGCCACTTTTGGGCTACAGAGAAGCAGCACTGGACTGTTGCTCAAATTTTGCATGTCATTTGGAAATCAAGGTGCCAGAGTTTGGAGGAAGACTGGGGAGAAGGAAATGCCAAAATGCCTGAAGTCCAGTGTCAAGTATGTCAGTGATGGTCTGGGGTGTCATGTCAGCTGCTGGTGTTGGTCCACTGTGTTTTATCAAGGGCAGGGTCAATGCAGCTAGCTATCAGGAGATTTTGGAGCACTTCATGCTTCCATCTGCTGAAAAGCTTTATGGAGATGAAGATTTCTTTTTCAGCGCGACCTGGCACCTGCTCACAGTGCCAAAACCACGGGTAAATGGTTTACTGACCATGGTATTACTGTGCTCAATTGGCCTGCCAACTCTTCTGACCTGAACCCCATAGAGAATCTGTGGGATATTGTGAAGAGAAAGTTGAGAGACGCAAGACCCAACTAAGGCCGCTATCGAAGCATCCTGGGCCTCCATAAGACCTCAGCAGTGCCACAGGCTGATTGCCTCCATGCCACGCCGCATTGAAGCAGTCATTTCTGCAAAAGGATTCCTGACCAAGTATTGAGTGCATAACTGAACATAATTATTTGAAGGTTGACTTTTTTGTATTAAAAACACTTTTCTTTTATTGGTCTGATGAAATATGCTAATTTTTTGAGATAGGAATTTGGGGTTTTCATGAGCTGTATGCCAAAATCATCAGTATTAAAACAATAAAAGACCTGAAATATTTCAGTTGGTGTGCAATGAATCTAAAATATATGAAAGTTTAATTTTTATCATTACATTATGGAAAATAATTTACTTTATCACAATATGCAATTTTTTTGAGAAAGACCTGTAGAACCCTTGGTTTAAAAACATGAGCATGTTTTTTTCAGATGAGAAAATAGATTAGTCCTGAAAAGACGGAAAGATGTGATTGATCTTAGAAGAGGAGGGAGATTGTTCCAGTCGGATGGAGCTTTATACTGGAATTACCTTCAGCCGCCTTCTGTAAAAGTTCTCGGGACCAAGAATAAAACAGATGCTGTATGTGTCGATCGGAGGACCTAAATGAGACCAAAAGCTGTTTTTAGTAAGGGGAGCAATTAAAATGAACATGTTTAAAAAGAAACAAGAACCAGTGATATTGACTTATTTTGGTTGGAGCCAGTCAAATGGTAGGTTCAATAAGGACATCTCCAAACAAAAAAAATTGTGGATGATATTTAGAGGTTTTATATTAGTATGTAGTCAAATGTATGAAAAATGTATATTCATTTTGATATTTTCTACAGATTACATTTATATAGTTAAATGAGTGGTTTTAAAGATTAACCTTGAGTGAGAGTTAGATAACGGCAAAGGTAATACAATTTAAAAATACGGTTGTGAAGTGAGTAAATGATTGTATAATTTTTTGGGTTATCTGTTACTTTGAGCTCAAATTCTCTGTATTCTTCTTGTCCTCTCGCTTTCTTTCGTTGTGTATAGAGATTGTGGATCGTCTAGCACTGGGTGAATGGCCATACCTACGGCCAACAGTGAACCCTCAGACCCATAGTGAAGAGCTGGGTCAGCTGATGAAGCGTTGTTGGGCAGAAGAGCCATCAGACAGACCAGAGTTCAGCCATATTAGTGTGCTACTTCGCAAACAGAATAGGTCTGCCCCCTTTTACCCTTTAGTTCTTGCTATCTATTCTGCCTCACTTTTCTATTTACTTATTTTCGTAACATTTTGTTCTCCCTGAGCTCTTATAAAATCTTTATTAACTCTTATAAAATCCATCTTATCGCTCACTTATTATTATGAACATTTAGCCGAACCTGTCTCTTTCTCTGTCTCTCATTGTCTTTCTCAGGGAGCACAGAAGTAATATCTTGGATAATCTTTTGTCTCGAATGGAGCAGTATGCTAATAACCTGGAGGAGCTGGTAGAAGAGAGGACTCAAGCCTACCTGGAGGAGAAACGCAAGGCAGAAGCTTTACTGTACCAGATCCTCCCTCAGTTAGTTCACTGACATACTGCACAAATAATAAATCAACTATAAAATAATCCTTTACACACTTGGTTAACTCTCATAGGATTTGATTTCTGTTTTGTGTGTTAGTTCAGTGGCAGAGCAGCTGAAGAAGGGTGAGACCGTGCAGGCTGAAGCATTTGACTCTGTCACCATTTACTTCAGTGATATTGTGGGCTTCACGTCCCTGTCAGCAGAGAGCACACCTTTGCAGGTACCTTACACAAAAATAATTCTGCTTTGTTTTAAGCATTTGACCCTAAAGATTTATGTGTGTGTGTGTCTCTCATAGGTCGTCACTCTCCTCAATGACCTTTACACCTGCTTTGATGCCATTATAGACAATTTTGATGTTTACAAGGTATCACCACATGATCACATATTTGCCCTAGACAGCTGTATGCATTTGTTCTTCATTTTCATTTTTTTTCTTCTTACATTTAACAATTTTAACTTTTCAAACTATGATTTTATATTACTTTTAAAAAGTAAATGAGCATCTTTTAACGATCATTTTCTTGAAGTGACGTTTTTTTTTATTTAGCAAATGTATCATCATATCCCCAATTTTACCTTTTGCTTCTTAAAAAATATATATCTGTTAATTGTAAAAGGCTTTTTGTAATAAAATCTTATGGGACATTTTTTCTTTCAAAAAGGGGAGAAAGCCTCCACGAGGTACTGATTTAAAAAAAATCAAATTTAAAAAAGTAAAATAAGACAATGCTTAATTAGCATATTTAAATTAAATCTTGAATGCATCATAATAGAAAATGTACATATTTTCTTGTGCTTTCAAATCAATTAATCACAATGAATTGCATCAAAAATAAAAGTTTGTGTGCAATTATATGTAAATATAAATAATACACACACAATTTAATATTTTTAAGAAAAATTGAGTGTGTATTTATTTATACATAATAATTATACACATTCAGTGAACACAAACTTTTATTTTGGATGTGATTCATCAATTAGCCATAAAAATAAAGTAAAAATTCTAAACCTTAGTCAGGGCTCACTACCGTCTTAGGTATGCCATTGCCTTTTTATGTCTCTTTATGGAAGTAAAATCATGCCAAATGTTTTTGAAACAAAAACGCTTGTTGAATTGCACTACTTGAAAAAATCTGTTTAATATGCTCACCAATGCTGCTATTGTTTCATCAATAGCATAATTTACTGAACACACTTACAGCCTTGTTTTCATCCCTATCAAAAATATGGTACTTTTCTTAGTAAGTTATGTTCACCTACATTAGCTGAATTAAGAATTAAATTTAACATTTAATTTTTATTAGTTTTTATGTATATGTGTTTACATAAAAATTGAACCCCCGGTTTCACAGACAAGGCTTAAGATAGTCCCAGACTAAAATGCATATTTGAGCTGTTTTAACTGAAAGTCATTTGCACTTGTGTATCTCAAAATATGTCAGTGCCCAGTGATGTCTTTTCTAATGCCTTTTAAATGCTCTAATTGAGCTAAGGCTTAACCCTGGCTTAATCCAAGCCCTGTCTGTGAAACCGGACCAGCCTGTATTGGTCCTGTGTTTTATGCTGATGGGCATCTCTGTCTGCTGTGGTGGTTCTGTTTCTAATTGTTCCTTAGGTGGAGACAATAGGAGATGCCTACATGGTTGTTTCAGGATTACCAGTGCGGAACGGGAAACTGCACGGCCATGAGATCGCACGCATGTCCCTTGCTCTGCTGGAGGCTGTTAAAACATTTAAGATTCGCCATCGTCCCGATGAGCAGCTCAAATTACGAATCGGCATTCACAGTGGTAAGAAAGAGCACATGAATCTTAATTAAGTTGAACTAGTCTTTAATATACTGTTGGGCTGTTTCAATTAGCAGAAAGCTGACAGGGATTCTACTGGTTGTAATTAGCTTTGTTAATATATAATCTGTATTACAGACTTACTTCTCAAGCTTGCCCATAGACTAGAGAATTTTTAAACTGCATTTTATGTGCGTTTCAGGCCCTGTCTGTGCAGGAGTAGTTGGGCTGAAGATGCCTCGGTACTGTCTCTTTGGAGACACAGTGAACACATCCTCTCGCATGGAGTCAAATGGAGAACGTAAGTACCTTCTATTTCCATTGCCACCAAAGAGTAACTTGTGCATATAATCATAGCAACTCTAAAGTTTAAGAGTTCAGGTCAGTTAGTATAGGGTAAGTGGTTTAAGCCAGGGTAAAAGACAAGAACTCTGAAATACTGAGCGTTTAATTTTTATAATAGATTTGAGGAATAGAATTGACAAAAATGTAATCAAAAGTTTCTGTTGACTAGAAACTGCTGACCACACTTTTGCAGACAACACTGATATTAAGATTACTACATATTCCCTGGATTTCACAGACCATTACCAAGTCTAACCAACTAAAATGCATGTTTTAACTGAAAGCGACTTGCAATGACATTTCTTAAAATATGTAAGTGCCATTGTTTTGTCTCAAGTAATGGTTTTCTATGGCAAGTTTATAAAGGCTACTTAAACGTCCTAATTGAACTAATCATGTCTTAATATAAACCCTGTATGTGAAACCAGGCCATTAAAAGCATTTTAGCATTAGCTTTAGGCTACCAAATGTATTTAATGATCAAATCTATATTTTTTTGTATTATTATTCCTGTATATCATATGTCCTTTTTTAAACATCTGCTTTATTTCAAAAGAGATGCATCTTCATATTGGATTATCAACACCAATTTCCATAATGAAATTCTCAATTATTGAAGAGAAGCTTAAACAAAAAAAGTTGATGAAAAGATTTTTATTGTAATTCAGATTTAATTATTTTCCCCACCACCTGTTTCCTCACATAAACGCTGCCAGATAAATGAGAACTATCAGCCAACGTTAGATAACACTTGACAAAAGCAAAACAAATTGTAATCAGGAAAGAGATTCATTTTAAAGAAAGAGATTGAAGGTTGCTAATTTATTCCTCACTGAAGTAGATTTATTTTTTTACTTATTAGCATATATAATACATACCTTCCTTGACCATCACAATACTGACTGATACATTGTTCTGTGGGGGGTTTACTGCACACTGTGGCTTTTACATATCCAGTATCAGGCAACTGTTTATTTAGTATGTTACTTATTAAAATGTGTTGTTATTGTTAAATAAATCTATTTAAAAAAATCATTTTGTTCATTGAAATAAAGCTGATATATAAACATTACATGAAAAACATGTACACACTATGAAAAGGAAAAATGTTGCCACTCTAACTGACAAATATCGACCAATGTTGACAGCCACCAGTTTGACAGGGTGTCACGTGTTAGATATAACAAGACCAAATGAAAATTAGAAATAAAAATAAAAGTGAATTATTAATAGTTAATAAATACAATAATATATAAATAATACTAAGATAACACTGTTCCAAAAAAAATGATCGTCTCTTTTAAGTACCTGCTGGTGGAAATTACGAGTAAATAATGTT
The DNA here is from genome assembly GCF_024679245.1 of Pseudorasbora parva. Classification (NCBI taxonomy): domain Eukaryota; kingdom Metazoa; phylum Chordata; class Actinopteri; order Cypriniformes; family Gobionidae; genus Pseudorasbora; species Pseudorasbora parva. Next base: position 21,046,713 of record NC_090178.1, on the reverse strand, counting down.
TGCCAACATACATTAGTCACCTCGATGAAGTGAGCTGTGTGAGCTGTCAACTAATCAGGGTATATACAGTACCACTGTAATCATTTACACGCTGTTATCCCGCAGCTCTGAAGATTCATGTTTCGTCAGCCACTCGAGATGTGCTGCAGGAGTTCAACTGCTTCCAGCTGGAGCTGAGAGGAGATGTGGAGATGAAGGGAAAAGGGAAGATGAGGACCTATTGGCTTCTGGGGGAAATTAAGGACAGTGATAGAGACTGTGCGGACTGATGAAAAGCTTCACAGAATCAGCAGAGACACACTGATTCTGGTCAAATGCACCCTGGGGAACCAAGCCCAGACTGTCAGAGGCCATTTCTGTTGGCCAAATGCACACACAAGTAATCCTGTACAGCACTAGATAGATGACATCTGACCGTGTATATATACTTTAAGATTTTTCTTTTGTAAGAGCACCAGCTGCATCTGTAAATGGAGTGAAGGTTGTGTGATTAAATATCGTCCCCTGGTGGATAAGTAGCAGCACTGCTGGCTTAAAACTTAGTAGGCTAAATAAATATTACTTTCAGCCAGAGTGTGTAAACTTGTAAATATTAAAGATGGTGTTATTACTCATAATTTAGCCCACCCAAAAAAGAAAGAAAATCACTTGGCTTTCATAAATCAAATGTTTTGAAGTCAAACATCCTTCACTTATCATTAATTGTTTACTTAATATTATATTTACTTGGTAATATTTATAGATTCATATATTCCAAATAATTTGTATCACCTAGTCAGACTCTTGCACACATATGCATTCATCCTTAAGCCATTTAGACACATTGTTCTCGAGTTCATAGTCTTGCTGCATAAGAGAGGTTTTGAGAGCTTGTCAGGCTAGCAATATCATATAAGCCACGCAGAACTCCAGCAGCTTAAACAAAGCATAAATAATTAATAAAAATAAGATCAACCTGCTTCAGTAACATCACTCAGTTTGATTTTTAGATAATTTTCCTGGGTTTTTAATTATACCTGTCCTGTATAGAGTCTACAGGTATGTTTCATGGATAGGAGATTGATAAAGAATCAAATTCTGAATCAAAATCATCTATGAGAAGCACTTTGCCTTTGTATTATTTGGCATGCTTGAATGTTTACTTACTCTCTCTTCCTTTTTATTTGTTTCATAGTTAGTAAAGTGAAATGGTTCTCCCCTTGGTGTTTGAGTAATAACGAAAGTGTTTGAGTCTATCTTCTAAATTATCTACATAAGGTCACAATTAGTGCCACACATTCATATATAACCTGAATTTTTTTGACTGCAATCAAAATCTAAATCCTTTTAAAATCATCTTTTAATTTCTTGTCTATATTCTCTTGAGAATTTCAGTAAGTACCTGCCTGACACTCCAATTACTTTTAAAGGGGGGGTGAAATGCTGTTTCATGCATACTGATCTTTTTACACTGTTAAAGACTTGGAATCCCATACTAAACATAGACAAAGTTTCAAAAGTTAAGGTGGACGTTTGATGGGAGTATTTCTTTGTCAAAAATACTACTTCCGGTTAGTCATAAGTTTCGGCAAGTTTTTTGAGATCATGCGTCCCCATTGACGTTAGTGGGGGCGGAATTTCCTTGTATGGGCCTTACGGACAATTCTACCGGAAGCGCGTGAGAGAGAGCGAGGGAGAGAGCGAAAGCAACAGCCTACGCCCATCAAAGCGGGGCTTGTAGGATGCTGGACAGGTGACAATTACACATAGCACATAACAATGTCACCAAAAAAGTGGGTTTTTGGTTGCCAGACCAAGACAGTCCTGCACAGATTCGCCAAAAACCCCGCGTTAAGGCAACAGTGGATGTAATTTGCTTTTCCGGATCAGCAACTGAGTTGCGCGAATGTTTATATCTGTTCGCTGCATTTCGGTGCCGACTGTTTCACAAGGCCCAGCTCGACGCCGAATTTTCCCAATCGCCTAATGCTGAAGGATGGAGCAGTCCCAACGTTAGAAGGGTGAGTGAGACTGCTTTTAGTCCGCTTACTGTCTACACAAACCACGCGTAAACACACAAACACACGTGCACAACTGCACTTCCCACATGTACACCTTCAAAGACAAAAATACGACGATATAATTCAAGTATAAATATGTAAATAACACAAGCCGCTAAGCATATTATATAGTTAGTGTATAACTTGTAACTTACCACATACAGACGTCCTGCTCTAGTCGTTTTTGCTGCTGCTCCTGTTCAACTGCAGCCTCTGGGTCTGATTCCGGATCATAGATGTATGGCTGTATCTGATTAAAAGCCATATTTTTATTTTGAATAAAGTTTTTTTCCGCTGTTAGGGATGACGCTCGACTCAACACACAGCGCGCTGCTACACACAGCTGCACACGTCATTATTTAGCTCCGCTCACACGACACGCCCCCACCCGCTCGGCTTTTTTCGGAAAGACTCGGAACAGCGCATCTTTCTTATATAATTATTAAAAAAATAAAAACTTTTCGGAGATATGCAGGATGCAATGCTACTCTATAGGTACTCAAGATTGACATGACACTGACTGAAACTGAGTGTTTCACCCCCCCTTTAACTATATTGAGTGGATAGTCATTCCCATGAGCACTCTTTTGAGATTGCAGAGAGACTCTTAATAACTGCTACTTCAACATTATCCCAGTTCAGTCATGACAACTCTTGGAGAGATTGGCATGGAAATGGGTATAGCAGTGTTAATGTATTTGGTCTTGGCGGAATAGATCTGCTATGCTGCTGCTAAAGAGCAAGGACTAAGACTTCCTACTGCCAATACATTCTCAGACATTTCTGTGAGCATATAAGACATGCTGCTGCTGCACATATAACATACATTAAATAAACCCCTTAGCGAATCTATACAGGTGGAGCAGGGGAAGGTGAAGGTTGTATTTTTTCCACGGCCTATGTTAACAGATTAGAGCATTTACATCCAGGTGGTGGAACGGAGCAGAGCAGAAGCCGCAGTGCTGCAATCGTTAAGGCCGGAGACACACTGCAAGCGTGGCGTGAGCGTGGCCTTTCTGTTGCGTGTCAGCCGCGGTGGCGGCTGCATGGTGTTTTCTTTGCGTCCAATCCAATTAAAACGTGAAAACTCAGAAGGCAACAACCTCGAGGTCTTTAATCGACAATGCACGACGAATCAGTCCTCCATTAGGCTGTGGGAAATTCCCCAGAACCATATTAAACAAGTATCTGTGGGTTTTACCACTGATCTCTGATCAGTTTTATACATTTGTGGACATTTTAATTATACATTAGCATAATTAAAAGGAATAATTGTAGTTAATAGTCTCTTTTTTGCATGTTTAGCTGAGCCATCCATGATCTAATACGCCCTGACAATTGATAAATAAACATATATATATATACACTTTATAATTTTATTAGATGATTAGGTAATAGCATTTGAAAGATTTTACTTTCAATACAACATTTGCAATGTCTAAGGCTATATATTTGTATATGGCTAGGCCTATTTTATGTTTTTTAATTTAACTTATTTGATGACGATTACTCGTCCGGGCCTGATTGCGGAATTCCCCACAGCAGCCTAATGGAGGACTGATTCGTCGTGCATTGTCGATTAAAGACCTCGAGGTTGTTGCCTTCTGAGTTTTCCCGTTTGAATTGGATTCTTCACGACCTTCGACTGTCACTGAGCGTTAGGCTACATGCAGAGGATTTGTGAGTAGTCTCTGAGCTCTGTTGACTATCAAATCTTTTGGAGTGAAAAGTGCACCAACATGGGGGTTCTCTCATGTTATTGTGATGTTGAACTGTTTAATATCTGTTTTGACTAATATGAACAAGATTTGATTATAAACCAGTCAATTATTTGATTACAAAGCAAGGGACCTTTGATTACCATTTGATTACAAAGCGAGGGACCTTTGATTAAAGTCAATTTAAGATTTATATATGTTCAAGTCTTAGCTGATTGTTAATAAGAGTGACTCACTGGTATCTAGCCTACATTTTTATTCTTGGTTCACTTACAATGTTATAGGCCTACTTTTTAAATGCATACAGTATTGAAAATTCCCCTGCGAATTCAAGTTTTACTGTCCATGTCAAGAAATGTAATAAAAACATCAACGTAGTCCATATGTGACATCAGTTAGTTAATTAGAATCTCTTGAAGCATCGAAAATACATTTAGGTCCAAAAATAACAAAAACTATGACTTTATTCAGCATTGTCTTCTCTTCCACGTTTGTTCTCAAACCTCAAATAAAGATTCAAACGGAAATGAATCAGCGGATTGATTCATGATTTAGATGGCATGTCAAACTGCTGAAATCATGGGACATTGGCGATCCGAATCATGATTCAATCCGCTGTGTTCCGAAGATAAATGGAGGTCTTATGGGTGTGGGACATCATTAGGGTGAGTCATTAATGACATCAATTTCATTTTTGGGTGAACTAACATTGAGTCGTCTTATATTGATGTATATTACATATACATCAATACACAGTGTAAAAAAATATTTTCGGTTTAACTAAAATTAAGTAACTTGGTCTCCAAAAGATTTTGAGTATATTGAAATTAAAAACTCAAATTTATTTGATTTAATACAATGAAGGAAATTGGTTTAATAAATATAAACTCAAAACATTTTATCTGTACCACATAATTTTTTTTTATCAACGAAATAGCACAGTTCAGTTTCACTGCATCAACACAAATAAAACACAAAATGTCCATTGTATTAACTAAAAAAATTATTTCAATAAACTCAATTTTAAGGCAACCAGGTAACTTATTTTTTAAATAATTTAATAATTTAATTTTTATAGCGTGGCTACTCATTTATGTAGGCCTATTTAAATGTAATTGTAGTGTATTGGTCATTCATCAACATACTGGGCATTTAAAATTAAGCATTTATTTTCATACAAAATTACACCAGATGTAGGGGAGAGTGGGGCTGGTTGGGTCAAGGGTTGGTTGGCACACAGTTAAATTCCAGTAAACTAAAGGGTGCTGCCACAAAAATATAACATTAAAATGACTTGACCTACACAGATTTACTTAAATCATCCAACTGTCACTAACTATTGAGGTGAGGACAACTTTTCTGTTTTACAGGATGCAATGTAAGTCGCTTTGGATAAAAGCGTCTGCCAAATGCATAAATGTAAATGTAAATGTACAGGATCAAAAATACAACATTCCCCCCCCCCCCACACACACACACACTTAAATACAATTTTAGAACTATGATATTTAGAGATAAAATGTAAGGATTTTAGCTGATAGAGATAGGAATCATATATTCTCCCTTACGAAAGGAAAATATATTTACCAACATATTACTTGAAATATAATATATTGTAAATACATGGAATAATATATTGATGGAATCATACAATATATTATATTCCTGTAATATATTGCAAAATATACAAATGATTGCCGCTTTCATATATTGCAATATATTGGAGAATATAAATATTAAATCCCATATATGTGAATATATTGCCTAATGTATTACATGATATTTTCCAATATACTGCAATATATTTTTGTTTTGTAAGGGCTTTTACAACTCAAAATGGTCAGGAAATATTTAAGAACAATACAGATTATGCCAGACAGGTGAAGACTCAAAACAAAAGTATTAGGAGCACAGCAAAGGACATCAAAATACCATTCAGCACACTAAGCAGATATTTTGCTTGAATGTGTGAATTAAATGCTCAAGTTCTTTATATTTGTCACCTCATTCTTTTTAACTAGCATCTGTGCCAACCAACCCTGTTGCATGTGCTAACTTACCCCCATACTGGGGCTGGTTGGTGCCCACAAGTGCACAACATGAATTTAATGGTAAATAATAATAAAAAAGGAATAATTTGTGGACATGGTTTTACTGGTTAGACTTTTTTAACATATAGCATGACTGAGAAATATTACAGAGTGAAAAGTGTGCCAACCAACCCTGCTCTCCTGCATGTCCAATCTGTGACCTTTAAAGCTTCTGCGTCTGCACAGATGTGATTTGTTATTTCTTTAGGAAACGACTTCACCGAGACCAGGGAAGCTTGGGTAAACGTTTTAACAATCCTTTTCGTAGAAATCCATAGCTGAGGTGATGAGCAGGTATCACTAGCTCTGAGCAGTCACATGAGTCGTGCAGAGGAGCTGCATCACCAGCGGCCCACGTGCGCGCGATGTTCACGTTTTTAACATTTGAGAAAGAATAAGATTGACTCTTTGATTTCACGAGACCATGTGTGTGTTCTGCATTAACACATTCCTGAAATGCATTTTCTTCGAAAAACAACGATTCCCTTCTGCGCACGCACGGACTTTCAGCAAGTGTCAGAAAGCCATACGGGGTGGTGATTTTATTGAGGTGAGGTAAGGACATTGCTGCTCTGGTGGTCGGGTCTGACAGAACGTAAGTCTGGAGATCATCCGTGAAGACCATGTCGCGCTCCTCTGAGAATGGGCAGCAGCGCGCGAGTGCTCGGGCTAATGATGATGGGTGCGTGGACCGGGGAATAGTGTGCCGCCGTCCGTGCCCAACTCCAGCATTCTCTCTGCCACATCCATGGAGTCTAGCAGGGCACAGTGAGGGGATGGTGAACTCCGGTACACTGGCAGGTGTCACCACCATATTCCTAAGAGGAACCTGCCTCGTTGCTGCCGGTTGAATCTCCCGTGCACTTGATTGCCACGTTTTTTCTCGCTTAGAAGGTGCCAAGTCACGAGCTGGTAGTTTTCTGCCCATTGTTCACATATCATATGGGATAACTTTTAGATGTAAATGTTTGTAACGAATATTTTCCGTTGAACCAAATGTTTGTACCCCTTTTCCTGTTTATGGTATCTCTGCAAATTGGCCAAAATTTTAACGCGCAAGTCTAGATATGGAGTCTTTCTGCTCCAGCGCAGAACAAAAACGAACAACTCAAGTGTGAAGGTAGCCTAAATATACAGCCCAACTCTTGACTCCTCCCAGACGTTTCTTTCGTTTTTAATTTAAATTTTAGGCCATTTAATAAGTAGCTCAGATAAGTAATAAGATTAGTTTTATTCTTACTGAACATTACACAATAACATAGCCTATATAGGTTATGTTCAGTAAGCTATTAACAGGAAACAATCCATCTAATACTAGCTCCCCCCCCCCACACACACACAATTAGTATTTATTATTATTTTGTTTGTTTATTTCACCTTCTGGCTTTTATATAGCTAGCATAATATTGTTTGAATAATACATTTTAAAAAAAATTAAAAAAGATACTCATCCCAGTCTGACTCATATACACATAGCATATACAGGGTTTGAAATTAAGTTTATCCCTCACCCGCCAAACTTTTCACAAAGACTTTTTAATGCTTTATAATCAACTAATAGCATGTGAATTAAAATAACTGTATGTAAGAAATGTATTTCAATAAATCATAAAATGGCCCTGATATGTCACTAGACATTAAGAAATCATGTTAATTTCAAATACTTGACAACAGTACAGTCCGGCCAGGATATTGTCATTTAAAAGTTTTTGTTGCAGCCCTCACCTGATGTTGATGTTGACATGTTGTGTTTTGGCCTGAAGTGCCACCCTTCACGTATCTACCAATCACGAAGTCATTAGTGTTTCGGCATCTGGGTTGCCAGATCTGCTCTAGTTACCACAGCTGCAGCTCAAGCGGGTAATAGCACTCGGAAAGCGTTCCACCCATAGGGGCGGCCATTGCTAACCAAGCCATCACCTGTTGTTAGCATCCCTTTGACTCCCATTCATTTTTGCGTCACTTTGATAGTGAATAACTTTACATCTGAGGCGTTTAAAGACTCCATTTGTCCATTGTTTATTTATAAAGAAGCACGACAATGCATGAAAGGCTCCCTTACCTTGTTACACCTTGTTACACGTAGAAGCTGTTTTTGTAAAAATATAGGCTAACGATTCCGTCATAACCAACGCGACTCTGTCGCACAGTTGAGAAATTACCGAGGAGACACTCAGGAGCAATCTTTTACTGTCTATGACAGTTGGGGGACGTGGAGACATAAAGTCTGATGAAGTCAAGGGAGAAGAATGAGGAGAAGCCGATAGTGAGCCAAAAGCAACGGGAGAAAATATTTAAACAACGTGATTCAGATTTCCCTTTCCACAACTACTAGAAGACTCAAAACTGTCAGACAGGTTGCTTACGTCACATCTACGTCTTCAAGCTCAGTCTGAGCCTACACATTTCGCTCAGTCATCAGGAAGTGAGTGCCTCCAATTGACCTCATTTTCCGCCGTTGAAGGAACGCTCTGTCCATTTCTTTTACTGGCTATGCTGCAGCTACAAAGGAATGCTGGATCCTGCAGCCGATCTGGCAACATTGAGTCAGGGGGAGGGGGAGAGGGGAGACACCACTCTACAGTCATTTGAAAGTGATTGCAGTACCAGTTTTGGCCTAAATCTTAAAGTTAAAAAGTAAAAAGTTTTTAATTTGAATTAATTGAATTAGAACAAATCAAAGTGCCGTGATGGCCAAGTTTGGTAACTCTTAGTCAGAATCCTCTGCATTTAACCAAGTTAATGTCCACACACATTAGAAGTAAACACACACACACACACACACTCACAACAAACCTACATGGGTAACTTCCATTAGGCTATGCTTCACAACCAAAATAAAAAAAAAAGAGAAAGAAAGAAAGAAAAACATAGAGGGCATATAGCTATATTGCTGAACAAGCATAAATGTATAGGCCTAATTTTTGTATAATTTTGTTATATATATATATATATATATATATATATATATATATATATATATATATATATATATATATATATATATATATATATATATATATATATATATATAAATAAAGAACATCACATTGCAGTTGTTTTAATTGCTTTGCTATTTTTAGGCTGACATCATATCTGTGCACATTTAATCTCCTTAAGCACTTTAAATTGTGTAATTAATAAATATATTTATTTATCAAATTTAAATTTAAATCAAACAAAATCCTGTCATCCAGCCATTTCTTCATTTCCTCTTTCATCATCATCTGTCACATACCGTAAAAAATAGGTCTGTTGGCGGGTTAGTTACCCCAGGTAAGTATCGCCACATATTATTTATTATATCAATTATATGTTTAAATGAAAAGCGTGCCGTTATTTTATGCGTAGTGACCATAGACTAAAAAGGTAGTGACCCACATGTTCAAGCAAGCCAGATATGCGCAGATTCTGCGCAATACGCTGTATTTAATATATCACATGACTCACTAGTTAAGTATTTGCGTTAAATCTGCGCAGATTTGGCTTACAGGAATTTAAATAAATTTAAGTGTATAAGTATGTTCGTTCAAAATGCTATTTTGTAATGAATTTAGTTTTATTTAAAACAGTGGCAGTTTACAGCATGGTCTACAGCATGGTCTACAGTGGTGTGGGAACAGTTTGCCGTGGCAACTGTTTGTGAGGGAAGGATATTACCTTAACACCCGCGGTTTGTTGTGAAGCGGCGGGCTGGTGTGCATAAATCTACCGATGGCTGCGAACACTTGTTCGTGGGTAAGAGTGATTTTTTACTATATGAAATGTGAATAGAGCAAATATCATTCTTGCGTGACACAAATATAAACTATTTACGAGTTTCTTGTTTTGTTTAAGGGCGCAATGCTAAATTCAGTTAGCAAATAAGCTAGTAGCAAAATATACAATCCTACAGATTCAATGTTTTTGATCTTCTTCTCTCTATATTTGATTAATAATCAATAAAAACACATTCACATATTTTACTGTGTACATTGTCCTAGTGTACCAGAAAAACATTTACACAACAAAAGAGTGCTGTGTTTATAGCTAATTGGTCTAATTGAATTCATATTATTTTGTAGTTGCTTGAATAAGGATTAGTTGGGAGACATCAATTTGGATCACTACTTTATTTTAACCTGTGTTTTCAGGCTCAGAGACAGATTGAACATGGGGTGGAAACGCAAGTCGTCGTCTCCAGAACAACAACTGAGCCCTGCCAAAGCACCTAAGAGGGAATCTATCAGCAGATCTCCTTTATCTCTCAAACTGTCTCCTAGTTGCTGGAGAAGAAAGGTCTCCACCCCCACTAAGACCAAGTCAATACAGAGTCCAGTTAATTCCAATTGCCTGGAGCAGAACTCTAGTGCAGGTAATGCAGAAAAAAGCAGTATTCCTTGATGGAGATTTCATAGCAGAGCTTGATATTTTGTTGTTTTCTGTGTGTGTGCAGACCATAGTGAGGATGACGATGACAGTGTCCATGACTTCACTCCAGTTTCATCCCCCCTGCAGTCAGAGATGGATGCAGAGTTGGGTCTGGTCATCACTGTGGGTGAGTCAGTGCTTGCTGTTAACCACACTTATCTTAGTAATGGTACTTGCTAAGTCAAACATCACTATTGGATTTTGGTTTTCCTAACTGAATGAACTCCCATTGCTTGCCAATCCTTAGATGAGGACAGGTATGAAGGAGAGGAGTGGATGAAGAAACGAAATGGAGTAAAGAAGAGTGGAATGGCTCCGGTGGAAGGAGATTTCCCTGAGAAGAATGGAGAGATGAAGACATCAGAAGAGCTTGAGGAAGAGGATGAGAGTGAGGAAGAGTTGAGGAAGCTGGACAGAGATTTAACACTCAAATCTAAAAAACTCAAGCTCTCTTCTGTCAACGTTCGTAACATCATCCATGTGAGTTTGATTACAACAAGATGCAAGTTCCTTTAAGATTTACTGTGTATGTGTTGTGAAAATATTAAACAAATGCCTTCACACTGAATCACCTTGTTATTCTCTGAATCTTTAAGAAAACAGCATCATTAAGGAAATGCTACCATCAGATCGGTAGCAATTTGAAAATCACTTACACGCTTTTCTTTTTTGTGTGTTTGATCTCAGGAGGTGGTAACCAATGAGCATGTTGTGGCCATGATGAAAGCTGCTATAAAAGACACACAAGACATGCCCATGTTTGTAAGTTTCACTTTTATTTAACTCCTAAAGTCTATTTAACTCCTAAAGTCTATTTTAACATGATCATTTTATTTGATTATTACATTTATTTTGTTCAATTTAGGAGCCTAAAATGACTCGTTCTAAGCTCAAAGAAGTTGTTGAGAAGGGGGTGGTGAGTGTGTTTTTTATAATCAGGAAGTTTTGAGCATTTTATGCTCTTATGTGTTAGTGTTATAATAATTGCTGATTTTTTTTAGGGGTTGTGCACCTGGAACATCTCTCCAATAAAGAAGCTGAATGAGATTAAGGTATCAAATTTATGTGATTTCATGTGTCAATTTTGAGGGGTTTTTTTTCTATCTGCTTACTGTTTTTCCCATGCTAATTGGACTCTTTCCATAGCCACCCCAGTTTGTGGACATACCCCTTCAAGATGAGGAGGACTCCTCTGATGAAGAGTATTGTCCTGATGAAGATGAGGAAGAGGAAACAGCTGAGGAGGTGCATATACCAAACTCACATCATACTTAAAAAACAAAACGCATACCACAGTACAAAATGTTGGGGTTTAGACTAAAAAGGCATGTTTAAAAGACTTATATTTTAAAGGAAGTCTGTTCATTTGAACTATTCTGTTCTGTTTATCATAGAGTCCTAAAAAAATTGGTCTCTGAAGCAAACTGTTTTCAACATTGAGAGTAAGGAATATCCCTTGAACACCAAATCGGTATAATTGAATGATATCAGAAAGATCTTTAGGATTATAACCTAGAAACTTTTGACTGTTCAAATAAAAGATTTCCTGTTTCATAAATTGATTAACTTTTGCTTAAAAACAACAAAAAAGGTCACCACTTATATATATATATATATATAAGTGGTGACCTTTTTTGTTGTTTTTATATATATATATATATATATATATATATTTATTTTCTATAGTGCATTTAAATGTACAGCTCAAAGCACTTTACAGAAACAGACAAAACATAGTACACAAAATTAGAAATAAACGAAAACTATATAACATTCATACAAACGTTCAATAAAAAGCTACCCTAAATTTTTTTTTTTTTTTTTAAATATTTAAAAATGCAAAGGGATTGAGATTGCCTTATCTCAATCGGTAAAAAATTCCATAATTTTGGAGCTGAAGAGAAAAAAGCCCTATCACCAATCACCCATCAGTCTTACACAAGTTTTTGGGAAAACTAAAAGGCCAGTTTCAGATGAATGAAGATTACGCGTCGGAGTGTAGGGAATTAAAAGCTCAGATTAAATATCAAATATTGCGGTGCCAACCCATGTGAAGCCTTGTAAGTGAGCATCAAGATTTTAAATTCAACCCTAAACTTGACCGGGAGCCAATGTAAAGACTCCAAATCTGGAGTGATGTGATCTCTCATCCTAGTTCTTTTGATCTAGCTGCAATTTGTTTGGGATATTTGTCTGGTTTTGACACCCCAGCCAACAAGGCATTACAATAAGTTATACGGCTAAAAACAAAAGTGTTAATCAACCTCTCAGCAATAGAAAAAGAGAGCATAGGAACGTAATCTGGCAATATTTCTAAGATGAAAAAAAGATGTTTTAACTGTATTTTTAACCTGTGGCTGGAATGTTAGATTTGCATCAAAGATCACCCCCAAATTCTTCAATTTTGATTGGGAATCAATAGTTGAACCATCAGCAGCTAGAGTAACCGTATGTAGATCTGAGTATCGTCTGCATAAAAATTAAAACATTTTATTAAAAGATTTCAAAAGCGGACCAAGTGTAAAAATATAAATGTTAAAAAGCCAAGGGCCCAAAATTGATCCCCTAGGAACTCAAGATTGCACAACAACAACCTCAGACCTAAATCCACCCATGGCAACAAACTGCTTACGATCAACAATATAGGACTTAAACCAATTAAGTGCAGTATCAGAAACCCCATAGACAGTTTCTAAACGAGTAATTAAAACCGAATGATCTACAGTGTCAAAGGTAGCACAGATCTAGAAGGATCAAGATTTATAGACAGCCAGAATCCGAAGCAAGTAGTAAACTACATTACTGACCTTAACTAGAGCTGTTTCAGTACTATGGAATTTGTGGAAGCCAAATTGCAATGGCTCAGACAGACTTTTTTCAGTTAAATGAATACATATATATTCCTGACCACGACTGTATATTTTAAATATATATATATATATATATATATATATATATATATATATATATATATATATATATATATATATATATATATATATATATATATATATACATACACACAGTCGTGGTCAAAATTGATGGTACCCCTGGTAAATATGATCAAATATGGCTATAAAAAAATTATCTGCGTTGTTTGTCCTTTTGATCTTTATTTAAAAAATTCGCAAATCCAACCTTTCTTTTAAGTAAAACAATTGAAAATGGGGTTAAATCACATTATGAAATAAATGCTTTTCTCTAAAACACGTTGACCACAATTGTTGGTACCCCTAGAATTTTACATTAATATTTACATTTTTTAGCACACCAAGGTGACAAGGAACATGAAATTGTCCAGCTAGGATGTCTTGTTTCACAGGAGTATAAATATAAGGAGGCATAAAAGCCTAATTCCCTTAATCATTTATCACAATTAGTGAAACCAAAGAATATTGTTCTGATGTGCAGCAAAAGGTTGTTGAGCTTCACAAAATAGAAAGTGGCTGTAGGAAAATAGCTAAAGCATTGAAAATCCCTATTTCCACCATCAGGGCAATCATTAAGAGCTCCATTTAACTTAAGATGTTACAAATCTGCCTGAAAGAGGACGTGTGTCCATATCGTCCTAATGCACGGTGAGGAGGAACGTTTGAGTGCACAAAGACTCTCCAAGGATCCCAGATGGAGAATTGCAGAGATTAGTTGAGTCTTGGGGTCAGAAAGCCTATTTTTTTTTTCAAACAACTCCTACATTACCACATGTTGTTTGGGAGGGATTCTAGAAAAATCCTCCTTGCTCATCCATAAACAAACTCCAGCATATTCAGTGGTCTGACACAACTGGAAAGTCAAAATGGACCTGGTTCTGTGGTCAGATGAAAATATAAAATAGCTTTTTGGCAGCAAATCTACCAGATGGGTTTGGTGCAAATAGGGATAAAAAGTACCCCATGCCCATGGCTAAAAATACCACTGGATCTTTAATGTTGTGGGCTTATTTTTTTCTGGAGGTCCTAGACATCTTGTTCAGATACATGGTATCATGGATTCTAGCAAATACCAAAAGATAAAAAATCAAAACCTGATGGATTCTGCTAGAAATCTTATAATGGGACTGTGGTTGGATCTCCCATCAGGACAACGATCCAAAACAAACATCAAAATCAACACACAAATGTGTCACTGAGCACAAAATGAAGCTTCTGCCATGACCGTCCCAGTCTCCTGACCTGAACCCTGTAGAAGATGTGTGGCTGAACTGAAGAGAAGAAGCACCAACATGGATCTGGAAATCTGAAGGATCTGGAAAGGTTCTGTATGGAGGAATGGTCTCTGATCTCCATTCAGGTGTTCTCCAAACTCATCAGGCATTATAGAAGAAGACTCAGAGCTGTTATCTTGGGAAAAGGAGGTTGCAAAAAGTATTTAATAAAAGGGTGGCAACAATTGTGGCCAACGTGTTTTGGAGAAAAGCATTTATTTCATAATGTGAATTACCCCCCATTTTCAATTCCTTTACTTTAATGAAATGTTTTATTTTTGCGCATTTTTTAATAAAAGGATAAACAATTCAGATTTATTTTTTACAGCCATATTTGATCATATTTACCAGGGGTACCAACAATTTGTACCACAACTTCTACCACGAAGTCTAAAGTATATATATATATATATATATATATATATATATATAATATATATATTATAGAGAGAGAGCGCTTTAAGAGCAAACCATTCAAATAAGCCAAAATATTTCCAATGCTGGAAAAACCCTGGCAATTATTTACAATCTGTGGTTTATTAATTGTTTATTTTTTACTACTTAATACTGCCCAATTATTCAATAACAGCCTCTTTACTGATTCATAAAAGCGTATATTTTGAATTTTCTCAGACATTTTTAGAGAGTGATGTGGAGAGCACTGCCTCCTCACCACGTGGCAGCAGACGGTGTTCCTCTCATATGTCCTCCCAATGTGATGATGCCAGCAACTCCCCCAGACTGGTACTTTACACATACTTGTATTTCATTCTTTCTGCAATTTTTCGTTGTTTAACATAAGGTTTTGTCACAGGAGCCCAAACTCTCCAGGCACTTGAGAGTTGAGGCAGTGCCTATGGGTCCCCCTGCCCCACCTTCTCAGTCCTGTGGCCCCTCACGATCCCTCAGAGCCCCTGACCCCTTCATTGAGAAACTCCATGCTGTGGATAAAGAACTTGAACTCAGTCCTCTCAGCATGGAGACTTACCAGGTACTAAATCACATACACACAGAAAATCTCTTTGCATTCTCTATATGGTTTTCTCTCTAAATTCAGTCTGTCTGTCTGTCTTCTGTCTGCTGAAGGCTCTGAACAATGGCAGTGGAGTGGAGCCGAATGACAGTCTAGTAGCCTGCCGTACTCGATCAAAACGTCCTCTGAGGGACGTCCCTCTGGATCAGCTGGAAGCAGAGCTCTGTGCGCCAGATATCACACCAGATATGTACGATAACGTTTCCACACCAGAGGACCGTGAATGGACCCAATGGCTGCAGGGACTCATGACATCACATCTGGACAATGAAGGTCAGCAGGTGTAGTGTGTAATGCCTGTGTTTGTTTTGATTGTTCACAGAACGACAATATTTCCCTTCTCTTTTTAGTATTTATTAATTATGATTTTTTTTATTAGTAGTAGTATTTGTTCTAATAATAGTTAATGTTAATACTACTAAAATGTTAATACCACTGCTAACTGTTAATAGTATTTGGACGACTTTAATTCAGCAAGGATGTGTAAAATTGATCAAAAGTTACTTTGACCTCGTTACAAAAAAATAATTTATAATAATCTATTTTAAATTATTGAGACCTGTGCTGGCAAAAGGAGTCAGAATGAGCACAGGCTAATTTAAAACTACGGGCAAACCAAGTAAAAATGCTGATTTTGAGATTTCATTAAACCCTCCTCTAGCTATCTCAGTTAGCAGTATAATTATAAAAGCAATTAAACATCTAAAATTATCTTTTCGTATGTTTTCTGAGGAGTACCTTTCCTTGATCTTACTCAATCATTGCGACTCATTTTGCCAGCATGGGTCACAATCAGTGATGCCAGTAACGCGTTACTCTAATCTGACTACTTTTTCCAGTAACGAGTAATCTAACGCGTTACTATTTCCAAACCAGTAATCAGATTAAAGTCACTTATCCCGTCACTGTGAGTTACTATTTTAGTCATTTTCCTTAGTAAAAACTGACAGCTTATCAAAATTCTCAGCCCGTGTTTGGCTGGAGCCTGTTTTTTATTTATTTATTTTATTTTTTTACATTGTTGCAGCCATGAAAATAGTTCAGTTTTGTTTTTAATGTCAAAGTAGTTATTTTTCATTTTGTTTCTTTATTAACCTAATTTAGAAAAATGTTCAGAGCAATTTTTTGTTTGTTAAATTAAAGTTTATATAGGCAAGACAATTTAAAAGTTGGTTTGAGAGAGTAGGCTATTAAACATGCGGTTAACTCACTGGGTCGTCACATAAAAAAATTAAAACTTTAATTTAACAAACAAAAAATTGCTCTAAACATTTTTCTAAATGAACTTAATAAAGAAACGAAACGAAATATAACTACTTTGACATTAAAAACAAAGTAGGCTAGTTATTATACCACCACAAAGGCATTTTTGACGAGCTGAGGCAGGCTGATAGATTAGCCTACAGCTCGCAACGGCAATCAAAAAAAATGAAACGGGCTACACAATCTAAAAAAAAAAAAAAAAAAAGTACATGCAGGTTGTCTTATAGCCAACCTTACACTTCAGCAAAATTAATATAAATCCGATCTTCAATTCCCCCGGTATATGCTCATTTAACGGAGTTCACATCAAAGCAAAAGATTCCAGCATTTTATTCAGCAGCCCATTTCAAATTCAAAGATCGCAATATGAGAGCTAGCGACCTAAGCACTGGTAAGATCATTAGTCTCATTAATTTATATTGAAGATGATTGTGTTTTGTGTGACTTATTTTAAAGTTTCATTTACGGCCATATGCGTTGGCTTGCTTTACTCATTTGCAGCGATGTTGCAGTAGCACCATCATATCTATCTGACTACAACATAACACGCTCTCACATTTATTTTTTAATTATTTGCCAGGAGTAAAATTTACACATGTGATTTAAACAATTAGATACATTTACATTTGTCCGGTTTAGTTTGAAATGCTTTCATGCACCTTCTGAATTGGTTTGTTTGAGTGATCGGAATTAAATACGTCTCGAAAGACTCTCGGAAGGCATTTAGTCCTACTCCTGGTCATTTTGCAATCAGATAGATAGGCCTACCTGGTCAGAGAAAACGAATGAAGGAACCAGTTGTAAAAAGCCCATAACTCTAGCAGCTGCACTGAAGAAATGGACTCTTTAACCCTGCGCGAGCAATATCTTGACAGTGGCGCAAGCTATCATGGTCTCATGTTGTTTCCACCAGCACATCTCATTGTTCATTTTAATTATTAAAATAAATATAAAACGAAGGAGAAGCCTAAAAAAAGGGGCGTAAAAAAGTCGGGGCCGTCAGGCTCGGGCATAAATGCAATAAAGTGTGTTGCCAAAAACGGTTGTCATTTATATTTTGAGGCGGCAGCGGTGTTGTCGGCAACTGCTGAATGTAACTAATAAAGTAACTTGTAATCTAACTTAGTTACTTTTAAAATCAAGTAATCTGTAAAGTAACTAAGTTACTTTTTAAAGGAGTAATCACTAATTTTTCAAAGTAACTGTGGCAACACTGGTCACAATTGGTAATTATTTTGAATGTTCTATTCATCAACAAATTCTATAAAATGGGTTTCTATAAAAGTTAAACAAAAACTTTTTTCAACATTGCTAATAATAAAACATGTTTCTTGAGCTGTAAATTCAGCTTTGACATTACAGAAATAAATAACATTTTTAAATATGTTGAATTAGAAAAGATACCTTTATATTGTAATAATATTTCACATATTACTATTTTAGTGTATTTCTTTTGTGATAAAATAAATGCAGTCTTGGCAAACATAAGAGACTTTCAAAAACATCAAAATAATCTTACCGACCCTAAACTGTTGTTATTATTTGGGGCTTTTTTTCTGTTTTTTACATCAATCATTTGTTTTCCCTTTAAACAAATCACTGTCATGCCCATTGCACTCAGACAGATGCTGTCAAAGCACTTTTCTTAAATGTCTTAATGGCTCTGTGTGTGTGTGAGACCAATTTAATGTGTGCGCGTCAGCGATTATGTACCTCCCTATGTTTTTTCCACTCATGTTTTTCTTCCCCTGACCTTTTCCCCGATTCCTTTTCAGCATCACTACTGTTTGTGTGTGTTCTCACACGTGAAAAATACAGTTCATCTGATGATTCTCTCTCTGTATTTTAGAAGAGGCTGATGAAGATGACGACCCCGAATATAACTTTTTAGATGATCTAGATGAGCCCGATTTGGAGGATTATCGAAATGATCGTGCTGTTCGTATCACAAGTGGGTTTTCATAAGTTGTGGATTGAATAAACAAAGGTTTAAAGGTTTTGCTTTTAGTAATGTCTTATCTCTCTTGCAGAGAAGGAAGTCAATGAGCTCATGGAAGAGCTCTTTGAGACGGTAAGAGGACTTAAAACTTAACAGGAACAAACTAAAGCCCTTCATTCCTCATTTATTTTCTGTCCTCATCTCCAGTTCCATGATGAGTTGGCAGCCAATGAACAAGATGAGGAAGGTCATGAACAAGATGAGGAAGGTCATGAAGAAGATGAGGAACATGATGAGGAGGCCAATGACACCCCACAATTTAATGTTCCTCAAGCTATTAGGTAACATACACACGCACACACACCCCACCTAGTCCAAGGCTCAACGATTTTCTGTGCCCTTTTCAAATTTCAACTGGCCCAATTGAACAATTTTATATTTATAACAATGTGTGTTTGTCTTTTTTGCTCTAAAGAAAACCATATGCATTTGCTTTCTAATATAAAATAAAACTATATTTCTAGCAGTACAAAGTTAGCAAAACTAAGTTGCTAAAACACCCTCAAGATCAATCCTCCCTTTGGGACAGAGCAGCAGAGTGGTGCTGTAACTGTTTGGGTAGGGAGGTAGAGAAATACTCTAATGTGTCTGATTGTTTCGCTTTTGACCCCGGGACACAGTATGGACACTGCGGAGCTACATGTACACTACACGTTCACTATAGACTGAACACATGCACTCAAATCACATCCCCCCACCGCTGAGTACTGTACAGGCGCAGGTCTATAGGTCACTGCGAACGTGCTGAAAAGATTTCACTGTATGCCTGCGCTACGTGCAGAATCCAGTCACAGAGGCTTTAATTAGAGTTCAGTTACTGGAACAGATAACCGCTAGGTGCACGTACGCACTCATACACAAACAAAATTCTAACACCTACTCAAAGGGCTTCCCTTAAAACATATGGCCCTTTTTCTGATGTTATAACAGTTATCAACAGTCCTGTATGAGCCCTTATTTAAAACCTGTCACATCAGTTTGTCACCTTCATGTTCTTTAAGGATACATGTAATTAACATTGTTACGGAAATAGTAGAGTGTCAATCAACACAAAACTGTCAAGAGATGGACATGCCACACAGTGTTAAGGCTTATTATTTACCTAGTGAAGGGGTCATTACAGCTTGCTCTGTGTGAATGTGACTTATGTGCGTCACTGTGTTCTGGGTACAGACAAAGATGTGGCTGATGTTTTATTTTTTATTTTTTTAAATGTTAACGAGGTACATTGACGTCTGTGCTGTCTCTTCCACACTCTCTCTGTGTGTGTGTGTGTGTGTGTGTGTGTGTGTGTGTGTGTGTGTGTGTGTGTGTGTGTGTGTGTGTGTGGTGTGTGTGTGTGTGTGTGTGTGTGTGTGTGTGTGTGTGTGTGTGTAAATGCCAAGGATTTGTGCGTCTAATTTACTAGGGTACAGAGAGTATATGACTTGGTCTGCTTTATTAGCTAGTCACATTTCATGACTTAACAAGTAATGAGTTTACATTGTCACTAGAGCTGAGGAACATAAGCATCTGCACTTTTGCAAAGGAACCTATACAGAAAGAGTCTTGATGATGCTGTTTTTTTACATGATTAATATTTCACAACTGTCAAAATCACTAATTTGGATCACTGAATGGGTAAATTGAGGAAATGAGCATGTACAGTGTAATATCTAGTTTAATTGGCTGACACGGTAATTGAATAACATCTTTAATATATGCCAATAAATGATAAGGTACTGCTATATCATGCTTCTAATTAGCAACACTACTTCAGAACAATTTAAATTATGTCTCATAAAGATGTCATATTTGCTTTGCAATAATTTTTAGTACTTCTAGTACACATTTAAAAACATCCCTCACTCTCTTAAGGTTCAGTATGTTTCTGTTTGTCTGTCATCAGGTTTGAGGAGCCACTGGCTCACATGTTGACAGCATGCAGGCGGACCGTTAGAGAGCAGCTGGATGCTTTGCAGCAGCGACGGGAGAACCAGGTTCGGACCACCCAGCATGCACCTGGGCCTGGAATAGTTCTTGTGCAGACAAGCTGTCCTCTGGTGGTCACGTCTCCTCAGAGAATACAGCTTCAGCAGCAAATACAGCAAGTAAGAGACCATTTTAAACACCACTCGTGAACGCACTGGACATGCTTAATTAATTTAATTTAAACCTCTTAAAGGGTTACCTAGTCACAATAATCTAATATTTTACCAAAGAGCTGTTGATCTTTGTTTATTCAGTGTGTAATGCATTGGAACTAGGGCTGTCAAAATAAAACATTCATTTCGGTTAATTAATCTGAGAAAAAATGCGATGTAGTGATCAAGATGAGATGTAGCCGGGCTATGTCTGTCATTATGCCAACATTATTTTCATGTCTTGTT
The DNA here is from genome assembly GCF_024679245.1 of Pseudorasbora parva. NCBI lineage: Eukaryota > Metazoa > Chordata > Actinopteri > Cypriniformes > Gobionidae > Pseudorasbora > Pseudorasbora parva. The sequence goes on along the minus strand of NC_090178.1, from coordinate 21,025,588 downwards.
ACGAAATAAAAAGTTTAAAGGTCCTATGGCATGGATTATTTTATTATTTTATAATGTTTCCTGGGGTGTACTTATATTGTTAGTATGGTTTTTACATAAAAAAAAGTCATAATTTAGAAATAAAAGGCATTTTTTTCTATACTGATATTAGCCCTCTGGCTGGAATGCTCTGTTTCAAGGAGCGTGTCTGCTGTGAGTCTTCAGTAAAAACACCCACTGTTGTGATTGGCTGACATCTTTGCATTTGAAATGAGATTACGTGTGGAGGGGGCGTGGTTTAGTGAGGCGCCAGCAGCAGCAGCACTCACTGCCAATCGAGAGAGAGAAAGAGAGACGGAGCTGGGGAAAGATTGCTGAGGAAGTGTTATTTACTGACAGTTGAAACGATTTAGAAAGAGAGTCTGTGTGAACTTGAATGATTAGCTACACATCAGAACACACTGATCCCAGATCAGGCATTAATGAACACTGTTACTCACTGTTTGTGGCGGTGCTGTTGGATCCATATAGTAAAGCCTGTACTGCTGACATAGAGAAAAGATTCAGTTTATCAATCGCTATTATTTCTCTGGGCGGGTAAAGCAGAGGAAGGGGCGGTAACTTTTCCTGGTATGACGTCATAACAGGAGAATTCAAGATCAGCTCGTCTGGGCTCTCAATTTCTCAAAGGCAGAAAAAGACAGCCAGAACTCGGTTTACACCAATTAAAATTTCTAGCCACTTAAGGGACAACATTCAGGCTAGGGGAACTCATATTAATGTTGAAAAACCTCTTGCCATGGGACCTTTAATACCTCAGGAAAATGAACTTTCCTCTCTTGTCAACAAGCCTGGTGTTTAGAGTGGCGCGCGCTCTTCAGTGGTGTATGCGCGTCATACATTATTATATATTACCGTATGTTACTAATATTACTATTACGCCGTATATATTTATTACTGTCTATTACTGTCTATGCATATGTTACGGTCTACGATCACTTCACAGAAGGACGTACGCAGTAAACGGAGGTCGTTTACATGGTGGAATATTTCATTTGATCGGTTCATGGAAAGGTTTATCCCATCCTACCCCTCTCAGACCGCTTACAATTTCGGTTTGGGCATTTCTATTCTGATTGAGGTGTTTATATGAAGCATTTTCATTCAGATTGGACTTTTAAACAGATTACAGTGCTCCATAAACACACCCACTGAAACGCAAACTTCTGTATGTGACCGACTGAGCAATTCCCTTGCTAAATGGATCACAATGTCCTGCAGACCAGTTTCCTTGTATGCACTGAAAAAAACTGTAAATACATACATACATAAATACATAAATACAACTGTAGCTACATACAAACATCTTCCTGAAGCACTTTTGAATTTATTTCCTCAGCATTCTAGGTCATATTGTTGATTGTTATGTCCAATATTTGAACAGTAAAATGATGATAAGTTTTTGAACTTTTAAATGTCACTAATGATAATAATACATTGATTCATTTGAATTTAAATATTTAATGTACTTTCACAGCAAAAATTATGTATGCGATTAATTTAGATTAATTAATCACAGTATCTAATTAATTAGATTCAATTTTTTAATCGATTGACAGCCCTAATTGGAACATACATTTTCAAAGCTCTTGTTTTATGCTGATTTGATTTAACAATTTTTTTACCGGTTTGTATTGCAGCATGTCCAGTTACTGACACAGGTCAATATGCTGTGCAACCCAGTGGAGGCACTACAGAGCGAAGCTCAAACCACAAAGCTTTTCCTGGTAAGAAAATCTATTAAGCACATCAGTGTTTGTGTTTTTGTGTTTGAGTGTTTGTTATAAAAAGGTTTTTTTATAAACTTTAAGGCTCAAGAAATCTCCATTTAACTCTTTTTACACCACTTTATAAGCCACAGATCTAAAGGAAAAACTGAATTATACACAACTTTATGGCAACTTTAACTTGCCAAACTTTGTTTTTGAGTCTGCAAATTTGAGTATTTTTTCTAAAATGTCTGACTGTTTGCAGAATCATTGTAATGGTACTATAATTGTTTCCTGTCCTGTGTTGACAGGGGGAGTTGCTGTCATTTGCAGAGCGGGCCGAGGAGGCGAGGTCAGCAGTTAATCTGGGTTTTAGAAGCATGTTTAGGGTGTGTAACTTGGAGTCATCCCTCAAGTTGCTGGAGGAGTTAAAACAATGTCCATCTCCTCTGTATCTTCCTCCTAAACCCATTCGCCGTCACTCAGGTCAGGCATCTCACAATGAATTTGTATGACCCAATAAATCAAGTGAAAAGCACATGCATGGCTGTGTGTGTATATATCTGATGGCAGTATGTCTTCTGTTTTTTCTGTAGCCTGTTCATACCCATTTCTCCCTGCTGGTCTTGCATGGTTGTTTGCAACACGCTCTGTGTTTCTGTACCCAGAGCTTCTGCCACAATGCAGTCTGGATCCAGTCCTGCATCGGCCACGCAGAAAATATTATTACACCAAAGGAGAAGACGGGTACAAATGGTTCTGACTGTCTAATACATCTAGGTTCAGTCATGGGAGTGAATGTTTTAAAGGAAGGGTTTTTCTGGAGGTTGGGGTGGGGGGTTTCAGCCATGAACAGTCGGTGAATGTCAAAATTAAGCAAATAATAAAATATCAACTTTGAAATATTTAATTTAGATCTGTATTTTACTGTATTGTTGTGCTATAAATTCATATTTAATTATTGCTCTATATCTAGTCATAAGTACTTTAAAAAATGGAAAATTAAAAAACATCATTAATATGAAGAATAGATATGTTCTCTGAATTTTGCAGGCTATCTACACTAATACAAGTTTATGTCTGTATCTAAGGTGGAAAAAATACCTTCTTTGAAAAGCTTAATTTCACCTTTTGACTGAAAATGTCAAATTCATAATGGAATTGGTCCGTGAAGGAAGAAATGTTAATATAGGCTTTTTGCAGTTTAATGTATCAAAACAAGCACTTGAATCAGTCTCCACAAGTGATGATGTCCCCTAGCAAACACTTGAAGAAGCAGTGAGCCATACCTTCACCCAGTTTACCCTTTGCCTCTCTCTTTTCCCTTGCTCCTATCTCTCTATAGTCTGATAGTATTGGGGTTAAAGCACTTTGCTCAAACAGAATTCCCATATCACCTGATGAGTCGTTACCTGATCCGGCCCAAGCGTCAAGAGCAGCTGCGTGCACGTGTGAAGGAAATGGCATCCGACAGAACCCCACACAATGTAATCAAGGTGATTAGAAGATCATTTATTGGTTCTTCTGCCCATCTTCATATACAATGGTATAAGTGGCGGTGCTTATTTGCTTCCCAGTTTCCTCAATCTCTGTCAGTTTTTCTATAGTTTCTAGACTTTTTGAAGCTAAAAATTGAAATTGTAATAATCAGTGTTTTATTTAGTTAATATGACAATGTAATGTTGCGTCCTAGTTTTACTGCCAGTATGGTATGGTTCCTCCTTTGCCGGTGACGTGCAAACCTGTGGTACCTGGAGAGGAGTGCCCTCCTGTGGAGAGAGAGCAGGACGTCATGCCAAACTGGTTGAAGGTATTACCATCCTTTAAAACTGTTAAAATATTATTGGGGCCACCTGAAAGTTTACCGTAGTTGAGAACCATGTCAATCTGATATCAAGTAGAATCCTAACGGTTTCAAATTTGTCTTTACAGAAAAGCTTACCATACATCTATAGGGGAGTTTATCAGAGCAGTTTACAAGGGACATCCACGACCAAATCTCCTACCCTGTCTTTTCCAAAAGGAACATGCTACCCACAATTCCTCCCTAAAGGTGTTTCTCTTCGTCTGCATCCTTCACAATATGCAAGTTACCCTTCACCGCCCAAATCTCGGCGTCTGTTCGGTTTTGCCCGCCCTACTCTCACCCCATTGGCGAAAGCCCCTCTTTGTCCCACGGGTGCAGGAAATGTAGTATCCAATGTCTCCACACCACTCCCAGCCCATGGTGTAATATTATTGGCCCAAGCACCTAGCACCCCTATAAATGGGGTCTTCCCATTGATTCAGCCATTTTTGACCCCTGCAAATGGGACCGTCCCACTAAACACTTCTTGTCCTATTAATTTCCAGTATGTTACTCCAGAGTTTGGGGCTGGTAATCCAGCACACCCTTCTGCCAACTTGCCCCCCACTGTAGTTCAGATACCCCCAAGTGACATGCCTCTACTTAGTACTGGGACAGTCAAGATGTGTGACATGCAGCAGATGTCTGATAAACGCAAGAAACGGACCGTGCCTAGAAAACTTGCTCCTTTGAAACCAGCCCCTCAGCTATTACCTCTGTCATCTAGAAGAATGGGAAACATAACCAATCCTGCTTTTGTAATGGATCAGCCAATTTCTATGAATGTTACACAGAATTTTCCATTAGATAACATTGTTATCAAAGGCCATGAAAATGCTGCTCACCTGACTGCCACCACACAGAGAGTTGTCACATCGCCCTCTCAGGATCTTGTCATACAATTAGTCCCTGGTACACAGGCTCTGGAAAACGCCTCAAGTCCCTATATTGGAAAGGTGGCACAGAAGTCAGAATGTGACTTTTTGCAGACCAAGAAGGATATCACTCCTTTACGGTATAGTGTTGAAAATGGCCAAAGGACTGTCTTCTCTCCTCTGACATCAGCAGCAGCAGACAGTTCTCAGTTTGTACTGGTTCAGACCATTTCACCTACTGGAGTGCCTCAGTTCCTACTTTTGCCCCAAGACCCATTCATTCTGAACCAACCTCCACTTCCTGCTGAAGGTGCACCAGGGAGTTTATCACAGCAGACTCCCTGTTCTAACATTGCTCCTGGCTCCATAGTACTAAATAACACAAAGAAGACTGAGGTGCCTTTAAACATCATAACACCATCCACACCATTGCCAATTAGAGATGAGGAGGCTGGAAAAATAAAGGAAGAGGATGAGGGAATGGCTGAAGACAGATGGGAAGAGGAAATGGCCGGAGCTCTGTTTGAAAGTCCTCTCCTGGCACTCTCAGAGTCCTCTTGCAGCCCCGACTCCAGTTTGACCAGCATGGATACAAGCACAGACAGTGGTGCTGAAGCCTCTGTGAGGGTGGAGACCCATACTGGAGAGTGTCCTGTTGTCCCGTCAGGCTCTGGCAGGCAGGAAACACAGGGAGTGTGCAAACACAGCACTGGAGATGGGAAGGAGCAACAGTCCAGTGGGGGAGAGAAACAGAGCAGTGGGAATGAGGATGTTGGACGGGCTGAGGAGAGGGAGAGTGGGGGAGATGGAGAGCGTGATGAAGATAAGGAAGGAGAGAAGAACAGTGATGGAGAAGGTGGCAGAAAAAGAGATGAGGGTGGAAGTGGCGACAAAGGAAGAGAAGAGAAGGATGGGGATGGAGATGGAGAGCGGGATGAGGAAGAGGAGGATTTTGATGACCTTACACAGGACGAAGATGAGGAGGAAGTGATGTCATCTGCATCAGAGGAATCTGTGCTGTCTGTTCCAGAACTGCAGGTTTGTTTTTATTTTCAAAATAAATTGAATTAGTAAATAAATTGCAGTTGAATCTGTTTATGATATTTAAAATATTAGGGACCGGACAGTATTCAAATTAAACATTTTTCATTATATGGCGTTGACTATTTAGTGTTTTAGTGTTTTGTTCTTAAATATCTACTATAAATGTAACATTAAAATTCTACTATTTTAAGTATTGCAAGTGAATTTAGGCATCACATTATTATAATGTGCACTATGAAAAATGTATATTCTCATTTTGATATTTGCAAGATTGCATTTAATTACATTAGAGATTGAGCTTTAGATGCAAAGATAATTGAAATGTAAAAATAGAATAAATTAGCACGCATAATTAAATATACAATATACAGCTGATACCAATAAAAAATAAACGATTATCAACTGGTATCCGATATGCAACTCATGTCATGCATTCCTAATTGTGATGTGAAGTATTATACTTGCAATTAGTTTAGTTGAAAATAAATTGAGTCAGTGCATTCAATTCCTTTTTACAAAAATGTAAACAAAAATATTTTTTATTAAATTGCTCCCTCTGTGGTCCCTTCATAGGAGACAATGGAAAAGTTGACCTGGCTGGCATCAGAGAGGAGACTGTGCAGAGAGGGAGATTCAGAGGAGGACAATTCGCCCACGTCTCCAGCATCCCCCACGTCCCCAAACTCTCAAAACTCCCCTGCTTCCCAGAATTCGCAGGAGGAGAACTCAGAGGATGAGGATGATGGGGCAATAAAGGGTGATGAGATGGAAGCAGGGGAGGGAGAAGGCGAAAAGATTCCTGAGGGAGATGCGCCACTGGGCGACGACCCCCCACAGATCAGCGGGAGAGGAGGTGGCCGTGGAAGAGGTCAGCACAGATGTTAACACCTTATGTTTTTATGCAATGTCAAGTTGAATTGAGCCTACTACCCTGGTGGGTTTTTCAGTTGGAAATGTTTCAGTACATATAGTTTATTTACTTTTACAGGACGCGGTCGCCCACCCCCACGTAGTCTGAAGCGTGGTCGACGTCAGGAACGAGGCAGTAAAGATGCCTCAAAGCTGCTGCTACTGTATGATGACCACATTTTGGACAACGATCCAATGAGAGAGAGCAAAGACATGGCTTTTGCCCAGGCTTATCTCAATAGGGTCAGACCACTTGTTTCTTTGACACACTAGCATCTCCTCTACACCAATGATTAGAGAAACACAAATTTTTATTAGTGTTATTTTTTCCATTTTCTTGCGCTGCTATAGGTGCGTGAGGTCTTGCAAGATATCCCTGGCAAGGTGGAAGAGTTTTTAGGGCTGCTTTATGAGTTTGACCAAGCAGGAGATACCCGCAGTGTTGTAGAGCTGTTCTCCCAGCTGAAACATCTCCTCAAAGATTGGCCTGAGCTCCTCAAGGACTTTGCAGCTTTCCTTTTACCTGAACAAGCACTGGAGTGTGGACTGGTACTTGCAAACATTTTATAGACCAAAAAATATTTTTTCCAGGTACATAATTCATTTGTTTAAATTCAGTACTAAAAAAGAAAATAACTTTATTTGTCTCTCCCATCCCCAGTTTGAGGAGCAGCAGGCTTTTGAGAGGAGTCGTCGGTTCCTGCGTCAGTTGGAGATCAGTTTTGGGGAGAATCCCTCTCATTACCAGAAGATAGTGAGAGCACTGCAGAGTGGAAGTCCTCTCAGTCCTGCTGGCATTGAAGAGGTATGGATAGATGATTGATTAATACATCGACAGGTCTTATGGATAGATGATTGATTAATACATCGACAGGTCTTCTGCAGTCAGTGAGGTTTTTTTTTTAAAGAAAAGAAAATAATGAAGGGTGCATTAAATTGACCAAAAGTGAGTGAAAACATTTTTAATGTTATGCAAGATATACATTTCAAATAAATGCTGTTTTTCCTGTTCCTGTTACATACCTATGTAACAAATTTGCCTAATGCCAGCCTATGGTCTTTATTGGCTTCTTGCAAACAATGTGTTGTGTCCCTCAAAATTTTCGATTCTGACAGTATGTAGCCGAACAAATTGACACCACTTAAAGGGGGGGTGAAATGCTGTTTCATGCATACTGATCTTTTTACACTGTTAAAGACTTGGAATCCCATACTAAACATAGACAAAGTTTCAAAAGTTAAGGTGGACGTTTGATGGGAGTATTTCTTTGTCAAAAATACTACTTCCGGTTAGTCATAAGTTTCGGCAAGTTTTTTGAGATCATGCGTCCCCATTGACGTTAGTGGGGGCGGAATTTCCTTGTATGGGCCTTACGGACAATTCTACCGGAAGCGCGTGAGAGAGAGCGAGGGAGAGAGCGAAAGCAACAGCCTACGCGTACGCCCATCAAAGCGGGGCTTGTAGGATGCTGGACAGGTGACAATTACACATAGCACATAACAATGTCACCAAAAAAGTGGGTTTTTGGTTGCCAGACCAAGACAGTCCTGCACAGATTCGCCAAAAACCCCGCGTTAAGGCAACAGTGGATGTAATTTGCTTTTCCGGATCAGCAACTGAGTTGCGCGAATGTTTATATCTGTTCGCTGCATTTCGGTGCCGACAGTTTCATAAACAAGGCCCAGCTCGACGCCGAATTTTCCCAATCGCCTAATGCTGAAGGTTGGAGCAGTCCCAACGTTAGAAGGGTGAGTGAGACTGCTTTTAGTCCGCTTACTGTCTACACAAACCACGCGTAAACACACAAACACACGTGCACAACTGCACTTCCCACATGTACACCTTCAAAGACAAAAATACGACGATATAATTCAAGTATAAATATGTAAATAACACAAGCCGCTAAGCATATTATATAGTTAGTGTATAACTTGTAACTTACCACATACAGACGTCCTGCTCTAGTCGTTTTTGCTGCTGCTCCTGTTCAACTGCAGCCTCTGGGTCTGATTCCGGATCATAGATGTATGGCTGTATCTGATTAAAAGCCATATTTTTATTTTGAATAAAGTTTTTTTCCCGCTGTTAGGGATGACGCTCGACTCAACACACAGCGCGCTGCTGCACACGTCATTATTTAGCTTCGCTCACACGACACGCCCCCACCCGCTCGGCTTTTTTCGGAAAGACTCGGAACAGCGCATCTTTCTTATATAATTATTAAAAAAATAAAAACTTTTCGGAGATATGCAGGATGCAATGCTACTCTATAGGTACTCAAGATTGACATGACACTGACTGAAACTGAGTGTTTCACCCCCCCTTTAAAGACTTAACATTACAAACACAGAGAAGACAGATGAAGCTGATTGGTTTTAGTACTGTATTAATTACAATTATTTTCAAATAAATCCAATAGGGATGGGCATTTTTGTAAATTTCTCATTTTGATCATCGATAGGTCTCAAAGATGAGTAATCGATTAACAGTGGGCGGGGCTTGTGAGGGGGACGGTCTCTGTCATGGAGAGATGAAACTATTAAGACTGTTACAAAAGTTTATGTTGACACAAACATGAGATGTCAATGTAAATATGAATGAACATATGCCTTTAAAATAAATAACTGCTAGATTATGATGCATAAATAAAAATAACTGCCTCAAATAACCCAGTCAATATCGGGCATTGTATTTGAGCTGAAACTGTGAATACACCACCCTGCAGAGCATTGCAAGCGGATTAATAAACTCCAAATGCATCTTATATGAGATTAATCAAATATGCCTATTACAATTTACATCTGCCCAAAAGGACTCAAATGCGCATGTGAACTTAGCCATTCTAGTATTTTATAGGCTTGAAAGGAAACTAATTTTTAATGCGCTCTTCCCTTAACAACAACACACGGGCAACAACTTTGAAACCACAGATAATTTACAACACTATTACAATCTTATTGTTCTTATTGTAATGCTATGTACATGACAGATTGGCACTGCGCATAATTTTATTTTTCCTGATCAAAGTGATAAAAAAAAATGAGAACAAAATCACACTGCTGCATTATTAGTATCATCAATGATTTTGAAAAAGAAATAACCTATCTAAAAAGAATATGACCGTCTCATAACCCAGAGTGGATAATGTCGGGCTGTTTGCATTTGAGCTGAAGCTGAAGAGAAGGAACACGTATAATGGCAGCGCGTTGCTAGCTGGTTAATAAACTCAGCCAAACGCCATCCTATATGAGATTAATCAGATAAATATAGACAACATATAATCAAGTATTAAACAAGTAATCTTGCAACTTGCATCTGTGAAAAACGCAGCGCGCTGATACACGGGGAACTAAAGCACAGAGAATACAACATTCGTGTTCTCATTATATGAGAACTGTAAATGACAGATTGGCATTGCACATCTTGCACTGTATTTCATGATCATTCACAGTGATTCCAGGCATCACTGCGAGATTCAGTTTCACTTTATTTCGAGGTTTGGAAGGCGTGCTGTCTGACGCTAACCAATCCAGACTGATCTCATCAAATGGCTTCTGTATGACACGCCAATTCGTATGCCATTTTGGCGTGCTATCAAGACGCATAATCGCTTTTTCATTCTAACTTATCCCCCTACACTGCCCCTACCCCTTAACCTACCCATCACACACACACACACACACACACACACACCAACACACACCTAAACCTACCCATCACAAGAAACATGCATTTTTTACATTTTCAAAAAAACATAATTTATTATGTTTATAAATCCATTTACCTTGTGGATGCCATGTATTCAGACACATTTTGAACGCGTATCTCAAGGTTTAGTCCCTAAACCTACCCTTTTGTGTATTATAAAAAACAGGTTATAGCAGATACGACTGCCGGCACAATTTATTCAGAAAGTACAAATATCCCAAGTGTTCCGAGGTGAAACGATTGATTTGTGTGAAGAAAATCCCCAAAAGCGATCAGAATATTGAGTCCATCCACCAAAAATTAATAATACATTTCAAATATTGCCACCAGACGAAACGTCAGGTCAGCTTTGACAACGTTGGGTGTCGTGTGTCTCGTGACCAATTGCGTCATTATGTCAGCTTTGATTGTAAAACATTTATTTGCCTGACGTGTTTGATATTGTTGAGAGTGGGTAGGTTTAGGGTAGGAGTTAGTTGCTCCAAAATATAAAATTAGGCTACAAATATTCATTCTGTGAGATCAGGTTGGCGGAATCACACAACGTAGACATACACACGGAAATTATGGTTCATTTCGGCGTAGACATACACGCGGAATCGTATGGCGTAGACATACACGCGGATAGCTCAAAATGTGTACAGATAACACGCCACTTGGCTTTAGAAAGTGGCGTGTATGTTTATGCAAAGTCGTCATGTTGACCAGTCAGACCCCAGTTACCACCCAAAATGCTGCAATAACCAGTCCGAAAAAATACAAATTTATGTTTTAAAATCAGGGCAATCATCGTTTTCATGATCGATCATCGCTGTCAGGTTCGAGTACTCAAACAATGTTGCCCATCCCTAAAATCCAATAGGATTTTGAAGGTAAGGTCATGTTTTAGAGTGTCTATGTGGGTGCATGTAGAGGGGTAGGCCTGGCAGAAAAAGTTTGGTAACCATTTGGTTAGACATTTTATTGTCCAGACTAGATCTCTATCATCCTCTAAAATCACATTATTTCTGCTTTTGTAACTCAGTTCAAAGCACAGATGGCCACCCTTCTTAAGGGCCACACACACCTTCAGGGAGAATTCTGGATGTTTTTTGACGAGATGCGTCCACCTCCAGCACGTCCTGGCCAGTTTGAAGAGGCAGTTTGGCCAGAGGACATGGGCACTGGGACAGATGGAGAAGCAGGGATGAGTGTGGGCTCTAGAGGAGGTGTATGGGGAGGGTTTGAGGAGGTCACACTCCCCGATCTAGAGGAGGATGAGGAGTCGCACAAGGTTAGACAGATAAGCAGCAGGAGCAAGAGGAGGAAAGAAATGCATGGCAACTACAAGGTGTCTTCATGTTGTACATACCAGTGAATTCAAGAGTTATTTTTCCCTTCCTTGTTTAGTAGTTAATCTTGTGCTTTTGTTCAGGACTGTGATTGGCCTGAGAAAGATTGCTCCTGTCCCTGTCACGATTCCAGCCATGATGCCAAACATCGCAGGCATAAGAGGAAAGGATGCTTGCGTTGTCATAGCAACAAGGTGCTTGCTTTATTTGTTTATATAATGTGTCTTGAAATGTGTAATCGCCACCCTTATTATTAAGGAGACATTTTGATTGAGACCATGAATCCACACATTTTATTTTCACACATCGACAGGCCACTAATGGCTCCAAGGTGCTGAAAAGTCGTGATTCTGCATTTCCGTCCGCTGATGTGCAATCTGAAAGGGGAGGGGAAGAAAAGGAAGAGGAAAGAGGACAAGGGGAGGATGGAGAGGCAGAGAAAGAGGTTAAAGATGAGACTGGCAGTGGAACAAACAGTCCACATCATGGTAAAGCCTTTTTCAAATGCGCATTTAATTAATTTGTTACGTTTTTAATGATTTAAAATCAGCTTGTATTGTAGAGCCTCTAAAAATACTTTTTATTACTACATTTTCTTGAATTATTAATTACTATTACACTACTGTTCAATGATCAAAAGTGACAGTAAAGACATTTTTAATGCTACAAAATAATTTATATTTTAAATATCTTTCTATTCATCAAAGAATCTAAAATAAATGGCAAAACTGTTTTCAAAATTGATAAGAAATGATGCACCAAATCAGCATATTAGAATGATTTATGAAGGTTGTGACTGAAGACTAGCGTAATGATGCTGAACTTTCAGCTTTGCCGTCCCAGGAATATTACATTTTAAAATATACTAAAATAATAAGATATTTTTCAATAATATTGTGAACTATTTTATTAAGATGTTAGTGGCTCTACTTTTCAATGACATTGTACGTGTTTCCGACACGTTTTATATTTGCATTTTAATGTTTTAAAATGCAGGAGTGTTGATTCACGTATTTGTTGGTATTGGTACTGTGACAATCCTATAATCTGTCTTACTGAGTCTAATTTGTACAGACAGTTCAACTGAAACTACATTTAACATATTTAAACGCTTTAAAAATGTTCTGTACCTGCTCCTGCAGATGGTGACGAGCCTGTGTGGGAGGGAGTAGAGAGACCCCCTTCCCCCATCACAGAGGAGCAGAAAATACAGCATGAAGAAGACAATGAGAAAAACGAAGAGGATAAGCTTCATACATCTCCACAGAAGCACAGTATGGATGAAGATGATTCAGTGAAATTGGGAGAGAGAGATGACACTCAGCAGAGCACACTGAGCCCGACCTTAGACACACCTGTGTGTGCCAAAAACATCTCCCTCACTCCCAGTGGAGAGAGGGTCGTTCTCTGGACCAGGTGAGCACAGCCACAATGCATGATCCGTTTTAGAGCATCATTTAATGGTGCTTGTGTTTTACATGGCCCTCTTATCATCTGGTTCATAGAGAGGCTGATCGAGTAATCCTTACTGCCTGTCAGCAGCAAGGAGCCAATCAAAGCACCTTTCAGTCTGTAGCAGAGCAGCTCGGAAACAAAACAGCCAGTGAGGTACCAGAATTCTAAAGTTAGATCTCTATTTCCACTGCACTGATCAATTTAACATTTCTTTCTGTGCCTTTATAACATCATTGTTTCTGCAGGTTTCAAGGAGATTTCGGGACCTGATGCGTCTCTTTCATACGTCAGCTTGTCAGGCTAGCTCAGAGGACGAGGCTGCTGAGCAGCAGTCTGCCACTGATGAGGAGCAGGACTGAGCCTTGTATTCATGAAAGGATTCGTCTTTTCTTTATCCATATGAACTGTTGTTTTTGTACAGTAACACAGATGCAGTTCTTCTAGTAGGAGACTAGTAATGACCAAACCCCATGTCTTGCACTAACACCAGCCAAAGACGTATTTTAAGCATAATGACAAAGGGTCTGAAGGTCTCTCTGTAACATATGAAGTACAAATCCATTAAATATGAAGATGTTATCAGGCACATGCAAAACACATAAAACCAACACACACACAAATTTATTACTGAGGAGTTGTAGCACAAAAACAGCTCAGGTTTTATTTATTGCCTGATTTATTGCATTATCGTTGGTGGTCCTTTCTGAGCAAAAAATTAAACATTTGATGCAGAAAAACAAATTTTGATTGTAAAGCACTAACCAGCAGATTCTCACCAACATGTTTTTTGTTTTTTTAAAGAAGACTATATTCTGTGAATATATGAACATATGGGGGGGCATGTACAGTCATTTTTATATCAGGGTGGTTTTGTTGGTTTTATTTTGCTTGATGTTTGTTTTGAGGATGATGCACAAAGTTGTAGGTAATCTGGAGAGACAAATAATAAAATGCCTATTTATAAATAAATAAAATTGTGTGAGACTTGACATGATTTTAAATGTATGCATGTATTTCTGTTTATTTCCATCAATTGGTGCATACATTTTTGGTCCAGCTCTTGGTTTAAGACATGCCAGACACATAAAAATCACTGCAATAATGAACCAATCATAGACTCTTAAGCATTGTCTTATTTGCCTTTTTAGGGGGCAGTAGTTGTAGCCTAATGTTTAGAGTTGGACACCATACTTTGATACGTCATATCACTTTCACTATAACCCTCAACCGTCTTCTGTATAACAGCCCTTAAATGGTTCTTCATGGATGAATTTGGACACGGTCTCAGGCGTGATCCCTAATTAATTTAAAATTAATGTCATGTCACTGTCTCAGATGAAATAAAAACTATCAATTTATGTATTTTTTTTTGTTTTTACATCTAAAAGCACCAATAATTTATGTACAATTTGCTTATTATGTTGTATTTATTTTGCTTAAGTAAAAAAAATAATTCCAGTAAGTTCAGACAGCCAAAACCTAAAAAAAAAACTGATGACATATGGTGGTATAAAAACAGCAAAAAACTTAACATCTTACGTTTTAGATTTTACCACAAGTTAAAATTGTAAAATGGTTTGAAAACCATTTATGTTGGGTGAGACTATACAAAGATGGCAACACATGCTTACAGACGAATATGATATTAGGAATATAGGAGACAGAGCAATCATTTATTTTTTAACAGAAAACATCACATTTCAACAACTCAAAAAAGTACCAAACAGGTAAAAATAAACAATAACTCAAAAGGAAATGGTAACAAACAGATAAGAATAAACAATGTTAGTGTGTGTTTTGCAGTGGCTGATTGGCACACAAAAAATGCAGTTGTGGGCTTTATTCAATTTTGTTTGTGTATGTGTGAGTGACAGTTTTTTTTACTTGACAAAATAAAATAAAAAAACTGATGTACTTGTGTGTGCGTCTTTGAAAACGCGTTCGAGAGCACTGACCCTTTACGCTTTCCATAGTTAGCAAGCTGGTGTCATGTCAGCTCCCTTGTTGAACGCGTGGTAGCGGTTATCGCTTATTTACCTCTTTGCTGTATGTCCGAGCGTAAAATTATTGCTAGTATTTTGTTAGATTTACAGTTCTTTGAAAGATTGAACAATTACTCAGAATTAACAGCTTTTATATAGCGTAATCTGTTTTACTAACTGCTTCACATTTTCAGATTCTGAGGAATTATTCTGGAAATGTCAGAAACGGCCAAAGAAAAGAGTACAGGTCTAAAATTCGCGGAGGAGCAGCTTCTGCGACACGGATGGGAAAAAGGTGAATGCAGAACAGATTTTAGGGGTTCAAGTTAGTTGGCAATGGCATATCCATGTAATGACACGTGACTGTTGTATTGTAGGAAAGGGTCTGGGAAGATCAGAGAATGGCATCTCGGAGGCTATTAAAGTCAAAATTAAATGTGGTAAAGGAGGGGTGAGTGAGAATTATTGTTTTTTGATAATTACAATGTATAAAGGATTGTGGGTAGTTGACATGGCTATGAAGTTTATCGTAAAAGTTTACCAAAGAGTTTGATACGTGATTTTATATATATTTATATGCGCGCGTGTGTGTGTAATGGTTTACAATCCTAACCCACCCTTTAGCTTTTGCAGTTTTCATAAGTTTTTATTTTATTTATTTTTTTATATACATTATGAGAATATAATATTGTCTAAAAATAATGATACAGTTGTTAAAATCGACGTTTATAATAATTATACAGGAATTAGACACGCTTTAAAAAACAGCTGTAGATAAAGCATATCATACTGCAGGTCATGTTAACTACCCTTCTCGTTTTAGGTTATCTTTTAAAATTCTCCAGCTGTTGTAGCTCTCGTGTAATTTCTCTTCAGATGGGCCATAAGGAAGGTGAGCAGTTCAGTTTCCACTGGTGGGACCATGTTTTTAACAAAGCCTCATCCAGTCTGATTGTGGAAACAGGGCAGGTAAGTAATATATAAAACATGAAATACATAAAGCAGTAGCAAAGCAAACAGGGTTTTGTGTGAATGAGGGCGTGTTGGTTTGTGATGTCATTGTGCTTTAGAGTGGTGTGGTGGTGAAAAAGTCAGATAACAGCATTGATGGATTGATCTCTGCCAAGAAGCCACGCAAGGCTCAGCAAGCCAAGTCCATGCTCTATGGATCTTTTGTCAAGGTACAAAACCATAAATGGCACACATAATCAATAAAAAGAAATACCACAAGCATTTATGGAGCGATAATTGAGTATTTGGAGTGTGCACTTGTTTTAAAATCTTCTTTCTCCTTTCTCAGTCAGCTACGCTGCTCTCAGGTGAGTTGCAGTCAGAGAAGACCTCCAATTCAGATGACAGCAGCTGTTCTGAAGATGAAGACCAGAAACTGGACCTTTCCAGCACTACAAAGTATGTGAAGTGTGATACTTTTGCATTGCGATAAGGACAAAAAAAAAAAAATCTTGACACCCCCCCCCCCCCCCATTTAGATTTTAATCACGATTTTGTCACGAACAGACATGCTTTACAGTTATAAATGCATTATGTGTGAATTTGAAACATATTTCCAAAGGAATCCAATTAAAACTGTATCGAAAACTTAACACATCTCCAGAACAGACAAGTGACCTAAATAAATAAATAAAATATATAAATATATTTATTAATGAGACTAAATGATCTTAGAAGTGCTTCGGTCGCTCTCTCATATTGCAGTCTTTGAATTTGAAATGAGCTGCTGAATAAAATGCATCATTAAACTTTTGCTTTCGTTACTGTGAACTGTTAAATAAGCATATACCGCAGGAATTGAAGATCGGAATTAAGACAACCTGCATGTTTTTTATTTTATTTGTTTAGATTGTTTAGCTCGTTTCGTTTGCGAGTGCCATTGTGAGGAGTATCAGCCTGCCTCGGCTCATCAAAAATGCCTTTTACTGTGGTGGTAATAGTAGCCTAGGCTAAATGAACAAATGAACTAACATTGTGATGCTTGAAGTGTTTTATATCAATGGATTTTTTTATAGGCAAGACAAGAGTTGATTTTAGAGGCTAAATTGAATAAACATGTGATTAGCCTACTCACTGTTTTGTCTGCTTCGTCGTCACTTAAAAAAAAATCTAAACTTTAATTTAACAAACAATAAATTGCTCTAAACATTTTTCTAAATTAACTTAATAAAGAAACGAAACAAAATATAACTACTTTGACAATAAAAACAAAACTGGACTATTTTTAATGGCTGCAAAAATATAAAAAAAACAAAAAAACAAGGGCTCAGACTTGGGCTGAAAATTTTGATAAGCTGTTGGACATGGGCCGGGCTAACGCCTAGATATGAGGCCCATGCAGGGCTCTAATCCCGCCCCCTCTCAGAAAATACATAAATCTGAAATTACTGAGCTATGAGTTTAAAAGTAGCCTATTAAAATTGTACAATGGCATTGCAACGTGGGATATTGGGCATTTTGTCCCGCGTCAGGAAAGGGGTTAAAAGGGCTAAAAGGCGCCGTTGGTGGCCCAAAACAGAAGATTAGCTTACTTATTTTTAGCTTTCTTCGTGCTGTGTAGAAATCATATTAAATCAGCCATCCCAGGGTTGAGACGGTTTAATTCTCACCTCTATGACTTGACCTGCAGAGCCGAATGTGCGCTCACTGGCTGCATTTATGCTGGAACGCAGAGGATCCTCCTTATCAATGGATTTTTATAGTAAATTGTGTCTAGTAGGCTACTATATATATAACAAAGGTTTAACTTTAAATGCCCCCACCGACCGTGACCCGAATATCATTACAAATATTTTTGGATGACTCGTTACCGTGGGTGACCGCAGGCACCTGCTCATTTTGGATCAACCTGTGCACTGATTAATGTAGGTAATCAAAACAACAAAACAACAACAAAAAAAGACTACAGACTAAAGTGTACAAAATTTGTAAGTTTGTATATCCCAGCACCGCAATAGCCATTATTTTTAATGGAAGGATAGGTATGTTATCCACGCATTCATTCAAATTAAAAGAACAAAATGTTTGCAAAGGTTTTTTTGTTTTGTTATTTTGTCTTTGAATTTCGTTTTTTAGAAATATGAACTGCATTTAGAAACAAAATAAATTATTGAAATGACGACAGCGTTTGGAGTGAGAGCATGTAAAATAATACGTTCTCTGAATCAACGGCCTTTGTGAGTGTACACAAATAAAAGTAGACAGTTTATGGTTTATAATTACGTCTTGCACATATCTGTATGGCTAAAAATGCCTATTGTATTGTGAGTTAGGCTGCCATAAAGGACAATGTCCATCAGAATGTGTTACCGTGGGTTAAAGAAAAAGTAGCCTATTCATTGTTGTTTTTTTTGTTATTCTCTTCTTAGGCAACAGAAACAGAAAAAGGTTAAGGAGAAAATGTTTTTATTGCAATACTCTTTCTTTATTTTACTTAAAAGACTTGAAAACCCTTTCTTAAACTTAAAACTTTACCTAAAAAAACCTTGTACACATTCCCAGTGTATTGTATAATATAAAAGAAATAAATATATATAAAGATTTACAGTGGCAGCTCAGATGTACAGTAGCATTTAAGTATGAAATTGAATGAATAAATGTAGGCTTAAATTAAAACAACATAGTCTTCAATATACAACATTTATTAAAAGCTACTGTATTAAAGGTCTTTTTTTTTTATTAACATCGGAGAGAAATGGAAAAAATTAATTAAATGCAAACCTGAAAAAAAACGCAATTCACCAGCGTGTATTGAACCGTGAATGCCGTACCGAACGGTTCAATATTATATTGAGTATTGTGACATCCCTAGTACTCAGCTAATCAACAAAAGAGGTGTGTATATATACGCAGCTGTCTTACCTCCATTTTGTTGACTCTGGGTTCGGGCCGAAGTCCGAGCTAGAAGCTCGTGAATTAGGCTTTGTTTAAATATTTGCCTATAATATTTTTTTTATTTCATATGTTGATATGTTATGCCCGTTCCATTCTCGTGCTCAATTTAGGCACGCTGCATTCTGATTGGTTCGGATAGTATACTGGGAGGTTGGGAACAGGAGCGTGGAAAAATCGTGCTATGAAACGATTTAGAAATCGTGCATGCTCAAATCGCGATTTTATTATGATTTCGATTAATCGCACAGCCCTAGCATTAAGTACTGTAATTTCTGTTATACAGTATATATTATCATTATATAATATTCTGCACTAAGAATACACTTTCAGATGTTTCTGTATGTGGCACTTAGAGGCACTAAAGAACCTTTGGTAAAACTCTATAATAAGGTTGCATTAGTTAACAGGAACGAATCATGAACGACACCTCTGTTTAGCATTAGTTAATCTTTGTTAATGTTAGTTCATAAAATTCCAGCTGTTCAGGGTTTGTTAATGTTAGTTCTCAATGCATTAACTAATGTTAACAAGATTTTAATAAAGCATTAGTAAATGTTGAAATTCTTCTTCTTCTTTTGGCTGTTCAGGGGTCACCACAGCGAATCATGTTAAAATTAACAAATTAATTAATCTAATGTTGAAATTAACAAAGATGAATAAATGCTTTATAAGTTCAGTTCATTTTTAGTTCATGTTAACTAATGTAGTAACTAATGTTAGCTAATGAACCTTATTGTAAAGTATTACCAAACCTTTTAAAATGTCCCACAATGGTATTGGTTATATTTCAAGATCAATTATGCTTTCAGCCAGCTCAACGGTCTTATTTTTTGTCTGTTTGTTTTAAGGCTATCTGATGCAGATCTGCTAAATGCTTGTGGCGGACGAACGGCACACAAGTAAGCTCAGATCTCCTAAAATTTACACTGTGATGCATCCAAATCCACAGTATCTTTACAATAATTCATGTTAGTCAAACTGATGTAAATAATACTACAAGAGCATTTTCTATAATTTATTTGACCATGACCCGCAAGTCATATGAAGAATCAGAGACAGTGTAACATTGTCAGTATATATATATATATATATTTTTAGCTTTCTTCTAAAATGTATATGTATATGTATATATATGTATATGTGTGTGTGTATATATGTGTATAATGTTTTTTTTAAATTGAGTAATTTTAGTATTTCATGTTTAGGTTTTTCATCTAATATTTATATTTTATTTTAATTATAAAAAAGTATTTTTAATAGATTTAGGGTTAGTTAATAATAACACTGTCAGATATGTTGGTTTCTTACATATGTTAAAGCTGCACAATTCTGGATGAATTGAGAATCAGGTTTTTGTTGTCGTTTCAAACAAAGATCACATTTCAGAAAAAACTACTAAATAAAACATGTAATTTACTAGATGTTCTGACACAATTTAAATTTCTGTAGCCTATTTAAAAATGTTTAATTTTAATCCTAATGATTTATAAAAAATGAAATAAAATGATTCAATGATTCTCATAAATTATTCACTTGTTTCATGAACAAATCTCTTGAACGAATGATTCAACGACTAATACATTTTTGCCGGTCACAGTACAAACTGTCGCAAGAAAAAGATTTTAATTTTCTGGTTAAAGATATAATGGACACAGTCGAATCGTTATCATTTAGGAATGAGATCGCGTGGGTGTTTGAACTGAGATTGCGAACTTTTAACGATTAATCATACAGCTCTAATATATGTTTGTTTCTGTGAATAGAGGAGCCAGACATGGACTCACTATGAGCGCCAAACTGGCTCGGCTTGAGCAGCAGGAGCAGGAGTTCATGAACAAGTATGGTAAGAAGAACCACACTGCAGAAACATCCACAAGCACCACAGATTGTCTAGACCCTGCGGGACATCCAGACATTAAAGAGAAAACAAAACGCAAGAAATCAAAAAGGCAGGAGGGATCCTCGGAGAATAACATCCATGAAGATATGACGACAACACAGGTCTTTAATATTGAGGATGGTAAACTTAAGAAGAGGAAAAACTCTAACGTTGTGTCTGTCAACGATGATATGGTCACAGGTGTTGAGCCAAAGAAGAAGAAAAAGAAAAATCGCAAAGAAAAAGCTCCTGAAGATGGTCTTAATGGAGAAAGCAGCATAGAGGCAAATGAAGCACTCACACACACATCAGAGGAACGAGACGCGCAACTGCTGATGAATGACAGCATTGAGAAGAAGAAGAAAAAGAAGAAACGATCCAAGGTGGTTGCTGAGACAGCTGACACAGATGAGATTAGTGAGGATTCAACAGATGCGCACTGCAAACAACCACAGGAGGGCAGTATTGAGTGTCAACAAACCTCTGACAATGTTTCCAAGAAGAAAAAGAAATCGGTCATGAAGAACTCAACTAGTGTGATGACAGTGACGGAGGACACTAGCAACGAAAAACAGATAATAGATAAACAAACAGAAGGACTGGAGAAAAACAGGAAGAGGAACAAGAAAAAGAAACGAAGCAAAAAGGAGCAGGAGGCTGTAGAAAATGTTCAGTTTGAGGAGTCCATGCCAAAGAAAAAAAAGAGCAAAGAGTGAATGCACATGGTGGAAGTTGATGATGACTGCTGAAACACAAGGAGACGGTTCTCCAGCAGCTGTGAAGTGTCAGACTGACCAAACGCAAATGTGTTTGTTACACAGCACTCATATTTATTCTTACAAATCACGGTCAAACTTTTAAGCTTGAGACCAAGAGGCGACATGAAATACGTTTTTTACTGGTCTGATTTGTTAAACATTGGTGTAATGCATATTACATATTCACAGTGATTTATATATGAATTGTTTTAAAAATATCGTGGCATGATCTGTGTGGATGTGTGGAGATCTGTCTGTTTTTGACGGACATGAAGGGTGCAATAAGACTTCCCCATTTAATCCAGCTGTGAGACCTGTGTGTCAGTACCTTGAAACATCGCTAACAAATCAGTATGAACTGGAAAATAAAATGATTTTAGAGTTGTCTTTTGAGTTCATGAGTGTTCATGTTTAAGGGTCATTGTGATTTCGTTGGGCTTGAAGGAAGTTTGGCCATGTTAAAGCTTCCATTTTGCAGATCCATCTGTTTTTCGAGTTACAATGTTCTGATTTCCAGCTTCTCAGTGGGATTTTGCTGGGCATTGACATACCACAGTACCTGTATCCTTTGTAGGGACCTTCGACCCAGAATCTGAAAGGAAAATATTAAAAATATATATAATTTATTTGTTTTATGATTTATCAAAAGGAAAAAAAATATATATATAATCTGAAAATTCAAAGTTTTTTAATTACTCTTCTGTTGCCTTATTTTTTGAAACTCACCCTGTCTCAAGCTGAGTGCCATTGCTCCAAACCCAGGTGTTTGCTGAATTTTCAAAGAGGCCAATCCAGTACCCGTGATATTTATCATAATAGAATTCACTGTGCTGATTGATGAATTCCTGAATGTGCATAATACAATGACAACATAAATACAATGTCATATAGAAGTCCTTTACACTCTTTTTCAGTGTAAACAGGACTTGCCATCTGTTGATCACAACAGTGATGCTTAACTTCTGCATTTAAGAACTTCTACAAATGCCTAATCTACATGTTTATAGTATATACTTTGGTGAACTCTTCAGAAAAAAAGATTGTTTACAGTTCTTTGAAGAATGTTCAAGTTTGATTTGTTAGCTGTGGAAAGGGTGCACAACATCTGAAAAACTTTCTTCAGTCTGATTGTAGGTTAAGTATTGGAACATTCTTCTGTATTTTCATACCTGTTCGCGCACGCTGTCTATTATGGCCAGCTGAGCTCCATATTTCTTACAGTATTCTTGACTCTCTGTCCACGTATTCCAGGATTGTCCTGTATGGAAATAGTAACAGCTGGAGCCATTTTGAATCCAGTTCTGAGGGCAGGACGTACACCTGATCCCTGTGATAAAGAATAGCTCCGATTAGCTGGATAAAACAAGCAAATAATAAAAATGACACTTCAGGCTCCAGATTCAGCTTACAATTCCCAGTGGACTGACAGTAGTTCTCCACATAAAAGATGCTTTTATGAAGTATGAAATCCAGTGTGCTGTTCATCTGTTGACCCTGTGTTAGCAGCCTTGCTCTCTCTTGCTCCAGCACTTCTTTGTCTGCCAGTAACTGCAGGTTGGCGGCTGTCTCTTTATTGTACTGGGCCTATATGAAGAGATTTCCTCTGGTTAACATATGCTTCATGATATACTTAGATGTGGGCAAATATTGAATATTGAAGTGTTTTATGTTGTTTCAGGTTTTTCTCTCACCAGAATATTGTTGTGTTTAGACATGTGAATGTAGTCTGTAAAGTGGATGAAGAAAAAAGGCAAACTGTTAGTTACATTGTACCGTATTTGAAAATTTTTCACCTGCAATGCAATCGTTTTTTTTTTTAGTATCGATATACTATATTATAGTAGTCATGAGTTTAGACAGGCATAGTTCTTATTTAATTATAATTTACACCATCAGCTCATTGACCTAATCAGTTTGTAAGAAAGCATGAAATTATGCAACAGCAGGACATACGAGAAAGTTTCATGTGTTAAACTCCTACATTTCACTTTTCTTAGTCTTGACACATTTGTAATTTACTGCTGGGTATTTTTGAGGTTACAAAAGACTCAATGACTTCTTTAATTTCTAGCTCTAAACACATACTTAAACCTGCTAATCAAGGTTTTTTACAGAGTTGGAACTAAACTGCTAAAATGTGGACATACAAAAGTCGGTTTGAATGTTTTTTTTTTGTGGTATTGTGTCTATAAATGAGATTACACAAATGCTTACGGAAAATGCTGACAGCTGTTAACGCAGCAAGCAGGAGGAAACATAGTAGCCCCAGAAACACTGCAGGACGTCTATACGCCGGAGAGATTGAGCTGGAAACTCCTTTTTCTGAAAGAGAATGAGAGTTTGAGTCCAAGAGTGAGCATATGACAGTTACACAACCAAATTTGACAACTCAAGACTGAAGTGTGTTGGAGCTGTTTTAAGATTTTAAGATTACATGATGAGTATAACATTCTTTGTACCTTTAGCCAGAGAAGTTTGTGCTCGCAAAAATGATTCTTTTAATGAACACTGTGCAGCTGCAAAAAAAAAAAAAAGGAAAAAGAAAAGATTGTTTAACTCATTTAAAGAAATCAAATAACTGAAGTAATCTTAATGCAAGTGAAATTTTTAAGATATATATATATTGATTTACATAATATACATAATAATAATAATATATAATATTTACATATACTTTATAAATGTAAAAATATTTATATATTCTTAAATTAATTGAAAATTACCATTACACACCTGTTGGTGTGTAGGAAAGAAGATTAAAAAAATAACAAAAAATCTCAAAAGTTCCAGAAAATATATCAGAATAGATAGATATCAGAAACGTTTCGGTCTTATGATCTTCAATAGGCAATGTACACCTGTGTAAAAAAACATTTTTGTATATATACTTGTGTTGTTTTGTGTGTGTGAATGACTTCTAACCTGAAGTCTCAGAGGTTGTGTGTGAAGTTGATTGATTTCTTTTCACCTCTGCATACAATACAGGCTCCTCGTGTGTCACTAATCAGACAAGCATTCATTCATCAGTTCAAATAGTCTGAACATAATGTTTAAAGTGAAATTATATATATATATATATATATATATATATATATATATATATATATATATATAAAACTGAACGTACCTGTAGATTGTCTCTTCTCCTTGTCAAACGGATTGAAGATGACTGTTGAATAGCATAACTCCTCTTCCATTGTATCTGTTCGCCTTCACAATCTACAGAACACTGATCTGGATCAGGACACAGTGCTTTTAGGTGGAACACAGCAGTGTGATATTAAATCTAGTCGGACTGCACAGGACATTCAGAACTTTGAAAGAGCAGAAGTGTTACACGTTTTGTGGTTTGAGTCGTCAGAGGAAGTTTGCACATCACTGCGCGTGAAGGTTTTTTTTTCAGTGACTTTATCCAATATGTTTGAGAATCAAACATTTCAGTGAATATCGGTTTTCGTCATGGACAATGCATTTTACATTTAAAAGGCAATGGATTTTTATCTGGATGTGAATTTTAGTAGTATTTATTTACAATTGAATTATAATTTTTTTGTTTGTTTATAACTCAATAATTAGTAGGCTACATTTACATACTGAAAATATAAAGTTCACATTGTGTTTTAAACTATTAAATACTTATTCCAATTATATCGGGGGGGGGGGGGGGGGGTTACCTTTTTTAATTTTTAAAAAAGGAATTTATTCTGTCAGAAATGTAATGTTAAGGATTTTGCGCATCTTTTGAGTTATATTTAAAGGGGTACTTCAGCGCTGGGAAGATGAACCTGTATTTAAACTGGGTCATCAATGAAGTAGAAATGTGAAATTATTTTTGAATTTGGTGCTTTCTAGACTGAGAAAAGACATAAAAAATGTATTTTTGTCTCATGGTGATGAAAGACTACAATTCCCAGAATGCTTCGCTGCCCTGTGAGACCATTCCCAAAGACACCAACTTGTTTACTGTGACTGAGTTGAAGACACTACAATTAAAAACTGAACGTGTCTGTTAAATATAATGAGTGAGTCACCGCGCGAGTATCACAGCACTGAGCACTAACTGCAGGAGTGAGATTAATGAGCTCTCATGACATGATGAGAGCTGAGGTAATCGCGACTACACTCACGGCATACATTCACAACGCGAGTTCAGTGTGGCGCGTTTCAGTTCATGACTTTGCAAGATTAACTTTCATAGAAATTAATTTGAGAAGTTAAAAGACTTACATTGCTCACCATAGCTCAGTTTAAATGAGTGCCTCCAGCTGCCAGCTGAGCTCTGAGTGTGATCTCCCGTCCCCCATGCGTGGGTTCAAAACATGCGGAAATAGCTCCCTCTGCTGGCTGTAGTCTTTAGCCTTTGGCCAAACATTCCTCCTATGATGGAAATATCGTCAATTTGCGTCATAGGAGGAATTTTTCCAGAAATAAAATGCATAAATCTCTTGTCTCAAGGGGATATGAGGGGGGAAAGCACAATTGAATATACTCCAGGGTTTCTACTGATACAAACCCATACAAAGCCAAAGCAATCGCTGAAGTAACCCTTTAACAAACAATTATTGTTTTGTGCCAAAGCACAATTAGGCAAATATTTGAAGTGTAAAATATCCACCTTGCAAAAAGTTCTTCAAACACATGTAAGTAAGTAGCTTGAACTATTATTTTGAGTAGTAGTTAAACAAGAATACTCTAAACATATTTCTACCAAAAGTTGCTTTGATACCTTATCCTCAAGTGTTTGTACTTTCAAGTAATTGTCCATGTGCATGTTGTCCCAACTTTTCAAAATGAGTAATCTCAAAAAGTTTCACAATGTGTAAGTCCTCAGCAGACACTGCAAAACAAAATGTTTATTAATTAGCTGTCATATGATTCAGACAGATTTCATATTCTTTCATACTAAATATTTGCTGATCATCCCTGTTTAAGATTTGTGTGAGGCATATGCATCTAAAAGCTGTTGGATTTAATTAATAATACACTGTAAAAACACTGTAGCCTATGACAACATATGTTTTTACATTGCTTTGACTCATCAAAAAAATAAATTATAAGTTATACAACACAAGATTAAACACTTTTTAAAGTAAGTTTAATGTAATTTAAAGGAACAGGCTATCTTTTTGTGAATTTAGCTTATTCACTGTATCATCTTAGATAAGCCAACAATACATACCATTTTTATCTCTGTGGATAAAACATTTAAATGACAAAATAAAGCTTACATTTTACTATTTATGTTGTGTTGTGTATAGTTACATTGTGTACGACCATGGAAAATGTAAAGTTCCCATGAGTGCTGCAGCAAAATTATATTCAACACCTGAAGATAGTCCCGAGCACGCTCTTTGTCACAATAGACTGTAAAAAAAAAAAGTCATGTTGGTTATGTTGGTTATGTTTTTCATGCGCTGCATGCGTAGCATGGCACGTACGGCAGCAAGTTTATTATGCAGGAATGAGCTTATCTATAACCAGTCTAGAAAATTGCAACTTTCCATGTACAGTCGGTCTTAATAATACACAACGTAACTACACACCACTATGAAAGTCTGTTTCCGCCACTAAATAAAAAAATAAAAAGAGTAAATGCAACTTTTTATCTCAGAATTCGACAATTTCCCCCCCCCATTCCGAGTTGTAAAGTCAGAATTCTGACTTTATTTTCTCTCAATTGCGAGTTATAAAGTCACAATTCTGAGATATAAACTCGCAATTGTATGAAATAGTCACAATTCTGACTTTATTTCTCAGTCAGAATTGTACATTTATATCACGCAATTGCGAGTTTATTTCTCAGAATTCTGACTTATAACTCGCATTTGTGAGGATAATTATGACTTAATAACTCGCAATTGTTAGAAAAAAAAGTCAGAATTCTGAGATAAGAAGTCGCAATTAGGCCTACTCTTTGTATTTTTTTTATTTAGTGGCGGGAACGGGCTTTCATACATCACAATATGTAGCCTAAATAGGAAAATGTTGGCCTTATTTTGTCACTTATTGAGCAGTATAGGATAGATATGGAGCCCTTTACCTCCAGTCTTTGTGCTAAGCTAGGCTGGTGGGCGTCACACAGAGTTATGGCACACATGGAGATAAAAATGGTATATGGACTTATCTAATTCTGGGGGATAACCTACGGTGAATAAGTCGGCGTGTTCTTTTATGTCGAATTGACATAAACATCCACGTTTATTGTACCTAAATTTAAGGAAGCAACATTTTAAAAGTGTAATATGTTTGACACTAGTTTTAAGAATGCCCGCTTCATGTAGAGACTTTGAAAATAAAATGAGGTTTGTACCCCCTTGAGTTGTTAATGCTAAACAATCTTTAGTTGCCTTGGAAATTATTTTTTTAATCAAAAGAATGTCTGTTAAATGGTGCCCTATAACGATATGTTTTTGGTTAAAAACATATATCTTTCTTTGTGTTCAGGAGAACAAAAAAAAACAAAACAAAAAATCATACAGGTTTAAAACAACGTAAGAGTGATTAAAGATGACAGAATGTTCCTTTTTGGGTGAACTACATTGGTCTGATGTATTGTGATTATCTTGCCACAAGAGGGGGCAGTAAATGAATGCGATAATATGTGAAATACAAGATTTATAGGAATTTTTCTGCAAAATAAAACTTATTATTTACCTTAATGTATTACCTGTACTAAATAGACTGTCTCAATCATCATTCATTTTCATTGTATGGGGAAAAAATGCAAATAATGTTGACTAAGCTTATCAAATTGCTAACATCCCTTTTGTGTGTTCCACAGGGAAAAGAAAGTTGTACTGATTTGAAAGTAATCCAGCAGTGTTAGAGTTAACTCTCCAAATTACATCACTGCTTTTGCACATTCTGTCCATCCACCCCTCCTCCTCAATTCCCTCGCCCTCCCCCTTCTCATTGTCTATGAAAGGAGGGTCTTACCCTCCCCTGTCCATTCAGCCACTGGGCACTGGGACTGTGGTCCAGACCTCACCCTTGAGCCTGTCATTATAATCACTTAGCAGCCACAAAGACCTGCAGCCCTTCACAGCCTCTCTGCACAATTCTAGTGTGACTTAACACTTCATACCACTCTAAGATGGAGCTTTTGGGTTTCCGACAGCCCTTCACCCAGTTTCAGGAGGAAAAGTACCAGATGCTGGAACTGAACCAGCGTCTCGAATCATACTTAGGCCGTGTGAAGCTTCTGGAGGAGGAGAACAAGATACTGCGAGAGGAGATCCACACTCTCAAGAGCAGCAGGGATCCACCAGGCCAACGCAAAGCTCAACAGGAGGCTCTCAGCCAGGCCAGAAAGATGATGGAGGAGGCCTGGAGGAAGAAAGATCATGTGGAGCTGGAAGTGGAGAATTTGATGGATGATATGGAGATAGTGAGTATTCAAAGACAGAAGGTGAAGAACGCAAAGGCTGAAGCACAGAGAAAACTCACCGAGAGCAGGAAGGAGCTGGAAGAGGAGCGTAGGGCTCAGATTTGGCTTAGAGAGAAGGTTGGACAACTTGAGAAAGACCTCTTGCTACAGATGCAAGTCCACCAGGAGAACATGGAAACCTTGCAGGCCTCTCTGAAACAGACAAAGCAAGTCCTAATGGCCCCACAGCACACTCAAACTATCAGCATCCCAGACCTAGAACAGGAGTACAGCCAAAGAGCAGCTCAAGCCTGGCAGGAGGCAACCAACAACTATCAGAGACAAGTTGGACGTCTGGAGGAAAGTCTGAACCTGGCCAAAACGAACATGGCAAAGATTGACCAGGAGAAGAGACAGAAACAGCATCAGGTTCAGCATCTGGCCAAAGAGCTTGAGAGTACGAAGACGAAGAGACAGATGCTAGAGAAACATGTAGTGCAGCAGAGAGAAGAACAAATACGGGAACTTCAACATCTTCAGGTAAGAATAGAAACTTATGGACATTGTTGCTCAACCAGTTAATCATTTAACCTCCCTCAAATAGTTTAAACCTGTATGACTTTCTTACTTCTGTGGAACAACAAATAATATATATTTGATGAATATTTTGTTAGAAAAATAGAAGTCTAAACAGCCACTTTCACTGTATGGAGAAAAAGTAAGGACATTTTTGTCAAAATATCTTATGTGTTCCACTGAAGATAGTCATAGAGGTTGGGACAGCAAAGCCATCTGATTTTTCTTAAATGGTAAAATTGGTAATGGTAATGGTAACTTTAATCAAAGATAAAATTAAAATAAAAAACATCTCATGTTTTTTTTGCAGGCCCAAGTAGATGCACTGGAGTTGGAGAAAGACAGCCTGGGTCAGCAGATAGACAGCCTGATGGTGGACAGACAAAATTTGCTGCAGGTGAAGATGTCTCTTGGACTGGAGGTGGCCACATATAGGTACATGTATATGTCCTTTATATCATTAACACCACCAAAAAAAACAACACCTTCCTTTCAGAAGGTTCTTCAGAACCATCTTTACATGAAATAAAATATGCATGTAGCTTTTGAAAAGTTGCCCCGCTGCCTCACTAATGGGATCCCAGAGTGGATATCCTCTCCTATGGACTGTGGGATTTGTAGTTTATGGAGCCCCAACTAATTTGATCATGCATCAGTGGCTCTAAAAAGCATTTCAGGCACCCTGAGAGGGGTACCTTTAGATCAGTCAATCCGAATAGACCCTTTCCATTTCCCACCCGGCACTGACCCTGATCCATCTGCTTGGAGGAGGGGCAGGCAAGCAGGGGGGTGGGCAATTCATTCAAAACATCCTTCGGATCTGCACGATTTATGTCTGTTGAGGGCGGACAAATAAATTTTGACAAGGCATTTTAGCTGTTGCTCATTTCATGGTCCTCCATTTCATGAAGGTCCATCACATGCACAGATACTTAGGAAGAATGGGGATGGGCTTTAAATGTGTATGTAGTTAGAAATGTGTGCAGAGACTTTTTTGTGTGTGTGTGTGTGTGTGTGTATATTATTACAATATTTTGTGCATATGTCCTAAAGAAAGTGATGCTTGTTATAAAATATGAATACATTTAAGATCCACATTTGTTTGATGTGTTTGTTGTTTAAAATACATGCATTTAGCAGGATCACCTGTTACACTATCAGTGTGCTTTACATTTGTAATTTCCAACCCTGTCAGTTGTTTAATGCTAAGTGCAGGAGGCAAATTAATTGAAGCTGGACTGAATCCTGCGGATGGGCTGACAATGACGAATCTGACATACTATTTGCATAACAACAGAACAAGGCACAGGACTGCAGCTCAAGAATGTGACTCCATCTCATTTAGCCCACCCCTCACATTAAAGAAAGTGCTGTGATGATAACTGTTCTGTTGCTTCTTTCCAGAGCTTTGCTGGACAGCGAGGGCCTGAGAATCGACAGACCGAGAGCAAACAAAACCAACACTGCTTTCTTTTTAGGTAACCTTTTGCTAATAAATACTTATTTTTTCACATTTAATTTATTTGTTATTTTTTAATAAGGGCTGTTTGAGCAATGGTCAAGTGAAATAAAATAATTTAAAAATATATACTATACTACAGTGAACTAAATTTTGGATTTGAACAGATCCCCTTTCTCTAAATATTGCTGTGCTCTGGGCTGGTTAAATGATTAGTGCTGATTGCATGGTGAGGTATCTGTCTAAGCCTGTAAAACTAGCTTCCTGTGCTAGTCCCTTAGGTCACTGTAACAGATGGCTCCACTTTCCAGTAATGCAGGCCTGGAAAAGCATAATGAAGATCAATACCTCTCCATTACGACCCGCTCACAGTTCAGAACTAGTGTGTATTCTGATAACTCCCCTGAGTGTCAGATCAAGGGTCTGTGTCTGTTTCATACTATCTCCATCTATCTCTGTAGCCTGGAGCTTCATCTATTCCAGTGAACGACATTTGTTCCAGTATCATTGTTAAGGGATGGGACATTATAGGGGCATGAGTGTATTTCTGCTCGTATTTGATGAATGGATATTAATTCTCAGTGTGCTACGACTACAGATTTATGACTAAAATAATTCTGTGACAGTGCATCCTTTAATAAATTAATATTATTAAATAATATTGTAACACTTTACAATAAGGTTTCATTAGCTAACATTAATTAATTATTATTTAACATGACCTAGCCATGAGCAATACATTTGTTACTGTAAATGCTATATAAGTGCAGTTCATTATTAGTTCATGTAGTTAACTAATGTTAACTAATGAACCTTATAGTAAAGTGTTACCAATAATATTAACAGATACAATTGTACTGAAATGTTGAAATTAACATTAAGATTAAGATGTGTTTTAAAGGTATTTTTCATTGTTAGCTCATGTTAAACAATGCAGTTAAGTAATGTTAACAAATGGAACCTTATTTTTATAAATTGTAATGATTTAAAACATGAAGGACATTTGGGATTCAGAAAAAAGATGTGATCTGTCAAAGGTAGACTTAATCAAATAGCCTTCTTACAGAGCATGTTCCCTGTCTGTGTGACAAAGCCTGTCTCACCAGCATCTTGTTTCTTATTACAGATGCACTCTCAAAGCCCATTGGGACCCACCAAACCTTACAGACCAATGCTGCTTCCTGCCATTTCAGCAATACTGTGTCTACAAGTCACAGATCAATCACCTCCTCTCGTACTCTGCTGACCAGTGCGACTCCATCATGGACCCCGACACAAAGGACTCCACAGAGAATACCAACCAAAACCTCAGTGCCGGAAAAGACAGGGGTTCATATCTTAGAGGAGACTAAGACAGCTGCTGAGGAGTCTGTGGATCGTTTACAGCAAGAGAAAGTCTATGAAGTCATGGCTGTCGCATCAACTCTTCCCAAAATAGCTGCAGAACCAGAACCACAGCTCAAAACAGAAGATATCGAGGTGGAGGACGAACCAAAGCAGTTCCAGAAAGCTCAGATGGTTGAATCTGCATTGATAAGTGTGTCAGTAGACCAACCAAGTAGCCTGTCCCAAACTCCAGAGACAGAAAGCTGGGATGGTCCATTCACAGATCCTGCAGGAGTTTCAGAAGAAGGAAAGGATGAGGACACTGAGGTGTCTGTCGAAATGGCCCGGATCTCACACGCACCCAAGGTTGCTTGGGAAGAAAATAAAACAATGGCAGAGGATGAAAAAGATGATGCCTCTGAGATGGATGTAAGATTAGAGAACATCAGTGAAAGCCATACAGTTGCACATGGAGATACAGAAAATGATAATGATGCATTAACATCCAGCCATAACAGTCAAAACACAAATATAATGGCTTCATCCTTCCTCGAGCAAGGAGCTTTAGGTGATTTTGAATATAAGGTAGATGCAAATGAAGATCTGATGAAGGTAGATGAACAGGACATTGTGAGCAATAATAGTGAGGAGGTGACAGAGCTACTGAACAGTGAAACTGAGGCAGAGATTGATTCAATCAATGAGTGGGAAAGACAGGAAGAAATTGAACTAGAGAATGTGATGAGCACTGAGTTTAAGGTGGAGGAAGAGGGTGAAATGAGCATTGACACTGACATGAAGGATGAAACCGAAGATGAAAATGTGACTGAAAGAAAAGAAGAGATGGAAGTTATTGAGAAAGACATTTCTGTACAGGATGGAAGTGTAGATTCCCACAAGAACGTTGATCATCAGGAGAGTATAGATAAGACTGTACCACCAGCTGAGGCCTATTCAGTTCAGACAGTAAATGAAAGCCGTCCTTTACTTGAGGAATCTGAGGGAGAAGAAGAGAACCAAGGAGATGAATATGACTCCCCAAACATATCAACCTCATGGAGAACTGATCCTGGTGAGTGTGACAGCTACAGTCAGGAGAACACGCTTGCAGACACTCGGCCCTTGATCCATTATAAGAGTGATGGAGAAACAGAAGGGAACGTTCAAGCCTCACATCTCATTGGTGAGACCAGCGACAGCGAGGATGAGAAAGAAAGAGTGGATGGAGGCCATTGGAATGAGAGTGCCTCCAAACGCTTCAACACTATGGAGGATCTCTCCGAAGAACCAGACATGGATGTCATTGGAGAGATGATGACAGAAGACATTGTTTCTAAAGAAGCTCTAGATAATGATAGTGGCTCTGGAGTCCAAGAGAGTTTAAATGTGGAGAAAGAAATTACAAAATTTGATGTCAGGGGAAACCTGATAGAAGATACTGATGATGATATGCGAGAAATGAGGAGACACGAAGATCATGATGTCAAGGTTTATGAGCAAAATGAGAATCCACAACTGACTGAAAACCAGCATATACATGCCGAACAGCTTGAGGATGAAACAGTCCATTCATATGAAAGTCAAGAACATGTCAACATGGACCATCCATCCTCATTTTCCGAAACATCTCAGCAAAAACAGTTTGAAAGCTCCTTTGAAACTTCACCAACTCTGACCATGTTCCAAGATGCAGCTACAACCAAAGAACCAGACAATCTTCTGGATGTTTCCATGCTTACCAACATGGATCTGATCGACAGTCATTCTTTGAAAAGCGAGATAAACAGTCAGTCAAATATCATGACATCAGACCTGCCCAACTCTGACCAGGAAGAGTGCAATAGCTCAGATGATGATTCTCCAAATGCCAGCCAGTGCTTTCAGAATACAAGTCTTTTAGCAGCAGCTACTCATACTGAGCAGCCATTAACCTTTACTAATGGAGTCTTCAAAGCTGATTCTGTCTCTGACAACAACAATGTGCCTGAAGAAGTGCTCAATAAGGAGAAGAGATCGGAAGAAGTTAAAACCTCTCAGATTTCTTACTCAGAGAATTCAAGCATCTGGGGCAAAAGTATTCCAGATGCAGCTACTATGGATGAAAATTCAGGCATTTCCCCAGTGAATGACACTGAGAATTTGGGAAGTCCAAAGAAATTGCCTAGTGTAGCAGAAAATATCTTTGGTAAATTTGAAGAACATCTTGAAAGCACAGTGGAGAGCTTTTCTGAAAAAGTGATGACTGTGATGGACTTTGAGAGCAACAATTCAGGAGAGGAGGAGGAATTTCAGTCAAAGGAAAAGAAAAGTGAGATTCATAGCTTTTTCAGTGCTAGTTTGAAGGAAGATTTATGGAGCAAAGGGAAAGTGGAGATGGCAGCTACCTTTGACCCTGCCAAGACTGAAGACTTAAACCAGGCCGTGGCCTTTGAAGAGGAGTGGAAGGTTATGGAGGAAATGCCAGCAGCAAATGGAAATCCTAAAGAAGAGATGGACATCCTCAAAGGCCAAGAGGAGAAACATAAAGGTGAACAGCCAACGCACGGCGAGATGGTCCCGTCTGATGACTCTGTTGATGAAGGGGATTCCTGGTCCTCTGGTGATGAGTAACAGCATTGTCCAATGATGTTTTAGACCATGTAAGACTAAACCAAAAACATAAAGTAGTGATGTCAAATGAACAGCAACATTAAACACAAAGTGCTCAAAAAAACACCTGCATACGTTGACAGAAATTAAACTAGGCAAAATTGCAGAGTGTGTTATGGTACGATGTGATTTCTGTAATGTGAGTCAACAGCCTGGCATAATGTGGCAGCTGTTATCTCAGGATAAGAAGGCGTTTTACATGACAGCCGCGGGCAGAAAGGATTCTTAAATACTTACTATGAAGCCTTACTTTATGTTTGATGTTTCTATACTAATCAAATCAGCTATCTAGCTATCATTATTAACAAATAACTAATATCATTTTGTGAATTTGCACTATTACAATGGAAAAACAATATGGATTAAAACTTGTTTAAAATGCTGAAAAAAGATCAAATAAAAAGTACAAAAGAGAATACTGAGTTGGTGTTTTCTTTTTATCTTTTTTATCAGTAATTTCATGAACATGAAATTGTAGGCCTGGTGTTTCACAGACAGGGTTTAGATTAAGCCTGGATTATGCCTTAGTTCAAGTAGCCATGCATACAAAACACACACACACACACACACACACAAAAACTACTGGTGTACATCTTGAGACAAAACAATGGCACGGATTTGTCATTGCAAAGTTGCGTTCAGTTAAAAAAGCTCAAAGATACATTTTAGTCTGGCCTTAAGCCTTGTCTGTAAAACTGAGGGTAAAAGTTCTACGTTTTATTTCTCCAACCATTTCATTTTCATTCTATCAGAACTCTTAGTTCAACAGGCAAAATCCACTCATTATGACAGCGAATCACACTCTGATTTGGAGCCTAGCTCTGGTAACCACGCAGTACGGATCTGAGAGAAAGAGGCCACACTGAAGGAATAAAAGAATAAGGAACAATGAATAATAGATGACATCACCGCCTCTTTTCACTTTTTTATGCATGCTGGCTCTCTGGTGCCATTGATGGGGGTGTCATAGGACAAAGGCAGCTATACTGGAGGAACATGGCTGCACTTGACAGCCAACACCTTAAAAAAAACTATGGATATCCTGTAGCCTTTGCACTAAAATACAAAAAATCTAATTCTCTAAAAGGTTCAACGTCCTATTTTTGGTCCAAATCAAACAGCTAATCAGATGACCCACACATACAGTACAAATACTCAAAGCAGGATTAACAGGGTCTTTTGAGACTTAAAGCAAAAGTGAGGCAGGGCAGCAGCCGGGTGGTCAGATGCTTCAACACCTGCTTCCTGTGTAAGTGGACACACAATCACGCCTGATGCAACAGCATGCAACTCTATTACCAGCCCATTGAACTTAACTTAAGATCTGATCCTGTTGCAATGACAGAGGTTATTTCAATCTGATCCCGACCTCATTCACAAATGTCAGTGTAAGAGCTATTTGAGTGGAATGACCACCGAATCCCGAGACCACGGTGCTAGAAATAAATCTCAATAAACCCGAAATGTATTCAGAGGCAGACATTCAGCTCTCTCTGCCCCCTTTTACCATCTGCCCTTGTTATTGATTGCTATTGATTATCAATGTCAGATACTGATTGAGTGACTGATTGTTTTAAAAATTAGACAGGACCCAACATTCATTGTCTTTTTTTAACTTTCACATTCTAATGTGTGACAAACCAGCTAAAGTGATCAAATCATTGATAACGCGTAATGTTTATGCTGTTGCATTGTTCTCGAAAATGTCACTTCCTGGAGATTGAGGTCATTAAAGAACTTTTATGTCAAGAAAGGGATATTACAAAATAGGATGACAAGTGATATTGAGGACACAGGAAATGACACCAATTACAGCTTAAAAAAAACACATTTCAACTTTTCAACATTTCAACAAGAAAATAAAACTGGAAATACTTTTAATAAAACACCATTTTCATGTTGTAATACAATTATGTAAAATGTAACAATGTTCACTTAACTGTGATGTTGAGATAAAATGGTAACACTTCACAATAAGGTTTTATTTCTTAACATAAGTAATTAATTAACACAAACTGACAATGAACAACACTTCTACAGCATTTTAATGTTAATCTCAAGATTTACTAATACATTTTTAAGATCAAAAGTGTATCTGTTAACATTAGTTAATGCACTGCGAACTAAAATTAAGATTTTTTTATTAACTAACATTATGAATTATCAATATATTTTACAGCATGTATTAATTGTTAATGCTAATGCATGTTAACAAATGAGACCTTATTATAAAGTGATATGATAAAACAAATCTAAATAATATGATTGATTACCATGTTTAGAAATCTTTAGTTGAAGACGTGTAAATGCAAATGTAGGCTATTGCATAACAAGAATGACCCATATCAAAGCCACATTGCAATTTATCTTACTGCCTGAAGGAAGAGCCTACCAGCTGATTATAAAGACAAAGATATTGATTGAACATCTGTGGAATAATTTTAAATTGAGATTTGTCACATTGATTTGCCAAGTTGCGCTGTGTGTATCCAAATCTTTTTTTCTTTTGATGACTAATTCTTGTGGGGTTGTATGTTTGCAATGCATTGTTTGCTAGATCCATACTTTTCAGATAAACCACAATTACCCTGTCAATCAACAAATATAAACGGACATTTACATTGTTAAGGATGACGGGGGTGTTTGTTGGATGAAATGATCCTTGTGCCTATGTACATTAGGAAAATTAGGTCAGCTTGTCATCCAGACAAACAATAAGTGGGGACCCCTGTTACAAACAGAAGCCCATGATTACACCAGACGCGCGAACTGACAAACTCAGCTGACTCTGTGCTCAGATGAACAGAATGTCATTGAGGAATGGTTTGCATTCAATATCCCCACCACCAAAAGACACATGCACAAGACACTCACACTCAAGGTCGTGTCATTGTGCCTGAATCGCCATGATCTGTGGCTGAACAACAGACCCAATGTCTATGAGGGAACACATTCATTTAGACCACAGCGGTCTTTCTGCCTATATTGAGTTAACTCGGTTAAATAAAGACCTGGATTTCTTCTGAACAAGCAAGCTGGTAAATGATAAAGCTTATTTGAAAAAGAAACATTAAAATTGGTGTTCCAAAATGATTTACAATTTTATTAGCGACAAGCGGAATTGCTACATTCCACATAAGTGAAAGGCTGACATCTAGTGGCCAGACATGCAAATTACTTCAAAGTTAAAGGGTTAGTTCACCCAGAAATTAAAATTAGCATATGATTTACTCGCACTCAAGCCATGCTAGGTATGATATTCTTTTATTAGAGGAATACAATCAGAGTTAGATTTAAAAAGTCCTGGCCAAGCTTTATAATGGCAGTGATTTTTGTTTTGTGTTTTTGAAATAACGTGCTCCACATGGCTCGCACTTTCAACCCTTCTTCCACGGAAGGCGATCGGCCGATAGCCTACTTTAACTTTACTTTAGTTTTAAATATGGGTATTTTTCTTACACAAACGCATTGATTCGATTCAGAAAGCCTTTATAAACCCCATGTGGAGTACGTTATTTGACGGACAGAAGCATTTTTTATGGACTTCAAAAGCAACAATTAGCCTATTACTGCTATTATAAAGTTTGGAAGAGCCAGGACTTTTTTCATATAACACCTTTTATTCGTCTGAAAGAAGAATGTTATATGCACCTATAGGATGACTTTAAATAAATCATGGGCTAATTCTCAGTTTTGGGTGAACTATTCCTACAACACAAGTTTAAACAGAAAGATATGATGCAAAGTCTTACTGTCCTCTAGAGTTTCAAACAAAGCAGGATATTATATAGCCTAGTGCATATATATATATATATATATATATATATATATATATATATATATATATATATATATATATATATATATATATATATATATATATGATTGACACAAACATAAGCAGGGTTAGTACACCCAAAAATGAAAATTCTGTCATTACTTACTCTTATGTCATTCGACACCCGTAAGACCTCCGGTTATCTTCGGAACACAAATGAAGATATTTTTGTTGAAATCTGATGGCTAAAGACAGGCCTTATTGACACCAATGTCATTTCCTCTCTTGACACATAAAAAAGGGACTAAAGTTGTACAAAGCCCATCTCACTACAGTGATTCTACAATAATGTTACGAAGTGACGAGAATAGTTTTTCTAGGCAAAACCCCCCGAAATAACTTAATGATGGGCCGATTTCAAAACAAAGCTTCCTGAATCGGAACTCAATGACTTTGGCGATCCGAATCATGAATCGATACACTGATTCATAACGGTTCGAAGCTTTGTTTTGAAATCGGCTCATCACAATACAAGTCGTTATTTATTTATTTTTTGCACACAAAAAAATTCTCATCGCTTCATAACATTATTGTAGAGCCACTGTAGTTAGAAGGACTTTGTAGCAACGTCTTTAGTGCCTTTTATGGGTCTTGAGAGAGGAAATTACATTGGCGTCAACGGAGGCCTTTCTGAGCCATCGGATTTCAACACAAATATCTTCATGAAGGTCTTACGAGTGTCGAACGACATACAGGTGAGGAATTAATGACAGAATTTTCATTTTTGGGTGAACTAACAGTTTAAGCTGAGAAATATTTCTTGAGCACCAAATCATTTTCTTAGAATGATTCATTAAGGTATTGTTATTTAAATATTAATACATCACAATAATCATGTTTTTTATACTGTATTTCTGATAAAATAAATGCAGCCTTTGTGAGAACATATGTATATTTGGTTCAATTCTGAAAATTTTGCTGGCTAGTTTATCATTAAAAAATGTGACTAGTTTTTTCACATGTATAAGTTACATTAGATAATAGAATCTGCTAAATGAATATGTGAGTGCACTGTAAATATATAAGTGAGTGCACTGACAACAGCACAAACCAACCCACACAGAAACTTGTAATACAGACAGACTCATACTTTTGTGTAGGTCAACTTGTCTATTTAATATATAAAATACAATAAAACATACGCAAAAGGGGGAGGGTCATAAAGGACAATGGATACTTTGGTACAATAACAAACACTCTTTTGTAAAAGCAGTATAGAATTTGTAATAACATATCAGTGCATACTTTGTTTATGAAAATATACACAAACTGTATATCATTCTCCGAAAACAACAATTTTTTTTCTTTTTTGTCTTTTTTTTTTTACAACAAAACTCAAAGCAGACTAGCCGAACACAATATATTAGCTATAATTTTTCTTTTTTAAACTTTTTTCTTCAATTTCTATTCTAGTTTTGTGTGTTGTATATTCTTATTGAAATTACATTTCAGTTTATTTATAATATGACTCATTCTTTGCTTGTCTGACGCCCATGCATTGTCTGATCAGAATAAATTAAATGTGTGGATGTCCCACCTTAACTATGTGTAGATACTATTGTACAATTGTCTAAAAATTGCAGCATTGAACTGGTCATTCTATCGAACCTGTTTTATCGCTTCCCTCAATTAGCAATAAGTACTAATATTACTACAACGGTTTTGTTTTACTTAATAAATCGTGCAATATTAGTAACACCCCTTTGAAGAAAAAAAAAGAAAAAAATGAAAACAAAAATATATTTATATAATATTCATATATAATAAAAAAAAAAAAATCTAACCTACACAAAAAATAAAAATAAAAAACCGTCTCTCTAAAGGTATCATTATTATTACCATCCGTGATGATAATCATAATGGTAATGATAATCATCGTAACAATTATATTAAAAACAGACAATAAAACTGTCACCAGCACAAATTAACACAAGAAAAAGTATGTGAGAATCTCTAG
This sequence comes from Pseudorasbora parva, assembly GCF_024679245.1. NCBI lineage: Eukaryota > Metazoa > Chordata > Actinopteri > Cypriniformes > Gobionidae > Pseudorasbora > Pseudorasbora parva. The sequence continues at coordinate 20,984,975 of NC_090178.1, read as the reverse complement.
ACATCATACAAAGGGAATACGGGGGCCAAAGTGAACTATTCACCGGACGATTGTCTTTTCTTGAATTACTCAGATTCCTAATTTTATCATGAGGTCTTCACAAGAGCTTTTCGAACGTCGTCTTAGCCTTAAAATCAACTCATCCAGCGCTTCGAGGCGCCAGACCATTCCAGGCGCACCAGCCTCGAGTATCAGGCCGTCACCTTATAAACATACATAGAAATCACTGCATTTGTTCAAAGCTCAGGACACAACAGTCTTTAAGTCAATGGGTGCGCTTGCAGAGGCCTCGCTCTGCCATGATGCAGTTTTAGAAAACATCCGCCCAGTAGCTCTAGAACCTCAGTCAAAGGGATACGAACGCAGGTCTGCCGTGAGTCCGAACGAACGCTTACTCTCACCGCCTCCTGATACTGCATCCATCATGTGTGTGTGTGTGGAATCTGGTTTAACAAAAGGTGGGCCACCTGTTGAGGTGAAATGAAATGGCTTCTGTCTTCCTCTGTGAGTGAAGGAGTGGCGAAAAGGAGAGAAAGAGAAGATACAAGAGGATGGAAGGAGAGGTAGAGAAGCCGATGGCGGACAGGTGATTCTCACCTTAATCTTACTAACACTTAGAAGTCAGTTTTGGAGGGGAATACAACATATTTGAAATAATTTTGAACCCCATTTCCCTTCAGCTCTAAGTTTGTCCTGTAGTTTTTTTTAACTCGTCACAGAAACATCCTTCATCTTTGTCACGTAGAGAATACAATAATGCACAGAAAACGGTTTGTGTACACAATTGTTACATCTGCAACACGTGTAAAGCCTAATCTAGATTTCAGTACAACATTCTTTCTTTTTTTATTTGTTGTCTTTTTTTCCTTTTTACAAAACGTGACATTTTCTTCTATTATTGTTCACGGTTAAACACGTGAAGTGCAATATAAGCCAAAAAACGAAACAAAAACAAACGTCCTTCCCTGAATACTTTTAAACTTCCTATAGGTGAAAGGAGATGGTATTCCCTTCCAAGCCGCCAGGGAATCGCTCTGTTGTGTAAAAACGACGGATAATCAATCAAAATGGACTGAATGAGTAAATGATAATGCGAGGAAATTCCTCACTTGTGTGTCTGAAGGTGTGCGAGCGGATAAGGGGGCAAGTTTTTAAAGTGCACGCCATCAGGTTAAAAACGACAGAAAAGAGTCACGCTTAAAAACAGTCAAATCCTCCTTCGTCTGCCTCTCCACCTTGATAACTTACAACACGGTACAGTTTATTTACAGGTAGAGGTTGACAGAGACGGTTCCACTGAGATTACAGCGCTGTTTCAGAAAGACCCAGCAGAATATATGTGAACATACATCGCTATGTACAATCTCAACGCTCCTCACACACACGCAGCGCTACACACCCTCTATCTCTTTCTTAGATAAAATTGCCTAGCTGAGATGCGTGTTTGCCACCAGCTCGTTTTGCTATACATAAGCCTGTATTGAAACACTGAGAAGTTGTGTATATACATATCGTCGAACATCTAAAAACCCGGCATCCTGAGTTAAACAACTCAGACTTTTTTTTGACCGCTTATTATTTTTCATGGAATCTTACAAACAATAATTAAGCATACCCGTCCCATAAAGTTAACAAATTAATCTCTGAATTACACAGCCAGACAAAAACAATAAATATAGCATAATGTGGCAGACCGCTGCTCTCGTAAATGAAACAAACATGTCTGTTTCCTGCACGCCTGGATCTCGATCTCGTCCGTACATATAGATCTACATTTCCATCAATGACACTACGTTTACGCTTCACGTGCACGCAGAAAGTTGAGGACGCGGAGCGGCGTCCGCGCTTCGAGCTCCGCCGATAGACACCCGCATCTAGTGTGCAAGCGAGGGGACTGGTGCTAGGTTACGATACAACGAAAGATGGTAAAGAACATGATCGAGTTGTGTTTTTTGGCTGAATTGTGTTGAGCGATTGAATGAATGAGCACCTCCGTCTCACAGCTGACGCACACACCAACCAAGCACACTATGCTAGTTTTTGCACAGTTAGAAAAACAAAGATAAAGATTTTACGTTAAAGTAGTTACAAAGTAACGGGGGGCGATTCTAAAGGCAGCTGCTCAAGCAGATAGTCAAAAAAACATGAAAAGAAATAGGAAAAGCGAGAGAAAGAGTCAGTTGAGAAGATAAATGGCAAATGCAACCATTCATACAAAACCAAAACAAAAGAGAAATAGATACAAAAAAAAAAGAGATTGACAGTTGTTATGCTGTTTTGACAGAGCAGTGCCACTGAACTCTGATCAGGTCGACGGTAAGGCCTGTAAAAGTCGATCTGAGATCCGGACGGCCTCTCTGACCAGGGGTGAAGGATATCAGAGATGCGTCCAAAAGCCCTTCCGCCTCGTACATCTCTTCAGTCTCGTATACATGAACACGTTTACACCTGGATTGGCAACTGTGTGTGTGAAGATCTAGTACGTGTGATCATATATGCATATTTTATATAAATATATACACACACCAGTAAATATGAGTGTGTCTGAGAGTGAGACAAGAGTGAGAGAGACAGGAAGAGAGAAAGAGACAGAGAGAAAGGCGCATGCATGTGTCTAAGTGCGGACTGAGATTGGCTGCTGAAAGCAGGTGCCACTAGGGGTGTGTTTATGTCGGTGTGTGTGTGCATGTGCGGGTGAGAGAGCAGCTCTCTCGCTTTCTCCTTCAGCGTTTATGTGACCCAGGTGTCCAGTCTCATGCGCTTCACATTGGCTGACTCCTGTTGCTCCGCTTGGGACGATTGCTCTCCAGAAGCTCGGAGGAGACCCAGGCCGGCCGAGTTGAAATCGGGAGGGCGCGGCTGCCCGCCGTCGTCTCGGTCGCTTCCCTCATAAGAGCTGCCGTTACTGCTGATGCTGTCGACTGGAGAGCGGCCTGTGGGCTCCAAACGCACTGGATACTGGGTCACAGTTAGACCACCTGCTGCTCCAGGGGTGGAACTAGGGGTGCTGCGATCCCGGTTAGGAGACACCGGCTCGGATTTGATGCTGACATTGGCGTTAGTGTTAACCGTCAGTGTAGCTCCATGAGGGATTGTTCCCACGGGCCTACGGTAGAAGGAGAAAGAGAAGAAGAATCAGCATCACTAAGAGGGGACACCTAATGTGTTAAAAAAAGTATACATTTTTTAAATATACTACAAACAGCAACGTTACCCACAACTTTATCATATTTTGCGCTACCTTTGTACAGCCACATTTTACTATACAAAAAAATTACAGTACAATAAAGCAGCTATAAAATGCACAGAAGCCAGACACATTATCTCTGTCACTTAACTCCTGTTAGCCATGCAGTCACAACTTGGTCAGCCTCCTTTCACACAACACAACATGCCACATATCTTCGACTGCAGTGAGTGTGTTTGCTTATGTACGTGTAATTAGGCAGTAGCCTAACCTATGTATTTACAGTAGTGAATTATTTACATTGGGATTACTCAAAGCTATTCCCTGGGTTTTCCAGAAGAGGAGAGGAGAGGAGAGGAGAGGAGAGGAGAGGAGAGGAGAGGAGAGGAGAGGAGAGGAGAGGAGAGGAGAGGAGAGGAGAGGAGGAGAGAAGATGGAAGGAAAGAGAAAAAGAAAGCAAATGGGAGGAAAGAGAAAAAAGAAAGCAAATGGGAAGAAAAATTAAAGGTAAAGTGGAAAAGAAAAGAAAAGAAAGTCAAAAGGAAACAAAAGTGCAAAGAAACTAAAAAAAGGAACTGTAAACTATAAGGAAAGGAGAGAATATGGAAAAGGGCAAGATATAGTGGAACAGGAAAGGAAATGGCATGGAAGAGAAAATGAAAAGAAAAAAAATGGAAAAAAGAAAGACAATGCAAGTGAAGAAGACAGGAAGGAAAGGAAAACAAAAGGACAAAGAAAAGGTGAAGTATTTGTAAAGGAAAGGAAAAGGAAGTGGAAATGAAAGAGAAATATAGAAGAGCAGAGATCAAAAATGGAAAAAGGAAAGGCAGAAGAAAAGAAAGCAAAGTACAAATAAAAGGAAAAGAAAAAATGGAAAAGTAAACAGAAGAGGAAGATTTAAAAAAAAAAAAATTAACAAAGAGAAAGAGAGAGAGGACAGCGAGAGGGTGAGTGGGTTTGGTGTTGTGGGCCTGTACAGGTTGATTGATGATATTGCAGGTGCTGTTTCAGTATGTTCTAATGCAAAACAGAAAGAAAGGCCAACTCAGCAAAATCACTGACAAAGACAAAGCCCAGCTTCCTACAGCCAAGCAGCCATAGACTGATAGAGAGAGAAAACCAAAGAGAGAGCAGGAGAGTTAGCGCCATTAGCCGTAGAAGACGGCCACAAGACAGACAACAAACAGAGACTGACGGAGAGAGGAAAGCCAGATACAGTACCAGCTGATCCCTTCCTCCCTGCCCAAGAGTAAGCTGCCCTGAGAGGTCACACTGCAGAGAGAGAGACAGGCACTCTAGCATCTGCAATAATCAACGTCATGTCACAAACAAACACGTACATGTCAGCATTTACCCATCTACAACACTTGAGAGACAGACAGACAGACAGACATCTAGGACAGTTAACATGGACTGTTTGTTCAGCAGGAGAAAGAAACCCAACTCAATGCTTACTTCCTAAACCAGAAAGAAATATCCCACCCTCATGCATAGCGAATATGGGGTTACTATTATGCCACAATTCTGCACGCACAAGATCATATTTTGAGCGCGCAAAAGGGCATTTTTGCGGTGAAATGTTCGTCTTGCAAATAAGAAAGTATTTGTAGGGAACGAAAATCCATTTTGCATTTAAAATAAGCTTATTTGGATGTGCGCCGACGTTATATTTCACATGTGTTTGTGAAACTTGAACATATATTTTACAAATTGATTTTCGTTTGCTGGAAATACTTTCTTATTTGCGAGATGAACATTTCTCCGCAAAACTCACGCGTGCAACTCAACACAACGTTAACAATATGATTTTTTCATAATTCCAGCCAATCAGAGAGGAGACTGCTAAATTCTGATAGGCTGGCTTAACAACCTCTCACAAGACTCCCTGCATTACTCTACAGCGGACAAGGAAATATACATGGTGGAAATATATGGAAATCTAATCTAACACTGTTATAAAGTCTTTGACATTTATTTCCATGTCTACCATTTGACAAACACACATAATTATCTTATTTTTTCTAAATTAATACAAAATGAAGAAGTATAAAAAGTATGCATATCCATGCTTGTCGTATCATTTATGTATATACTCAGAATGATGAATATACATTGGATGGTTTTGCATAGACTATGCATTGTCACAAGACTTATACTGTACAATACTGTAAAATATAGACTGAATTACTAATTTTACATACTATTTGGGTAGGTTAGTATGCACATTGAAATGCAGGCTTGTTCTTCCTCACTGCAAAAATACCTAGTTATGTGGGTAACAATATGTGGGTAAAAACCACAAAGTGTGTCTGGGGTCAAACCCAAGATCTTCACTTAATGTTATATTTGTATGTATGTAATGGTTACCCACATAACATTTTTTTATTTATTTTAGCTATTTATTTTAAGGTTATATAAATATTCTTGTTCACATTAATTAATTAATATAGGTGAAAAGTCTATCCATTTTTATTTCTTAAAACGTGTAACATTAGAGACCCTAAATAACTTAAAAATAACTTGAAGATCAGTAAGAAGTACTATTGTCTACTTGATACGATTTGATATTAATTTAGAAAAAATAAGATACTTATGTGTGTTTGTCAAATGGTAGACAATTGAACTTGGAAATAAATGTCAAAGACTTTATAACAGTGTTAAATTTGATTTTCCATGTATATTTCCTTGTCCGCTGTAAAGTAATGCAGGGAGTCTTGTGAGAGGTTAGTAAGCCAGCCTATCAGAATTTATCAGTCTCATTTCTTATTGGCTGGAATATGTCATATTGTAAACGTTGAGTTGTGTTGAGCAAGCGAGCCGTCGAGCGTGTATCGGAGCGCAAGCAAACGAGACATTGCACATATAACATCGGCGCACATTCAAATAAGCTTATTTTATTATTTGCGAGACGAACATTTCTCCGCAAAACTCAGTTCACGCGCGTGCGAAATGCCCTTTTGCACGCTCAAAAGATGATCTTGCAGGTGCAGAATTGTGGCAGAATAGTAACCCCATAAGCGGATAAGTCTTCACCCCAGTCCAGTCCGGTCAGGAAAGGCTGGCACAAGGAAAAATGATTTGATGACATGAAAACATAAGACAGGGTGGCGGAGCAGCGGGGAACTCTCACGGCTCCATTAGCATTTATATTAGAAGGAACAGGGCCACAGTGGGATGTAATGACAGGTTTCTCAGGCATAACGAGAGAGAAATTCATTTGAAATTCACTGTGTATTTGCAGAGAATGCAGCAGCTGCTGCCAGGAGAGTGGAAAGTCCTGATAAAGTTCAAGTCATATGAGGACACAGCATTACTGATCAATAAAATCAGCCCACGGCTGCAACGAAAACATGGAAATACGGTCTCAGTCCTCCTAAACCTGATACATACAGCCTATTTGTATTAATATATTCTTCTTTGAACTGAGAGTGGAGAGGCCATAAGATATGGGATGAAATTAAAACTACTCTTACGCCCCCTTGAGGTCTATGAGAGAAGTTACAGTTAAATTCATAGAAAAATGCAAGTGAGGTATGGAGGTAAAAGGCAAGGCAAGGCAAAACAAAACAAAATATTTTCATAGCATAATTATGTAAAGCAGCCTAGCTAATTCCTTACTTTATGTTTGTTTAGAATGAATTATGCAGTTCAACTTTCAGTAAATTGATCTCATAAAGTGATGGAATTAGTGTAATATTACAAATAATTTTTATTTGCTGGTTTTCTTATAACCTAAATGCTAACTATGTTGTTACGTGATCGAAAAAACATATTACAACTGATAACATTTCTAATCTAATTCCTATCACATGTACTATGGTCTGAATCCAAATGTAACCATTTTTTTTTTTTTTTTTTGTAGACAAATACCATCTGTAACTTGGATACCTACAATACCTTTCACCATATTATTAGATAATATCTTTACAATTCTGTTTGAAACCATCTAAAAAAAACAGATTCTCCATAGACTTATATTAGAAAAGACTTATCTAGTAGTATGGTGAAAGGCAGCAATTGCTATTTTATTTTTAATGCAGAGCTTAGTCAGTTGTTTATAAAAAACACAAATCAATTGGTATATACAGTACTGTGCAAAAGTCTTAGGCATGTTTGTATATTCACCCCAAAAAATTAAGCCAGTTATTTATATATTTTGCTGTAGTGTCAGAAGGAAATAGCAGTTTACATGTCCAAACATTCATTTTGCCATTATTTGTAATACTCCAGTGAGATATTTGTATGCACAAGGAGTCTGACAACAGCCAGTATGATCCACATGGAGATCTGATCTCACCATCAACGACTCAAGGACGTGTGCAAGAAAGACTCTTTCTCCGTTTTTGAAAATACTAACATGCCCAAAACTTTTGCACAATACCGTACATTTATGCTCTTCAGCAGACACTTACAAAGTGACAAAAAATAATGTTTACGTATCATATTGGCATTTACCATCTCAAGTGCCAATATGTGAATATAACTATATTAATACTATAAATGAAATAAAACGTATAGAATGGACATATTGTTCATTGCTGGTGATCAATGATCAGCATAGTAAAGGAACAACTTTTTGAGCCTCAACCTGCTGTGTTAAACAGCCTGGTTTATATAATATGTGGTACTTGAGGTGGTTCAGAGCAGGACATGTTGGCATGATGAACGTGTGGCCATGAAGCAGGTTACAAACGGACGGACGAATGAACCCCAGAGAGTCCTGACCCACTTGGGAGGACATGATGGAGATGTCTGTCCTACTTTTAAATCTATACCTGCTCAGTTATCAGGGCACCAACGCGCTAGATTCATGTGTAAATCTGTTTGTCGCGCATAGGACACTGGACAATAAATAATGAACAAGAAAAAGATTAAAAAAAACAAAGTTGGATTTAATGACTGAAATGGTCATCTGTGAGACGACAAAAGCGCGAACATTCTTCAGCACGGCCCGAGACAGTAACCATGACAACTAGGCTGTGGCAGGTGACAGACAGGACAGGGCCGCATAATAGGCTGACACAGAGCACCCACAGAAAATGACTGGCTAACACAGAGAGCCCACGGTTTGACTGGCTGACAGAGTGTCCATAGGGCCCCATTCACCTGAGATTAGCAGCCAGACCAGAGATGCAGTGAGCCATCTCTCCGTTCTGTTTGTCTGAGCCCCACATGCTGTAAATGAGAGAGAGAGCAAACACACACACGGCAGGTTAGACCTGCTCCAGAAATCTGCAAATCTGTACTCAGCATTAACAGAAGCGAACAGTCAGGCTAATGAGAGCGTAGCGCAGTGCTAACCCCGCTGTTAGCAGGCATTAAAGGCAGACGAGAACACCTCGATGCCCCCACCCCATAGAGAGCAATGGGGAGGAGAGAAAGAAGAAGAAAAAGAAGAAAACGTCTGTGTGAGACCAAGAGTTATTTAGGTCACTCTCCAAGGGAGAGTTTGCAGGCTTTAGGTTGTGTGCTACCGATGATCGTTAGCCTTCTTGTTCATGTGATTGCTAATATGAGATCATAAACTCTGCTATACCACTGAAGACAACTGAAAAAACAACTGAGCTAATTCACATCAAGGTAAATGTGTATGTGTAGTGCTAATAATGCAGCGTAAAGCTGCCCTTGACCTGAGCCTTAGGCTATTATGTGATGCATAAAGAGAAAATATGTAGCGCAGGCATTCAGCTGTTCTGTCCTGTACATTTAATTCACATCCTGAACATGAAACATCATATTCAGGCTGTCTAGATGCCCCTGTAAAGCAGTTTTGAGTCATAGAGCGGTAGCGATGTTCTCTCCATAGTTGATAGAGCAGAGAGACTCGATTAAAGTGTTACAGTTATAAATTCACAACAGTGGACATGTTTCAAAATATATGCGCTGACTACCTAGAAAATAATGGCAGAAAATTCGGTCTAGGAAGGACACTAGTTTGTGCTAATGCAGCTTCTAAAAAATAATTGTTAGCTTAACGCTAAAAAAAAAAACACGTTACACTAAGGTTTCATTTGTCAATGCACTAGGTATCATGAACTGACAACTGAAAAATGAAAATATTTTTTTTTTCTTACAGAATTTATCATCAATTTATTATTTAATTTAACTATAATTTAACTAATTAAAATTATACATCTTGCGATGTCGAAATGTATTAGTTTATGTAGAAAATAACATTAAATTAATAAATGCTGTAAACAAGCATTTTTCCGTCTCTTATGGTCACCAAGGCTGCCTTTATTTAAATTAATATCTAAGTAATAAAATAATACAAAGTAATATTGTGAAGTATTATTACAATTTAAAAAATAACTGCTTTCTCTTTTAATATATATTTTTAATGTAATTTATTCCTGTGATGGCAACTCCATCACTCCAGTTTTCATTTATAATTTTAATTTATACAATTTTAAATGTCTTTACTGTGACTTTTGGTCAATTTAATGCATTTATGCAGATTAAAAGAATTAATTTATTTAATAAAAAAAATCTTACTGACCCCAAACTTCAAATTTTTTATTTCATGTCTTTTTATTTTTTGCATTAACTATGTTACCATATATAATTGATTGTAAAGTGTTCACCACTAAACTTGATGTAGCTAAAGGAACACCGAGTACCATCAAGACAAATGTTTAATATTGAGGAGTTTTAGCTCAAGACTAGAGAGGCGTATATCACTGAAATAACTTGCCACTGTAGACAGGAAGTAGATGTGGTGCATGTGGGCTTACACTATGGACATGTGGTTAGTCAAGAACCAGGTACATGTGTGAGTCGGTGCGATCAAGAGACAGAGTTTGTAAAAGGTATAAGACGTACACAAGATTACTGAGGGAGGCCAGAGTTAGCTGCTGTGGCTGTTGCTGCTGCTGTTGTTGCTGCTGCTGAGACTGTTGCTGGGATACGGATGGCTGCTGCTGTGGTTGCTGGGATACAGATGGCTGCTGCTGCTGTTGCCAAGTGGTCATGTTGCTTGGCAACAGTGCACCCGACGGCGTAAAGGCCTGGAGGGCTGTGAGATCTGCACTTGTTAGCTGGTACTCTGCATGAAAACAAAGAGGAACATTTTAACATACATTTATTTACTGAATTATATTAATGGCCTTTGAGTCCTACAGTTATGATAATATAACATCTATATTCAATTGGTTCTTTTTATATTCCAGTGACAAATCTAGCCTCGAAAGAGATTTAAGTTATGGGCAATAACAGAAAATTAAGTTTGAAAGAATGAAAGAGAGCAAGTAAAAGAGATAAATGGACCATGGCCTCTGCAGGCATCTCTCTGGAGTGTTAACTAAAGCATGGTCGTGTTCATTTCTCTCAAATGTGTGCAGGCCCGGAAAGTGACGAATGTCTTGGCTTCTCCCTATGATGTCACTCTCACCTGTGTTGTAGGCGGTTGGCATGGAGAATGGAGTCAGGAGGCTCGGCGTTGCCACGGAAACCACTGGTGTGGTAAGAGGCTGGGTCACTTGAGAGGCGCCTAACCGCTGAGCGTTCTGGAAAGCCAGAGAGAGAGAAAAACAGAGAGAGATAGAGTCAAAAGTACACAGAGTTAACTTTCCGGGCAAGGAAAGAGTGGACACCAAACACCTCTGGATGACGTGTACATGTACACATATGAACACAATCTTCAAATTCCAGACAATTCTGAAGATAAAACATTTTAGATTATTTTAGAGTACTAAAAGCCATCTTAACCATAGTCCATATAAAAAACAACGTGAACTCCACAGCTTCAGACTCACACTAAACATCTTTCTAGTCTAGACCAGTGAGGGGCAAACTCAGTCCTGGAGTGTTTAGTTCCAACCCTGATCAAACTCACCTGCTTGTAGCTTTCTAGTAATCGGGAAGGCATTGATTAGCTGGTTCAGATGTGTTTGATTAGGGTTGGAACTAAACTCTGCAGGACAGTGGCCTTTCAGGACCAAGTTTGCCCATCCTTGCTCTAGAATTTCATCTAATTGCAAAACAGTAGCAGCATTTACATGGACCCTAATAATCCGACTGTAATCAGACTAGTAGTACAGTTAGAATAAAAATAGTCACACGTCAATCAGAATGAATTAGCCAATTCCGACATGTAAACACTTGATCTGATTGAAAACCAAAACTGGAACGTACTGTGCATGTGTCGTGTCATTCTAAAATTCAACGTCTGTGAAGTGGAGCAGGACAGTGTCCCACTAGTTCTTGTTTCGGACTCTCGTCCACAGACGCCTTGATTTGGGCGCAGGAATGGGCGTTCTTACTTCTTGATAAACATGAGCAGCACGGTACAACAGTTCATGTGCTTTTCGTCTCCTAACTAGGACCCGAAATCGATATATATTAAGTCTGCTCTTTAAAAGAGAAAATAAGCAATCTAGGAGAATAATAAGCTCAAAAAGCGACAAACTGTATATCCGTGCAGTTAAGCATGTCAAAAAAATCAATATTGCTTGTGACATAAAAACGTGCACTTTATTTAGTGTTCATGTAAAAACTATATTTGGATTTATCAATCAACAATGAAACTAATTACAAGAAGGTGTCCATGTAAACATAGCAACTGAGATAAATGTCCTAAACCTCTAAAGAGCTCAACAACAAGGATGGACAAAGGCCAGTCTGAAAGTGTTTGGGGTCAATTGGCAGATCGGTCACATCTTTTGTATTGAGCATTGTTGTGAATTCTGCTCATTTAAATATGGCACCAAGGAAACATTATATACAGACTAACATTGATGAGGTTTAGCCTTTGATAGTCATTAAAGTATCAAACAAACTGGTAATGTTTTACACCATATGCAATATACTGTATATATAAAATCATATATGTGGTGAGCGGGTTGAAAATGTTGGGTTGGAAATTACAAATTCACAAGTACACACAAAAAAACCCTCATTGTTGAGCCCTTATGTGAATCATGCAGAAAAACCCCAAAAACACTTCACTACAAAACATGATAACAAAATGAAGTGCCTTCAGCGCAAACCAGCATCACACATTCATATTTAAACCTGGTCTTAGTTCTACATGAGGATAAAGGTAGAGGCCACTTTTGCAGTCAACAGACTCCCATGATTCATGCACATACTGACAGATACAGGGATGACAAAAAAACAGACATACAAGATGTACATGCACTACACTTAATGTGTCATTGGACAACAATCATTAGAGGAAAATACATCAAGAAGTGAAAGAAGGTGGGAGAGAGACAGACAGACAAATTGATCTTTGGAGAGAGGGCTTCTGCTCTGCTGCGCTCCTAGTGTGTCTGACTCATGTGAGATCAACCCATGCATATGTGCATTTCGCCTTGAGTGTGTGTGTGCGCATTCATTTAAAACTGCACACAATAATCAGGCAGTCCGCCTGCAACTGAATAAACAGCACACATTTAACTCCAATTCACTGACCGCCAATTAGATCATACATGAAAAAGTGTATTCTTCGATACAATCAATAACCGTTTAACCCCAATCAATGTAATTTGATAAGTAAAAAATGCAGTGTATAAAAAAGGGAAAGAAATTTGCACGTTAAATACACAATATCCATAAATCATTCGCCAAACATTTGTTTGTGAAATGAAACCGTTCACAGCACAACAGTCAAAAGAATTGAGCTGTATTCACCTCACTCACCAACTCCAGCTCTTCATCTGTCTGCGAGGCCAGAAACAAATAGAAAACAGAGATTACAACTCCAACAACACACACACCAGCCCCGTTTTACACTTGGTTTCCATCTCGATATGAACACAACTGGCAGTGACCACTTCTGATCAGATTTAATGTAAAGGGACCTCATGAATGCATATATTACTCACTACATCAGCATGATACTGCATGTTGATAGCAAAAGAAGAAAAACAAAAACAAAAACAACAATTGGGGGCACAATATTTGTTTTTCCCAAATATACTTTTTAAAATTAATAATAAAATATTTGCTAATAAAAAACATATTGATAATAATTTAAATAATCTCTGCATGTTATGCGCACTTTATTACAGTACTATACAGTACTATACTATACTGTACAGTCAGGGGCGTGGGACTGGGGGGATAAAGGGTACTGAGTAACCAGGGCCCAAGGCAGGGAAGTCCGTTTTCTATACATACACATACATGGTACGGGGGCCCAGCAAGATGGTTTGTACCCAGGGCCCAAAATTTGGTGCTACGCCCCTGTGTACAGTACTAAACTATACAGTAGTGGCAAAAAATGATGTCCAGAGGGATGTCCATTTTTAATGTTTAGTTCAATTAAACCATCAGAATATGAGAGAAAAAAAAACTATTAACAAAACTCTTAACTTGGTAAAGGTATTTATCTAACAAAAAAATATTTGGCAAAAGAAAGCAAACTCCAACTACAGGTTTTATTTTTCTATAAATAAAAAAAACAAAAGCAGAAAAACAAAAAGATCAAAAGGAAAAGTGAAGTTTTTCCTAGGCTTTTTACCTAGGCTGGGCATTGCTTTTGACCACTGTGTGTGTGTATATATATTTATATTGTTTTATATACATTATTATATAAATAAATATAATTTTAAATATAATTTTTTTTAAATGAAAAATAAATATATACATACAATAAATACATATCAATCCAGATGGATCTCAACACCAGGTGTAAATGAGGTCACACATACACACACATATACTGAGAGCAGACGGACAGACGAGAATGAATCAGCTCAGTGTATCTGACAGCTTTACTTCCCCCCTCATGGTCCTCGTGAGAAATTCCTGTGTAGAATCACATTGAGAGCCTAGACCTGTTCCCATCTCTAACATTAGCCCTCATATGTTATCGTTATGCTGTAACATAGAACAGCTTTGAGACCTGATGCTGTGTTACCATCAAGTCTCCTGTACAGCAATGTGGAAGTGCTCACCAGCTGCATGAGGCCCTTGCTGCTCTGAGAGGTGATGACCCGAAGGTCCGGTTTGCGACTGTTCACCATCTGAGTGCTGGGTGGAGAGGGAGATTTAGCCTGGACTACTTTCCCCATGCTGTTGCCGTTGGAGACTGAGAGGAGTCCTGGGGAGGCCCTGGCACTGACGTAACCATTGGCTACAGAAAGAGAAAGAAAATGAGGAGAAGACAGAGAGATTTATAAATAAAGACCTTGGTTGATTTCTTTCTCATGAACCCTAAGAAACACATTTTATGAAAACAAAATTAAGATACACGACTATGGTCATTTTGTTCTGTAATTTGTATTGATGAGAAAAACACAATAATTACCCACCAGGGAAAATAATCCTATTAGGGTCTCCCTAACCACGCCAGATGTGTTTTCTAACACTTTGTGCTGCAAACTAAATCCTCTGTTTTTTTGGGATTACAACTCTATTATGTTGTAATTGGAGGATTAATTGTGACTGTTTTTTAGGTTGGAGAACCACATTCCTTTTAGGAAGGAAATGCACGCACAAGCAGACGCACACAAATGGAAAGAATCGGAGGGATCTAACTGACACTAGTTTATCCTGTTCCTTGACTTTCTTCCTAGCTTTGTTATTGAAATATTTTCACTCTATTTTGTTTATGACGTTGTAGCACTTGTAATGTTTGATCTAATCTGACTCAAGGGCAGTGAGTTTTCACAGGAAGGCAAAATATGTGTGTGATCTTTGTTTTTGTTTTAGAGCATGGGCACGAGACAGAGAGAGAGAGAGAGAGAGAGAGAGAGAGAGAGAGAGAGAGAGAGAGAGAGAGAGAGAGAGAGAGAGAGAGAGAGAGAGAGAGAGAGAGAGAGAGAGAGAGAGAGAGAGAGAGAGAGAGAGAGTGGGGATTTTCCCAATGCTTTCCCACATTCTGGAACCGAATAACATTATTCTCCCATCACTAGTGCTATGGCAACTCACTGATGTCTCAGCTGAACCAAAATATCTCAAATATTTACACTACAAATATTTTTAGCAATGCTATTTTAACTTGCTACTGTAGCCGAGACAGGGTTGGTTGGCGACAAGATTTTGATGGCACAGGTTAAATTTCTGGGTCATAATAGGTTGCTGGTACAATGTATATATGTTTTTTCAAGTTAGCCAGAAGAACATTTTTAACATCATGATGTTCTCCTACTGCTTCTAAAATGTGCTATGCTTCAAAGACAAAACTGAATTAATACACTAAATTAAAATAAAAAAGTAATTCAAATGTAGATGTCCTCAGTTTCTGAATGATTTAAGAGCTTCAGACTAGAGAGACTTTTGCAGTTTGATATTTTATCCTATCTGAGCTCTTGTTACAGGGCAACAACAACAACTGCGTTTTGCTCTGCTAGACGTGTGTGTGTGTGTGTGTGTGTGTGTGTGTGTGTGTGTGTGTGTGTGTGTGTGTGTGTGTGTGTGTGTGTGTGTGTGTGTGTGTGTGTGTGTGTGTGTGTGAACAACAACTGCGTCAGCAGCTCTGAATGGAAAGGGATTGCAAAGGGAGCTGCAATTCCTTGGCAGCAGAGAAGAGACGTGCTCAGCTGTTCTCTGCCCCAGGAAACACAGCTTTAAGTTCAGTCTGGTTTTTAGTGGGGGGCTGGGACAGAAACATGTGTATAAACACACTTGTTTATGCTGTATGAACTTGGGTCAGAGATTATGCTGGTAAATAAAGTGGATATGAGTGTGTATGCATGAGTGTGCAGTTTGTGTAAGTAAATAAGTGTGTTGGTTGTAAGCCCCGGCCTCTATTAATCTCCACTTCAAAGGTCTGACTGCCTTTTTCTTTTTGTCTCTGTACATGTCTCTCTTGCTCTGTCCCTCTCTCTCATGGGAATGGTAGGAATGCTACATGACGTCAATGCTGACATTCCCAGAGCAACAGCTGAGAATTGAGAGAAGGGAGGGGAAACTGAGAGAGAGAGAGAGAGAGAGAGAGAGAGAGAGAGAGAGAGAGAGAGAGAGAGAGAGAGAGAGAGAGAGAGAGAGAGAGAGAGAGAGAGAGAGAGAGAGAGAGAGAGAGAGAGAGAGAGAGAGAGAGAATGATAGTGGTAATGGACAAGGAATATAGTATGGTAAGAGCTGAGAAAGTTTCTTGGAGAGAGAAAAAAGGAAGATTATGAAAAAATTATGATTTTAACCACATTTCATGCTTGGTTAAATTTAGGTTTACATTTAAAAGTTGGTATCTAACTAAAAACAAATACATTTTGAATGGAACACAAAATATGCCTTTTTCCATGGAATGTGCCAAAAAATGTGCCAAAAAATACACACACACACAACCTTCTTTTTTTCAGTGACTCCACAAAAGCCTTCAGCCTCTTTACTGATTAAATGTTACATTTTAAATGCCCACTTAAAATGTCCATGAGACTCATGTGCTCTTTGAAGATCAGAGGCAGGAGAACCAACAGCTGTCAGGGACTGTCAAGATTGGCTGGGAGGAGAGAAGGGAGTGTGACAGAGGGGGAGGGGAAGGGACAGAGCGTGCTGGTTTAAGCTGGGTATTCAGACTGTCATGTGTGAGATATGAAGAACAGCTGAGAGGGAAAGAGGATGGAAAGACAAGCAAGCAGAAGCACAGACAGAAAAAAAGAGAAAAAAGCAAACAACGACAAAGGGAAATTGAAAGATGGAGTAGGAAAATTGACATGCATGCTGTTGACCTATAACATTTATGTCACTTGTGCCCCATCGTCCCATGGGGGTGTTTACAGGCATGCTTGGAGAGCAGATTGTGAGCTTCAGCTGTCACGAGCAAACAGGTGTGCGAGTGTACGGTGGATGTCTGATAGTCTCTCTGATCACTCGCTTTCAAATTTTTGTGTCCGGACAACCTTCATAGAGCTGCTGTCATTTTCATAATCACAGTCAGATCAGATCATATCTTATCGGATGAGATGGAAAACCCTCGCTCCACTTTGCAGGTTTTAAGCGTGCCCTTCGATTTTAAGCAGTTTGACTCAGACTGATGCATTATTCAGGTGAAAATGAAGAGG
This sequence comes from Pseudorasbora parva, assembly GCF_024679245.1. Taxonomy (NCBI): domain Eukaryota; kingdom Metazoa; phylum Chordata; class Actinopteri; order Cypriniformes; family Gobionidae; genus Pseudorasbora; species Pseudorasbora parva. The sequence continues at coordinate 20,967,839 of NC_090178.1, read as the reverse complement.
TTTTATTGGGGCCGTCCGGCTGGTAGGAGGGAAGACTTACCCACAGGGCTTGGGCACGCTCCGTTTGAATTGTTGAGGTCACCTCCCAGAAGGGCACCTGGAAAAAAGATAGAATAGCTTACAGGAAGGCTGAAATCCACAGACTCTCTCTGTATTTTGGACCAAATGCAAGGAAATACATTGAACCCCAAACTTTTGAATGATATTATGTGTTTGTGTGTGTGTGTGTGTGTGTGTGTGTGCTTGTTTATAATACATTGTGAGGACCAAATGTCCCCACAATGTAATATAAACCTGAGATTACCTACATTGTGGGGACCAGCCAGCAGTCCCCACAATGTTAATTGATTTATAAACATACTAAATTATGTTTTTTTTTAAATGTAAAAATGCAGCATGTGTTCCTGTGATAGGTAGGTTTAGGGGCAGGAGCAGTGTAGGGGGAGAGAATGTACAGTTTGGTGTACCATCCATTATGCCTATGAAAAAGTCCCCACAATTCACAAAAACCTAACTGTGTGTGTGTTTGTGTGTATATTGTACATGATATTATACAATTTCCCATGTGCACTTTTTAACACCTTCAACAACTTCCAACATTCCTGCCTTGTGGCATTAAAAGCTTCTATTCCATTCTAAAATTATTCAAATTGAGCATTTTTCTTTCAAAGCTTTTCCTAAAAAAAGCGTTTACTCTACAAATGCAAAATATGCCTTTCCTACAACCTCCAAAGGTGATTTGATTTATCAAACGACAATGAGATCCACTGAACCTCATTTACAACTATATCTATCCAGATGTTGATATCAGGTTTAAAAATGTTTTTTTTTTATCTGATGCTACAACTCAGCTGATACTGAAATTCTAAACAGAAACCTGTATGCCGTAGGGATGCATAAATATTCAAAGTCTTTCTTATTTTCATGTTATGGCTGATAACCAATAAATGGAACTCAGGGTTCCTATGCAATTTTCATTTCAAAATTCCATACTTTTCCAGACTCAAATTGCCAGACTTCCCTACAGATTTTTCCAACCATATTTAACTTGTTCTGATAAATTGTTATAATTTTCAACTTCTAATAGGTATGTTACATTCTAAAGGTTTAGTATTGGCATTTTTGCCTTTTATTAGGATAGGAAAGTAGCTAGAAAGGAAGTAAGTCCATGAGGCAGGACTTACATAAAATAACCTACATAAACCTACATACAGTGCCTTGGGAAAGTATTCGGCCCCCTTGAACTTTGCAACCTTATGCCACATTTTTTGTGAAGAATCAACAACAAGTGGGACACAATCATGAAGTGGAACGAAATTTATTAGATATTTCAAACTTTTTTAACAAATCAAAAACTGAAAAATTGGGCGTGCAAAATTATTCGGCCCCCTTAAGTTAATACTTTGTAGCGCCACCTTTTGCTGCGATTACAGCTATAAGTCGCTTGGGGTATGTCTCTATCAGTTTTGCACATCGAGAGACTGACATTTTTGCCCATTCCTCCTTGCAGAACAGCTTGAGCTCAATGAGGTTGGATGGAGAGCATTTGTAAACAGCAGTGTTCAGTTCTTTCCACAGATTCTTAATTGGATTCAGGTCTGGACTTTGACTTGGCCATTCTAACACCTGGATATGTTTATTTTTGAACCATTCCATTGTAGATTTTGCTTTATGTTTTGCATCATTGTCTTGTTGGAAGACAAATCTCCATCCCAGTCTCAGGTCTTTTGCAGACTCCATTAGGTTTTCTTCCAGAATGGTCCTGTATTTGGCTCCATCCATCTTCCCATCAATTTGAACCATCTTCCCTGTCCCTGCTGAAGAAAAGGAGGCCCAAACCATGATGCTGCCACCACCATGTTTGACAGTGGGGATGGTGTGTTCAGGGTGATGAGCTGTGTTGCTTTTACGCCAAACATAATGTTTTGCATTGTTGCCAAAAAGTTCAATTTTGGTTTCATCTGACCAAAGCACCTTCTTTCACATGTTTGGTGTGTCTCCCAGGTGGCTTGTGGCAAACTTTAAACAACACTTTTTATGGATATCTTTAAGAAATGGCTTTCTTCTTGCCACTCTTCCATAAAGGCCAGATTTGTGCAGTATACGACTGATTGTTGTCCTATGGACAGTCTCCCACCTCAGCTGTAGATCTTTGCAGTTCATCCAGAGTGATCATGAGCCTCTTGGCTGCATCTCTGATCAGTCTTCTCCTTGTATGAGCTGAAAGTTTAGAGGGACGGCCAGGTCTTGGTAGATTTGCAGTGGTCTGATACTCCTTCCATTTCAATATTATCGCTTGCACAGTGCTCCTTGGGATGTTTAAAGCTAGAGAAATCTTTTTGTATCCAAATCCGGCTTTAAACTTCTCCACAACAGTATCTCGGACCTGCCTGGTGTGTTCCTTGTTCTTCATGATGCTCTCTGCGCTTTAAACGGACCTCTGAGACTATCACAGTGCAGGTGCATTTATATGGAGACTTGATTACACACAGGTGGATTCTATTTATCATCATTAGTCATTTAGGTCAACATTGGATCATTCAGAGATCCTCACTGAACTTCTGGAGAGAGTTTGCTGCACTGAAAGTAAAGGGGCCGAATAATTTTGCACGCCCAATTTTTCAGTTTTTGATTTGTTAAAAAAGTTTGAAATATCCAATAAATTTCATTCCACTTCATGATTGCGTCCCACTTGTTGTTGATTCTTCACAAAAAATTACAGTTTCATATCATTATGTTTGAAGCCTGAAATGTGGCAAAAGGTCGCAAAGTTCAAGGGGGCCGAATACTTTCGCAAGGTATAGTATATTATAGTATAGAACACGCGATTGGGGTTTAGGTGCCGGTATTGAAGATCAAACCCATGACCAGTCTGACTCTCTAACCTTTAAGCCACGAATGCAGTTACTAAAGGTAAACTAAAAATATATCATACCAATATATTGTAAATGCATAAACAATAACAAATGATCAGTAATCTATGTAACATTCTAGAACAGAGTAGATGATTGTTTGACAGCCACTTCTAAGCATAAATCAGTGATGTGTCTGACAAACAGCTGCTCAGGGTAATCCAACACCCACAGAGCAACATTATAAGCTCATGTACACAACATGAGTTAGTATTTCCTCCTTCCTGCTTTGCTTACAGGTACCCAGCACTGTTGATCTCCTAAGGTTTTTACCTGCGCTGGCAGGTCTCTGTGGCAGGCCTGGAGACACTGTGTTCCTCTGGAGCTGTGGTTGCTGTGGCGACAGCAGGCGCGGGTCTGTGAGAGTGGAGGTGACGAAGGAAGTGGTGACGAGGCTGCTGGGATTGCTGAATGGCAGAGGGCTCTGATTGGATACCGGCACTGTGACTGGCATGGAGAAAGTGGGTGGTGGCACTGTGGACTGAGAAAGCAAAGATAGAGAGGGAAACCGTTAGCGGCTTTACTTCGCACACCTGCTTGTACACCAAGATAACACACAAAATTACACACACCAGTTTTTTATAGCATGCAGTGACGTGTGCAAACATCTCCAAAGCAGAGCATGTGAAGCTACGAGGTGCAGAGTTAATTTTGTAAGACTTAAAAACTGTGTGAATGATCCAGACTGGAAACGAAAGGAACAGGACAAATCTGAGAGGCTTTGCTCCACTTCCATCCAGAGTTCACTGAATCATCCAGTGTTTTATAGTTACTGTATATTTTAACACTATCCGCTAGTTACATTGTGACGTAAGGAGTATTGTTTCTGGCTCCAAGTCTCTACTCATTTCAGTGGAGAATACTATTTCAAGCTGTCTATGAGCACATTTTTTTCACGTCACACATTTAGCTTAGCTTTTAATAACTCATTATGAACAATCCCAGTCACCAGTATTTTAACGATTCATAAAAAATGCATCACAGTCTGGCCATCTGAGATTTCGTTATGATGATATTAGCATTATTTTTTGTTTGCTTTTGGCATCTGATAGAGCATTTGATCTAAAAACCACAATTTTGTTTTTTGTGCCCCAGCATTGTTTGCAACAATTTTCCTTAAACTGATAATATGTCTCTGGGGAATATCCCACCACGCAGGGTAGGCTCAGGTGTTTCAAACAAGGGGCATGTGGCCATGACAACTCCTGAGTCAGCCGATCTTCGCTCTCGTGCTTTCTGAAGCGCAATTAGCCAGCTTCTGCAATCAGCGTGGACTCAAACTGTCCAGATGCTCTGATGGAGACCCATTTTCCCATGATCCTTAGCAAAACCAGGGCCTCTAAAATTAGAATGTGGGCCACACTAGGCCTCCTGTGTTCTGAGTGGGACCCAGTTTGATAGTAAGTATGGCTGTTCCTCTGTCCTTCTCCCTTTCTCCTGTAGCTTCTTTGTCTGAGCGTCAAAAATGTAGTTTGAAGTACGCAGATTATAGTGCCCAAGAGTGAGAGCAAGTTTTGACCTCCTTATATAGCTGTTAGCAATAAATGGCCGGTATTACAATTGTGTGGTAACACTTAAGAAATTTAGAAATGACTCCTAATGAGAATCTAGTGATACCAAAGTTATTTTAAAATGAATATTCCAGGGTAAATAAATATGAGCTACAGTTCTAGAGGGAGTAACCCATAAGCCTGTGGACGAAACAGCAACTAAGTTCCAGCACAGCACGCAGGCCAGGCAGGGTGAAGGAGGGCAGGGCAGAAGAGAGAGGAGGGACATTAGTGTGGGACGAGCAGCTGGTTTTAAAATATGGAGCACCTAACACCTCTCATCTGAATATATACATGGACACCAAGAATGGAAAAGAAACTAGTGTGCTAAGACTACATTTTCTCAGCCAGAAAGTGCAATCTTACACATCTAAATGTGCCTTTAACAACTGAAGATAAAAACAACAGACTGAAGATAATATCGGTCTAGATACACAGACAAGCGATAGACAAGTGTCATTGGAATGACACTTGGTACTGAAAAAGAGTTTGTGTGACATCGAGAAAGAGCGTGACCAGTGAAGTGAGAACGCCTGTCTGGTTTGGATAACAAGTTGGCAATTATATTAACACAAAGTCCCTTTGGATTGGAGTTTACAGCTGATCAATGCAGATGAGGAATGATCTTTCAGTGACAAATTACTCATTAGATTAAAATGGGGTCTTATAATACAATCATATTCGATCAAATATTTTAGGCTGCGTTTATACTGGTACAAAACGTTTTTTTTTTTTTTAATCACATCTGACAGATCGGAATTTGTTTCACACGTATTTTTCACATTCTGTTGTGAGTCACTTCCATACGTGGTTTACGCATGCAGGTAATTCACATTCACAATCTCTCTCTCTTATTAATTCATTCAAATTAATGTAATATTGTCTACTGTATTTCTCTTCAGAATTCTATATCTAATGAAAATTACCGTTATTTTCCGACAGCTTTTAACTTATACAAATAATCATGGCTACCCGACATATAAATAATTTTACTATGCCCATTCAAAACCCAAGTGTCAACCATTTCACGATCACCAACAGAATAATTTTGGGCGGGGATTAATGTAAAACCAGACATCAAATACCAGTCGGGTCTAAAGCGAATGTAGGCGAGACCAAAAAATCTGATATGGTCTAAAGATCAGATCTGTGCATTAAGACTTGCAGTGTAAATGCAGCATTATATAATATTATGAAATTTGGCCAAGTGGAGTGTTGAGCAGATTTTGATCTAAAGTCAGAATGCGTTTATAATTGAACATTATAATTGAAAATATGAAAGGCTGATGTATTTGAGATCTGCAAAAGAGCATATTGTTGTTAAATTATTTGCGTTATGAAGTGAGCGCTAAATACTGCAAATGTAACCCAGATTAAAATAGACAGAAATGATTATTAAATCAAATATCCAATATCAACTGGTATATTACCATTCAAAAGTTTTGGGTCGGTAAAAATTTTTCATGTTTGTAAAAGAAAGTGTCTTATGCTCTCTAAATCTGCATTTATTGGATAAAAATACAGGAAAATAGCAATATTGTGAAATATTATTACAATTTAAAATAAATGTTTTCTATTTTAACATATTTTAAAATGTAATTTATTCCTGTGATGGAAAAGCTGCATTTTCAGCATCATTACTCTTCCAGAAATCAATCTTATATGCTGATTTGGTGCTCAAGCTAAATTTATTATTTCTAGCATTGTTGAAAACAGTTATTAAGCTATTAATATTTTTGTGGCACCAATAATATTTTTTTTCAGGACTCTTTGATGAATAAAAAAATTCAAAAGAAAAGCATTTAGTTGAAAAAGCTTTTTTAACATTCTAAATGTTTTACTGTCACTATTGATCAATAGGATGCTCTTGCTAAATTAAATGATTCACTTTTTTTTCCAAAAATATCCTGCTGACCCCAAACTTTCTATCTAGTATAAACCCATACAACATAAAAAATATTGCACTGATGTTGAAATATACTTGTTTTGCTCCAAATTGATAGACCAGAATAAAAAGCTAATTTAAATGAAAACATTTTTACTGAATGTTTCTAAAGTAAATTTCCTCCTCACAATCCAGCTTTATCCACTGAGGTTGCCAGGCAGTTAGTGTCAGACAGTTAGTGCTGAATATCTAAAAACTCATTACAAACTGATCATTTTCCGGCCTGTTAAGTAGAGCTGGTAGTACACATGCTGCTGGGTGTCCCCAGCAAGAGGGATTAAGGTTTTAGCTTTGCTTCCTCAGGCACTCATGCTGGGATTATGTGGCAGAGAAAGAGAGAGGTGCTGGATGACTCTCTTTGTGCTCCGGCCCGTGAATGGCGCACTGGGCGGAGAGCAGGATGGGTGCAAGAAAGAGGAAAACTACACCTTCGTCAGCGGACGAAATACTTTTCAGAAGCTCCTACCAAGTAATTAGCATTAAAGAGGAAAGAGAACACTAGTTACTACAATAATTAGTCTTTGCTTCCCACATCATTTTGAATCACGTTCACCATGTAAATGATATCAAACTCGGGCCCACGATATTTTGAGCAGCATGTTCTTGTTCTAGTTTCTGTACCTGCTGAGAAGAGATTCCTCATGCATGGCTCATGCATAAAACATTTTTGACAGTGACTTAATGAAAATTATCTTCACTGACGCCTTAAATGGAACCCAGATGAGTCAGAAGTCTATTCCTGGCAAATGCGAGATACAAGCATCAGTCATCGCAGAAAACACAAAACAACAGCACGCAAAATCAAGAGAGCTATAAATCACAAGCGCATTTGAAATAGTGGATTGTGAGGATCAAAAGGACGCGGCCCACACTCGCCCTCTCGCCCCCGACTGCCCTCTCCTTGCCCAAGCACACACATTCAGAAGGGATTGAGGGGTGGTAGGAGGGGAATGGGGTGAGAGATGGTTGCTAGGTGCTCTGTGAGTTGGTTGCCGGGCCGACAGCAGGCTGTGTGAGTTGGTTGCCGGGCCTAAAGCAGGCCTCTTCACACGGGTACTCACTGAAAGCCTATAGCTCTGCATCATTTTATCAAACTCCTCGTCTATCTTTTTGTACTTCTCCTCTGTGCGAGGCGTGAGGGAGAACGGCTCCTCGGGGTCCGGGCTCTCTGAATCCCGGTGCTCTTTCTTGTTCAGAGCCTTCGTTTTGTTTCATTTCCGACCAAGGACAGGAGAGAGACAGGGGGAAGAAAGAGAAGGAGGGAGGTTAGAACGACAAGGTAAAGAGGAATACTCACTCCGTAGCGTTTGAAGAGGATGTCCAGCTCGTCGCTCTTGCGGAATTTGTCCTCCTGTAACGGACTTTGGTCGATCGAATCGTCCCCGTCTGGCTCTGGACTGTTGCAACCGTTAAAGCCTTTCTTTCTCAACGTCTTAAAGCATTTGGAGTGGGAGAAGAAAAGGAGAGGAGCACATTTCACACTTAGAAAAAACAAATGTCAATCAGAGAAAAGCAGCAGTGATTTATTAAACCAACAATGTAACACGTGACACATAAGCCAAGAAAACTGTACATCTGCAAAATGTTTCATGAGAGTGTGAAGAGGATAAATTCAATTTTACCCCATGACTTGGAAAAAATGAAACTGCATAGCCCATTGAAAACTGTGGGCTGGAAATAAGTTAGATGAGGCTGAAAAGGAGAGAAACTCAGTTTATCGGTTTCAGCCTGAAAACAGCTTGAGTCTTCTTTTTTCTTTAGAGAAGATTTTCCAAACAAGATTTTCTCTAAGTAGCTTTGATGGGGGTATTGAGGCTGAATCGAAAACAATTTTCAGCACTGCTTTCGTCCTACTCACAGAGGTCATATAGCATAACATAAACTGACACGGTGTAATTTGGACAATAAACACTTACACTATAGTTATGTATTATATATACATATTATATATATTTATTTAATATGAATATTAGTAGATTAATTAAAATGAACTAAAATGCCAGTGGTAAAACCTAGGGTGGATTTTAGATTCTAAAAAAAATCTAAGTTTAATTATTTGCATGTTACAAACACACCTCTCCTAAAAACGCTGCATGATTTAAAGCTTTTTTTTTTTGAGGCCACAAATCGATGGGCTTGTTGTCGAAATCCCCAAGTATGAGCATTAGCGATTAGCAATAGCAGGTGCTGCTAATAATATATAGATTTTGGAGATGATTTGATAATAGACAGGGGGAAAATACATCGCAAGGATTTGAACTATCTTTATGGTTCATAACATAACACACACACACACACACACACACACACACACACACACACACACACACACACACACACACACACACACACACACACACACACACACACAGTGAGTGGGTCAGCTGATCAGCTTGTCTCTGAGTCGGCTCCATCTGTTCACCTGTCCCTGTATTTCTCTGCCTGCTGTCTCTCCTTTATGGGGCGGGTGCTTGTTTGTGTTGCCAGGGGAAGATTCCCCTGCAGAGCTCCGCTGCCTCTGACTGGCTAACCTCGTTCAGTAGTGCCCCTCCCCCTGCAACTGCCTCCCCCCCCACGGTCCCTCTCTCGAGCTTCCCCTTCCTGTCTTTACATTTTCATCTGTGTTGCCCCTCGACCTTCACTTTCTTTCATCTCACATCTTTGAGTCTCTTCGCTAATCCAATAATGCTCTCATTCTTCCACTACTTATTGAGCTGACTCATTCCGGTCCGCTACTCCCCTCCTCTCTCCATCCCATATTGTATTTTCAAACTCCCACTTCCTATGTGGGATGTTAGCAAACAGAGGGATCGCAGTAAATGTTTAAGAATCTGCAATTTAAAAACACAAACTTTATCATCCATTGAACCTTTTCAATGCACAAAAGGTTATTTATATTAGACTATTAAAAATGTTTTTCACAATTTAAAAAAAAAGTTATTTTAATAACTTTTCATTGAAAAGTTCTTTAAGGAATGAAAAATGTTTCTTCAATGGCCCCAGAGCAAAAAGACCCTTTATTTTTAGGAGTGTATAATGTACACACAGCCCTCTCGAGTGTACGGGAGTGCGCGCTGATGTCAACACAGGCAGAATGTAATGTCACCTTCCATTTGCAGTGTGTAAAGAAGAGAAGGCTCTCGCCCTGCCCGCCCCCCCCCCCCTCTGGACATCCCTTGAGAACCCGCTTAAAGCCTCGGCTTCGGCACAGCCTGCCGGCTTACACACACGATAGCGTCCAGATACACCCATCTGACAGATTAGCGGCCCCTCTGAACCCTTCACTCCTCCTCCTCATCCCTTCGTCCCCATTCCTCCTTAAAAGGCAGCGTGTCTGCCATTATCAGGCGAGTCTGACTATAACTCATACATGAGGCTAATGGAATCATTTTAGCAGCTGATCTTGGCTGATAACCCACGGCTCAGCCCACTGTGGAGGCGGATCTGAGAGAATAAAAGTACATCATCTCAATATCGAAGAGGGCTCAGCCGATGTCCAGCACACACAGATTTCTCATCCTTTACAGGCAGAGGTTAAAAGTTCACAGTCATTTCATCTCAACCATTTAACGCCAATGGTCACACTTGAAAGGAGCTGCTGATATCAGGGATGTCAAAAGTGCCGGTACTTCAGTATCAAGTCGACACTTAAGTTAAATTTCACTTCTTTCTTTAGTATTTGTACCATAGACTACTCAATTCAATACTTAAAAGCTGTCTGGTCATAGGTAGTTACTTAAGCTCATAAACGTTTCCTTCTTGGTCAAAATGTCAGCTTGGCATGGCATCGACTGAATGTTAACAGATGGGACCAAAAAAAAATAGTTGCAGGGTAAATAAAAGCCTAATAAACGTGGCAATGTCGAAAAGAGAACACCACTCATTGTGCTTACTTTGTTTATTTGTTCTGTACTACTGATTACTTGAATAACTACTTTAAAACTCTAATTAATTAAAACTTTTGAAATGCAAAATAAATGTTTTTATTTAATATGTTAATAATTAGAACAATATTCAACTTTAATTGAAAATAAAGCACAGTTTAATAGCCAATTCATTTTTAGCTGCGAGCACAAAATTACTAGAATTAATCTCAAATTACTATTGAGAATTGTAAAATTTGCACTGGTATTATTGTGACAAAATTAGCCAATATGATTACTTTTTCCATATGTCAATCAACACTCTTCAGATTTGCTAGGCCTTCTGTAACAGATCAGGCCCTACAAAACACAGTAAATTATTCCCTTTGACCTGCTTGAATCTTTATTTTGAGCTTTAATTAGGAAGATATATGGTAGTACTTTATTTGATTAATTTTATTGTATATTAGGGATGCAACAATACAGTCAGTACATGGTTCAATACATACCTCGGTTTTTAACCGTGGTTTTCGGTTTGGTTCAGTTCATTTTTTTGCTATTCTATGCTTAGGCAACAGAAAAAGGTTAAAGAGATTTTTTTATTATTATTGCAATACTCTCTTTATTTTACTTAAAAGACTTGAAAAACCTTACTTAAACTTAACTATACTTTAAAAAAACTTTGTACACATTCCTAGTATATTGTATAATATTAAATAAAAACTACTGTACATCTCTGAGCTGCCACTGTAAATCTTTATATATATTTAAGTATGAAATTGAATAAATGAATAAATGTAGGCTAAAATTAAAACTACATAGTCTTCAATATACAACATACATTGTTTAAAAGCTACTGTATTATTACTTTATTCAAGAGAAGTGATTGATTTTCTCTTTGTCTTGTTTTTTTATTAACATAATTTTAGAGGTGAACTGTCCCTTTAAGGACAAGTGTTCACAATCAATAGGCTGTGCTGAAAAGACCTGTTCGGCACACACGATTTTACTTTCACTTAAGACATAAACGACTGTGTTTATATATTTTAACCTTGTGTGTGTGTGACAATATTAGCGCAGTAAGACTTAGTCCAGTAATCACGTGTGTTTGACAGGCTTTTAGTGTGCGCGCTCAGCGGATGTAAAACGCGAATTAAATGTTTAACCGGCAAGGCTTTAAAACGTGGCTAAACACCCTAGTGCATTTAGATTTTTGCTCATATCAGCGCGTAGACTCACAGGCACACTCATCCAGAGCCGAAATAAACGGAGAGAAATATTTCAAACGGAGAGAAATATAAATAATGAATTAAATGCAAAACCAAAAAAAAAAAAAAAAAAACAGCAATTCAGAAGTGCGTATTGAACCGTGAATGCCGTACCGAACGGTTCAATATTATATTGAGAATTGTGGGATTTATAACAATTTATATTGATTGGCAGCCCTGGTTTCTGTTGCACTGCATGCACTGCTGAAAAGCAATAGAAATCTAGGAAGTTATTTCTTAAACACAACATGAAACTAAATGTGCAAGAAAGTAAAAGTTTAGCAAAAAAATTTAAACTATGTCATTATATTCAAATCTGTATGCGTTTAATTTTTCATGGTACATAGGAGACATTTTGAATAGATACAGCTCTTTTTCATAAGTAAGTCTGGACCTTGTCTGTCGAGCTACAATAAGGAGAAAAGAAAAACTCATCTCCAACTAAATCTCATTCTTTTTTCTGCATCTCAAATGTATTTTTAGGACTTCCGAACAGTCATGGACTTCTTTAATAGTGCTTTCAATACGCTTTTTTGGGACTGCCTAATGATGACGAGGGACTGTCATTCTAAAAAGAGCTGCATGAAGATTCTTCAAAAATTCTTATGTGCCACAAATATTGTCATATAGGTTTAAAGCAACATGAGGTAAAGTAAATTATAATAAAAAAAGTTTTTTTGAGTGAACTGTCTATTTAAATGTCCACAATTTGATGTATTACCAAGAAAAACAGAATGTTCAGTAGAACGGGGGATGATTTTATCTAGTGGGATTTGATTGGAACGTGAAAAATGGGCTCTGGAAATATTACTATTATTATTTTATCTGCAAGCACGACCTTGGTTAGGTCAGAAAAATCAAACATGGCTTAAGAAGCAAAGAAAGATTATTATATTTTTCATCAGAATGCTGAGCATACTGTGCATATATGTCATATATATATATATATATATATATATATATATATATATATATATATATATATATATATATATATATATATATATATATATATATATATATGGCATATATTTTCAATAATTATTAAAAAAGGCAAAATTTTATTTCATGTTGTCTTTAAGTCCCCGCAACCTCTTCATCTGAGCTGCTTATGAAAAGGGGCAAAGCCTTGTGTTTTTCGTCTCACCACCTCTTTTCAATCCCAACTGATATCTACAGGATCTTCATCCTTAAACACCCACTCTTCATCTCTCTGTCTCTTTCATTCTCCCCCTCCCTCTTTCCGTGTCTCTTTCTCCCTCTCTCTGTCTCTCTCCTGATTGGGATCTGCAGTCAAGCAGATTAACAAGCTCTGGCAGAAGAAGCAGGCAGCCCCCATACAATCACACACACACACACACACACACACTAGGCACGTGCAACACGAGGCGAGTGAAGAGATGAGAGCAAAAAGAGAGAGATACAGCAAGCAAAAAGAAGAGAGGCTGTGTGCGTGCATATGCGTTTGTTCAGTCATGCATCAGTGTGAAAGCATGCCTGTCTAAATGTGTGTGTGTGTACAGTGAGCTGTAGGGTGAATGAGAGGCTTTTCTCTGAGTGAATGTAAGCACTGCCACTTCATCATTTATACACAGTGAAGCTCCTTAACCTTTTTTTCAATTTTCTCACTTTATTAGTTTTTGTCTCTCTTTTTGGTCTCTAAAAGACAAATAACAACCAGGAGGTACCAGTGCAGAATACATGTTTTTCATTGAGCATGAGCCACCGGAAGTGTCTTTTGCATGGTACTGCCCCCAAAGACACCTCTTATCAGGCCAAATGCTGAGAACTCAGCACCAGGTCTGCTTCTACTGCCACGCTGCTTCTCAATATTACATGAGACAGCCTTCAGCCTTTACACACACAAAGCAGCCCAGTCAGGCTTGAGTTGATGTGGCCCACAGCGGCCCAACGCCCTCACCACAGCACATGCATGCATACACACACAAACACACACACAGACACACACACGATTTCTGCAGCTGCACCCAACAGGAAACATGCGCCTATACCATTGGGGGCTTCTGTAAAAGAGACACACATCAGTTTCTCACCATCACACACTAAATAATATTCACACTCTCGCAGCTGCATTTTAAACTGCATTGAAAAGACCACCTAATCTTTGTTTAAGATAAACAAATGTTTTGCTTTATTCTAAACACGTGCACATTTAAGATTTTAAAGGAATAAAACAATTCTATCAATATTTACTCACCATCATATTGCTTCAACCCTTTTGGTGTTATTTTTTTATAGTATTTGTTCAAAGTGATAATTCGATAAGTTCATAGCAACTACCAATTAAACAAAAAGGAGCCACAAAATTGGATTATGCGATTTATATCCTGGGTCTTCTGAAGTCATTAAGATTGTAAATTCACTGATAATTGTTCCCTCCAGTGAACTCAAGAACCAAAGCAACCAAATAATCCAGAGTTGAATTTGAGAACCGGATCACTGAGGTCATACGTTTTTCTGTAAGTATTAAAACCAAACCAAACCAAACCAGTCCTATTTGCACGGCAAACATTCTTTTGAGCCATTCTTTTCAATGATCCTCTTGATGTGATTCACAAATTGCACTTAACTAATCATTATGGGAACCAGCTGCATGAAGGTTCATGAATACAGGTTCAAAATCACCATCAGGAAGAGTAAATAAATAACTGAATTTTCAGTTGTGGGTGAGCTCTCCTTTTAATTTAAGCAGTGTTCTAGCAATACTATACGAGATGTTCTTCTCCTGCCGCTGTTATTTCCACATTAATGTTGCACGTCCTCAGAAATACATGCCATACTCATGAAGACGCCATCTCACATTGGATGGGATGGACACCGGATGGGCACCGTGTGCGTGTTTGTGTGTAAGCCACGTTTTTCTCTCTGGCCAAAGGCAGGAGGTGGTAGAGGGTGCAGCTGTCCCTACCTCTCCTGTCCCACCATCGTCCAGGCAGTTAGCCAGTAGCGTATAGAGCTCTGCGAGCCTCTGAACCCCCTTCATGTTCTCTAGACGTGAACATGCACTCTTTCACTCTCACACATGCGCTCAGTCTCCCTATGGATGAGTATTTAGCGAAGCAAAAGCCTTGCCATCGCTTGAAGAATTTGTTGTGTATTTACCGTCACCATGGTATTACCATTATTATTCAATGTATTTTGGTACCATGGCAATACCATTATATTCTTAGAATTTCATTCGAGTACCATGTAGAAGATAACATTTTAAGTCAAATTAGCATGGTATTAGCATGGTCTAAATCCATAATGAAAGAGCACTATGTAATAGCTTTAGTTGCAGTGTTCGACAAAGGTCAAAATAAATGAGGAGAAGCAAAAAATTAATCACAATTATAAACATTGGTATTGGAAACTATCTTTCTCAGAGGAATCATGAGCTGGCCGGAAAACAGTAGGTAATTTGTTCTGTGATTTTAACAAGGTTTCTGTTCGGAAAAACACACAAATTTACCTGGCCTCCTCAGGGAAAACTAGTCCTGACCAAATAGAACTATTGACTGAACTACTGCAACCAAATTAACACGGTTCACCAAAGACAGGAAAGAAGGAAAGAAGAGAAGGTGCAAAAAAAATAAAGGATGAATGAGACCCAAAAATCAAATAAAACAATTTCCTGCCACCTGAAAGTGGGAGGATTCTTAGTGGGCTTGTATTTCTGTGTTACCTCGATGATGTCTGCGTTGGTCCTGCTTTCGTGCGGCTCATTGTACTCGGTATATTTGAGGAGCACTTTGTCCATGTCAGTGCTGGCATACTGGAAGAGCTTGTTTGAGTGATTGAAAATAATGAGGGCAATCTCGCAGTCACACAACACACTGAGCTCATAGGCTTTCTTCATCAGACCAAACTTCCGTTTGGTGAAGGTCACCTGTGGAGAGAGAGGGAGAGAAACACTAAATTAGACAGGGAGAAAAAGATGATGATTGATCTGAAGGATGAGTCTGAAAACTACATAGCAATTTTGCTGCCCTATTTTAAGGATGTTTAGATACTTTTACGGAGAAACAAAACAGAAGATACTATCAAAGATTAGAGGTATAGCCTACCCAAAAAATGTATGAACCTTGAACCCACATTTTTTAATTTATATACAATTGCAATAAATGAAGATCAGAGCTTTTAAGATTAAAAAAGGATGCAAAACAGTATCATTAATGTGGTCTTCTAAAGTCATATGATAGTCAAAAGAGATTCCTTTTAGGAACAGAATAGAAGTAGCAAAGCGGTATCAGTTGTTGATTTGGATCTTTTGAATGAATCAGTTGATTTTGAAAAAATTGTCCAAGAATCAGGACCAAAGTATATTTCAGTTTTAACGTGAATTCAAACGCATAGCCTTTCAAAGTATACTCCATTTAAAAATATGCGCGAACACAGGTGCTTCACACATGCACAATAGCAAGTTTCATTCTTGTCCAATGTCTGCGCCTTTTCTCTGCAGAAATTATGACTGATAAAAAATGTCTTTGTAGTCATACCTAGCTTCACCCAACCCCACACAAGTGCTTGTCAACCAAGGCATGTTGTTACGATCTCAAATAGTTTGTTGTTCCATTTCTTTCTTTTCTTTTTCGACTGTGGAACAACAAGGACAGGCCAGTGTTGCTACCTTGTGAACAAACTAATTAGCGCAAAACAAATTCAGCTAGTGTGTTTGAGCTGAGCATGGTTAGAAAAATTGGGCTGTGTACGTACTACGCTGATGATGACATTTACGACACACACTGTATACATTCCCTAGCGTACATTACAGTATATTTTGGGGTTCAGACTGATCAAATTCTAGAGTTCAACTCACTGACTTAATGATCCGTTCACAAAGGATAACAGCTCATTGTCGGGAGAAGATATAAATAATGACTTTAAAGTTGGTCTGTTTCTCACACAAAGCTATCATATAACTTCAGAACGCAGTCCAAAGTTGAAGTGACTACTTTTATGATACTTCTATGGTGCTTCTGCGTTGTTTTCCAATCTTGAAAGCTCCAGTTCCAACTCATTGTGATAGCAAGGTTAAGATGAACCAACTACATTCTTCAAACAAAAGTAAGTAAAAGTAAGAAAGTAATTTCTATGAACTGGAATGAACTACTCCTCTAGGAACTTTTGCAGTGCACAGAGCCCGAGGTTGACTTGAGATTTTAAGTCGGGAAGCTTTCAACCATTTTTTGCTCCCTGCTACCAAAAGTTTTTCTGTTAAAATCCAAGACTCCTTAACCTTAAGCTTGACAGTGTTAGCAGACAGTGATTGCATCTCTGTAAATAAAAGCCCTTTTCCATTAGCTGAAAGAATCTCCTCCACCTCAACAATCAGGGAGCTGATGTTCCCTCTCTCCACACCACCAGCACCAGGATAAACACCAGCAAACATAATTGCCTTCAAAAATAGAATTCGCAGGTAACCAATGGCAACAGGAGAAAACAACTTTATTATTGGGAAGAATGTTGAGACGCAGCGACCTGACTTCTTCCCGCTCCTCTCTCGATCCAATTAACCTCAGGGCCGAATGCTTACCTACTGACCTTTACCGCACACACGGACTCGATCTCACTCTCTCACCTGCTGCCGTCTGTCAGTTCTGGATACCCTCTGTTCTTCTACACCTCTCCTATATACTAGTCTTGACTCTCGATTCAAGACTTTGGTAATTAAAAGGCACATTTTACTTCAGCAAAGACCATAGTTCACATTATCTTCTCACACTCTTTAATTCTTTAATTGCCCGAGATGTGCAAAGGACAAGCTGTGCAGAGGCAGATAATTTTCTAAAAAAAATCTCAATTCAAAGTGATATTTAGTACAAAATGAGGCCCTAATCTGGGTCAGCCAAACTACAAGACTTTTTTGTAACTTTGTTAAAAATATGATTAGTCAGGCACACCTGAGGGAGACAGAGAGCGCTGACACAGCGAAGCAGACTAAGGTTGAGTACGCACACCTGGTCCGGTCAGAGTGACTACACCTATCAGCACAACTGTGACCAAAGAAACATTTCCAACACATTCACAGCCATCTTTCTAATAACGCGGAGCGAAAGACTACACACTGCTGAGTGTAGAACTAATCTAAACACAGTAAATCACTTTAAAAGCTTTCAAAACGATACTGTTATGAAGTTTCTGATTTAACTGGTTTTATATGCCAGATTTACCTATTTTACCACGGGAAGCAATAAGAACAGAAGGTGAGCAAGAGGGAACATGACAAACAATATATATATTTTTTTTACAAAAAAGCAAAAATGAACATTGTTGTCGTTTGTATAGTTAAACAAAAACAGAAAGTATATAAAAATACATTTTTTAAGGTTATGATAAATTAAACTAAACTTCATTAAACATAACAATACCACAATATATCAATAACAGAGCCTGTAGAAATGTAATGCCACTAAACATATTGACATTATATTAGGTAACCTTACATAAGGTTAACTTTGTCAGCCCTAAAATGCGGACACTAAAACATATAAGAACTAAATGTAATCACATGATGCCCAATACTGGCCAATATTTAAATACTATTTTGTCTAAACTTTTCAAAACGGTCAAACTATCCATTAAAATTAGTTTTAGGTTTTAATGTAACATGTGAATTTAGGTATCACAACATTATAATGCACCATATAATGCACCATATATCCAATATCGTCCGATGCTGATTAATTAAAAAATAAAATAAAAATCAGCAAATAGCGCCAATATGATATAGACAAACTAAATCTCAATGAAATTGAAAAAACACAACGATTTGAAATTTTAATTTGAAACTACAGATACAACTTAAGACAACTTACAAGAGTCATAACCAATAAGAATGATTTCAGTTCAAATGGCAACAATCTCTTGCAGGCTCTCCTGTGTATAATTGGTACATTTTATTTAGAGAAAGCTCCTGAAATGTATTATTTACAGTTATGTATTTAAAACTGAAAGGAATTCTGCTATGTTGAACTATAAATAGTCATTGCGGACACTCAGGCTGTGCACTCACCTGTCTGTTACGCTCGTCTGTAATTCGCTGAATCTGGATCTTTTTCCTCCCCATGGCTGCTGTGATTGGCCGTACAGGGGTGGGGGCAATGTTGGGGGTGTGGTGAGGTCAGAGGTTAAAATTTCTTAAGACAGTTACAGGAGCACGAACAGCGACTAGTCGCCTCTGTGTATAAAGATGTGTGTGTGTGAGAGAGTCTCTCTCTCTCTCTCCGTATGCCACCTGTCTGAGGCAGCTGGGCTCACCCGTCTTCCTCCACCGATAAAAAAAGGAAGGAGGGAAGGAAGAAAGAAAGTGTGTGGCCTCCTGGTAGGGCCTTCAGATCATGGTCTGCTCAGGGTGCATGTCATCCGACAGGTGTCTGTTCTGATATCCAAACCCCCCCGGAAAAATCTGGTGATGAATATGATGATGGTCTTGTGATGAATTCTGTAAAAGTAAAGAAAGACAGAACTTAAAAACAACACTGGAAGGACAGCAAAGTATTAGGACAGTCAATCTTTCACATTAAATTACATACATATCTATTTTCATGGTAAGATCGAAGGATTTTAGAACAAAGGGAAGATCTTTCAATTTGATATTTGCTAAATGTCCTACGTTTTTTATAACATATGTTGGTTAATTCATTAAATTAATCAGAAATAACCACACAACTACAAAAACTACATTTCAAAAAAATATTTTTAAAGAAGACTCAGCAAAGGCTAATTTAAAAAAAATATTGTGAAATACTATTCCAATAAAATAACTTTTCTTGTTCTAATTTATTCATGTGATGGCAAAGCAGTCATTATTTCAGCTGTCACATAATCCATCAGTAATCATTCTTTAGTACTCAAAAAATAAATCTTTCTTATTATTTAATGCTGAAAACAATTGAGCTGCGCTAATATTTTTGTGTAATCCACAATATTATTTCTCAGGATTCTTTGAAGAACAGAAAGTTCAAACAAAAAGCATTTATTTAAAATAAAAAATATTTTTGTAACACTGTAAATAGCTTTACTCTAACTTTTGCTAAATTTAATGTATCCTTGCAGAATAAAATTATTAATTTCTTTCAATCTCACTGACCCCAAACTTTTGAACAGTGATGTATAACAATATTTGCAAAATTCTAATAATTAATTGAACAAAATTAACAGCCCAGTAAAAAGTAGCAGAATTTCAATTCTGCTACATGCTTCTGTCATTTTATGATGATAAAAATCTTGATTAAATATTATTCGTAAATCCATTTCTAACACAAAACCTTAACTGGTTAGCCTGTCAAATCATGTCTGTCACTCACCCCCACATTTTAGCAAATGAAGGGTGAATTTCAAGCCCACAAATTTCCCACATTGTCTAGTTAGTAAATCTCTTTTATATTCCCCTGATTTTTAGAAATCCTTTTATAGCAATTGGACTGACTAAGAGTCATTTTAGATAAAAACTTATTTAGAACCAATTAAATACAAGAAAAGAAAAGAAAAAAAACACACTAGAGAAACTTCCATTTATTTTTCAAGACCTTTTCAGATTTAGTTCATTTCAACGGTCATGATGGGAACCCTTATAAAGATTTGCCTGGTCAGATTAGGCAAACCTCACGTCCACCATAGCTGGGTTTCCCCCAAACCATACATAGCTTAGCATGACATCCACCTATACGCCTGGGCAAAGCCCCTTTCTGCAGCCTGACAGAGCCTGATTATGTGTTCACGTTCATAAACCACTAACTCTGATGCTGCTTTTACAGAGCTGAAGCATCTTCACCTGTAGAAAAACACCTGCTGAAGTGTCTGTGTTTGAGTGTTTTATCCTGCAGCTCTCTCAGTGTTCTCTCACAAACAAGTCCCCCTTTTAGCCGTTTTTAGTTTAGTCAACATGGAAAGGACATTTTTCACTTTATAATAATAATAATAGGAAGGGGAAAAAAAGCATGTAGAAACAAACAGTGAGAACAGATGCCTTGAGCTTGACGGCACAAGTTTGTGTGCGTATATGAATGAATGGCTTGGCTGCATGAATACATTTACTGCAGCCTAAGAATTGTCATATGGGCCAAGATAATTTTAAAACATGCTATTATTATCTCAGCCTTCGATTAAAAAACAACCTGAGGCTTAAAACAGGATTCTATATATACATCGAGACTGTACACACTCACGCTCACACATCAACACATGACTGCTGACACAAGCAGACTCCCTGATCAGGGAGGCCTGCAAACTTCCTCATTTCCCCTTTCGGGTCAGAGTGCACATACTCAGAGACAATCTTATGTGCACTATCTGACTTTGAACAACTTGAATTAACAGTTGTCGCTTTCTTGCCACTTTCCATGCAATAAAAAGCAGCAAAAAATAGCACAATGTCAGTCCAGACTTAACATCAATTATAGGCCTCTTACACATTTAATAAGCCTACAGTCCACTTTAAAAACCTGCAAAAAGAGCAACTGGAAAAGCTCTTTCACCTTATTCCTGCCAAACAAATTCCTTCTGGTAAAGTAAATACTTTCAAAGGGTCGCCGTTAGACATCTCAAAATTACATCTAAATTCTGATTGGCCGATGGCACCGTGAGAACGCAAAAGTTGCAACTCTCCTGGGCTATTTATTCTGTCAGAGCAGCAGCAGGAAATTAATATCACCATCACAAGCTCTTAAGTGCAAGTAAACGGAATATGAAAACAATGTTTTTTGGCCCATAACTGCGCAGTTATGGTTGATCAATGGAAAGGTGGATGGCTGCACAGAAAAAGCAGAGGGAAAGGTTTGTTAACAGGGAGAAGTGTACAGAGATCATACACTTCATTTGTTAAAACCAACTTTTAACATTGACATATTTATCTTCAAAATTATTGTGAATCAGCCATTATCCTTTACTAATTCACCATGTTAAAATGAACAAATAAAGAATATATCCATATCCACAAAAAAAATACACAAGTGGCACTATGTTAAATTGAAAGAAAAACAGACAGTAGGTTTTCCACGGCAAATTATCCTAATAAAATGTGTAATAATCATAAAATTATTACTATTACATCCAGTCTGGCATTTGCATTCAATCAAGCCGCAAAAGTTTAAATATTTAGACACAACCAAAGTTCAATTCAAGCTTGAAAAATCTGCATATTCAAAGGAACTCCATGCAGCTCCTGTACTACGCTCCATTAGAAAAGAATGACTTTTTGGTATGTCGTTCATCAGAGTTAATTAAAGGGTGGAAGCTAATAGAAACAAAAGCCATGAACTTTGGTGTTCTTATTTCAGAATGAACAACTGAGAAAGGCATCTAGGACTACATATTCAGTCACTTTTATTTGTACTAACAGAAAAGGTCAGAACGCACTAGCGTAGTCTTATATACGGTCTAAGCTGCTAGGCATGAAAAAACAGTCCCTTCTCACAAGCTCACAGTAAAACTTGGTGTGTGGTGTATGAGTGCGCGTGTGTGTGTGTGTGCATGTATGTTTATGTGAGATTTTTGCCTCCAAATGTCGACAGGAAAGGTTTCCGCGGCAGGCCATCAACAGCGCAGGCTTGAGTTCAAAGCAACTAGGAGTCTGTGTGTTTTTGGTCTGTGGGGCCAAGACATGAAAAGACTTCTTTATCGGCAATGAGAGTCAGAGTTTGACCTTTCACCCTGTGAGTGCTGAGAGGGGCTAATTCCCAACTCTGATCTCAGTCGCTTCACAAGGGACCTGGAAAGTGTCCTCAGACTGCGGTTCCTCACAGTTAGACTCATGAAGTACCATTTGATAATGCTGTTAATTGATCAATTTATTCCCTAATCTAGAGGTTTTCAAACTCAGTCCTAGGGGAGGGTGCTAGGGTGTCGACAAAAAAAAAAACTAGGGGGAACATTTCTTTAGGGCTGGTCAAAGTTAAGATATTAATTAAAATTTTTATTTAATGGAATAATTTTAACACATAATATAAAACAATCAAGGAAATATTAAAATAAATAAAATACAATAAAATAATATTTATTCAAGGGTTTTATGGTAAAAAATAAAATCTATATTACAGTTTGTGAAGACAAAACGACCGAACAAACAACATTCTTACATTTTCTCAGAAAAACGAGTGGTGCTTGCCTGTACAACACCTGCCACCACAACGCCAGAGTGTTAAGCTATCCTGTGTGGTTTTTGGCACCTTTCTATGTGGTTGCTAGGACGTGCTACAAGTCAAGAGTCCAGATCCTTCAGAGATTCTCTTAACTTTTTTTTAATGCAGTTTAATCAACTGCTAAGTGAAAGGTCTGATTGCTGCTGCTGCTGCTGCAGCAAAAAAAAGCACACCTCAAAAAGCTGCACGATTTGAAGAATCATTTAACTTTAGTCACACTTTAGTTTAGGGTCCAAGTCTATGATTTTGCCTCAGTAAACCCCTAATTACTGCATATTAATTGTTAGTTAGGTAGTTGTTAAATTTAGCCAATGGGTAGGATTAAAGGGATAAATTGGAGTCATGCAATATACGGCAACGGTTGGAGTTAAAAATATTAATTTGCGTTCTACTGAAGTAACAAACACACCTACAACTTGGATGCCCTGGAAGTAGGCAGATACAGATCAAATTTTCATTTTTGGGTGAACTATCCCTTTAAGCAATGTAGAATACAGTCATGCAGAATAAGGCATTAGCATGTGCTTTATAAGTACTGATAAACCGCCAATATCCTAATAATATGCATGCTAATAAGCAACTAGTTAACTGTGTTAATCTTAAATCCATAGCACAAATGGTGTGGGACAAGGCAAGTTTAATACTCAGGGTTTGGGGTTTGTTCAGATCTCTACCCTATATGAAACTGAACAAACACCACCAATAAACAATAAAGAATAAACAAAGAAAGTTACAGATAAAACATCAGTTCCTCTCTGTTTTCAAAACTAGGGGAACCCCCTGCAACATAGACAAAAACCTTCCTATCTTGAAAATGAATCACATTCATGAAAATAAACCGATGTACAGCAAATATACGCGCATTTTATGCACGAGTGCACACCCCACACACATGTTAGCAGAAGTAATTTCTCACTGCTTTCAGTGCACAAAGGTGAGCTGTTGTAAGATGCAGCTGTCATACACACATACAGGGGAAGGTGTCATCATTTTGAGTTGCGGCTTTGCTCCTACCACTGAGGAAATCCTGCGGAACCAAGCTTTAGCGTGCAACATAAGCAAAACAACATTTACACAGGCCTGCAAACAAGCGAGAAAAACACCTTGGTGTAAACACGTCCACAGACACATGCTGCTAGTCAAGAAGAACCCAAGAGAAAAAAAAAAGTCATGAGTATGTGACCTTTTACTATACAGATAAATTCTCAATCTTCGATCAATTCAGACCCACACGTTTGGACAGTTATTCTCGCAAGGACTCTGAAGTACCAGAGGTCCGCTGGGATAAGAGCACGCTGCCCTCATCCATGTGTGGGCATATGGTATTCTGCACGAGCGCGTATGTGTGTGTAAGCATATCTCCTCCACGGGGTGTGTGTGAGAGAGTCCAGTTTTGTTATCCCTGCCTGTAACTAGAGGCAGAGTGGCCTGGGGCTTGGAGATAAGAGACCGTGCCAGAACTGGGCTTGGAGCAGGTCCAAAGCTGTGCTGAGAAATCCATCACCTTCCCAGCTCAGAGCGGGAGGTCACCGACTGGGACAGAGAGTTGTTTAATTCGGCCATTAACAGTTTCCATACATTGGCGCTATACAAAATGCCCCATGACCACAGGTCTGTCACCGGTGACAATATCTCAGCCGTCCCAGAACCAATAAAAGTAATTTAGTACTGAGAAAGAAAGCTAAGCATGCAGATGGGTGCCTCTGCAGAAGACATGTTGTGATAATGGAAGTATAATGGATGTGAATGGTGACCAACATTTCAACAACAAATTTCTGGAAAGAACCAATGGAATGCAAATATAACTTAAGTGAAAATTTTCTTTCACAATCTTACTGAAATGTACATTTATTTTACACAACATTTACACACACACACACACACACACACACACACACACACACACACACACACACACACACACACACACACACACACACACACACACACACACACACACACACACACACACACAATAATAATAATTCAAAAAAAAAAAAAAAAGTGTCAGTATATAAATTGGAAATGATGATGCCGAAAATCTCAATTTGACAATAAATCACAAAATGATAGGGATGGACACCATATTAATAATCAGCTGCTATTAAAGACTTCATACACTTAAAAGTATCAGTCAAATTAATCTTTAAAACACTAATAATTTGATAACACTATTAAATGTAATCTTTAGAAAATCTCAAAAAGAATATACACTTTAACATTTAAAGTTATTTTAATTCATTTAGATACAATAGCCAAACATTTGACCATTTATCTGCCTTAAAAAGTCAAAGTCATGAAAATGATTAGTCATCGATATATCAGTACCAGCCAGAATATTAATATCGGTGCATCTATTATTATGAAACCAAAATACTGTCTCATGTTGATTTTAAGCTCAGTTCCCAAATCTGTACTAAAGTAGAAGGAAATCAAAGCAAGCTCCTTGGCTATATGATTCACAAAGACAACAAAAAACAAGCTTGGAGAAAAAGTGTTTTGAGGAGACACACTCACTCTAATAGGCTTTTTTTGAGCAGAGTGCTGTTCAAAACACTAGCCGTGGCTAAACTAGGGCAAAAATGGAGCCCTGTGAGACCCTCCAGCGATTTACTCCAACCTTGGGGTTGTTCTGCCAGCACCAACTGCAGGATATTTCCAGCCTGTTGACTCAACCTCCCCGCACGGCAGGAACTCACCCTGTCCAATATGGCTACTCGGCTGCTGACCGCAGCGCATGATTTCTGTTTTTCAACACAGCCGTTTGTCCAGTACACAACGTATACTGATGATACGGCGGGGTTTGATGCTGAGAGCCGTCACTGGACCTTCTCCAGGAGCGAGGAGATGGGTGGCGTAATGTCTGCCAAACCACAAGTGTAACCCAATCCCTAAGGTGGGGGAGGGCGGTAGGTACGGCACTGCAAGGACAGCATTTCAGGGGGAGGGGTGTAATGGATCCGTGGTCTTGTGAATCACACCGCTGCTGTCGTCCTGTCAACTTTGAAAGCAAACTACAATGCTAGATTACCCTAAAAATGTTTTGGTGTGTGTGTATGTGTGTCAGTCAGTCAGACTCATTTGACAAACAAAATACTTGCGGACAGAAGTAACACATTTGTCTGGTGTGTTGTCTTCAGTACTATAGTCTGTTGTTTACACCAGCTTATCGTTTCCATCAGTGTGGACAATGTGGTCAAACTTGACAGTTTACTGCCACAGCCTAACAGACCCGAGTTCATCTTGCTACAAAACTCTCAGGCCACTGCATGAGTCTGCAAATACCAACAGGCAGGCTAACATGCTTTTTCTCGGGTCAGGTAAATCCTTCACACCCACCACGACCCCACCGCTAAAGGTCTTGGGGACGCACACACCTTCCCTTGCAGCAAAACGCTGGTGACATCAATGTGACAATTGGAAGGCAGGGTGTGTTGCCAGCGGTTCGTCATGACCACGTCATGTAAGCGGTTGGTTACACAACCAAACAAAAGTTTTGTTTTTGTTTTCAAACAAAAGATAAACTTGTTGGTTAGGTAATATATCAAAATCACAATCAGAAGACAGGTAAAAGATGTCACTCGTGTTTCTGTAGAAAAGCTCAAGGGTGAAAGAAGTTATGCAAGAAAACGAGACACAATAATCTGATTTGCCACAGCACTCGCAACTGTAAACATTCATACATTATTGCCCATTCCCTTATACTTATTTGCAGCTGTATCATACAAATAGTAAAAAAAGCATACATTGTGATTTCTGGATTTTTTTTTTTTTTGGATTATGTTTCTCACAGTGGACATGCACCTAAGATGACAATTTCAGACCCCTCCAAAATTTCTAATTGGGAGAACTTGCAAAATAGCAGGGTGTTCAAATACTTATTTTCCTCACTATATATATATTATATATTATATATATATATATATATATATATATATATATATAGAGGAAAATAAGTATATATATATATATATATATATATATATATATATATATATATATATATAGCCAAACACAAAGACGATCCTGTATGTCAATATTAAAAGGAAATAATGTATGAATCAAGCAAGATCAAGCTTATATTGATCATATAAGTTGATTTATAAAAGATTATAAATCACTTTCGAGCAATTTAATATCTCGGTTCCTTAATCTTTTCATTTTAAGGTACTGACCCCAAACTTTTGAACTGTAGTGTATGTGTTTTTTATATTAAACTAAGACTAATACCGTGGTTGAAACCATTAGACAGTATAACCAAATACTACTGAATTCCTTTTCAAACACTGTAAGGAAGGAGTGCACAAAAAGCAAAAGAAAGAGATTGAGAGAGGCAGACAGATATGTGAACTGCTCTGTGTGTAGAGTGAAGCTGTCATGCAGTACAGCACATGGTCCTGTCACACCACACCACTCTTCAACGCTCGGAAATACCCTGAAGGCAACACATTGTTGAAGTCAACCTGATCTCTTAGTGACGTTTACGGAATATACAAATCTGAAAAACAAACTAGATTATTATTTTAGGACATTATCGCTCTAGTTTCCGCAAAAAAATGAAATGCGACACGAAACTGAAGTGTTCATGTATGAAACGAACTACATTAAAAAATTAATCTTCACGTCACACAGGGTAAAAGTAGCATTATTGGTATCACGTTAAGTTCCTTCTTACCCCTTATAAGTAGAGATGAGCAAAAAGCACCAGATGCGATCCTCACAGTCTCGTGTGCTTAAAGTTCCTCTGCATTGACCCGATCAAGCAACAAATAAAATCCAAGCAGACTACAGCATAGCTTGTCCCGTGACCTATGACTGGCTGACAGCGGAGACCAGTTCAGCAATGAGCTTCTAATGCAGAGCGCTCAGACCCCCAGCCCTCCTCTAAGACCCCCTCCTCCCCCTCTCACCCTTTGCCCTAATATGCCTTTAGCAACTGCCTTCAATCCATCAGTGTCTTTGGATGTAATTGAGAGGGTGGATGGGTGTCAGGATTGGGACGCTTGTCAGTATGTTAAATCCTCTGTTCTACTGCCTGTACATGTGTGTGTTAAATGTCCTGGCAGCTGCCTGCACACCTTTTGTTCTGACACCCCCGTGCAATGTCTCTGCTGTCACAGCTGTAGGAAATTCAACTTTTTGGGTCTAAAGCTTCTGCAAGCGACACCCCACGCCGGTAGCTCTGAACGGTAGCTATAACCTGCTGTTTTTAAGCCTACAGTCTTTTCGAAAAAACAATAACGGTTTCCCCAAGAACAAATCTGAAGATGCGCCCTTTCCTGACCTCAAAATCTCAGAAGGGTTTTTCAGGGGGTGTGGGAATGCAAAGGTCATGGGTTTGTAAAACTGCAATGTCAATGAGTTTCCAATGGGAGGGACAAAAAACATTTTGGGCACAAATCACGCTCTGGCACTGAGAACATTACGGGTTGAGAGGGAGGTCTGGACACTGTGGTTTCTCACAAAGAGTAACTTATATGGATAAATGTTTTGGATAGGAGAAGGGGGGAATTAAACCCTCCCTATGCTATATCGAGCTGGAAATCTGCCATTAGTAAGAGAAAAAAATATACAAACATCTTAGACGTAACACACCCAAGCCAAAATCAAGAGGACACAATTGCTAAAACAACAAAAACAATTGACTGGTCATCAGTCTGCTAAGGTCCTGTTTCCTTGTTAACTATCTTTCACTCTCTTTGTACAGCAAGAATCACTTATTCAGGCTTGGGATCAAAAGTAATAACACTAAACATCACAACCATGTAGAAACACTTTCATCTGAATACAGGGGACAGTGTCCTTAACAACGTCTATGGAAGTTACAGCCTAGTGCACATAGCATTGGCTAATGCTAACTAGCTGGCTAACACAGATGAGGTTGTCAAAATTACAAAAGTTAATTGTGATAGTCTTAAAAGCAAAAATACAAACCAATCAGTACTTTTTTCACATTGTATGACATAATTTTGCAGCAAAAATACATTTGAAGGGAAAAATACAAAGCAATCAGTACTTTTTTTCACATTGTATGCCATAATTTTGCAGCAAAAATACATTTGAAGGGTTAGTTCACCCAAAAATGAAAATTCTGTCATTCATTACTCATCCTAATTTCGTTCCAAACCGGTAAGACCTTCATTCATCTTCAGAATGCAAATCAAGTAATTTTGATGAAATCCAAGACCTTTTTGACCACACATATACAGCAAAATAATTACCAACTTCAAGGCCCAGAAAGATAGTAAAGATATTGTTAAAATAGTCCATGTGACTCCAGTGGTTCAATGAAGTTATGAAGAATCTCATTAACTAAGCAAAAACAGGAGAAAAGTAAATAAAAAATAAACGGCGCCTAGCCCCTACCAAGGTTATTTTCGTAAACGAAAACTGAAACTAAGACTAAAACTATTGGTCAAAAAACATTTTCGTAAACTGAAATAAAATTAAAAAATCAGAATAAATAAAAAACTAAAACTAAACGAAACTAACTACTCTTACTAAAAAACTAACTGAAATAAAATAATAATTAGCAAAAATAAATATTCGTTTTCGTTATTAATAAGCTCTCTTTAATGTGGTGGAAAATCTGACTGTGGCGGTCGAGGGAGTGTCTGTATATTGCGCTACTGCGCGTGAAGTGATCTGAGTGACGGACGCGTGCAGACCTACCGGTCTATGGTGCAGACAGGCAACACATCGCCAGTCCTAAACGGCAGTTCACAAAGAATCAATGCGTCCGTGGCAGTGAAATGGGAAATAACAGAAGGTAATGAAATGCACGTTGAACTTCTTTTAACTTAAGCTCACTGTTTTAGAATGCCGTTTCTGACGCGACGAGAGACGCAGGCGCAAAAGTCAGCAACTATAGTAGCAAGTACTAGCCTACTGTGCGTTTGAGATTTCATGTTTGCATAATATTGACAGGCTCAAAGGTGTTATCATAATCATTTACTACTAATAATATTATTATCTGTGTGGAGACATTTCCCCACAAAGTAGGGAATACCAGGACACACATACACACACCGTTTGTTTCACTATATAAGTGAGGACATTGCATGGACTTCCTTTGATTTTATATCAGGTTATATTTTATATCCCCTGACCCAATCCCTATCCCTAAACCTACCCATCCCAAGAACGTGCAAAACAATAGATTTAAATAAAAACATGTTTTGGCCGATTTATAAGCCTTTTTAACTAGTGAGGACCAGTCAAATGTCCTCACTAGTCAGTTATCATAATATTTTACTAGATAAGTGAGGACATTGGTCCCCTTTACAATTATAGCACAACACACACACACACACACACACACACACACACACACACACACACACACACACACACACACACACACACACACACACACAGCACAACAGTGTGTGTTGGCTGTATTCAGATGACTTTAGCTGTGGTCTTACGCTGCTAGCCTACATTGTACTACTGAAGAAATTAAAATAAGATTTTAATTGTTTAACAATATTTCATCTTTGTTATGAATGAGTTTGTCTTGAATTTATAATTTTTACTTTTATATTTTATTTATTTTGTTATATTTGAACATTTATTTTGTTCTTTAAGATAGATCATCTGAGTATTAGCCTATGTCAATAATATCAAATATAATTTTTTAATATCAAAATATAATTTATTTCATTTTTAATCTCCAGATCGTTGTTTGTATAGGTCATAGTTTGACTCAAGCTTTTTTGCTCAAAGGTGAAGACCCAACTTTATGCATGTTTTGTAAGACCGTCCTGGCTATAAACTTATAAACCTCCCTAATGCTCGTTTATCAAGTTATTTCACTTAAGGATGTTTAGTAAGATTAAACTCTACACTTCATTATGGTAACTCTGCTAAACTATAATTACTAAAACTAAAACTGAAACTAAATAAATAAAAACTAAATAGAAATGTATTTGCAAAATAAAAACTAAACTAAAACTAGCAAAACCATTTGTAAAACTAACTAAAACTAAACTGAAATTTGTAGCAAAATTGAAAACGATAATAAAATAAAAACTAATTTCAAAAAGCAAAACTATAATAACCTTGGCCCCTACAGTGTTCATGAGCAGTTTGCTCTCAGGTTACATGTGTGGCTAACACACCACTAAAAGAAAAAAAGATTGAGTGAGTGAGAGAAATTATTTTTATGAAAAATAAAAAATACATTTTTAGAACACATACAACTAAAAACCAATATTTTTTTTCTAAAGAGGCCAGTAAAAAGGTTAGCAGGATATAAATTAATTGCTCATTTTTAATAAGCCTTACTAAATAATAAACATGTTATTAATTCTCTCATGAACAACTCCGGTGTAAACTCATTTTAAATGCTTTAGAACATGAACCAAAGAAGATTTGAAAGGATATGAGCAGATAGCGTTTCGTTTCCCCTATTCATTAATCATCATACAAATCAAACTGTATTAACATAAAATAAGGAAGAAGGGTGATTTTCAGGGATTTTTTTGTTTTGTTCCATGTATGAGGTGTGGGATGAAAAAAAACATCAGTTACTCCATCACGCCTGTTCATATCCCCTTTCCCAGTAAACGCACTGTCATAAAAAGATTCCCATACCAGGAACAGCTGCGCGCTTGTGGCCTTTTAACCAACCAGACCAAATAACAGAAGGCCTGTCCTATTCAAATTACTTGAGTTGAGGACTGCACACCAATGTCAACTTCATCTAGACATACTTTAACATTTCAGTTAGCCATCAGTGAAAAATTATCCAACTGATCCATAAAAAAATAAAGTGCATTAATCTCTTCTCATGCCCTGATATCTAAGCAATGTGCTGAAAAGAATCTTCCATCCTTTTTTCATCTCTAAAGGCTCTGTAATTCAGAGAAACATGGTATATTTTGGCTTATACAGACGTTCACAGCTAAAGGGTAAAGGTCAAGAGAAGCTAGATGGGTCCTAACAGACAATGCAACCTGTTTGTCTTTGCGTAAGCCCCTTCAGCTGCCATTCAAAAAGATGGTGCCACAACATGAAATCATTTCCTCTGAACCTTCGAGCAACTCTTGAACAGGCACAAGAAAAAAGCTCATGCTAAACCATTGTTTATTTTAAACCAGTTAAGCTAACCCGTTTCCAAATCAGTAATGATAAGTTTAGCACTTTACAGTAAATTAATATCTGAAATTTGAAGGAACAATATTTTGCTCTAAAAACATATTTTAAAGCCAAATGTTCTTTAAAATTCCATGTAACACTCGCCAACACAATCTAATGATGTTGTGAAGGCATTGCTATTCAGGTGCTAAGATTTTGAAGCAAGTTACAAAGGAGTTACTAGGTGTTTTTTTCAAAAGAGGCCACCCACAATTCTCTATAACCCCATTTACACCTGGTATTAACATGTGATCTGATCAATGTCATTTGGAGGTGGCCTGGGACAAATTCTGAGCACATTTAATTAAGGTGTAAATGTGCTTCCAAATGCAAATGTGCAATCCCAATGAACATCCTTAAAATTGGCTTGTGTTACGGTGTATATTTCTATAGGCTAATTATTCATAACAATAAAATTCTGCCTGAATTATCATCCTGATAATTATGTTCAAAATGATTATTCTAAATAAACAATATAAAAATATAACAATATAAAACTTGTGGTAACTAAATAAATGTTGAAATTAACATGAACTAATAAACATTTTTAGATGTATTTTTCATTGTTGTTCATATTAACTAATGTTAACAAATTAATCCTTTTTGTAAAGTGTAACCAAAATTCTATACTATCTTGTCAAAATTAATAAAAACCATCACAACATTATAATATAGTATTGAGATTTGCTAAAGACCATTTAAAAGTGTTATTAATTTATTATTATTTTAAAAATTTGCTTTACGAAGCATAGGTAATCTAACTGTAAAAAAGAGAGGACACGAGCATAAACAATTCAATCTACAACATAGACTATTAATCGATAAATACCAGCTGATAATTGGTATAGTACCAATATATCACGCCTGCCTAGCTGATATCATGGCAGCTTTCCACGTGCTGGGCTGATCACGGTCTAAACCAGTCAAAGACATGAGTAAACGTCTGGTCCATTGCTATGACAAAGAGTCATCAGTTGTCCGTAAGAGGTGATGTCTTCTTTCTACAATGTTTTGGAGGGCGAGGAGTGATGGAGCTCTGGTGTTAAAAAAACTAATTCTCAAAAGGTATTTAGCATGAGAGAAGTGGCCCACACACACAGTTTCTGTCATCCTGCTGAACATTCAAAGAAACTTGCTCTCTCTCAAACACATGCACACACACTTCTCAGAAACAGCTGACGTTTCAACAGGCAACAGCTGACAGGCTACAGGTGGGAAGGGCACAACCTCTTTAACCCTATACATCCCCTCCACCCCCAACACACAGCCCTTGTTCTCATCCTGAAGTTTTTATACTTCGAATCACCACACACACATACAGGGACACCTGTTTGTACCGCACAGGAACTGCGATAAATCCTTCCTCCACCGCAGCTTATTTATTTCTGATGGCGGCCTCCCCGTCTCCCTCGCTCTTCCTCTCAGTTTTCTCAGCACAGCGAGTCTCCCTGTTCTGTCTGCGTCTTTGATAACCTCAGCAAATGTTTTTATTCACTGTGTAAGCAGCAAGAAAAATGTTCAGATGGTAACAGAATCACGTGGGTCTGCCATGCAAGCCTTCTCTTCAATCAGTAACTGAAAATAGTTTTTCTTTAATAAATGTAAATTTGCCAGCTGATTAAGCAAGAAAATAAAGGTAAAAATGTGTCAGAGCAGAGTCAAACAGTCTTTGTTTTTTGGCCACACTGATAATGATTTAATTTAATGGCCGGCGTAATGAATCTCTACTACTTATACATCTCTGGAAAAAATTAAGAGACCACTGCAATTTGTTCTTAAATCAGCATCTCTACAAGTATGGAAGCCATTCCATTCCAGTGTAAGTTGAATTCCAACACAGGCACACCTCATTCTACTGAATGAGGGGCTGATTAGGTGATCACCTGAACCTAATCTTATTTAATGAGGAAAAGTATTTAAAAAAAACACTTCTGTCATCACTATCCTCTTGCAGTAGGACCAGCTGGATGGCAAAAACAGTGCTAGTAGTACCTCAAAAATAATTGGAATCAAAAAATAACTATTGACCATGCCAAAAAAGTTTAAAAAAAAAGGAAAGTTTTGTGTGAGGAAAAGAAGGGTTCAATTCTGGCTTTACTGGCAGAGGGTTACAGTGAATGTCAGGTTGCTGCCATCCTTAACATTTCAAAGACGGCGGCTCATAAGAACAAGGTCAAGCAGCAGACATTGGGGACAACAAAGCTACAGACCGACAGAGGGCGAAACGACTCTCCACTGACTGGAATGACTGCCAACTCATTCTAATGTCATTCAACAACCATGGGATGACATCCAGTGACCTACAAAAACAATGGCAAAAGGCAGCTGGGGTGAAGTGTACGGAGAGGAGGGTTCGAAACAGGCTCCTAGGGGCAGGGCTGAAGTCATGCAAAGCTAGAAAAAAGCCCTTCATCAATGAGAAGCAAAGAAGAGCCAGGCTGAGGTTTGCAAGAGACCATAAGGATTGAACTGTAGAGGACTGGAGAAAGGTCATCATCTCTGATGAGTCCAATTTTCAGCTTTGTCAAACATCTCGTTGTCTAATGGTTAGACAGAGGCCTGGAGAGGCCTACAAGAGGCCAGAGTCTCTCGCACCCACTGTGAAATTTGGGGAATGATCTGGGGATGCTTTAGCAGATTTGTCTTTGTGAAGGACGCATGAATCAAACCACATACAAAGTTGTCTTGGAAGATAACTTCTGCTCTGACAATGTTCCCCAACTCTGAGGACTGTTTTTTTCCAGCAGGACAATGCTCCATGTCACACAGCCAGGTCAATCAAGGTGTGGATTGTGGACCACCAGATCAAGACCAATCATGGCCAGCCCAATCTCCAGACCTGAACCCCATTGAAAACCTCTGGAATGTGATCAAGAGGAAGATGGATGGTCACAAACCATCAAACAATACCGAGCTGTGTGAATTTTTGCACCAGGAGTGGCATAAAGTCACCCAACATCAATGTGAAAGACTGGTGGAGAGCATGCCAAGACGCATGAAAGCTATGATTCAAAATCTGGGTTATTCCACCAAATATTGATTTCTGAACTCTTCCTAAGTTAAAACATTAGTATTGTGTTGTTTAAAAATGAATATGAACTTATTTTCTTTCCATTTTTCGAGGTCTGATAACACTGCATCTTTTTTGTTATTTTGACCAGTTGTTGCTTTCGGAAAATAAATGCTCTAAATTACAAATTATTTATTTGGAATTTGGGAAAAATGCTGTCAGTAGTTTATAGAATAAACAAAAATTTAAATTTTACCCAAACACATAACTATAAATAGTAAAACCAGAGTAACTGTTAATTTTGCAGTGGTCTCTTAATTTTTTCCAGAGCTGTATATAACAGTTGAGACAAAACATTTCAGATAGCAAACATATTCATTAGGCTGTGTCTTTTTGCAAAACAATCTAACAAAATATTTTTCTTTTGTTCTTTGATTAACAGTAATGACACAGACAGCAGCAAGTTTATTAGCTTGCTGTCACTTTAAGAATGTGTGCATGGATGCAATATACTGTTACATGTGTTTTCTTTCTCAACTTTTTATGTTCACTTAGACATAATCGACTGTGTTTACAAGGATACCTTGACATAATTTTTAGGGATGCACCGATGCACTCAGTATTGGTATTGGCTCCGATCTGCCATTATTTGTTAGATCGGGTATTGTCAGACAGATTATTATGGTTGATAATACATTTAAAATAAATACAATTTCTTAGCATATAGGCCTTATTTCTATAAATATATGTACTTTTTTTCATGAATGTAATT
Organism: Pseudorasbora parva; assembly: GCF_024679245.1. Lineage (NCBI taxonomy): Eukaryota > Metazoa > Chordata > Actinopteri > Cypriniformes > Gobionidae > Pseudorasbora > Pseudorasbora parva. Next base: position 20,932,240 of record NC_090178.1, on the reverse strand, counting down.
TGTGTAACATTTTACTAGATTTAGAGCTACACTTATTCACTTTTATGGTTAATTTTTTCACCACTAAATGTTTAGATTTTATACAATTATTGTGCACTCGTGATTTTGTAACTTTTGCTGCTGAATTATCCACCAATCTAATTTATTTACCATCTAGCTTATAGTAGTATTTTATAGCAGCATTCTTTATAATGAAGTTGTGTTTATCGAGTGATTATCAGTTCAACACCTAAGGTATAGAAATTCATAGAATTTTTTTAAAGGTGCCCTAGAATGAAAAATTTAATTAACCTCTCTCACGCGCAAATGATCTGAAAACACCAGTAAACAAGTAGGCTGCATTTTAGCCATCTCCATTTGAGATCTTCTTCTTAAAGTGTCATTCAGCCGATCTGTGTTCTGTCAGGACGGTCAGGACTCACGAGCCGCTTCGCTGAACAACAGAACTGCTGTGAGCTGCTGAAATAAGCCAATCATTAATATTAATGACTCTTCCAAATAAGGCAAAAACAGAGCATTACATCCTAGAGACAATTTATAGGGTTCTAAATGGACCTGTAGAACTGTATCTGGACAATTTTTGCCCTTAAATAAGCCACATACCCTCCATGTAGATATCAGAGAACAATTTAACATATTGTTTCAAATCATTCTAGGGCACCTTTAAAAAAAACTGCATTGGTATTGGTAATTGATTGATACAGAAAATGTTTAATATCAGATTGGATCGGTTCTGAAAAAAAGGTATTAGTGCATCCCTAATAATTTTGTGTGTATTTGTCCATTCAATTGAAGACGATGCAAAAGAGGACTCAATCCAGTATTTGTGTACTATGTGAGATTAGGCTTTTTGTGCGTGCCTGCTGGATGTGCACAGAAAAATATGTAAAATAACCTGGCTTTTATTGCTTCGAGGCAAAGTAATGATGATGATATGCTGAAGCCCACACGCATGTTGACGTGATTGGCTAAATGGAAGTTTGTGACATCAGAAACCACGTTTTGGGTTCACCGCAGATTTAAGGAGAACATACTCTGCAATGGTGTTGACTTTTGACTATGCCCATGGTTTTTCTTAAAGCACACTGAAAACACCACATAGACACATTAACAACATTAAAACTTGATTATCACCATAGGGGGTCTTTTGCCAAACCTAATAATATATACATAAAGCACACAAAAAAAATAAAGTTACATGCACACAGCATCTCACTCTAGAATTAAGAGCATGTAACCACAGGAGCATGTAACCTGTGTGCATGTAACCAATAGGGGAGGGGAGGGGAGGGGAGGGGAGGGGAGGAGAGGAGAGGAGAGGAGAGGAGAGGAGAGGAGAGGAGAGGAGAGGAGAGGAGAGGAGAGGAGAGGAGAGGAGAGGAGAGGAGAGGAGAGGAGAGGAGAGGAGAGGAGAGGAGAGGAGAGGAGAGGAGAGGAGAGGAGAGGAGAGGAGAGGAGAGGAAGTTAATAAAGTTATTATATAAAGTTAATAAAGGTCTTCTGAAGTGAGGTGGCACAATTGTGTAAAAACAATATCAATACATTTAAAGCATATTGACGAACACAGAAGTGCAGAGGATAGAGCAGAGCAAAACAAAACACCGGTCATGAAATAGAAGTCTAAAACGAGAATATTTAAAGAAAAATGACAGAGAATTTTAATATAAAAGAAGAGGAGATTGAGTTTGTTGCCCAGCTCTATGCACAAGAGGCATCAAAGCAATGCTCCTGAACATCGCGTCAGGGGTTACTCGTTTATCGCAAGTCAACTTGTGTAACGCTGACTGCCGGAAGCTAGTTATTTTAGTCTATAAAGTTTTAAAAATTGATATCTTTCTTACGCAAATGCATTGCTTCGCTTCACAAGGCCTTTTATTAACCCCCCAGAGCCGTGTGGAGGACGTTATATGATGGATAGATGCACTTTAATGGACTTAAAAAACGACCCATCAAGTCAATGCCATTATAAAGCTTTGAAGAGCCAGGACATTTTTAATATAACTCAGATATATTATATTAGTCTAAAAGAAGAATGTCATATACAAATGACACATTTTTCATTTTGGGCTAATTTTAATTTTTTGGTGAACCTCCAAGGTAAATATCCTTTTAATATTTATTACAATAGAAAATTATTTTAAATTGTAATAATATATCACAATATTACAGTATTTTCATCAACTAAATGCAGCCTTGGTGAGCATAAGACTTTTTTCAAAAACATTAAAAATATTTCTAACCTATCCCAAAGTTTTGAACTGTAGTGTATCAGCAGCATCCAGTTTTTTTTAGTACAAACACCACATTTTAATTTGTTTGTCATGTGCACTAAGATGCCAATTCTATAATAAAAAAGTTTACTTTTACACTTTCTGACTCAAACGACTCAAATGTAGACAATAAACAAACAACAGAAGTGCAGCAATCCAATCTAGCCTTTTTAAAAGCTCTGTTACATTGGTAAAACACTTCGTAAAGACTTGCAAAGCAGAACACAACAAAATGAGAAGAAAAAAAGAAGAAATAAAAGTGCTGCCTGCTGCCCTCAAGATGGACTGTAAGAGTGTGTATGTAGCATTTGAATAATATAAACATTGGCTGTAATCCCCAGAAGAAAACATGTAGTGGTTAAGATTCACAAAATCCTCGCTCAAGGCAGATCATGGAAAAGATGCGTAAACATTCACGTTTCAGCATGTGTGGGATAAGAAGAGAGAGAGACAGCATTAAAAAAAAAATTAATCAATCATTAATCCACCTCATGAAAGTAAAGCATTAACACAAGGTAATATTTAATACAACTCAACAAACAACGCATCCCATGGCCATATCTGATTGGCCGACCTTGTTGTTCCAAGAGCACAATTGCTTTCAGAGCTTCATCTGTGAGAAGTGTGCATTCACATGAGTAAACACTCATAGACACACACGCACATTAAGTGTGTCACATTGGAAGGAGAAAGAGGGGATTTTTTTTCTCCCTCTCCCTCCTCCCTCTCTGGCATATTTCCCGGCTCTCCATACTGCTGCCTGCATCTCCTGTGATGAGAAGTGGCCAGCCAGCAATCTTCCATTAAATCGTAGCGGAGATCGGCCATACTGAGCCTCGAGAGCGAAAGAGACAATGTGTGCAGATGGCCCTAGACAAGAACCACAGCTGTACTGCCATAGAACTGTAGTGCCCCATGAGAGAAAGAGACAGCAGCAAGTAAGATAGCAGAACAACGAGAAATGCAGCTGCAAGCAGCGATTACTAAGGCCATGCACCAAAGGATCACTGTCTATACTGAATTGGACTCAGATTTAAGCTAAATTAAAGTTAGAATCATAAATAAAAGCCCCAAGCAACGTCAGGCCGTTTTTGAGGGTCGGCCGACTTCGTTTTTTGGTGTGTTCCGTACCGCTGGCTCTAGTCGGACGATAGTCTCACGTAACCAGACCTTCAGACTGAAGGCAGAAAGACTGGACTCTTTCGCAGCTTTCATTGGTCAAGGACTGGCCAAGACGATGTTTGACTGGCATGTAATGCAAACACATGCATTACACATGCAACAGTTCACTTTGTTCCGTGTCATGTTTAAAGGGGGGGTGAAATGCTGTTTCATGCATACTGATCTTTTTACACTGTTAAAGACTTGGAATCCCATACTAAACATGGACAAAGTTTCAAAAGTTAAGGTGGACGTTTGATGGGAGTATTTCTTTGTCAAAAATACTACTTCCGGTTAGTCATAAGTTTTGGCAAGTTTTTTGCGATCATGCGTCCCCTTGACGTTAATGGGGGCGGAATTTCCTTGTATGGGCCTTACGGACAATTCTACCGGAAGAGCGTGAGAGAGAGAGAGGGAGAGAGCGAAAGTAACAGGCTACGCCCATCAAAGCGCTGGCTTGTAGGCTGTGCTGCACACACAGGTGATGTGCACAATTACAATGTCACCAAAAAAGTGCGTTTTTGGTTGCCAGACCAAGACAGTCCTGCACAGATTCCCCAAAAACCCCGTCTTAAGGCAACAGTGGATGTAATTTGCTTTTCCGGATCAGCAACTGAGTTGCGCGAATGTTTATATCTGTTCGCTGCATTTCGGTGCCGACTGTTTCATAAACAAGGACCAGCTCGACGCCGGATTTTCCCGATCGCCTAATGCTGAAGGATGGAGCAGTCCCAACGATAAAGGTCCCAACGTTAGAACCGCAGGCGGTGAGTGAGACTGCTTCAAATGTCTGTGTCTTTGCCTATGCTCATCAAGTAGCCCAAACATGATCACGTATAGTTAATTGATCAATGGAGCATGCGATGTGTAGTGCGTGTACATTTGTTTAGCTGGCCACTATATGTGTAACTTTATGTTTGTGTATTGTAAAAGCACTCCAAACAACAATACACAAAGAGTGGGGAAATATGTTGAACTAAATAAGCGCGCTTCTTCATTCAAATGCGCTACTATTCCGTGTCTTTCTATGTAAACACTAACTTAGCCTGCCGTGCAAAACCAGTCCGCTTAATAACGTTACATTGTCTACACAAACCACGCGTAAACACACACACACACATGTGCACAACTGCACTTCCCACATGTACACCTTCAAAGACAAAAATATGACGATATAATTCAAGTATAAATATGTAAATAACACAAGTCGCTAAGCATATTTTATAGTTAGTGTATAACTTGTACCACATAGAGACGTCCTGCTCTAGTCGTTTTTGCTGGTGCTCCTGTTCAACTGCAGCCTCTGGGTCTGATTCCGGATCATAGATGTATGGCTGTATCTGATTAAAAGCTATATTTTTATTTTGAATAAAGTTTTTTTCCCGCTGTTGACACAGCTTTACGACGCACTCGACTCAACACAATAGCAGCAGCGTGCACACGTCATTATTTAGCTCCGCTCACACGACACGCCCCCACCCGCTCTGGTTTTTTCGGAAAGAGTCGGAACAGCGCATCTTTCTTATATAATTATAAAAAAAATAAAGACTTTTCGGAGATATGCAGGATGCAATGCTACTCTATAGGTACTCAAGATTGACATGACACTGACTGAAACTGAGTGTTTCACCCCCCCTTTAAGGATGTGAAAATGTAAAGTCAATGTCCCTGCAATAACAGACCGACCAGTCAGACAGATCAGAAAAACAGATCTATAAATGATTCATTCAAGAATGTTGTGGAGCAACAATGGAGCCTCAAACTTCACATACTTCTAAAAATACAGCATTTAGTTGATCCCTCATCGGCTTAAGCGCAGTTCTTCTTCAACGAGGGGGTTTAGCGCCACGGCATTTGTTTCCAGACGGACCGTTAAAGGTCCCGTTCTTCGTGATTCCATCTTTCAAACTTTGGTTAGTGTGTAATGTTGCTGTTAGAGCATAAACAATACCTGTAAAATTATAAAGCTCAAAGTTCAATGCCAAGCTAGATATTTTATTTAACAGAAGTTCCCTTTCAAAGCCTACAGCGAACGGCCGGTTTGGACTACAGCAGGAAGTGCAGGGATGAAATGACGTCACTAGAACCGTTTGTTGACTAACCCTCCGCCCACAAGAACACGCAAAAAAGGGGCCGTGGTCTTGTTGCTCTCCCACGTGGAGAAGAGCGCACATTCAGCGCTTGCATCTCCCCGTTATGGTAAGAGGCGTGACCTTTCCGGGCAAAGTGCGCTAAGCTGCTGTCCAATCACAACACGGGAAGCGCTGGCCCAATTTTATTGTGGATGTAAATTGTCGTAGCGTTAGTTTTGATTCTGTTCATTGACCGCATGTCAAATTTGTTTAAACGATAGTTCACTTTGAAATTAAATTTTGATATTTTTTAGCTTACCTCATGGGCATCTGAGATGTAGGAGTATTTGTTTCCCCAGTAGTTTCAATTTTGAACATTTTAGGTCAAACCGTTCTTGTCTCTGCTTCACATAATGCAGGTCTATGGTCACCACCTCAAAGAGCATACACAGAGAAGTCTTACACAGTATTTATATCGTTTTTACCTCTTGTACACCACTACGTCCGACTGATCCGAGGGCACGCGTGCGTTTTTCCTGTGGTGTACAAGAGATTAAAAACGATATAAATACTGTTCGTTTTCTCACACAAACCGCTCGTTTCGTGTCTTAGGCTATCAGTGTGTATCAGTTGTTTAATTTGGACTTCTCTGTGTATGCTCTTTGAGGTGGTGACCAGACAAGAACGGTTTGACCTAAAATGATCAAAATGTACACTACTGGGGAAACAAATACTCCTACATCTCGGATGCCCATGAGGTAAGCTAAAACATATCAAAATTTAATTTCAAAGTGAACTATCCCTTTAACATGTTATCAGCAAATAATTCTGAAGATATTGGGTACAACGGGGCTAAAGGCACACTTTGATGGAACAACAGATTGTGTGGAAATAAATCTTAAAAGTGGTTTCTTTTGGTTAAAAATTGTGATATGATGTGGCAAGATAGGCAAGCATGGAGCAAAAAGCTAAATATTAATGTCTTAGCTAAAGTAATATGTTTTAATACTTGAGTAATACAAAGGTTGCACTATTTTCTGTTTTTTGATCAATTAAATCAGTGTTGTAGTCGAAACCAGCTCATTCGAGTCCAAGTCGAATCAGAGTTGAGAGTGGGTCGAGTCCGAGTACAGAGAGGGTCGATTCAGAGTCGAGTCCGAGTTCAGAGAGGGTCGATTCAGTGTCGAGTCCGAGTACAGAGAGGGTCGATTCAGAGTCGAGTCCGAGTTCAGAGAGGGTCGATTCAGTGTCGAGTCCGAGTTCAGAGAGGGTCGAGTCCGAGTCGAGTCCGAGTTCAGAGAGGGTCGATTCCGAGTTCAGAGAGGGTCGATTCCGAGTTCAGAGAGGGTCGATTCCGAGTTCAGAGAGGATCGATTCCGAGTTCAGAGAGGATCGATTCCGAGTTCACAGAGGATCGATTCCGAGTTCAGAGAGGGTCGATACCGAGTTCAGAGAGGGTCGAGTCCGAGTCGAGTCCGAGTTCAGAGAGGGTCGATTCCGAGTTCAGAGAGGGTCGATTCCGAGTTCAGAGAGGATTGATTCCGAGTTCAGAGAGGATCGATTCCGAGTTCAGAGAGGATCGATTCCGAGTTCAGAGAGGGTCGATTCCGAGTTCAGAGAAGGTCGATTCCGAGTTCAGAGAGGGTCGATACCGAGTTCAGAGAGGGTCGATACCGAGTTCAGAGAGGGTCGATTCCGAGTCGAGTCCGAGTTCAGAGAGGATCGATTCCGAGTTCAGAGAGGGTCGATTCCGAGTTCAGAGAGGGTCGATTCCGAGTCGAGTCCGAGTTCAGAGAGGGTCGATTCCGAGTCGATTCCGAGTTCAGAGAGGGTCGATTCCGAGTTCAGAGAGGGTCGATTCCGAGTCGAGTTCAGAGAGGGTCGATTCCGAGTCGAGTCCGAGTTCAGAGAGGGTCGAGTCCGAATTGAGAGAGGGTCGAGTCCGAATTGAGAGAGGGTCGAGTCCGAATTGAGAGAGGGTCGAGTCCGAATTGAGAGAGGGTCGAGTCCGAGTTCAAAGAGGGTCGAGTCCGAGTTCAAAGAGGGTCGAGTCCGAGTTCAAAGAGGGTCGAGTCCGAGTTCAGAGAGAAGGTCGAGTCCGAGTTCAGAGAGAAGGTCGAGTCTGAGTTGAGAGAAGGTCGAGTCTGAGTTGAGAGAGGGTCGAGTCCGAGTTGAGTCCGAGTTCAGAGTGGGTCGAGTCCAAGTAGAGACCGAGACCAGAGAGAGCCGGTGAAATCATAGATATATTTACATAGATACCTAATTTGACCGATCCACGCAGGCACTAATGAGGAATCTATATATTATTTATATATATATATATATATATATATATATATATATATATATATATATATATATATATATTAGGGGTGTCCCCGACTAAGGATTTACACATTCGAATCAGAATTTTCGAATCTCTATGGTCGACCGATAGTTGAATCATCTATGTGTGTGTAAACCATAGACCGGAAAAAAATAAACGGTATAAATGGGTTGGGAACATAGACTGTAAACAAATATGGACGTAGGGTTGGGAAGGGCAGGACACTAGTCAGCAGGAGGCTAAGACTATTTTTATTTTACTTAACACACGGCACACAGCCACCACTTTTAATAAAGTGATCAAAACTGGGCTACACTACACATTCGTAAATTAACCGTTCTCTCATAACATTTAAAAGCCACGATCGAAACACAGAACTTCACACAAATATATAAAAGAACATTTTGATAAATAAACCTAAAAAAAAATACCTGCCTAGAGAGGAAAAGAACACTGAGTGTGTTTATATGCACGTTCTTAAGCCGATTGTGCCTAAAGGGGGTCACACACCGGAATGAAGCTCAGCGCCGTGTCTCAGGTGTCTCACACCAGGCAGACGTGAACATTATATACGCGCAAGCTCAATTTTGAATCGACTTCTGACAGAAGAGCTGCACGATGAGTGTATCTTGTAGTACAGGGTAAAATCAGTACATTCACGATTTAAGGGAAATATACATTAATCGCCGCCGACAGGCGTAGAATGCCGCCGTCGGTGTATGTGTTTGAATTTTAAAGGCACGTCCGGTGCGAAGTTTTATATCTTTATGTTTGAAGCCTGAAATGTGGCAAAAGGTCGCAAAGTTCAAGGGGGCCGAATTTCGCAAGGCACTGTATATATATATATATATATATATATATATATATATATATATATATATATATATATATATATATATATATATATATATATATATATATATATATATATATATATATATATATATATATATATATATATATATATATATATATATATATATATATATATATATATATATATATATATACACACACACACACACGATTGCGCCAGGATTTTCACCTTGTTCGACGGAAATAAGCCAAAGGGCACGAGCCAAAGGGTTTAATATGGATTCGTATGTCTGTGCATTTTAGAATTGTGCCGTACGAAGACATTTAGATTTAGACCTTAGACATTTTTGGTGGAGATGCTCATTTTATTATTAATTAAACAAGGTTTGGATTTCTCTGTGACACTTTTGTCCTACTTTGTAAACAGTAAATATGTTAAAAATAACAGTTGAGACAAATATTGTATCAGCAATGTTACTTTCTGGAAACCGCGATCACTACATGATGCCAGGTGGACACAACGTAAAATAGAAGCGGGAGCATGAGCATGGGCATAAAAAGTCACTTGCAGACTTCTACAAAGAACAAACTACTAAGAATTAGCCTTCAAAATGCTGAGATTTTATGCATATAGGCTACAGAAATTATTAGTTCTTAATCTTTGTGCTTTCGCTCCACATGTCGATGAAAATTGGACGTTGTTCCCTTTGCTTCGGTAATTGATGTACCGCAGATTTTACACATCGCAGAATTTTTTTTTTTTTTTAGAGTCTTACTACATATGAACTCTTTGTGGCTCTTATATGCAAACTGAATAACAGATGATGTAGCAGAAATTTCCCTACATAGTTAAGAGCTAGAGGCTTGCTCCACATGACATCCTTCCTGACCCGAGTCCTGCTACCTTTGCGTTAGTCATGTGCAGTTGCTTGCTCTTAACCACACATCATTGGAAGCATCAAACATCAGTTTAAAGAAATATTAACAGAGTAATAATCATGAATATTTTGAATGGGACTCGAGTGGACTCGGAAATAAATTTGAGTCCTAATATGTTTGAGTACGAGTTAATCCAGAGTCCAAATGCACGTCCATGACGAGACTGAGACCATTAAAATATGGTCTTAATCACTGAATTAAATTATTTATTTTTGTTCAATAATATACAGTCATTAAATGTTAATTTTCAAAATACAGAAATAAAGCTATTAAAAAAAATTAAGATTCTGAAAGCATTGAAGGAGATCCCATAGTAATTTAATATAGCTTTAGAGAAGTAATAATAAATTGCCAATTATATTTTATATGATATGATTAAGATATTTTTTTCATTATAAATATAGTGATTATCTCTAACAAGTGGCCACCCAACTTATATTTATCATCTGAATCTTACCATCTTGTGTCAACAAATTAAGAAGTCAGCCAGCTATTTATTTTCATGTTAATCATTGTGCCTTTAGCCCCAATTACCTTACTGGAAAACATTAAAAAGGCCTTTGTTTCAGAATATATAGTCGTCAATAATTTTATAGATTCTCATTTGCTACATAAATCTATATTTTAAAAAACATTAAATATCAGATCAAATTAGCGTACAATCAACTTTGTGTTGCTGAGTGCTGAGGTCAATTTTTGTGCCACTATTTGTTTGAAAGAAATAAAATCAAATGCACCTTTTACTCCTTGTACCCTATAATCAATCATTTTTGTTCGACATGGCCTTTAGATTTTTTGAGCAAAAAATAAAGACTGAAAGGAGTAGCGAAAAAATGTTTTCAATAAATTCGCTAGCCAACAAGTAACATGGCTGTCCATGACAAGTGAGGTTATTGGACTCATCATGTAATCTTATATTTTTTCGACCACAGAGTGGCACCGTCCTCACCAGAGTGCTAAGGAATTTTTGTTTCTAGACCCAAAAAGGTTTTTATATGAGACCCCAAAGTTGTTCTGATGACTATTCAGTCCCACCCCAATCAATATGCCAGATTTTTCAACTTTTCTCCAAACAGTTCTAGGAGCCACTATAGAGCCCCAGTCAGAATATTAATAAATACAACAGGGCCTTCATACTTGCAGTGCTTGCCCCCATCTACAGTCAGGGAGAAAGAGAGAAAGAATTGGCAAAAAATCAGATCAAAAGGCTGAAGTAAGAAAGAGAAACCAGGAGTGAAATGAGAGATGCAGGGGTGTACGTTTCAGCACTTGGCTCCAATGCTTGCTGTTTCAGCTGTGCTGGAGTGATGGCCAACCCTTGCTCTCACGCCACTGTAACCCCGTTAGCCCGTCCGTTTTCCAACATAGACAACATTAGGTTATGTGCTTGTGCTGTCCGGTCATGCTAACAACAACACAACACTGTGTTGCATATTTTACTTCAATGATTTTTTTCAAAGGATTCTGCAGCCCATTCAGGTTAAAATCAGTGTTTACCAAGTGGTGCAAAATACAGACCATTATTATGCTTAAGAAAAATGCCAGCACAAGTTTTGTGTTACGAGTCTGAGTTAAAGGGATACTGCACATTTAGTGCACCTTGCATCATTTCAAACCTGTATGACATTCATTCTTCATAATAATATCCATGTAGGAGAAAAGTCTCAGTGTTCAAAATTTCTTCTTCTGTGTTTTGCAGAACCAAAAGTCAAAGTTTTGGAATTAAATGAGAGGGGAGTAAATGATAATGTTTGGTCAGTTGGTTAGTTCACCTAAAAATGAAAATTCTATCATTAATTACTCACCCTCATGTCGTTCCCAACCCAACCAGTGTTATGAAGCGACACGAGTTTGCACAAAAGAATAATTTACCACTTTTTTTAACAAAGTATTCATCTCCAAAGCAGGTTCACAAGAGCACCACGACTCATGGGTTGTGTTGACGCAAGAACAGACATTGCTGCATGCAAGAACAGACATTGCTGCGTGCAAGAACAGACATTGCTGCGTGAACGAACGCACATTGGAGATGAGTATTTTGTAAATAAAGTGGCAAATTATATTTCTTGCACAAACAACGCATTTGCGACACTTCATAAAACTGAAGTATTTACTACCTTTCTGGGGCTTGAAAGTGGTAGTTGCGTAGAATGGAGGGACAGAAAGCGTTTTTACAAAGTTGAATGAAAGTCTTTCGGGTTTGGAACGTTGTGAGAGTGATTAATGACAGAATTTCCATTTTTGGGTGAACTAAGCCCTTTTAACTCAAGTATCCTGAACAACCCTGAACGTGAAGCAGAGCTAAATCTCTGTATTAGTCGTAGGACTGTATATCGTTAGTAAGCCAGTTACTGACAGGAGGAATAGAAAACGAGTTCCTGTTATCTCTGTCTTTATATGAACAAGGGACTGAAATCATTAGGATCTTATTCTATCCCCTCCTACATCACGTTGCAGAATCAGGTACAATGTTGCAGTAAATGACTTTGTGTTTGTTCCCAAGGGAAATATCTGCGTCGGGTACGCATAGGTTACACCAGACGAGACCTGACAAGATGACAGTGCTCTGCTTTGTTCTGGAAGGAAACCGCACACAGAGTCAGACGTTGACAGAGAGCTGATGGGTAAAGATATTTTGAAAAGCATTACTGTCTTAGAGTAAATAGGGTCCAAAACAACACTGGATCCCACTGACTTTCACTGCATGGATAAAAAAACTATATCTTCTTTTGAGCTCTACAGAAAAGAGAAAGTTGCACAGATTTGGAACGTCGTGAGGGCGAGTAAACGATGACAGATTTTTGATTCTTGTCTGAACTATCCCTTCAAAAACAGCAATTTATTCAATAAACAAAACAAATGTTAATCGAGCCTCATCCATGAGATAAATACTACGTATGTGAATATCAAAACAGCATTTCATTTATGTAGGTCATGGCTGTGGTAACCTCTATACATGTCGGTTTTATGCAATTGGATATTACATCCGCTAACACTTACATTGAGAAGGAATTACAGAGAGAAAAAAAGTAAAGTCGATAAAACCAACGACTAAACACCACCGTCATAAAACCAAAATATCCACAGACGCACTCAGGAAGGAACAGACATTCACCATATTTAGAAGCAAAAATCTAACATAATGCTTTGCGTAGATTAATCCCAAACTAAAAATAAATAGAATTAGATTTTTCAGGTTCTCCTTTTGTTTTCCTTTTAACCGCACACACAGAATGAGGTCAACACACATCGTTTTAGCTCAGGGGGAATTTGAAGGAATTCAGTACTACTGATGATGACATATTTTGAGCTCAACCGAACAAGCCTGATTCACGATATGGAAATCAGCATCGTTGGGAACTACGTGTAAAAATGTCCAAGCATGACAGATGTCTGAGCTGCCTGCATTCATTAATCAAGGATTCAAGTGTTAACCAGCATAAAGGCAGCAATTTCATCATTTACCTCATAATGCATTCGGTGTCTTACATAATAAAATGATTAAAAGATGTTCACATTAGCAATTATTCATGTCTTACTACAAAAATGAAAAATGGTTCCGTGGGGTGGTTATGAATACTGCGAATGCGCACAATTGCCTCTGATGCAGTGAAACGGAAACAGAAAATATGAGGTGGAAATCACTATGATATGCACATAGGCATTAAAGAGATGCTCAAAGGTTAAACCTTCAGGCATCGAGAGCATGAATGGCGGTTTGTCTTTTTAACCCATGTGTTTTTGTGAGTGCATGAGTGGTGGTCTTTATAAGGGATACAGCTGCTCTCTCCTCAGTAAGATGACACCAGTACTTTCAGCATTGAGGTAACCACACTGTTCTCTAGACCTTGTTTGGACAGCAAAAACTAGTCCAGAAACCTTCTGCCTTCCAAGCCAATCTAGCAAATTCATGCAGCCTGAAGGAAACTTGCACAGGGTCTGTAACATGTCTGTCAGAACTCTCATTAATAACCATTATTACATTTAGTACTCGACCGATATATCAGCATCAGCAGATACGCGTTTCAGATTTTTTAGACTTTTATTTGACAGCGTGCCAGACTTTTATTTTGACAGGTGACGCTGAAAACGCCAGTGCCTGAGAACAGACGTGCCTGATCACACAGCGCTCACATTGTTCTCTGTCTTTGTTAGTTTACGCCCTTTGTTAAATAGTCATATCTAATACATTATAAGACCTGTTAAACGAAGAAAGTAAATGGTTTGCGAAAAAGTATATCAGCAAGGCAACGGAACGGCAAGCAATAGGCTATAATATTCTCATTTACCGTTAACGTTCAGCTAATATGCCTCTATATCATTGAACCAAATCTCTGAATATCCAATAAACACTCAATTTTTACAATCCTTTAAGATGTAATCGAATCCAGCTGAAAGATCTTCTGAAGTGCGCATTTGTAGCTTGCATTAATGTGCATTACTGTCGCTTCACAGAAGAGCCTCAGCTTCACTGGAGACACAACAAACTTTAAATCCTTGATTCAGTATGTTCGGTGCTATATTCAGTTGACCATGTGTCATATTAATGTAGTTTACACTGTGCAGTATGTACAATTAGTGCTACCATGTCTGTATTTGAAACAAATATGATTACCAGTGCGCACAAACTTCTTAATATAAGCATGTTTATTTTAAATATATTTTAATTTATTTTCATATTTCTAATTTATTAAATATGCATTTAAATAAATATAAATTATATATATCAGCTTTAAATCGGCCCTGCTATCTAAGATAAAAATGTATCGATTGACCAATAACTAGGCCCTACATTAAATAATTTTATCGCGATATATCACAATACAAAGCTGCAACAATATGTATCATAGTGACAATCTGTATTGTGTATAGCTCACCCAAAATGAAAAATTACTGTGAAAAAAACTTCAAGTTTACAGAGTTTTAGTGTCAGTACTACATTAAACTACAAAAAATAATGTATAATAATGCATTGGGAGAATATTTGTGTTTATTAAATCAAGTTGTGTTGCACCCATAGACTGTTGCACCACTTAATTTTAAACACAAATTAACTACGCAGAAAGACACACAAAATTAAAGGGCTGATCAGGATGAACCGACAACAGACTATAAAAAATTCTTATTAGTGCAATCCACCCTTAAAGTGCCTTAATATACTATGCCAGTGATATTAAAAGATTAAATTCAGTTTACACCTTTTTGATGATGCATACTACCGGTATATACAGATGAGTAGATGAGCCAAGAATACGAACGCAATGTGGTTTCTTATAGGCTAATGGTTTTCGAAGGGAAAAACACTTAACGAGAAACCTGGTTTTGTATAAATATTCTGTGTTAATTTGCTTGCCTGTACAAACAAAGTATGCAACATCATTAAGGTATATATTGAATTTAGTCTTTTAACATCACATTCTTACTACATTCAAACTTACTACAAACCTGGTAAAAATGACTGTAGGGCAATGGAGGAAAACATTGTTTTGCCCTCCAAGTGGGCGTTCCTATAATGATGTGTAATGTTACATGAAAACTATGAATTACAGGTTCAGTATCGTAATTTGTATCAAATTGTTACACCCCTAATGCTTACATCATTTTTGTTTTAATGAAATGTCATACAACTTTTATTTACAGATGCACTGATATCAAAATCAAATATTAATCAAAATTATCATGGCAGAAAATTATTTTCATGTCATGGTTGATAATCAAGAAATTATCAATTTAAATCAAATAATTAATTAAAACGTAAATATATTATTTTAAATCACAATGTTATAATGTACAGTATGGAACAGATATTCGTTCTGAGATTTGTTGACAATTTTCGTTTTAATATTTTTATTTTATCTTTTTAATAAATACTTGACACGCGAACTACTACTGATCTTTTAACCATAATGGAATACAGCTATTATAAGTTATAAGTTAATACTTATAATATTTATTATAGAAAAGCAAACGGGGCTCTCAAGTCTAAGATACCAATTCACAGTTTAAAAAAAGCTAAATATGCCTTCTAGCATTTCAAAAGCTCATTTTAAAAACATGCAACTCTGATTGCTTGTCAACACCCCTACACCTCTGCCAATCTGATGTCATCTGCAGCGGAAAAGGGTTGCCCTCATCTTCAGTGGTCTCTTTTCACACTGCTCATTACCTTAATTGATGTTTAACCCCTAGATCAGCTGATGACGGCTCAATTAAGAGCTTGCTGGAGGAGAGATTAACACAGGGAAAGAGAGCTGTGCTCTCTCAAAGGAACTTCAGCCCTTCACCGTGCCCTACTCCACCAGCCACACAGTCAGTAAGGACACTGAGGCCATTTTGAATCAGAAAGGGCAGGGAAGGGCTCCCCCTCCCCATAATACTTAATTCAATCAGCGCCGCTTTGACCTTAAAGTGGATTTGTTTCCAATAAGATGTTGGCCAATATCAGATGCCACTGATCAAGATCTAAATATTTGTTATAACCTTCTGTTATCATTTACATGTCATTTCAAACCTGTATGAAATTCATAAGAACAAAGTTTTTTTTTTTTTTCACACTATGAAATTCTATGCGGTTTAATGTTGTTTTTCATCCTATTGACTTTCACTATATGGACAAAAACATTCAAAGATAATTCTTTAAAATACCTTAGTTTATGTTCCACAGAAGAAAGAACAATTGGAACGACGTGAGAGGGAGTAAATGACACAATTTCAAATTTTGAATTAACTACATACATTTATCTAGTATTTGGCAAAATATCTGCTGGATATCTGGCTAAAGTCTGCAGCAAGCATGTAGACACTAAAGGCCAGAGACATTGTTCGAGTGGAAAAACTGATTAAAACGTGGCCATAGGATACTGGGTTTAATCAGAAGAATATTTCACAAATCAGACAATGAGAACAAAGTGAAGACCTGCTTTATAGGCAGCAAAGGGCCTGACACATGAGAGAGAGCGCGCCTGTAATAAAACACACATCAAATACAAAACAGACAGATAGGCATCTAAAAACTGTGACAGTATAGTCATAAATTTGTTTACGTGGGAAACTAGATAAGAGACTCTGGATGAATAGTCATTATTTTGACCTCATGTTGATGAAAACATTACTATGATCAGGATGAAGACATAACAATATACTTGTGTTCTGTCATGATTTGCATCATCCAGCCTTGCTTAACTTGGCTTCATGTTCCATCACAAAAAACAAAAAAAAAATCTGAAATACATCCGCTTTTAATCATTTCCATGCATCATGCTTCCCATTATCAAGCAGCGCTTTTTCATAAAACGTACATGATTGTTTGCAGGAGGCTTGTTATTTTCTGAAAACTTTTTTAAGCATTTCAAAACATCAGTGGTATAATTTTTTATCTCTGACTGTTATTGGTACCCCAGGTGGGAGGACATAACAGCACTGAGTCTCTGGAGGTAGAGCTGCCACCCTGCTGGGAATCACGACAGCACAGTACCTGTCTGCATGACCTAGACATTCAGCTCATTATGAGATTCAGCCTATAATAATGAGAGCTGGAATTCTGAAGCCACCAATGAAAGCTTTGTACTCACAGCCAAGCATCTAGCACAAACGCACTTTACACTTACAACGCAACCTGTGGACACTTCAAACTAACGCAGTTTCATGAGAGTCTGAAGTCACACTTTTACAGCTTTAAAAAGACATTTCTTTCCTGAATGTCTTAAGACAGGCAGGAGGTTTAATACTGGGCGCTGGAGACATCAAGAGGCCAGAAATGGGTGCTAGGATGTCATTAATTTTACCTAATTTGATAGTCATTATCATAAAGAATATTTAATTGATGATTTCTAGCAGGGACACAATATATATATATATATATATATATATATATATATATATATATATATATATATATATATATATATATATATATATATATATAGAGCACTGTTTCTTTGCAAAAATGGAGTCCTATTTGGATGTCCTTGCTATCAAAAGTTTGACTTTAGGGCCAGCAAATGTTCACAAAGAAAGTTTTTAAGAGTGAAAAATACACCAAAAACACATGTCATTGCATGAGAGAGAGAGAGAGAGAGGAGAGAGAGAGAGAGAGAGAGAGAGAGAGAGAGAGAGAGAGAGAGAGAGAGAGAGAGAGAGGAGAGAGATAGAGAGAGAGAGAGAGAGAGAGAGAGAGAGAGAGAGAGAGAGAGAGAGAGAGAGAGAGAGAGAGAGAGAGAGAGAGAGAGAGAGAGAGAGGGTGGTGCCGCAGAACTGCGTAGGTTAAACCAAACTTTTGTTTAGAGTCCGTGAGCAGGATCAACCAAACTTGATAAGTGACTTCAGTGCTGGAAAAAAAATCGGTCAACTCCAACAAACATGCCCCCCGAAAAATATCTCGTATCATTTAAAACCATATAAAAGTTAACGTTCCACCATATATCACATGCTATCTTGTAGCGCACTAAACGTTACTCAGTGAGCTGAAATGTGTGCGACTGCATCCAATCATGTTGACATTTCAGACAGCAACTAAATCTGACAGCTTGTCAGAAGCACCACAACAACGAACACCGTTCATATTAGCCCAGTAAGCCACGGTTTTCTAATAAATTCCCAAACACCAAGGTAAATATTTAAGATATTTAATGCAATTGTGGTTGATTATATCTTATTCCCTTGCCACCAATTGGTTTTTAAACGCATTGTCTGAACCAACGTAACGTTACCTCACTAGCTTCGATTTCAGACGCGACTTTCCTCCCTTTGATGCAATAAAAAAAACCAAACAACCAGTGTATAATAACGCGAACGAGCCTGATTTTGGTATTTTTTAAATTAAATTCAGAAAGGTGAGGGTAATAATTCGGGACTGTAAGAGCTTCAGCTAGACTGGACGAACGACTTACCCGGAGCAGCTACAAGATCCACATCTGTGCGATAAACACCAGGTTTCTTACGGCCCGATACGTAAAGAAGAGTAATATGGATCAAACCAGGAAAGAATATAAAAAACACCGACCAAATGTCAATAATAATATGTGAAATCCTTAACTCCTGTTCAGGGTTATTATTTAGCCCGTACAGTCAAAAACCTCCATGTACAAAGTGTCCTATCCACCATGACTGGTAATGCATTATGATGGACAGATAACGTGGCCAATCAGAGATGAGCTTTGCGTATTTTGTCCAATCGGGTTAAAGTATTGGCACTGCTGTGTGGAAGAAGAATTGTGGGCGGGGCTAATGTGCAATAGGAAGAGATCATGCTGACGCGGTTTATGTATTCATCCGCCTCCCCATCTTAAGGAAAAGATCCTTTAAAATTCCCCTGTGTTTACGTTTGAGAACTAAAATGTATTAATTGCTTTTATATGTGACAGTATTTTATATTTTAAATATTCTTAATATATAAATACCCTGAAAATAAACTTCAATCATGATTTGCATTGTGCGCTATAATAAAACCCGTTTTATTATTTATAATATGAGATGTACACGGTTCAGTAGGTTACGTCAGCAAGTATCCTAAATTATTTTTTCAAAGCACATAAGTGAATCATTCATAAGAAGAAATGCATTCGTGCATTTCTAACCCGCTTAACCACAAGGAAACATTGACTGTGTAAAGAGACTATTGGACAAAATATTAAATCGTTTTTTGACCAGGCTGATTTAGTGGCTCCACGAAAAAAGTGAGATCAAGTGAATCCAATAAAAACGTGGAAAGCCCTATTTATCGTGGATGAATATAGTGTTTACAGAGGGAATGGTGGTGATGCAGGCAGAAAATGAAAATGTCAGTGCTGTAAGTTTGAAGGCAGTTGAAACGGATACAATTTAACTGATCCATCTGGTAATTACCGCTACGGGTTTTGAAACAACACAAGAACAAAAACCAAACCCGAAATCTTATTTAAAGGATTAAATAATGAGAATGCACTTGCGACATATACTCGGATCAGAGCCGCGTGCGTCACTGCGATGGAGGAATACTTAAAGTGACAGGACCCGAAAACAAAACACCTTCAGTCTGCTTTTTTTTATATGAAATGCGATGCATGCTACCAGGATATTCTCGAAGCGATAATCACATAAAGCAGCAAGCAATATGATAATTGTTTTTATAAAATGTGTTCATTTCATCATCTTTGTTTATTTTTTAGTTTGTTCAGTTTTAAGGTTTAAATCTCAAAGATGAATAATGTCCAAGCAGAATTAAGTCAACAGCAGATATTTTATGTTTCATGAAGTCAAATAGCAACTATTTCATGTTTCATGAAGTCACTCGAATGAGTTTGAATAATTAAAAACAATGTCAGTTGCTTTTAACTAAGAAATAACATTAATGCAGCCCATTGCATATAGGCCTACCTGTGGAGGAGAGATTACTCTGTTTTATTCCTTATGTAAGGAGCTTATGCACTGGGGTTTTGTGGAAGAGCATTTATACAAACAGATGGACACCCTGTTGCCCTCTCTCAGATCACTTGCTTCCTACACTCAGCCTGCGCACTGAACAGAATGCCATTCAGCCACGAAACCTTCACTGCAGGCAAAAACAATCATGAAAGTGGGGCTGCAATGACTCAGACAAGCCCTCTGATCTGGGATCAGTTATTGACTGACCACAGTGGGCAGTTATAAACAAGTAAAACATGTCAGATTACATCTTATTCATCTTTGAATCTGCTATGGTGTGCATAGCAAAATGTTTAACATCCACAACTTCAATCCAAATAATGTTAAACTTTAGACGAGGTTTAATCTTTTAGGCATATGCAGGTGATGCGTCTTTGTTTATTAGTACCTTGCATGCCCAAACACATTTCAAAACAGCTGCTTTCAGAATTGAGGAGGGCTGAAAATGCCACTTAGATGTATTCTCTTTTGGCTTGTCTTCTGATTTCCTTTCTAGCAGATGCACGTGCAGATGCACACAGTTGTTTATGTGCCTTCTTTCTCTCTGCCTCATTCTCTCTTTTTCTCTTTTCCTTTATTTCTGAATGTATTAATCCAGATGAAAGGTGTGTGGGTGAAAATGTTCCTCTCTGCAGTGACCCGCTGATCTGCTGCACTTGGCTTCCGTAGCATCCTGTCTGCTGCCTAGCAACTCTATGTATCTATGGCAACAAAGCCAACAAACCCTCCTGCCTCCATCAAACGTACCCCCACAATGAGCTGCAATAAGTATGGCAATCAGGCAAGAGTAAGTGTGGAGCTTAGCAAAGAGACTCAAATAATAATAATCATTTTTAACTGTCTAGACACCTCATACTGTCAAATCGCCACTGTGAAGAAGACCTTATATATGTAATGCAATGCAATGCAACTACCCAATATTTTAAGTAAATACCAATAGTTGAGTCTGCTCTTTCATGCATTGTATTAATATGACTATCAACACATTGTGTTGCTCTAGACTTTACAGAAGATTGTAAATATTGTCAGCGTATGCCATTGTCTATATAAAAACAATCAATTTACGGTATAATCTGATTCTGTATTTGCTTTTATAATCACGGCATATATCACGGTATACAATGTGGGGTAGTAGAGAGGTTTGTACTCCATCCAAAGTTTACCCCTGCAAACGCGAATGGAGCGTGGTTAGTTGCTGGTGACGTTGCGCCCTCTAGTGGCCACCCGGACGAAACCAGTGAAAGAGCCTGGAATATTTTTCCAAAAGCATCGTAAGCTTAACGTGTTAGTTCGCCTAATTTTTTTTTGTAAAATTGTCATAATTTACTCACCCTCGTATCGTTCCAACCCGTAAGAGTTGGAACGATTATTATGTTTATTTTGGAACACAAATGAAGGCAAATTAATTTTGAATTAAATCTGAAAGATTTCTGTCCCTCAATTGTTATAGTTCAACCCAAAATGAAAATTGTCATCAATTACTCTCATTTTTTTCTTTTGAACACTGTAGCTACTCATAATGTAATAACTGCACATAATGTAAAAACTGCATACTGTAAAAAGTATTACATTTATTATCATTATTATTATAAAATGTTCAGAATGTAATAATTTTCTCAATGTAATACAATCTTGTGAACTCATAATGTAATACATTTTACATTAAGAAAAGTATTACATTATAAAGTCCCCACAACATGTCTTATTTTAATGGCTTTTAAAACATACTGGTTGGCACCCCTCATCAGATCCACTGCTCTCCCTTATCCCAGCTCATCTTTGACGGCCAGGTCATCACTTTCTCCTCCTCAGTCACAAACCTATAGGGGTAGAGTTTGGCCCCGTTTACCTTCAATGACCATATATTAAACACATCTGCAAAACCTCCTCCCACCACCTTGGTAAAATCTCCAAACTCCGTCCCTTTCTAACCTTTCCAGATGCAGAGAAACTTGTCCATGCCTTTGTCTCCACCAGGCTGGACTTATTGCAACGGACTCTTCAGTGGGATTTCTGGCAGAAATATCCAGTTGCTTCACTACATCCAGAACAGCATTGCCAGAGTCCGTAAATATGATCACATAACTCCCATTCTACACTCAATGCACTGGTTCTCCGTTTCATCCCAAATCGACTACAAAATCCTCCTGCTCACACATAAATGCATCACCGGACATGCACCACCATATCTAGCACTTTGAGATTTTGTTTAATATAAAGTGCATTATAAATAAAATGTATTATTATTATTATTATTATTATTATTATTATTATTATTATTATTATATCTACACTGTACAATTTTTTTGTTGTTTTTTGTTGGTTTAACTTTAAGTAACCTGGTTGCCTTAAAATATTGAGTTTATTGAAATAATATTTGGCTTATTGAAATAATTATTTCCTCCACATGCCTCAGATCTTCAGGCCACCTGCTTCTTCAAGTTCCCACCACCAGCCTCCGCACCATGGGAGGCACCACGGCTTTGGAACCACCTCCCCAGTGAGCTGAGAACAGTACAGAGCCTGAACCATTTTAAAGTAGGCCTAGTAGATTTTCTGTTCAGAGAGGCTTTCATGACTTGATTGTTTTTATTATTCGATATTTTTATTTTTCATTCATTTTTGTTATTTTCCTTTGTAGCACTGAGATTCTTCGAAATGAAAAGTGCGTTATAAATAAAATCTATTATTTTTATTATATTATAAACACCACGAAAAGTATTTTCTTACAGTGCATTTGAAAAAATCTAAAGCCAGTACTATCTGCAGAATGCAACATTTAAATATTCATGCAATTATTAAATATAGAAATATACAATAGTGGTATTCCTTTACAGTACATTTTTAAAAATGTAATTCAGAAAAAATAAATAAAATCAGAACTTTTGCACTACTTCTACTAGCCTAGTAAACTATCAATAATCTGTTGGATTTATGTTTTTAAAATGTACTGTAAAGGAATAACAATGCTTTGTTTATTAATAATAATAATAATAATAATAATAATAATAATAATAACAACAACAATAATAGCATGAATATTTAAATCTGCATTTCGCAGGTAAAGAATGAAGACTTTTTTAATGTTTGTTGGTGAGTTTATAATGAACATTTCTCTTAATTAAAAAATGATTACATAATAAGCTCAAGATATTATGTTTTGATAAAATTATTACATAATAATAATAATAATAATAATAATAATAATAATAATAATAATAATAATAGATTTTTATTTATAATGCACTTTTCATTCCTAAGAATCTCAAAGTGCAACAAAGGGAACAAATAACAAAAAAACAACAACAACAACAAAAAAAACAAGTAAAAATATAGAATGATTAAAAAATAAATAAAAATAAAAAATCAACCAACACAGACAACTAAACAGAAACAGAACTGATGGTCGACAGAAACAGAGCTGATTATGAACATTTTATTACAATAGTAATGTAATACTTATTACATGATGTGCAGTTATTACATCATGAGTTTCTACAAACACAAAAGAAGATACTTTAAAGAATGTTGGTAACCAGACAGATGACGGTAGCCATTGACTTCCATAGTAGGAAAAAAAAAAATACTATGGAAGTCAGTGGGTGCCATCATCTGTCTGGTTATCAACATTCAAATAATCTTCTTTTGTGTAGTTTAAACTCTTACAGGTTTGGAACAACATGAGGGTGAGTAAATGATGACAAAAAATATATTGGGTGAACTATCTCTTTAATAAAGAGATTGTAAAACTAATCCATATGAATTGAGCAGTTTAATCCTAACTTTCTGAAGAGACTGGATTGCTTTCTATGATGAACAGATTATATGTAGGCTTTTTATGTAGAAGCTCAAAATTGCTTAATGAGCAAGAACGAACCTCATTGGTTCTTGAAGAAGTTTAACGGTGCGGCGTAACGCATGAGAATAAAACATGCTTGAGTTTTTCCATATCTTTTGTGCATTGATTAATGTTTAAATAAATAATGCCTAAATTAAATCTGTTCTTCATATAAAGCGATTGTGTCTAAACCACTAAATTCATATGGGTTAGTTTTACAATCTCTTAATGAACATTTTGAAGAATCAAAGTGGTAGTTGCGTATTTTGTCAATGGAGGGACAGAAATCTCTAGTTTTTTTATTAAAAATATCTAGAAATATCTTTGTGTTGTGAAGATAAATGAAAGGTGGGTTTGGATGACATGAGGGTGAGTAAATGATAATTTTGAGTGAACTATGTGGTACTAGTAACAGTCATACAAGTCATGTTATTATGAGATGTTTTCCAAAGGAACTATAAATTAATAATACTTGAAAATGGTCAAAGATCTACAAGTGTTTGGGAATTATGTCAATGGAAGAACAATGCAGTTACATGCAGGACAACCCCAAATCAAAAATTAAATAAATACAGTGGTGACAACCGAGTTAAATACACACAGAGTATAGATGTTATATTTAAGATGGGTGATATAATGGACTTTGCAGGCTAATAAAAATATAAATGAAGGCTGCATGAAAAACTGGCTACCACTTTTTTCCAAGCAGATACAAACAGGTAAACACATGGCATCTCAATCAGTAGCTACGATCCATAAGAAATGTGTATTCTTATTATTAATTATGAGTTTAAGAAATTTTAAAGTATTTTTAAAGAGAAATTTCAGCAAGAAAGACTTCAGATCTAAGCAAAATGTTGAGAAATGTGTTCTTGTGATTTAACTTTGCAATTCAAAACAAAGAAATTAAGTTCAACAGCATGGTTACTGCCAGAAAATAAAGAAAATGTACAGGTCCTTCTCAAAAAATTAGCATATTTGATAAAAGTTCATTATGCTCCATAATGTAATGATAAAAAATAAACGTTCATATATTTTAGATTCATTGCACACCAACTGAAATATTTCAGGTCTTTTATTGTTTTGGCATACAGCTCATGAAAACCCCAAATTCCTATCTCAAAAAATTAGCATATCATGAAAAGCTTCTCTAAACGTGCTATTAACCTAATCATCTGAATCAACTAATTAACTCTAAACACCTGCAAAAGATTCCTGAGGCTTTAAAAAACTCCCAGCCTGGTTCATTACTCAAAACCGCAATCATGGGTAAGACTGCCGACCTGACTGCTGTCCAGAAGGCCATCATTGACACCCTCAAGCGAGAAGGTAAGACACAGAAAGAAATTTCTGAATGAATAGGCTGTTCCCAGATTGCTGTATAAAGGCACCTCAGTGTGAAGTCTGTGGGAAGGAAAAAGTGTGGCAAAAAACGCTGCACAGTGAGAAGAGGTGACCAGACCCTGAGGAAGATTGTGGAGAAGGACCGATTCCAGACATTGGGGGACCTGCGGAAGCAGTGGACTGAGTCTGGAGTAGAAACATCCAGAGCCACTGTGCACAGGCGTGTGCAGGAAATGGGCTACAGGTGCCGCATTCCCCAGGTCAAGCCATTTTGGGCTATAGAGAAGCAGCACTGGACTGTTGCTCAGTAGTCCAAAGTACTTTTTTTTTTAGATAAAAGCAAATTTTGAATGTCATTCGGAAATCAAGGTGCCAGAGTCTGGAGGAAGACTGGGGAGAAGGAAATGCCAAAATGCCTTAAGTCCAGTGTCCAATACCCACAGTCAGTGACGGTCTGGGGTGCCATGTCAGCTGCTGGTGTTGGTCCACTGTGTTTTATCAAGGGCAGGGTCAATGCAGCTAGCTATCAGGTGATTTTGGAGCACTTCATGCTTCCATCTGCTGAAAAGCTTTATGGAGATGAAGATTTGGTTTTTCAGCACGACCTGGCCCCTGCTCACAGTGCCAAAACCACTGGTAAATGGTTTACTGACCATGGTATTACTGTGCTCAATTGGCCTGCCAACTCTCCTGACCTGAACCCCATAGAGAATCTGTGGGATATTGTGAAGAGAAAGTTGAGAGACGCAAGACAGAACACACTCTGGACGAGCTTAAGGCCGCTATCGAAGCATCCTGGGCCTCCATAAGACCTCAGCAGTGCCACAGGCTGAT
This sequence comes from Pseudorasbora parva, assembly GCF_024679245.1. Lineage (NCBI taxonomy): Eukaryota > Metazoa > Chordata > Actinopteri > Cypriniformes > Gobionidae > Pseudorasbora > Pseudorasbora parva. Next base: position 20,906,239 of record NC_090178.1, on the reverse strand, counting down.
CGCCTCCATGCCACGCCGCATTGAAGCAGTCATTTCTGTAAAAGGATTCCTGACCAAGTATTGAGTGCATAACTGAACATAATTATTTGAAGGTTGACTTTTTTGTATTAAAAACACTTTTCTTTTATTGGTCGGATGAAATATGCACATTTTTTGAGATAGGAATTTTGGGTTTTCATGAGCTGTATGCCAAAATCATCAGTATTAAAACAATAAAAGACCTGAAATATTTCAGTTGGTGTGCAATGAATCGAAAATATATGAAAGTTTAATTTTTATCATTACATTATGGAAAATAATGAACTTTTATCAAATATGCTATTTTTTTTTTAGAAGGGCCTGTATATCTTTCAGTGAAAAGTTTAATAAAAGGAGATGGATGACAACTTCACTTCTCCCAAAGGGAATGTACCAGATTGCAATAAATGAAGCAAAGTTTATTCTGCAATCGAATAGACACATTTCAGCAAAAGTAGCCATTTGGGTTTGATGGATATTAGGCCGTATCTTAAGCCATATATTGCACATAATGGCTAGTCAGACTTAAGTGGTTTGTTGCAACTGGGCTATGGCCTGTGAGTCATGTATTAATGTTTTTGTTTGTTCGTTTTTTAACAAATCAAATTATTTACTACAAATTCAATACAAAAATGCATCACTTTTTGTTAGACTTATACTTTTGAAATAAAAAATAGTAAAATGAAGAGAAAGACAAATCAATTTCAAATAAACTAAAATACATAAAACAGTAGGTCAACCTAACCGTGTGACACATTTATTTAGTCACACTTTATATTAGGTGTTCTTAACTATACTATGTAGCCTACTCAATCAAACAATAAGTACAATTATTGTGTTCATGTTGTACTGCAAAACACATTTGCTGCTATTGAGGTGGGATATGGCAGGTAAGGTTAGGGACAGGTTTGGTGGTATGCTAGTTTTAAGTATAGATTAAGCCAAGGGGTAAAGTAAGGGTCAACAGTAATTATAGATGTAATTACAGAGTTACAAATATACCTATCCACACATTTTGCAGTTTGAGTGATTTGTAATAATATGAATCATTAAATTACGTATATGACCCACCTAAAATAAAACTGGACCCAAACTTCATCAAAAGATACTGTAAAAAATTGGAAAAACAGCTGTTTTTAGTCGTGCAAAAAACGTACGTGCGCTAACCCTAAATGACCACCAGATGGCATTCAATGCTTAATCATTATGCTTTGGAAAGCGCGCTATTGCCTCAAGATTTGCAGTTCTTCCATAAAGATTTAGCTTTTGGGGGACTCGTTTTGGTGAAATAAAAGAATTAAATCGTTTACTCATAATTTCTTATTATTTCTTTCTATAGCCATGGCATTGATATATAATCTTGCTATTGATTAGTCTACCACATCATGTTATATAGCAGTGAGAATTATGCATATGGCCACCACTGAGTTTGTTGGAAACCTCTCAGTCTCTTTCTGCAATTACGAACCTGTGGGGAAGTGCAATAACTGAACTTTGGTGAGGCTTGCCAGGTGACTTGGATCCAGTGCTATAGAGTAACTGGTCCCAGGCCAGCAGAAATACTGAACAGGGATGACACTCATATAACATGCAGACACATGTAGGCTAGTAGGCCTACAGTAGTCACAATTTGTCAGTAATTTCTACTTTGATAGCGAAGCCAGTAGCCTATGTTTCTTTCATTCCACTAATTAAAGAATGTAATGTCACCATAAATGTGATCGTCACTTGTCATACGTGGAAACTTTATAACAAGTCTATTAAATCATACTGATGGGGGTGGAGGACTGGGGAAGTAATCTGCAGGTCTCTGTGAATAAAAGAAGCAACATCTCAAAGCTGTTTGACTAATCTCTGCTTCTCTTGCTCGGTTATTGTGTGGGCCTTGGCCAGCAGCGGCATGGGAAGGCGGGTTTGTTGCCCCCTCCTACTGAAATTTAGCGTGTGAACAGTCAGCTTGTTCCTGGGCCAACAGAGTCCCTTCTTTCTTCTTTAAGAGGACCGCCTGCGCGCGGGATCTAGAACTCTCTCTCGGTCTTAATTTATGCGCATATTAATTATGTTGCATTGTAATTTCCACCGTGGGATAGAGCATGCAAATGAGCAGTTTATGTTTATGTAGGCTACAATCTCCCTCAGGAGGGTGAAATTTAAACCAGCACCCAGGCCTGTTCTCATGAAGCCTTCCTAACATCTCATTTGAAAATTGACCAGGAGCTTCATTTTAGAAATGGTTCGCAAACAGCGCGCATGTTTCCTGTGGGCCCTTAGGTTTTTGTTATTTTAATAAATTATGTCTTTGTGCATTCCAGCTTCTTTGTTCATCCATCCAAAATTGTAAGACTTAGAGTTTAAGTTGCTTCATTTTATTTTCATTTAAAGTCAGAGGATTGGCTATGTTATCATGGTAAAAGAAAGCGACTTGGCGCGCGCGCACACGCGCACACACACAAACTTTTACTTGGCTATCTAAATGGGGAGATTCCTTAGAGTTCTACTGTTTTTAAGCTAATAACCGATTTTTACAATAAACACACATCTTTGTAAAGATTTGACAAATTATGAAGTTTTGTCAGATTCATCTATGGGTAGGTTCAGATTTCTTCAGAAACAGAGTTACTTAGGCCTATAAAATATGCCACAGTAATAGTTTTCATTTTCGAATTCATTAGTACTAGAACATTCCATCTTCTCAAATGTGTCGTTATCTTTATATTGACTGCCATACATTTAAATAATTCTTAAGAGATTATTCGTTCATATACATTTAAATAAATCATATTTCAACATTCATTTTTAATATAATGAAAGTTAGACTGTTTTTTTTAAAGCATACATTGTTACCAGTGCTTTAAAGTTGGTTATTTTGAAGGAAGACAAGGTTTCTTCCCACAAGTAAGCAGAAAATGCAGCGGGAGCTGTTGATGCCACAAGTGCTGAATGAAGGCATTTTATTTTTAATTTCACGGATGTTTTTATCGCCAACATTTACTAAAATAGCTACTTAAAGAAAACATGGTCATTTCATATAACATTATTGAGTATTGTCAAATAAATAATTATGGCTTTAAGACAGCGTTGGCTGTGTCAGAGATTATGAACTCACAAAAAATGCACCTAACAACATACGGGATATTTATAATAAAGTTCATTTTAGTTGTTATGCAACCCAAGTATGCTAAATTTACGCAATGCCTAACGCTCTTAATCTTGTAAAGTAGAATAGAGGAGAACATCGACAATAAAGAAACAAAGTGAATATCACTGTTTATGACGTTAAATCGCGATATGGGAAGATGCTGTACACTTGGTTCCGGCTGATTTTCATCTGGAGGATTTGCCGCATCTAAGAAATTGTGCAATAGTTGCCATGCAGTGCAACACTCTGTCCAGAATGGATCCGCTTTTGGAATAAAGGGATGGGAATGACTAGGAGGAAGACAGAGAGCGAGAGGGATCTATTCAGTTCTCTTTTGTGAAGCCTGCTACTTAACCAGGGTATACAACCTGTAGACTAAAATGCAAATCTTAAATATTACTTAATGTTTTTAACACGACTTGCCCACGCCTATTTTTACAGTGACCATACAAAGTGACATTACTTTAAAATATTTCACGTGGTGGACAGTCAGGCCGCACAGAGCACCACGCGTTTCCTCTCACTGAACAAATGCAGAATAACAAACACCAATTCGAAAGCAAAGTTGAATTAATTCGAATTACGTTCAATGCGCATCTTTGCATTAACAATATTTAGTCTATGCTTTAAGAAGCCATAACCTCAAGTTGACTCGGTTACACAATCATATTTCTGACCAAAACCATAAAAAGTATGTTTGACAAAACATTTTATATTGTGAAATTTGATGAAACCGAACTTTGTTGTGGCTGACTTCAGCACCGTTTCACGGACAGCGCCTCGCGATGAAAAAACGCGAGCGAGGCTATAGACTATTCCAATATAATAATCACATTTTTAGAAATAAGCTGATCACAGTTATGGATGATTTCAGTCCTAATTGTCACCGGTGTGATGGACAATGAAACTACACAGCAAACAAATTATGAATGGAAGCGGGTGGAAATCTGTAGTCTGACCCATGTCCTCTTGATTCATGATTCATTCTTGCACTTATTTTACGCACTACACGGGAACCATGCTGCTATTTCTGATGCCCGTAGTTCTACTCAATGAGAAAGATAATCAGCACCATTACCCCCTGCATCGAATGACATCTCTTTTTCCTCTTTCAGTCTTTTCCTTGATCCCATAAAAGAGAAGGATTAGTCAAACAATTCACAGAGTCAACACCATTTCCCTTTTTCATTTCTTTTTTTAAGCCAGAAATGGTCAAGCTGGAAACTTTCCATCGACCGTTAGTCTTCTGTGGGAGGATAATTACTCAAATAATTGTAAATATAGCCTAATAGCTCTATGGGACACGAAAAGGGCTAATAAGACACTATAGCTCTAGGTATTTAGTCCTGCATTAAACCTGGAGGATCTTTAGGTGATACAAGTCACAATAATTAGAACACAAATAATGTTTGATTTTTTTTTTTTTTTTTTGGATACAATAAATAAGCACTTTTGCAAAAGCAAAACCCAAGATGTGCTGGTTTTTGAGGAAAAAAGGGGGGCATATGGCAAAAATAATTCTCTGAAAGAGAAATCCACATTTAATCGCATATTCTTGTCTCTTTATTTTTCTCTATTGCTTGGAAATAATAGGCTAACCTCGGCAAAACAATAAAACAGGCTACACACACAGTGACACCCACATACACTAGCACAGGCCACCGAAAAGGCTTTAAAATTGGCACGGATTCAGTGGCCAGGTGATCCAAACTGAATTTACTTTAATAATTTCGTTACATGCAAAACATATTTCGTTAACTAATAATCTAAATAAACGAATTATATAAATATAGACTATTGAATATATGAATTGTAGTATAAACTGCCGTTTTGAATATGTTAGATGCATAATGTCATAATCTATGCGTAATGGCAGAGGTCACAGATAAAGACTGTTGGAATTTCCTCCACCGGGACACTCCTTTCCCACATTATTACACGGGAATAATTTCACAGCATCAGGTTTGCGTTTATGTAGGTTTGATTGGCTAATATTTCGTCAAGAGAACACAAACGATGCATTTATTTAATGTAGCCTATATAGACTACACTGCATCAAATTGTAAATACATGATCTGTTTGGTATAGCCTACAATTCTGACTAATGTCTTTTGAAGCTTGTAAAAACAGCATATTAAACTGAAAAGTAGCCTAATAGTTAAACAAAATAGACAATATTAATACAACTTACAACTTAATTAAGCAGTGTAACATTTGACTCAGTTTTTAAGGAAAAGCTTCCACCAAAAAAAGTTAATTTTATGTCAACGGTCTCAATAGTATAGCGTAGATATAACCTAAACTATCACAAACGCATCCATTAAGCAATTAATTCAGCATTAGTCGACATCTTTCCAACGAATCGCTGCTGATGAGGGAGATGCTCATTCATTGTTTCAAATAGGCTATAGGCTACAGTAACCTACGTGATGAATAATAGTCTCGCACTTACAGAGAACTCTGTACTGAGGTAGCCTAACATGCTACATAAGGTTCAACCACCAGTTGAGAAGGGGTTAACTAATACAGACAGAACACCTGAAATATGGTCGTGAAGAAAGCATGTATCCGGCGCATAGAACAATGGCTTTAATGAGTGATAACGAGAAGGCTAAAGCTACTGATAGAAATCTCATGATGGACTCTTCCTTTCTGTTAATTGCAGTCATCAAAGAAATATCTCATGATTTGAAGCCTAAAGATTACAATATATGGCATAAAGTTTAGCGTTTTATCTCCATGCTGCTTCACTCAACCCCATTTTGTAGTCAAAACGAATTTCCAGGTCATTTGCATATGCAAATTAGGGTTAATTGCAAACCCTGTCAGGCGGTGCGTGGGAGATGTCAGAACGCCATTTTTGTTTTTCAGTTAGACCAGGCTTAGGGATTTGTCATTGAGAAAACAGCTCTGATGGTTTCCAGTAACCAGGAAAAGGGCATCCTGAGGTAAAAAATAGTTCGTGTTTAAGTAGACTACATGCAGCTAAACGGCCAATGATATGTCTGAGACGCTCATCTTCTCGTTAAAGAAAGCTATATAGGCTATTGAAAATATGCCGGTAGCCTATACGGAAACTTCCATTTCCACAATTGCCTATCATTCAAACCAATGTAAGAAGAGGTGTGCGTTTTCTACGGAGTAGATCTACTCAGTACACTCATTTGGATTTAAGGGAACAAAGGATGACATTTGAGTTGCCAATCACGTAGCCTATCGGATTCTGAACCCTCCAACGTCCCAATTCAAAGCCAGACCTTACAAGTAAAGATTATAACACATACAGCAGCTCACAGACAGGCTGATTTTGAATGTAGCATGGTCTTACATTACAGGCTATTCCCTCTCTCTCTCTCTCTCTCTCTCTCTCTCTCTCTCTCTCTCTCTCTCTCTCTCTCTCTCTCTCTCTCTCTCTCTCTCTCTCTCTCTCTCTCTCTCTCTCTCTCTCTCTCTCTCTCTCTCTCTCTCTCTCTCTCTCTCACACACACACACACACACACACACACACAGAATCATTCTTTCACATGTGTGAACTTAACATAGGTTACTTCCATTCTACCCTTATGCAATAATATATGTTAACAACAACAAAATTGGGAATTGAAATAGAATCATAACGCTGAATTCACGTGACAAAAACTGGCACCTGATATCAGAATCAGCAGAACAGTCAAAGTCTATTGCATAATAATTTGATGCACTGAAGGGTGATCATTAGGAAGAAAGAAAGACTGATCACCTGATGAAAATATGCTAAATATAATTATAAGGTTTGATATATTAGCCTATAGATGTGTGATATTGTATTACGAGTGTTTTATTTATTTCTTTAGCGTTGTATTAAAAAATTATATATATATATATATATATATATATATATATATATATATATATATATATATATATATATATATATATATATATATAAAATACATTCACACACACATTTAAAAATATGATCTTTTTCACAAACACACCCGAGTTTCACAAACACCATGCATATCCTATTTTTGTCTGCTCGAGCGCTTAGACACCATTCCAAGAGAAAACACCAGATTTCAAACACCAGAGTCATTCACGGACATGATAACGAGCTCACGTTTTACTGTAAGAGGCGAAATGTGAAAAGACCAGAATAGATCAACCCATGCAATGCAATCCTTGTCATGAGTTTTACTGCACATAATCGCCTTAGCACACTTTCGTGGCCGAAAATCGTGGTGCTGAGTTGGTCAAACGCCTCATTGGAAACACGTGTTCTTATTAAGAATAAATCTCTACAGCCTGACTTCTGGAGCGAACGCTGGCGGTTTATGAAAATCATACAAGTCATTTCGCCCTGGCCGCGTCTCAAGCACACACGCACACGTGGGCACATAATCGCCTACCGCTAATAGCTTCGTATTCAAAAACGTCATTATAAAACTGGAAATATATTTTTGCGTTTTCATATGACGGTCGAACTATGGCAGGAGGAACTTGTGTCCTCGAATTTGCAGGTTCACCAGTGCCTGGCTCCAATTAGCCTATCCAGCACTTTCTGAAGGTCTGATGTCTACAATGCAAAGTGTTTATTTATGTTTAAGAGATCCCCCTGGTGATAGTGATAAAATGTGTTGGAGAATCCCCCGGGGAATGGACTAGTAGAAACACGTTTTTGGTCGATAATTGATAATGACCCTGGGACGTGCCATCATCGAGCAGTGTCTGCCTGATTCTCTCAGCATCTCTGGCGGACACGATGCCTTGGCGCATTATCTCTAACTCATTACTTCTCAACGGGTTGGCTTTCACGAAAGGTTCGAGGCCTGCATCCCCCGGCGCCCTGGTAACAGCGGCCTTCGCGTGCTATCCAGATCTGGAGAAAGGACAACAAGCGATGGAAATCGATGGAATTTGAGACAGGGAATGCATTAAAAGTCGGCGCTTTTAGAAAAGGGGACTCAGACGACTGATGGAAAAACCAAGACCAGCGGCCTCTGACAGAGTTGTCTACTTGGCAGTCGCGCCTCCTATTGAACCAGTAATATATTCAAAGGAGATTTTTATCCCCAGCGATCTGATTCTTATGATAATCAACCGACCGAGACCCCTTTCTGTCCCCTTGTCTAGGGTCTACTCTCGGTCCTGACGGTTAAAGCTGATTTGCACGGTTTCACCCTGTCGATTCAGTGGTCACATTCCTAGACACTTACAGAGAAAAAGGCAAAGACAAAGGGTTGCTGGGAGCGAGTGCACTTGATTTAGACTGTGGGTTACAGTTAAAAGAGTCTCGAAGTCAAAGTGTTCTTATTCTTCTACAAAAGGCACTTATTTCATCACTGCACCACAAAAATCAATGCCTTTCTTAGGCTCTGATATGAACTCCATATAATGCATATAGTGATTGTAGCATTTAGCTACACAGCAAATATTCTTATGTGATATTAAACAAGTAAATAAAACTAGTCTAACTATTGCATGTCTATAATTATACCAGCCTATAGATTGAGCTAGATATAGAACTGATTTGTTTATCTTATTTTTCAAGGACACACCAGGTCTAAAAGTAGGCTACTTACTATTGAAATTGTTAACAAAAGAGCGCAAATTATAATGCTTCTCCATACATTAAAGCAGCGTTGCATTGTTAATTCAAGAGGGTGGGGACAAATTCTAACCGCAACGTGTCATAAGGGGAGGGCTTAAAATATGCTATATGTTTTTGGCTTGCAGGTTGAGGCCCACAAGCGTTTAATAAGCGGAATGATAAGAGGGGGGACAACGAGCAGCTCATTCCACTCTCCGTAGGGGAGGAGAGGAGCATCTCAATGGGAAATATTGGTGAAAAGACTGCGTGCTGCCCGATACGGAGACGCTGAATGGATGGGGCCACTGCAACGTCACGCGGAGCCGCAGCCATGAAGCGGAGGACCGAAGCGCTAGATAACATTCTGGAGTGCACGCAGCTCGCACGCGCACATTTATCATTGAGATCCCTCCTAAAGACCGTCGATGCTCGTGGATAGGAGTGAGTATAGCTACGCTAATATTTACGCTTGAATTGTAGACTGCATTCATGAAACAACTGCAAGAATTCTGTAATCGTGTTTTTAAGGGTGAAGCGAAAAATGATAGGAATAAGTCCCAGAACAGGTTGCGCGTTTAGCGGTCCTTGTAGGGACTGACACTCGACACGCTGCTGTTAGAGGTGATCAGTGCGCGTGCATCCTGTTTGGACACAATTAGTGGGAAATAGTCAGTTGTAGCCTATTATATCGATAGTCATCGCATTATCCATAAAAAGAAGCCAATAGATGGTTTTAGAAATTATACGGATTCTCTTTCAGAAGACTCAACTCATAAGTATGCTTATGGAACCCCTAGTCTAATTTGGAAATTATTGGTAATTAATAAGTCAACATTTCGATAGGGCTTTATTTGTTTTCTTTAGGCTATACGCCTGTAAAATATAGAGTCAAATGTATTATTTTAAATGAGAATTTAGAGTTGCAGCAGTGTGATTTACGTCTGAATTAAATGCTTTCAATTAGTATTTATCAGTTTTTGATAAACAGTCAGTGCGGAAAAGCTCGTGGTTTGAGTTTTCACTGAATCTTCTTTTTATCTTTAAACCACAGAATAAAAAGAGAATAACAAAAATATTTCTGGGCCATTCAAACCCCATGATGTGAAAAGATACCTTATTAAGCCTATTTACAGAACAAGTATTAATAGAAATAACTCAAGAATTGTTTCTAAAACCGTGGCACGAATGATTGTAATTTGTTTGGTGTTTATGAGATGGAGGCCTGTGCGCATGACGTGTTTAATCCTGATGGCCGGCGTTCAGATTAATCACAAGGCCAATATCTGCTCTCCACGTGCCTCTTTCATGCGCGTTTCCCTGTCGAGTATCACACCCATGAATAACTAGCCTATAAGGCACGTTATAATTTATTATTAATTATAATGTTATAGGCTTATAATATAAAAGATTACATACATGTTTGTATGTAGGTAGGCTCTACATGCCCACACCCCATTACTAAATATTCTTTAACAATCAGATCGTGATAACCGGCCGAAGGATAACCAACGTCCAAACCTTATTGATTATGCGACCGTTGTGTGACATCTAATCGGTTCTCTTGGCTAAAAGGCCTATTGTATGTTCATTAATGCAGTAAGATAACATGAGTCTTAAGACTGTGGAGGATATGATTTGTGTGATGGGCTATACTTTAAAAAAAAAGAAAAAAGTTATTGTTAGGTTGTAGCCCATCAGGTTCGTTTAAAAATCAGTCGGGAAGGTTAAGGTGTGGTCTCACATAGCCCATCTCTGTTGCTGGACTATGTTTTACAGCTATATCACCCCAAAACTCTATACACCGCGAAAAAGTCCTGTTCACAGCCTGTAGCACTCGGAAATGTCTATTTATAAAAGCAAAGTTTTCTCACGCTGTTCTCTCTGCTTCCTTCCACCCCAGGACGTCCATTGAGATTTTACACGAGGGGCACGTTACACAGGTAGATAAAATATTCCATTATTAATAGGCCTATTTTTACTATTGTATGATCCTCTAATACACAGTCATAGATTCATTAATTCAGTGTGTGCTATAGCGTGTGAGAGCACTGGATTGCGACCATTAGGCCTTCCATTGGTGCGCGACACCAAAACCATATAGGCCTACACATGCTTATTTTTAGCAACAGAATATTTAGATTTTTTATTTTATTTTGATCTCACAGTTAAACTAGTGAGTCATTGATAGAAAAAGGGAGGAAATAAAGCCACAAGAAAATAATTACGACCAGCTTACTTGACAAGAATCTTTATCATTTCATAATTTAAGCAATTTCTCATATAAATGTATATGGCAATAATAGGCTATTTAGTGTAACTTACAAACATTATAAATTATACATTTTCTAAAATCCCGGCTATTACGGACTGTAGGCCTATTTTCCACAAACGAATACGTTTCCGTTTCTTATAGCCTGTTTAACGTTCTCGTTTAAATGGTTTTCAGTTAATAATAGCATAAACAGGTAGGCCTAGCCTTATAAAACGATTGCATAGGCTACCCCCAATTTGCCTTTTTACACCAGGACTATCCTAACAATAAATTGAATGAAACTATATTTAAAGACGCAAATGGACAGAGAAACAAGCACAATTAAGAGTAAAAATGTATGTTTTCACCTCTGCAGTTGTTTACATTATAATTAGCCTACGTTCGTTATCTTCAATATAATGCAAGATAGCCTATACGTCATTAATATTGTGAAACAGACACTGTCCTATTTAACGAAAAAACAACAACGTTGGGAATATGGAATTACAGGCCTAAAATTAGCACACACATACATATATATAGGCTATATACTATTGGGAATTATGCATATATTTTTTATTATTTTATTAGAATGATTAAGATTAAACAGAGCACAAAATATATTTTTTAACCAATAATTCACTGAGTCACACAAATACAGCTAATCACGACTGTATCTCTGTGGTGTTGGTGACTAGATTAATTTAAATATCACTTTATGAAGATAGTTTCTAATCATTCCAGTAGGCTATAGTTAATTAGAATACCGTTTAGTTAAATATTGACACCAATTAATATTTTTTTGCAGCTCAAGAAACAGGAAACCTGAGACGTGACGCGAAATGTGATGTGAATACTGTGATCATCGCACCACAACTATCAGATTAACAATAACAATAACAACAAAAACAATAATAAATACAACTATTGTCTTTAATTAGGCTTCTGTTGTTGGGATGCTGGTAATGAGAATTCATAATTATAGCCTATTAATATATTGAAACTATAATATTTAATTGCAAAGTAGACTATGTATTTTTGTTCAACCTGTGAATCATAAGCATGTTTGTGCGTGCTAACGGTTCATTTACAGGAAAGCTTCTAGCATTCTAATTTACAGTCGAAGGGCTAGCTGTCTGAGAACATTCTGTCCTGTTAACAATGTGCTGGTTCTGTTAGTAAAATAATTAGATGATGAGCTGTGTGTAGAGTAAATAAAAGTGTTTGAACTCGCCCCTGTGTCGCCATTTTCACTAGGCTTGAAAGGCTGTAATAAGTGATGACACTCGCTCCCTCTCCCTCTCTCCTCTCTTTGATGGCAACACCTCTGAGAGTGTATGGGGAGGGGCTCCTCTCACACAAAGGCTTTTAATTGGACCAGCTCCTCTTTTATTTGCATAAAATCAGATTGACTGAGAGTCCAGAGAAAAAGAGGCTGAGAGAGAGAGACCTCATGATTCTGCCACTTAGCCCTAAAAGACAGGCTTTTGAAACACAAACAACAGCAACTTGAGGGTAAATTTGCAGAAAACTAAAACAACCAATGTTACTATTCTTTTTTTCCCGTCTGCACAGTCAGGGTCTTTTTCCCATTTAAAAATAAATCCCAGCCTTTGCGGGATGCGTTTGAAGCCATCTCTCACCCAGGGAGAATGATCAGCCTGCAATGTAAGACAGAGACAACAAGCAGTGAATGAACTCCTTGCATCTCTAAAAACCAGTTCAGACTGGCTCAACAGGCTAGTGAAATCATTGCCAAGTTTAAACCAGTCAGTTTTAAAAGGAGATGCTTGACAAATAACTAGTAGTTCTAAAAGCACAATGGTAATTAGTAACGAATGACTTGCGTTAAATACATAGTTTTAATTAACGCTGGTGTTTAAATAAATACAGTTGACTTCAATCTCGTCCTAATTAGAAAGTTAATAAAAAAAAAATCTTCTCTTTTTCAGGTCCCAGTTTAACCACGTTTGAGTTTTTCATATGGAGGAAGAGGACGGGTGGCCGGAGGGGTTGGCTGTTATCTTTGGTTATCTAGCTGTATGAGTGTTATTCATTCTTCATAAAGCTAGATAACCGAAAGTAACAAGAATCCCATTACACACCTGAAAGGCATCACCCCACCTTGAGATCTATACTTGTCCTTCTCATCTTTCCCTTCCTAAGTCTCCCTCTCTCCTCCTCAATCTCTGCATCTTATTGCAAGAACAAGCCACAAAATGGCCACCATCACCGCTGATAGAAAAGGTAAGCAGCATTTTTTGTTACACAGTTTTGTTCTGTTCAAAAAACAAGCAGTAATTGTACCCTATAAAGTATTATGCAGCATCATATTTCCTCATAATGCTCAACCTCTCTCATTACCCTCCTTATAATGGATGTAAAAATAGTTTTCATCTCTGGGATAAGTGCGAATACAATTGTAAAAGATGCAAGTACAAAACAGGTATACATTTTTTTTAAGGAAACCAGTTATGTAGTTTGTTTGGTGTGAAATTTTTTAACTCAACTGCAATGGCTTTTGATGTAAAATGCATTACTCAAGACCTAGCTCTGGCTAGCATTAGACAAATAAATGTGATGTTCGATTCATACCCACACAAAATGAAGAAGAACAGGAAGAAGAAAAAAAAATCCACACCAAGATAACAACTTTCATTACAAATGCACAGAATTAATCTAGTGCGGAACAAATAGCAGGATTCCACTGATTAAATGAAGGTTATTCTGTAGAATGATAATGTGAAACAGGATGTTACCAATATACAAAATCTATGGATTTGTATGGATAAAACATGGTTTATGTGAACATGCGGTACAGGGGTACGTTGGTCAAACATGATCATGTTTAATCTGTAAGCTGCTAGTCTCAGAGCACAGAGCAGCAGGCCGAGGCTTAACACAAGGCCACATGATGATCACCCACGGGTGCCTGTACTAACACCCAGTCCGGTGCTTTCTGAAGTAATAATCTGTAAAGAACGCACAAAGCTCATTCACTCGTTACCTTTGTTTAACAAGGTTGGCGAGTTGGTGAGAGCCCATTGTCTTTTTTCAACTCACTCATTCAATTCACGCATTTGAATAATTAACGGGCTAAAGCGTTCCCACGCAAATCTGGCTGCTATTCTAAGCTTTGGATGCATTCGGACCTTGAGCCAGCGCTGAGAAACAAACGTTGATTGTCTGAACTTGAATTTTGTGCCGAGAGGTTCTTGATTGGATGTGACAGTTGGCTGTGTTATAAATGATGCTGGGATGGAGCCAGCACCGGCATGTTTTTTTTTTAAAGTAGCAAAGCTTGTTGGGTTGGTCCTGAATAGAGGTCTGTGGGTTCAGCAGCTGAACCTTAACAGTTTTTGTTGGCAAAACCCATTAGGAGGCCAATACCACAATTCCCCTTCACTATTAGGCTTGTGATCAGTAGATGGACATCAGCCACCAGATCATTACACCTTTGAGTATTATAGTAATTTAATTTCTCATTTGGAATTAACAGATCACAGAGGCTTCAAAACTCTGATTTAGCAATGCCGTTTAGTAATAGGTACATGATGTTGTGAATGACAGGGAATATATATAAGGTGCTGTCATTCTGTCTGTGTCACTATTGTAGCTACAGACAGTGCTGCTGCATTGCAGGTGCAGGGATTAAACTGTTCATATTTGAGAGCAAAAGACAAAACATTACTACTGAGAATAGGTAAATGAGTTTGGACATATTAATCAAGCAGTTCTACATGCAGTATTATCAGCATTGAGTAGATCAAATACGTTTAAATAAAAAAATAAAAAACAGGTTTTCTAGAGCTATTCAACTATCCAATAATAATTAACATGGATATTTTTTGTTATAACCACACATTTTATAGAAAGTGTTTAAAATATTGGAAATTCTCACCTTATGCTCATAGTTACATCCAGATCTAGTGGTCGCGTAGTCTAACCGCAAATATTTAAATATTTCAACACAATCGAAGATCAAATTGCATAAAAAAATCCCTATACGTGTATGCTCCTATACTACACTTAACTGGAAATTAATTACTTCTGGTGTATCATTTGTTGGAGATACTAAAAATTGTTAAAAGGTGGCTTGAGAGTTTCCAAAAACACGTTAAAGTTTAGCAGCGTGACAAACACTCTTTTGTTTTGTCCTGATTTGGCATGCTTTCACAGTATTAATGTCTTTATTATCAAAAATGCCTGAACAGCAATTTATATATTGAACTTACCTGTATGCATCAAATCTTATCAATCGTCCTCTTGATTTGCATTACTTCATCATTATCCATTTCTCCTGTCATCCTTTACAACAATTAAGCAGTGAACTGTCCATCTTGGCCTAGTTACAGTACACTATAAATTACGTCGAATTACAAAATCTCCTTAAAAGTGGTATAAATGATGTGCAAATATATCATTCAGGTGTATGTTAACATTAATGTGATTCTTCTTGGTAATTTACTTGAATGGTTAGCTTACCTTGACTATTTAGCATAAAGGTAGAAGGTGGTATTTACAGTAGGTTGGATACATCACGGCTTGTGAGGAATAATGATTGGCAGTCTAATCAAACTGTCTGGAAAGCAGGGAACAGAAGAACAGGAAGGAAAGTGTGAATGGCAGTTTTCTTACACTTAGCATTTCGGACTTGAAGTGTCAACTAGAAAAACAGGCATTGTGCCCTTATTATAACCATCCTCCTCCCCTCTCCCGTCAACTGTACGGTCAATAGAGCCAGGCCACTTGTCACAGAGACAATGGATTCCTTTACCAACCTTTTGACAGCGTCCCAGTCACATCAGCCAGGCTGCTTTTGGTGAGCGCCGCTCTGATTCCTGCCCCCGGCAATGCTTGTCTTTCTTTGGACGGAACTCACCAACCGAGCCCCAAAATGGCTGCACTGTTGGAGAGGAAACTGAGGAATAGACACCGTTTTCTATGACCCCCCTCCCGCCCTGATGTCGCCCCAAAGAACTATGAATTCCCTTTAGGCTGTTAGAGAAGTCAATGGGCCCACACACACTAAGGGGATTAAACACTCAGCAGTAACAGGTGTAGCCAAACGCTGTCCTGACTACATGAAAGGCTGATTCATCACACACGCTTTACAAGAAGACCACACCATTCTCGTTTAGACATTTAAATTTAGTCTAAAGGAATGAATGGGTAATTGCACAATGGGTTTGTGTTTAGACTGTGTCTGAAAGTAGCTGAATGTGCACATGGCAATAATATGGAATGCTTCTATATGAATTATTTACACTGTGCTTTATTTACACTCATAGACTTAAGAAAAGTTTATTGGTGGCACATTTAAAGCAAACAAATATTTAGATGTTGTAAAATCAGACATCTGCTTGATTGTTCAAGTTTAATTGGCCATTCTGTTAAAAGCTTGGCATGGCGAACTAGTATTCACTCTGGTGAAATGACTTTTCCCCCCCAATGAAGCATCATTTGGATGGCTATTCACATGCTGTCCACTCTCTGCCACATTGTCCTGTGCTCTCTTCAACACACCTACATGTCCACTGAAAGCACACAGTCCTATTGTTACCTCAGCTGTTAATGTCAGAGGCCTGACAATGGTTCCTATTTGCAGTATTTGCATAAGGCACTTTTCCAGCAAGCGTTTGGAGTGGTCTTGAAAGAGGGTCCACTTTATCCAGCCACAGCAAAAAAATGTCAAGTGCCAATTAGGGAAGGTTTGCTGCTTTTCAGCAGAACCCCACCCCTCCAATCTCACTCTTTATTTACCCCCCAACCAACTCTCTCACACTCCGAACAGGCTAACGGCACCTTAAAACAAAGACAACCTCTACCTCAGAGCAATAAAAGAAACTACCCAAGAAAGGACTTGCCCACCATGCTGTGTTGTTTCGACATGTGGGACCATCCATCAGATAATAAAGACTCCCTGAGCTTCTGAGATGTTTAACAGGGATTCATAGTCCATCAGATTGGGTTTTATGTTGAGATGGTACATGTAACGGTAGTTTCTGGTCAGCGGCAGGTAATTTTGCCTTATCTGGCAGCCACTGTTGCAGGTGACCTGTTAAAAAAAAAAAAAAAAGCTTATATATTAGTGCTGTCAAACTTGATGTGATTAACAGATTTGACAGCCCTAATATACAAAGTGACACACACACACAGAATTATTAAATTTTGTAAACAAGTTAAAAAATAATATACAGTATTTGATTAAAAAAATGTACCAAAAAAATGATATTATATATATATATATATATATATATATATATATATATATATATATATATATATATATATATATATATATATATATATATATATATATATATATATATACACACACAATAATCCAATGTGTATTCAACTGTTTATAATACAATAATATATAATATAATTTTTTTAAATTCAAATGTGTAAAATTAAATATCAAAATTTAAAACGTATAGATAAAATATTATATATAATATATATTTATAGTGCGTTTTATACATTTTATTGAAAAAATTTAATTAGCTGGCAAAAAGTCTTTGTCTGGTGGTCAAGATGTATGTTTCTTGATTCATCTTGGATGATGAAACAAGCTATATGGCAAACAATACATGCCATATATATTATATATATATATATATATATATATATATATATATATATATATATATAAACAAGGCATGTACAACAAGCTTGTGTTTCATCCTCCAGCCCAATGAGTGTTTCACTCTTGTCTAGAACATTCCCTGTGGTGTATATTACTTCCATTACATTCTCCATTATACTTTCAAAGCTCTTACAGCAGGTGGTAAACATGCATAGTTATAGAGCAACTTCTAACATTTAATTTAGCGAGATGACACGGATCAGTAGCTATAGATATTGTAAGGAATGCATTTTAATACTCAAATAAGGTTTGTGTTTTGTGCGCACACTAAATCACCACGAAGAAAGAATGTGTTACAATCTTAAACGCCCATTTCTGTGCTCTCTGGGACACCCTTGTTCCTCCACACTGCGTTTAGTTCTGTTAGCCGCCTCCTGCCACCCAAAGGATTTATCCTTCACTCTGTCTCTTTCATTCAATATCTCTGTGCAGATTTTTTCCCAGCCTTGATTCTCAGATGGTTGGGTCTGATTTGCATGCATTTGCATAATGAAAGTCATTTGCATGCTCAAGGCAGACTTTACCATGAGAACAGACATGAAAAGGTGTGTGTGTGCGCGCATGCCCGATTGTGCTTATGCCCTCACATGCTGGTGCATTTATGCATTTCTTCCTTCATCTTTCCATTTTCATTCTCGTACAGATCAACCATCCTTGATGCTAGGGAAAGGAAAGAGTGAAGAAGCGGGGCAGGTCGGTTGTGTGGCTGTCGTCCTGCTGGTGTTGCTGCTCCCCTCCCTTCCGCTGCTCGCCTGCCCCCTTCCTCCTGTCACGAGATGCAGTTTGCACAAAGCCACCATCTTAGAGCATGCGGGCATTAAATGGAAGTGGAAAATAAGCAGGTATGACCCACCATCACTCTCCTGCGTCCTCACACCCTCCTCTATCTCTTGCCTCTTCTATTTTACACACGCTGTCCCCTCTCTCTCCCCCTGCTCGAAGGCACTGTTCATTACAGCAGATGTGTTTGCTAATTGTGAATATCACACGTCTTGGTTGTGATAGGCGCTGAAAGGGGGTGGGGAGATGTTTTGTAGTCGTTTGCATTAAATCATGCCCCGGCACAATGGCTGAAGCAGAGCTGCATCTGCGGGCATCAACGCTGAATAGATCGCCATCAGGGATTCTTCTGCCCCGTGGCCGTACCATGCCAGCCACAGAGATGGCGTGCTGCCATGATTGAGAAGAACAGCAAGCCTTCTCTCCAGCTTTCAGCCATAGTCGTCATTATATGAGGTTTCCCAAGAGAGGAGCTTGAATGAGCAAAATGGATCACCATTGTTAGTCTTGCATAACTATAGAAACCATAAGATAACATCTTGGATTATTCAGCATTTATTTAAAGATAGCAAAAACACGCTAAGAGAGAGCAAAGTCGGAGTAGTAGCAGGAGGGAACGAGATGGAGAGGTCTCACTAAGGACGGCTCTCTTTTGTACATCTTGGTTTCTAAGAGTCGCGGGCCAGACAAGTCCAGCATTGTTCTCTGTGGCGAGCTTGCTGTGGCACACTGTTATTAAGGCCAGGAAGCTATAAGTTTAAAAACCGCTTAACCAAAACACCAATTAGAGCCGGCTGTGCCTGATTAAGTGAGGTAGCTAAGTAAACAATACAGACCATTGTCCTTCATTCTCTCAGAGGGCTGCCTTTGTTCGTTCCCATCACTGAAAGTCCAGACAATAGCCAGAGCCAGGAGATACAGTGGAGGACTAGCGTGTTAATAACGATGTTAAGAGCTCAGTCTCTCAGTTTAAGTGGAGAAGATGTATGCTAGCTGTACACACTTACAAAAAAGTACTGTGCTGCCATAGTAGCATGTGGTACTGTGACGTTTCATGGTACCATGGTATTTACTATGTTTTGTACTATGGTAAGGACACCACAATAGTATGGCACACCTCCAAAAAAAAGTTTTGTAACTTTTTTGTAAGTGTAGCATTACAAAGTAGTATCCTGATTATAATCAACTTCTTACAGTCTCTTTTTATGTCTCCATCAGAAACTTCTATTGGCAAATATAAGCTACTATTCAAAAGTTTGGGGACGGAAAGATTATTTTATATTTTTGAAAAAAGTGTCTCACCAAAGGCTGGATTCATTTGATTAAAAATACAGTGAAAAAAACAATAATATTGTAAAATATTTTTGCAATTTAAAATAACTTTTTTGCCATTTGAATACATTTTATAAAATGTATTTTTTTCCTGTGATGGCACAGTAGCAGTACTCCAGCCTTCAGAAAGTATTCTAATATGCTGATTTGCTGCTCAAGCAACTTTTTATTATATCAGTTTAAAACAGTATATTTTTGGGATTTTTTGATTAATATAAAGTTCAAAAGAACAGCATTTATTTATAATAGAAGTCTTTTGTAACATTATAAATATATTATCACAGCATTCTTATGGAATAAAAGTCCTAATTTATTTTTAAAGATTCTTTTTTTTTTTTTTTACAGCAGTGTATATCTAGTGCAACCACTAGAAATTTATGTTAATGTGGCCAAATCAAACTTGCAGAACAAAATGTAACCATCCAAAAACTACCATCTAGCAAAATCACAGCAGCGATGAAACAACAATGTCCTCTTTTCAACTTTTATCACATTAAAAAGGTAATTTTAATTTAAATGTTTTATGTAATTGTTCACGAGTGATAAAAATCTGTATGGAGGTGGCAGAGAATTACATGATTGCAGTCACACTGGGTCTACAATCATGTCATTGTTTTCAGTAATCTAAGTGCACCGCAGTAAACAGGTGGCAAACTGGGGGAAGAGCGGCTAAGAGGGATGGCACAGTAAATTATGCACAGTAAAAACAAAGCCAAAGCACATCAGATACAAAAAAAGAGGAGCGAAGAATTTGCGGCAGCTTGCGTCTGGGAGCGTGCGAGATGGCTGGGGCTTGGGCAAAGGGGCAGACACTCTCCCGTCTGCACACACACATACACACAAGGCTCCCCTTTTCGGAGCAGCTGCTCTTGCCTCTTCACACAGGCACCAGCCTTGGGAACCACCACGACGAGGCTCCCCCAAAAAATGGGCACCGGGGCCCCCCAAAGCTTGAGTCTGTCTGCCTCCCCCTCCCTGTCTCTCCCTCCCCCTCCTGATGATGATGCTGGGTGCCTGGGAAGGACTCAGAGTTCATGGTCAGACTGCCTATTGAGCTGACAGACTGACTGTTTGCTCAATTCACTCTTCTATTCAACCAGGACAGGAGGAGGGAGACAGAGACACAGTAACACTCCAATGAGCATTCATTTAGGGAAGACAACCGGAGGGAGAGAGGGAAATCGCAAAAAAAAAGAATGAAAGCCAAGGCGTGTTTTTATAACGACACATTTGGCTTAGAGATACTAGCCTGACCATCACGCCCAAACTTCCACACTTATCCAATTTTCCAACAACCAAACAAAGATGGAGTCATTGCTACCCCATAAATACAGACAAATGTTGCTGTTTGATCAGCTCTTGCCTCCTTGCATTCTTAATCACCTGCACACCTCGAGTTACTTGTCTGAGCCACGTGGAGCGACAAAACTCTGGAGTTCTCCGGGCTTAGGTTGTGTCACATGCCTCCTCTTTGCTTCAGTTCCACGTCGTACCAAGCGCAGAGGCACCGTCAACTTCGGCCTCAATCTCTCAACCTGGCACTCGCTGCCGCCCACACGAGTCTCAGCCATCTGAGGAGTTTGTTTGCTGCAAACCTCTACATGATCCCTACAAAACAGAAAACCCATTAAAATCAAATCAAACAGAACATCAAAAGACAGTCCTGAAGAGATAAACCGACAGTTTTCATTATTCAAATGTATATTCCGAATTGAAATGGTTTAACTATCAAAAATATTATTTTATTTAACACATTTCTTGTTTCTTGTGTGTCTTTTCAGGTTTTCAAGTCGAATAACGTGAAATTCATTAAATGGAGGAACGTTCATACCGACGGCTGATGAAGTCAAACGGGTTACTTTACTATGCATGTGCCCCAACATCAGATAAAACAGCACTTTAATAGTTCTATAGGACATTTGTGAATCAGTCTACTGTTCCAGTGGGCATATGTTGCAAGCCAAGTATGTGTATGCATGCTAAAAAATATGTGAGAAACTAACTTAGTCTTTCTTTATACGGATCTGTGTCAAAGTATTTAACAAATTGTGTATTTGTAGAAACAAACTAGTAAAAAAAAATGATTTGCGTTGTTCTGATTTAATGAGGATTTTGTAGAAAATGTCATTTATAAATGCCAACCATTTTGGTACGTTTAGATTTTTTTTTTTAATTATAAGAGATAAAAATGTGTGCAAGATTACATTTAGCTTATAGATGTTAAACATGATTTTAACAGTTTAATACTCTCTGATCGTGTCTTGGTACAATCTTTAGCATAATGCACTTTATAAAACAAACCCGATTTTTTTAGTTCAATAGTTTTTGATATTAAAGGACATTATATCCCCTAATGTATTTCTCCAATAACTGATTACTAATTGAAATTAACATGACTAATTAGAAATAATGTGTGAGGCTCTGTAGATTCTGCATGTATGAGTGTGAGACCCACGGCAGCAGTGAACGGTACTGCACTCTGATTGGACAGCTCAGTGTGTTGTATTTCACACACTTGTTGGACAGAGAGCTGTTGTCTTTAATTTCTATGCAATTGCGTTGGGCTTGCAATCACCTGGAAGAGAAGGCAGATCAGAGCAGGTTAAGGTGAGAGGACTATTGAGCTGAATAAATATATTTTATTCTTCCAACTAAAACTGGTGTCAGCAAGTCACCGACCACTAAAAGCATTTTCAACTAGCTTTTGAGATTTTTGTGTCAGTGCTCAAAATAGAAACAATTTTAAGGGGTATTAAATGCTCTCTAAATGTCTCTCTGTAATTTGTGTTACAATCAATCATAGCTGAAGAGAAAATTCAGTATTGAATATGCAAATGTTTAAAGAATTATTTAACATTTGAAGAGAATTGTGCAATCTATTTTGTAATTGTTTTATTTCAATTATATTGACATTTTCCAGTGAAACAATTCAAAATTTGACAAATCAAGTAATTGTGAATACAATGTATTGATGAAAGAGGCCTTTTACTATGCAATTTATCTTTAATACGTTTCTGTTTTTGTAGAGTTATGATTTTCAGCTAGTCATAGTCTTGTAATGATAATGATAAAAAGGAACATTTTAATTTTGTAATGCTGTTGATTTATTCTTTTTCTTACTGTATGTTTTTTGGTTTATTTTTCTTATTATCTGTATTACCACATGTGCCTTTTAACAATGTCCTGCTATGGATATTAATAAAAGTTTACTTTGAAAACAAACTTGTTCTGTTGTCACTAAGATTTTGGGACTGCTAAGTGAGAACAAATCTACATTTTATTAAATTCTAGAATCCTGAAGGCACCATGTCAGATTTTGCATGAAACTGAACCCAAGAAGGTAGAAGCAGATATAAGACTGAGTTCATTTTCTTTTGATGATTTTGGATATTTGTTGTTCAACTAGCAATGAACCAGATCCAATCTTGCATCCAGTATTTAGTATTACAGTCCAACATTTCTTGGCCGCTCAGAGCAGCTTACAATCTGTGTGGCTGTGTGCCAGGAGACAAGGTGCATTGGTGTATTGTAGGCCATAATGATGCTGAATCTGATACACACTTTTGTGGAACCCTGAGACTATGCATGAATTTTAACCAGTCGATTAAACAACCAAAAGCTAAGCTTAATCAATTTCTGTGTATACAAGGGCTGTGTCAACAAGTTTCTAGACTGATATATTACAGCAGTGGCCTCATGCCAATCATTTTTGGAGTTTAAAAAAAAAGGATTTGTTACGAAGAGTGCAAAATATTACAAAATACTTTCAGTGAAAGGAACAACCACATTTAATAGCATCGCTTAAAGAAGGGGAAAAGACTGTGCCCTCTGGGCTGCAAAGAGAACAAAGCAGAAAAAACCCATCAGTGTTATATACCCATTTGCCAAAACATCTAAGAAAACACTGTTGTCATTTCTATATAAACCAGGGAAGTACTGAAAGACAGTCTGCGAGTGATCTTGGAAAAGGTCAGGTTGCTTCCATTCTGCTCAGTCAGACTATGACTAAACTCTCAGCAGTTTTTAAGGAAACTGGCACCAGACAGGGTTAAAAGTAACTATAACACAATTTAATACATTTTACATATATACAAATGTGTTTAGTCTTATCCTGATTCACTATGGTAGACCGATTATAAGCACTTATATTTTAGACCTGTCATGAAGGTTTTAGCGGGAAACTATGTATGTCACTCGCCCGTGCGCGTCTCGTCATATCCATGCTCCAAGAGAAAAGTTGCTCCAACTACTTTCACACTTGCATGGTGTGCATGGAAGTGGCATAGTTTATTTGCCACAAAGAGCAAAAAAGGTTGACATGAGGCACACTAAATCTGTGACTTCTTTGAAATCACTAGTAAAAAAAAAAAAAAAAAAAAAAAAAAAGCAACAGGAGTCTGCTGGCAAAAACAGAACACGACAGAGAAGTAAAAATGTTTAAAAATGTTGAGATACTGTTTTTATTACTCAACAGTGTGGTATTTTATTGTAAAATATTATCTCATAGGGTCATATTCATCGAAGCACAACCAAAACAATGTTCTTCAGTAAAAGTCATGCAGTTTTGTTTTTGCTATATCACGTTTATGTATAATAATTCTGTAGTTCCACATGTGCCTTTAAACAGTGCCATGTTATGGATATTAATAAAAGTTCACTTTGAAAACAAACATTCTATTGTCAGTAAAATTTTGGGACTGCTAAGGAAACAAATCTGATACATATCTAAAGGCACCAAACCAGATATTGCACCGCACACACGCACGCACGCACGCACGCAAACACGCACACACGCACACTAAATGTGTAATTAATGTATGATATTTACCTCTTTCAACTGACACCTTTTTTTACACCAACTCCCAAACCATATGTGCAGGATTGTGGGACATCACTGGCAGTCAAGAATGCTTCTGCAAAACCAACCAAAAGAAGGCATCTTAGTAGCCTTGTTGTCTTCCTCCATATGCGATTTGTACACTATTTGGCATGTTTCACTGCATCATCACAAATAAAACACACAATTACCCAATATGCTTACAAAATCTTTTAATAATATTTTAATAAAGGTTGTCGAATCTCAAAAAATGTTCATTGTATTAACTCAAAATTTTAATTTCAATGAACTCAAAATTTTAAAGGCAACCAGGTAACTTTTTTTCTAAATACTTTTTTACAGTGTAAAGACAGTCTTTTTAGCTTTCGGACACAACCTTGTATGTTAATTCCCAGCTCACGCTGTCTTTAAATCTCTAACTTAGTAAACAAATGTTGAACAATTCCCGTCATCATAATCTGCTAAATGCTGAGTAAATCAACACTGGCGTTACTTTGTCAAGATAAAAAAAAAAATGCTCTTCGATTTGCTGGGGTCAATGATAAAGTGGCCAAACAAAAAGATTGCATTAATCATTAAATCTGGTAAGATTTAAATATAAATTTTTTAGTAAAATTATACATCAAAAAATATAACACTGTTGATGTAAAATGGTATAATTGTGAGGCTCTAGTACCAAAGTTATCACATTGATGACAAAAGAAAATATGATAAAATTGAACATTGAATTAATGATTTATTATTCACAATCTAACATTAAAATGGCTCTTTAAATAATTATACTCAAGTCAAGTTTTTAATACAGATGTTATCTTGTCATATAAAGCTTCGAGATTGAAAATGTGCACACAAACTGAATACAAGATACAATGTAGTGGTTTATATTAAACAACTCGGTCATTGTGATGAAATCTGGGAAAGCAGAGTTCATGATTACTATGATATAATTTATCAAACCGCACTTATATCCTCGTGAATCACCATTTCTTTGTTTCTTCGACAGCTGGTTTGCAAATCCTGTTCAAGCTGCTGAAGTCACTGGGCTAAAACAAAACAAAAAAGCACGTAAATACAAGATGGAGGATGTGGGAAAGGATTTCGAACCCTGGATTTGCCTCATGGGAAAGCGAACAACCCCAATGGGCGTGTGCGGCAGGGACGAGGTCACCCCAGCCCGCCGTGATGGTGTGAATGACGAGGGACTGGAGAGAGGAGTCAATGCAGACAACGCAACAATGAGAGTTTAAGGGTGAGAAGGAGGAGAGGAACAAGAGAATAGACCTGAGGTCAAGTTCAAGGCCGTTCTCACTGTCTGGCGATGTAAATGAGGTGGAAGGCGCGCACACAAACAAATTCACACTTTTCCCAGCCCACACAGCATTCCCTCAATACAGTCTCTGCAATGATGAGCTAATGTTTATGCTTAACTTATTTTGTAGATTTAATAGATTATTACACAAGAGCCTATTTCTGCATCAGCGTAAAAAATAATAATAAAAACCAAACATAAACTGTGAGCAATCTCCCAAAATTACTTTTTCACAATGATCTCTTTAATATTTAACTCTAAACTGGAATTTTTAAAAAACAAACAAAGATCTATGTTCAATAACGACAGAGATCTAGACTTCAGCATCTAAAAATGTTGACCTAAATATTCCATAAGATCTGTTATTTGCTGTTAGAACATGTCTTAAAAATTCTCTCTTAATTTATCCGATTTGTGTTGTTTGTGAATCGGCTAGTAATAATGTCAGAGAAACTGTGCTGATGGTGAATTTCCATCACATTTTGCACAATATACAAAGACAAACCTCATCCTACATTAATGAGTCAAAACGGCTGTCACTTGCTGATAGACTGTCAGAAGGATGCCTATTAATTTGTTGAAACAATAGAGCGTATAGCTGCACAGATTCACTGATAAATATTGTATTGATTTACAGATATGACAGTGAATCTTGCAACAGATTAAATAAAAATTTCCCTACAGTATGATTTGGTGTATTATTATGTGCTGATGGACAGGACCACACACACACACACACACACACACACACACACACACACACACACACACACACACACACACACACACACACACACACACACACACACACACACACACACACACACACACAGTTTTTCACCCACACCCAGAGAACGTGCCCAGCGTCCCAGTGCTGTTCCACAGCTGCTGCGAGTCGGCTTTGTGCCATGCTCCACCTCTCTCTCTCTCCCTCCCTCGGTCTTCTCTTGCTAGCTTTCATGCTGCCTCCTGGTTGCCGTAGCAACTGATGGCACTGACTCAGAGAGGAAAGAGGTCTGCAGCAGAGAACAACACTTGCGAGCACACACACACATGCACAGAACACAAATATATGCCAACGCACAAACAAACAAACACACCCAGGGATGGGAACATGCTTGTGCCATACACCGCTCACACACACCCACAACAAAACAGTGCGCGACTACATATGTTCAGAAATGTATATTGTGAAGATCAATGTCTGACTAATGCAGCAGCCATATATGATTATATGAGGAGCCATAATCTGTATAGACTATAGATGATTCTGGACTAACAGCTATATTTAAACGATGAATCCAGATGTCAACATTTCATTCCACAAACCCAAAATGAAAAGTGTTTTAGAAGCAGAACGCAGGTAAAAGTGCCGGAAGACCACCAATGCAAGGGGATGGAGGCTCCAATTTTAATCTAATGTATGCTACCATTCAAAGGGTCAGAAAGATGTTGGAATGTTTTTTTTAAATGTGGTATCCAGGATTCTTAAAAAGTATGGGGATTATTAAAAACAAATTAACACTGTTTTCACTGACACTTTTTAGGTGGAAATGATTCAAATGAAATGTCATAAAGTACTTTTTAGAGGCACTGATCACTTGGTTTAGAACAAAATACCAAAGTCCTGCAACCATTACAGGCTCAGGAACATAATCTCAATAACCTTTTTCCAATGTAATGAACCCTCAGTTGTTAATGTTCTTTCAAATAGTAAAAGAAAATTATTATTTTATTTAATAAAAAAAGTTTTAAAAAAATGTAAACTGTTCATTTGCCTCCTGCAATATTTGAGGACTGGATATATTGAGCATCTATTGAGACCTGTCATTGTCACTTCCTCAACACGATTGCCTATACCTCTCCACCAATTTTACACAGGCAATTCACTGCAACCAGATAAGCTACAACCATAATCCTTTAGGAATCGGAATTAAACCTAAATCTGCTGGTTAAACAGTGACTGATCAAACTCAACCAGGATTAATAAAACAGGGGGGGAAAATTAAATTAATTTTTAAGTTCAGCACAGCACTTCTAATACCAAAATAAAATGGTCTTTAATTTCAGATGTTTGAGAAGGAATCAAAAATCATAATAGAAGATATAGAATAAATCATGGTCTTAATTGACACTTAAGATTTGCCAATAAATGCTCATATTACTGTAAAAGGAATAGTTGCACATCATGCTATTGTCAAATGCTATCATGCTATTCAAAATCCGTATTACTTTGTTTTCTTCTACAGACCACAAAAGAAGATATTTTGTAGAATGTTGGGAACCACTGTTTTGGTTTGGATTTCCATTGTATAGACAAAACAACATTTCTCAAACAATCTTATTTTATGTTTCACAGAAGAAAGTTGTCAACATCAGGGTGAGTAAATGATGACAAAATTGATTTTTTTTATTTGTATCTATCTTTTTACATAATGTATTCATAGCTGTGATGCGAGGCACCAATAAAAAGTTAGTTGCTTTTTCAGAGGTTCCCACAAAATGCCATCCACAATTCAGACAGATATGATTCCATTCAATAGCATGGAGTGACATGACATTTGATGGGAAAGGTTTTCTCTGTGCCGTGATGCTGTAGACACAGGATGCCACCGTGGTCCTCTGAAGCAGTCTGAGAGTGCTCTTTAATGCTGTCTCTAATATATCACATATGGTTTCGGGATTAAGCGAAAGACAGACAGGAACACACATAAAACGGAGGGCCTGAACACTGGCTGCACTCCACAATGACACTTTTAGGGGGCTGGAACCCTTAATTAAAGCACAGACGTGAAAAGGGGCCGCAGACAGAGAGGAGAGCAGAAGAAAAGCAAATGAGATGGAGTCCTCCAGACTGTCTGGGAAAGAGTGTGGGAGCGTGTTGCCCCTTGTGCATGTGTGCACGTGTTTATGGAGCGTGGGGGGGGGGGGGGGGGG
The DNA here is from genome assembly GCF_024679245.1 of Pseudorasbora parva. Lineage (NCBI taxonomy): Eukaryota > Metazoa > Chordata > Actinopteri > Cypriniformes > Gobionidae > Pseudorasbora > Pseudorasbora parva. The sequence continues at coordinate 20,877,415 of NC_090178.1, read as the reverse complement.
TGATACATCATATCAAACTGTGACACGCACACAAACACTTTACTTGAAACTCAACGTTTCATACTAAAACTAAATGTTCAATGCTTAGATATTTTAGACAAACCTGTCACCCATACTACATGAGCATGTAGAGCACTGTGCATAAACACCAGTTTTCTGTCTGAAAAGCACAAAGAGTAGGGGTGAAAGGTCAAACAAGCACACTAAGATGGGTGGCTTTCTCATGCTAATTGCCATACCCATGCACCCCCAGCTCTGTCTGATACAGAGTTTTGGGGCTCCCTGATGGCACTGGGTGACATCCTCTGTGAGCATCCTGGGAAGTGGGTGGTGACTGACGGTATGTGTCAAGGATGGATAAAAAAAAGAAAGAAAGTGTAATATCATTTAGCCTTCTGGGGAGAGTATGGATGACATGCCGAGACATTACAGACTTTTGAAAAGAGGGACGTCTAGACACACATAAAAGATTTTTGAGGCCATGTGCCATAAGACCGGCTTGTCCATGCAATCTTGAATTTTTAATAAAACATCAAGATGCATCAAAAATTTCTCACTAAAGAAGTAAACACAAAATAAGCATATTGATTGACAAGGACCAAAAAGAAAAAAAATAGATAATGGAAAACGTTTCTCATATTAACGTAAATAACGTATCAATACACATATTGGGTTTTTAGACCCAAACTTCTTTAATGAATTTTATACTGTACAAACATTACATTTACCATTAAACCTAACGCTTACAGAAAACGTTCTGTTTTTTAGGGGAAATTTATATCCAGATGTGAGCTAAACCTGACAAAACTTTCCAAAACCTCCTCTTGGGGATGTTTTACATTTGTAAGAATAATATTAAATTCAATATTAAATAAAGTTTTTATAAAAATTAAAATGTTTTGAAAAGTTTTCTGTCAGGTTTAGAGTTTGGGTTTGGTTGCAGTATTTATAAGCTGTAATGTGTATGTATGTATGTATGTGTGTGTGTGTGTGTATGTGTGTGTGTGTGTGTGTGTGTGTGTGTGTGTGTGTGTGTGTGTGTGTGTGTGTGTGTGTGTAACAAAGATCAGACATTTCTCTATTGTGTAGCCTAATTATTTTTTTATTATCATTAAGTGCAGCCAACCTGTGAATGCATGATAATTTTAACTTGATAATCATTACCTAATAATGATAGTAGTGGATGTAGAATATTGCTGACTTGGAGCCAACTTAAAAAGAAAAAAGGAACCCATTAGCTTAAACTGTGTGCCAATTAAACTTTAATTCCCTAATTCTCTCACATTTTTATCAGCCCTGTTTTCTAAACTAACACACATATAGCATATATATAATTTTAATAACGAGCTTAATTACAGCTGTCAAACGTGTAGTTGTGATGCATTCAAAGAAACGGTCCACATAACTTCACGATCAACGAATAGGGTTCAGACGCACGCTGCCATTGACGTGACAATCCGTGAAATTGTAATGAAGCGAATCCGCGCGCAGCCGCAGGGTGTGTCTGGGAAATCACAAAAACCGACTGGTTTCTCTCTGTAACAACTTTGATAGCAACGGATGAACAGGGTTAATACCACCAACCTGGCAGACAATAACTTATCAGTGATACATAGACTTAACATTGAGTGATCGGATCCGACACTGATGTCCATCATTAAATTCGACCTCAAAAGTGTCATATAGACAACCATGCTAGGGACATGGATATAGGCTATCATAAATATTCTACAAGTCAGTTAGACTTATAAATAAATAATTGCTTGAAAGCAACACCAACACTAACCGTTTACCAACCGCACTAGACTGCATGAGCCCATTCTCAGTGCGTCTATATTACATAGACTATTAGTCTACTATACAGGCCTATTATATGGTATCATTAAAAATTGTGCTTCGTATCATTAAATCGTTTTGCATTTGTTTAATGTTAAAAATGCAAAGCAAATAAATAAATAAGCTAATAAAATATCATAATCGGGCTAATAATATATCTAATCAGTCATATTCAAGAAAGGAGGGAAAGCAATAGACCATTAAAGCTAACAGTTACATAGTCTACGCTAAATAAAATTAGGCTATATAAATAGGCCTAAATACATTTTTATTAATTAGAATGAAACCACTGCAGCTCTTAAAAGCTAAACAACCAAAAGTGAATACATTAACCCAATTAAACCGCTTCGTTATCAGAAAAAAAAATGATTTTTTATTTTTTCTTTGAATTGCGTGGCCATACGGTTCACTAGGAACTTCATGCCTGTGCGGTGTGTGTGTGCGTGTGTGCGCGCGTGTGTGTGTGTGTGAGAGCGAGAGAGAGGAGCCCTCATTAGTGCGCGCGCATCTTAATTTTTCTCCACCGAGGAATTGTGACGTCAGCCTCAATTAACAACACATAGGGTCAACGGGATTAAAACACAGGCTACCAGTTCTCACAGTTTCCCCCGCATCAAAGTAAAGTGCCTTTTGTTTACTGCGCCTCATCGCCTGGACTGTGTGCATTCTATACACTGCAGGACCCAATTAAAAACCGGAAAATAGTAAATGAAGGCAATGAGATCATTCCCGAACCCGCTGATATTCGTTTCAGCCAATCAGAGTGAGCAAAATAAACCCAGTGATTTTCTAAACGCAAAGAAGGGTTGTGATTGGGAGGGGGTCCAGACTCATTTCCGAGAGACTAAAACGTAAATATCCATTTAAAAACACATTTTCCTTAGAATATTCGTTGCAGTTGGATAACCTTTGTAGCCTATATGCCATATATGTTATTATTTGTGAAGGTTTTGTCCGTTCATTTACTTGTGCATTGTAACAAATGTACAAACGTTTTATATGACTAAAAAAACAAATTAACAGGCCACACAGCATGTAAATAGTTACATTTTTTCAAATGTAAAAAATAATTGTTAATCTGATTTTTTCATTCATTCAAGTGATTTTTCCTCACTTGAATGAAAACTACAATCAGCTCGTAAATATCAGTAGCCTATCTGTACATTTTTGTAGCCTACTTCACCTGGCCTATTTAGCTTTCTGAAAATGTGTGAAGTAAACCAAGTAACTGTCTAAAACAAGCCTAGGTTGTAACGAGATATCGAATTAAGTGGGAATTAAGGCACATTAGTTTGAATAAGAAAACTGAATACCCCTGAATAGAATATAAAAGGAAAATCAGGTTTTTGTACATTGATGATTTAATAATACCATTTATTCGGGACAAACTATCATTTTCCTGTTTGTTAATTTTACACGAATAGTAAAACATCTAAAAAGTGAGAAATATAGGGAGACTGCAGACTGTAAAATAAATTGCATGCAAAAACACTCAAATGAGGCAAATCATTACAGGTAGAATTACTGTACATAACTTCTGACTGAAAACTACACATCCTTAAATTAACAGCACAAATAATTGTTCTTAGAGCCTGATGCCATATTGCACAAGCAACTTTAAAAAAAAAGAAGAAGAAGAAAGAAAAAAAGGTCACGCTAGAAAACCACCTGTAGGCTACTGGTAACCAATTTTTGAATCCTAAGGATCTACACGCAGAGAAAAATCTATAGTGCTGCAAAGAACCATAATATTTATAGCGTTATGTTGCGTCAAAGGCCTGGGGCGGATTGAGGTATAGTGAAGCAACGCTGTATTCCAGAGCAAGGGGAACATTTGCCAGTGAAGTGACGATAGCCAGATGATACACAACGCTTAAGCGTGGGCTCGCCTATACACTCCTTCCCGAGGTTCTTGTCAACCGAAGGGTGGCTAATGAGAGACGACAAGCGACTGACGAAGGGACGAGAGGTAATTGGCATGGAGTCGTGGGAAACCATAAACAATCAGCTGCCAATGGCATTTTGTTTGTCTCATTTCTTATACTAGTGAAAAGAATTAGAAGATGTGCTGCTCACTGGTAGCTGGGAGCGAGAACGCACGAGAGGCACAAATAACAAGCTTAGGAATTATATAGCGTTTCACTGGCATTAAACATCACAGGACCATGAACACTCACGATTAAATATTCACTGTTTTCAGAATGGTCACAGAGAAAAACATAATTCCATCACAAGCGCTGTTAGTGAAAAGTACGCAGGCCTACCTTGTTCACGCCAGACGCCATATTTAAAATTTCCGCCAACTGAAAACGAGGCTCTGTGAGACACACGCGTTTTAGGTTTGTGATGTATACGATGAAAAATAAAATAAAATAAAAATGTAAAAAAAATAAAGTATTATGAGAATTTACCTGCAGTGATACTTTCCAACCCCTTTGAAATTCATACTGAGAATTTATTTGAAAGTGTGGGAACTCAAATACAATTAAGCGGAAAGGAAAAATGTATCAGAAACAAACAAAGATGCAATAATTACGAAAACACTTTTACTGTGTGTGACATACAGAGACACAAAGATAGAAAGGCTTCATAAATTAGTTCTGTTGTAAAAAACAAAACAAAAATAAAAACGTTAATGTTCGGATTGTTTACTTTTAATTAGCTAACGTCACATGGCAAACAGAGGGGATACAATTTAATTAAAGAAAATAAAAACCTTAATCTGAACTGCAAGTCCATCAAATCATTTCTTTTCACTGGGAAAAGCATCAATTATCTTTTTTTTTTTTGTAAAAATTTGAGTAGATATTTTTTCTTTTTTTTCTGTAGCATGAAGCTTTATTGTTTATCTTTATCAAATTATGGCAATGTTAGTTTAAGCAGGAAAGTTCATAATATACCATATCTGATTCACAAGAATGGCTTTAGGGCAGCGATGAATGAACTGATATATGAATGTTGGTTTAACCTCACAGTGGGATGGACATATCCTTAATCAGTCATAAGGTGGATGTTAAACATAAGGAGGTGTCCCTGGGGTGTGCCCTTGGGGCATATCCCTCCCTTAGCACGCCCCGCTATCCTTGTGACCTGCTTGTCCTTGCCTAACAGGGTCAAGCCTCCAATTAGCCGGAGGTCAAAGGTCAGGGACAGGGTCCTCTCCTCCAACATATGGCTGTAGGCTGATGGCCTGCTCTTCAACAACAGGTCAATGTCAGCCATGTAATGTTATGTGATCAGCTCATTTTAGCAATATTAACTAAAATTATGTTCAATTGATCCACTGACTTTGCATTTTTCAAGCTTAAGGAATGCCTTTCTCTTTCATTTTCCTTTATTTAATTTATTATTTAATGTTAATATATCATTATTTTTATATAGAACTTAAAAATATGACCCAGATTTGTCATTAAACCAGTAACCCAACATAGTTTGTTTCGTTAGATTAAAATAAAGGGCCTAGCAGGATTTCTCACAATTATTGTCTTTGTGCTGAGCAAGCAAAAGACAGGGAAAATAGATTTGGTCATCAAACTAGCTTGATTCATGTTAAAGAAAGCATTTTCATCTTTGTGCACATGTAATGGCTTTCAGAGAAAGAGATTGTGTAAATGTAATTCAGTTTAATTAATCTTTTATTCCAAATCTTTTTTTCAACTGTCCATTTGTGTTTTCCACGTAATCGCCAATGCTTGCCTTGGGATTGGCAAACCCACATAAACTACTCCCCACCATGCTGTCGTTTGCAATATATATCCTAGCGATTTGGGGTTTAAGAGGAAAATGTTAAAAGGGCACAATTGAGCCAGTCATGCATGTTCTGTGTATTCACTCGGCGTGGGCGTAATTCTCCAGAACACTTTTCCTTTGATTTCTTTCAGTTTTCACAGTGTCTCTCAGATGCCAATAATAGACTTGTCCATCAGCCTCTCCCTCCCTTGGAGTTAATTGGTGCTGTAGAGATTCAGACCAGGCTCTGAAGTTTGATTCATCATTGGATCACTAGATTATTAGATTAATCCTCCCCAAAATTAATGCCCCACCTGGACCCGCTCTACTCCCCTGCCAGGCTGTCCGGCCCCTAACGGCCCCTGGGCCTTTTTAAAGGCTGACCTGTGCCTTTTCACATAGAGGTTTTACCAGGGCGCTCCGGGATGTGTGTGTGAACTCATAGCTCACCACCAGGGTCTTTTGCAGAAATGCATCTTGAAAAATAAAGAGCTAAAACATCTTTAACAACAGAATAACATCAATTTCTATTCAAAAGAACAGCCAAAATAAACGCCTTGTGTCTGATCTAGAAGACTATGTGCAATGTGCCTTAATTCATTTTTTTTGTAAAAAGAAAAAAAAGGTTAATAATATCGGTGCTTGAATTGTCAAATAAAATGTGCCAGACTCAATTCTTTTTTATATATAAAAATAAACAAGTACATAAATATTAACCCTAGGGTGCTACCTGATCAAATAAAATGTGTCTGGCAAGAATTATTTTTATATTTAAAAATACAAAAACTAGAGCTTGAATGCATATCAAATCAAATGTACCTGACAGAAAGAGAAAAAAAAAACATTACATTTTAACTCTTGTCTTTGAATGGTCAGATACATTTTGACTAATAGAAGTAATTTTATATTTAATAAAAGAAGACAAAATTATTAAAATAAAGTGACAGCAGTATTTCAGTCTCACATCCAGTGATCGACTCAAACCCAGTATCTGATGCTTCTGTCAGGGCAAGCGAGTTGCACATCCCTTCACAGCAGAGAGCAGTGTGGCACAGAGAGTCAGGCTAATGAGGCTTGAGTGGCACTGGCATATACAAAATGCTTGGCATCACTTGGCAAGCACATCCTTCTATCTCTCTGCTTGCCGGCCTGCTCAGCGCTCTCTCTCTCTTTCTCTCAACATCGCCTTTGCTGGCTCTTTCCGCCAGGCCCATGGTTTCCTGGCAGCGATGCCCGTCTCTGTATGCCATCCTGGGAGGCGTCGTATCCCCTCTAGAGAGCTGGCCCCTGCGGCTGATGGAGCCTTTCAGTCCAGAGAATGGGGGCATTGTGAGGAATTGTGGGTCATGGCCGGAGTAGGCGGCAGTTTGCTCATATACAGGCCCCTCACACACTCACACAGGGCGCTTAGAACTGAGAGCCAAAGATAGACATCCAACCTCTCAGCTTTAAAAATGCCTCCTCAGGAAGTAGCTGTGTGAGAAAGTGTGAGTGAGAGATGTGCATGGCAACAACGAAAGTATGCTCGCAAGTGTTTGTGTGTGTGTTTTCTCTTTGAGCACATAAAAGCTAAAAAGAAACAATTTCACGGCACCGTGTGGCGGTGTGGTTGCGTATGTGATGCGGTGTCTGCATCCATGCATGCATGCATTTATCATATTGATGTCTATTAGAGAAAACATTGTTGGAGGTGTGCGTTTCTTTAAAAAAAAATATTAGTTATACATGTGTCTGGATCTATTAATTTATTCAAAAATAATAATTAAAAAATGTTTTACAGCTGTTTAATAATTAACTGTATTTATAAATTAAGGTAGCTCAAACTGTAGAGAATGGCGCTTGAAATGCTAAAGTCATGGGTTTGATTCCCTGCAGGAAATGCTAGAACTGATAGAAATATATGCCTACCTTAAATGGAAAGTAAGCTGCTTTGGATAACGCATCTGCAAATTTTATCAAATAAAGAACCTATTGCATTACTTGATTGCATAAAGATACTTTTACCTTATTAAACCCCTTAATAAGTACATGCATATACTCACATGTATTGAAGGCGTAAAAGAAAAACGTTACACCACATTTTAGAATAATTTAGTTGAAATGTCTTTTGAAAATGGTAAGTGTTTTTAAAATCCAAATATTTAAGAACTTGTCACATGTTTTAAACTAGATTTTTAAAAGATTTGTATTATTATTTATCCTGGACACCATCATTGACATATGTGTTTATACAGGCCTATGAGAAAACAGACTGGTAACCCAAAGGTTGCAGGTTTGATTCTCAGTACTTGAGCAAGTCCAAGTCACCTAACCCCCAATCACTCCCACTGCTCCGGTTGTGTGTCCACGGTTTGCAATGTCTGTGCCCTAACTTGGATGGGCAAATATAAGGCAAAGTACCCATCCAAGTTAGTGTGCACACACATTGCAAACCGTGGACACACAAACGGAGCAGTGGGAGTGATTGGGGGTATGTATATGTATATGTATATTAACCAAGGCATTTGTATCCATCTATAGATAGTGCAGCTAAACATTGAAGCTCCGTCAGGTAGCCTACTTTAGAGACAAACAAGCACCGGCTCTATCTCTCTCAAAGCTCATTTAGCTCCACCTAGTGTCTAGAAGAGGCCTCACAACGGTTCACCCATTCACTGCATTTTCACTAGTCTAACACACACACCAGCAGCCCTAGTTATACCTCTTACTCATTTTCTCAATGCATAGTGCTCATTTCCCCACCTCTGGCAACTCTGAGTGGCCGGAGGTGTTTTGGCACACAGTGTATCCTTCCACAAGCGTAGGAGGAGAAAAATAGTACCATTGTTTTTTTCTGTTTTTTTCTTCTGCTCATGCAGCCCATCCACGGACACCCCGCGTCATTAATATTCAGCCACCGGACCCTTTTCTCTCACCGTGCTGCACTAAGACAAAAGAGCATTGTGGAGACACCTCCTGTTTTAATTACGATGAGAAGGTTCGGAGGGGGTGTGAATCGTGGTGTGTGTGAGAGAGGAAAGCGACAGGAGAGACATCGAATGCATTGATTTGTGTGTAAATGTGATTTGCTGGTGTGTAAGGCATTCTCTCTGTGACATTTGGTGTCTCTAAAGTGTGTTTTATGTCTATGTTTTTATTTTGGTTTGTTTTTTAAAAGGTGGTAGGCTATGTTTCTGTGTAGCCTGTGTGTGTGTGTGTGTGTGTGTGTGTGTGTGTGTGTGTGTGTGTGTGTGTGTGTGTGTGTGTGTGTGTGTGTGTGTGTGTGTGTGTGTTTGTGGTGCAGCTGCAAGTCTGTTGTGGCTTGTTGCCATCATGCAAATTGGCATCTGATAAAACAGCATTGACTGAATTTGCTCAAGGGATGTAGAGGAAAGGAGTAAATAGGAGAGAATTAGTTCTTGTTGCAAAACCCACAGTCACACAGCATTTGTCGTCTCCCCCACCCCCTCCATACCCAAACGAATAAACTAAAATCTCCCTTGAACTTGAAATAGCTACTTCTTTCTTTATATATTTTTTTTGTATGAATCATCCCAGTGATTAGAGTTGACCTGTGACTGAGAAGTGTATATCGGCACCATATCAATGATGACTTGATCATATTGCCTGATGTTTATCAGCCATTATTTGAACATTAAATACATTTCGACTTGTTTATGCCTAAACTGTATTTCACTAATTCCATTCAAAATTTGAAACTTGTATATTATATTCAGTCATTACACACAGACTGCTAATCCCAAATTCAGTAACTCAGAAAATTTGAATATTGTGAAAAGGTTCAATATTAAAGATATACCTGGTGCCACACTCTAATCAGTTAATTCAAAATCACCTAAAGGCCTTTAAATGGTCTCTCAGTCTAGTCCTGTAGGCTACACAGTCATGGGAAGACTGCTGACTTGACAGTAATCCAAAATATGACAATTGACACCTTGCACAAGGAGGGCAAGACACAAAAGAGGCTGCAAATGCGGCTGGCTGATCACAGAGCTCTAGAGAGGTGAAAGGAAGGAAAATATGTGGTAAAAAAGTGTACAAGCAATAGGGATAACTTTAGGGATAACTGCATTGTGAAACAAAACCCATTCAAAATGTGGGGGAGATTCAAAAAGAGTGGACTGCAGCTGGAGTCAGTGCTTCAAGAACACAGATGAATGCAAGACATGGGTTTCAGCGGTCATATTCCTTGTGTCAAGCCACTCTTGAACAACAGACAGCGTTAGAAGCCTGTTGCCTGGGCTAAAGACAAAAAGGACTGGACTTTTGAGTGGTCCAAAGCTGTTCTCTGATAAAAGTACATTTTGCACTTCATTTGGAAATCAGGGTCCCAGAGTCTGGAGGATGAGAGGAGAGACACACAATCCACGTTGCTTGAGATCTAGTGTAATGTTTCCACAGTCAGTGATGGTTTAGGGTGCCATGTCATCTGCTGGTGTTGGTCTACTGTGTTATCTGAGGTCCAAGGTCAACATAGCTATATAACAGGATGTTTTAAAGCACTTCATGCTTCTCACTGCTGACCGACTTTATGGAGATGCAGATTTCATTTTCCAACAGGACTTGGCACCTTCACACAGTGCCAAAGCAACCAGCACCTGTTTAAGGACCATGTTAAGGACCACCTGTTCTTAATTGGTCAGTAAACTTGCCTGATCATATAGATAATCTATGGGGTATTGTAAATTGGACGATGTGATATGCCAGACCCAACAATGCAGAAGAGCTGAAGAGCAACCTGGGCTCTCATAACACCTGAGCAGTGCCACAGACTGATCGACTCCATGGCACGCCGCATTGCTGCAGTAATTCAGGCAAAAGGAGCCACAACTAAGTATTGAGTGCTGTACATGCTCATACTTTTCATGTTCATACTTTTCAGTTGGCCAAGATTTATAAAAATCCTTTCTTTGTATTGGTCTTCAGTAATATTCAAATTTTCTGAGATACTGTATTTGGGATTTTTCTTATTTGTCAGTTATAATCATCAAAATTAAAAGAAATAGGCCAAAACATTTTAAATATATCAGTCTGTGTGTAATGAATGAATATAATATACAAGTTTCACTTTTTGAACGGAATTAGAAAAATAAAATTGTTGATAAATTCCAATTATATGAACAGCACCTCTCTCTCTCTCTCTATATATATATATATATATATAAATATTTTCTGTGGCAATTTGAAAAGGATCCTTTCATTCAAACTATTTATTTTTTTATTTTATTTTTTAACAAAGTAAAATAGATTTATAGTATCAGCTGTTAAGTTAGTTATTAGCTTGTAAGAAGGCTTTTTAACCAAAGTAATTTTTAACCAAAGAGTGTAAAAGGTATTTAAAAAATCTTAGAACAAGTAAATTATGCATAACAACTGTAATGCAATCAAATCAAGTAAAATTTCTCAACAATATGTCAAGATTTACTTATTTTCCTTATAATGACCACGTCTATGGCCTTAGACGTCCACACACCCTTCATTTAAGCTTTAGGTGACCCACTCAGTCAGCTGAGCTAGATAGAGCCCCTTCACTGTCACATCTTCATTCAACAGCACAAACTCAATTAAGACTCTATGATGGCTTTGCCCCACTTGACCCAAACTGACCTCTGACCTCAAGGTTCACGCCTCCCACAATGTCAAGCATGCGTGTGGATGTGCTTGGCCAAGGGGGGATTGTGGGGGGGTCGGTAAAGGGCTTTTGTCCCCACTGTGTCCAGCCACCCTCTCTCCCTAAGGATGCTGTCAGTGCTTTTATTGTTCCTTTGAATGTAATGGGCCCTGAGGGAGGGCTTGCAATAGCAAAAATCCCTTAATCACCAGACAAATATGAGTTTAAAGTCCGTTTTGTAGTATTGAAGATATCCAAGCTAATTTTGATTTATTTTTATCTGAGTTGTGAAGTTATTTCTGCTCAGTTTTGGCTCTTAATGATGAAAATCACCATTGACTAGCTTCTAAGTTGGTATTTCTTTTCTCACGGCTTTGTTGTTCATTTTGTTCTTGTTCTGCTCTCCGCTTAATGAACCTCTTGAACTTTGCTGCCCTTGGCGGAAGCAGGTGTGAGCTCCTGTGCTCTTTTTCATTCAGACCCAAACACCTTCACAAGCCTATAAGCAAAAACATGGGAACCTCACATAAGAAAAACACAAGCACCAATTTCTGCTGACAGGAAACTTCCTGACCTCAGCGGGCTTTGTTAAAGCCCATAGTGTGTGGTTTTAGCACTCTTATTGTTCTGTAAAAAAAAATATTAACGTCTAAATGAACTAGTTTAAGAAGACCATCTCATACCTGAATAAAAAATCTCACTAAGACAACATTTCTGTTATCTTTAAATAAATGTCAAATAAATATATATCCATGGTAGCTTCATTGAATTTATTATCCACTAGCTCTCTTTATTTTTCTTGTTGTGCTGTTTGTGTGAGCACTGATCAGAGGGAGGCCTGTGGTTGAAAGGGACCATGGCCCCTGAACACAGCCTGCCTGTAATCCTGTTAATGTGAGCTAAAGACAGGCACTCTCCCCATACAGACCGGCTTTCAGAGCACACAGGACTTTCCCCCTCGGCTCACAGTCCCACTTACAGGAGGAAATAGATAGATCAACTCTTAAATGTACGGGTTTCTGATTCAAAAGTTTTGCTTAAATATAGATATAACCACAAAAAAAACAAAAAACAAAAAAACAAACAGCCCGTTCTCATGATGTTGCAGGAAATATGAACCTATACAGAACGTTAGGCCTATTTTAGGTTTATTTGGTTACTGTGCTAAAATTAGCTTGATGCAGCTAATTTTTAACAACTGCAGACTACAAGCACTAAAAATAGTCAAAGACTATCACGTGGACTTCACCCTCCAGAAGTTTAATTTTTAATCCTTTAAAGCTCATTTAAAACACACACACACTAATCAAGTATGTAAATAGCATATTACGTGCAGTTAGTATTCTTCATTTTGGTGACTGTAAAGCGCAATTAAGCACTTCAGCGTTAGCGCCTATTCACATCCCAGCTGTCCACCTGTCTGAGGCCTGGGAAAAGACCTTGGCGCTGGTTCACGCCGCGGCGCCGTCTCTGTAAAAGACGCTCTGCGCGAATGAAAAGGGGCGTAGAGCTGCTCCTCGCACAGCCCGCGAGCTCCAGGCGCTCGTAATAACGTGCTATCAAAATAAGACCCCCACTTTCTCTTCTGCGTTTGATCCTAGAAAGTGAAACTGTGCTAATTACGCGACGGAGACCATCTGGACTCTTCGTTAACCCTTTCCGCAGTGATTGTAGGCTAGGCGCCATTATTAAGCATTCTCGATTTAAACGGCGCTTTCACTGGGAATTAGCGTGATTTGACGTCGTTGTTTATCTTTGAGCTGAATGCAAAATTAATGGCCGCGTGACTTTTCCAAAATTACTTGCGTTCTGGAAAGACATTATCATCTCTAAAAACAGTGTATTTCTCTCACACACATTCATTGGATAACAATTCATTTAAAACATGACTTTTCAACAAAATAAATATTTGAACAATTTATTTAAATGTAATTCCATACAGAATTTTGTTCAAACGCATGTTATGATGGGTAGGAATAATCCATGTAAAGAAAAAGTATTTGTCCTGTAATTTCCCCCACCATTAAAACAGATAAACATGTAACTATATACATTTACATCTAACATCAATCCAAATATTGTTTCCCTCTGAGCAATTTTCTTATTAAAACGGGTCCATTGATCTCCCATATTCACAGTATATCTAATTCTGTGAAACAAATAATCCAGGAAACAATGGTAATCTGAAATAAATGTGCTCATAAGGAAACGTTTAAATAACTTTATTATTAATTTATTACTAATTGTATGATGTAGACAACTGCTTATGACTCATATATTTCACATTTATTTTTAGGGAAATAAAAATTACACAAAATGAATACAAAACATTTCCCATACATACCTTTGCAGATTCTCCTTGTTTTTGAGAATATATAATAAAAACAAAGAGAAAGCATAAACTGCAATGTACAGCCAGCCTTCTTAAAGAGCTAGTCATGTGAATAATCAGCTTGTCCTCTGTCTCAGCACTGTGGAGCCATTTACAGCTCTGCAACACCATCTAGTGGTGTTATAAGGAATCACAGGTATGTTGGTATGTACATTCTCATTGTTCCTCAGGTAAACCGGGCTAATCATTTCATAGAACATATTATGATAACAATAATGGAACCAAGTTTGTAATTTAATTCAAAGTCAGCCAAATAAATTGCACCTGCAGAGAACATCACAGGTGTGCAGCTGAACAAATGCAAATGAGTGAAAGCAAGTCATTTAGTTGAGTTTTTCCGTTTCGTTTGATGTAGCCACCTCGTTAAGCTCATGTTGACCTTCCTCCTCCCCCGGCAACTGAAACAGACACATTTCATTACAGCACAAAACAAGTTTTGTTTAAGGTACAGTCTCTGCATATTAGACATCCATTGTCCCACTCAGTTTTTTGTGTTCCCAATAATGATAATCCATTACTGCACAATAGGGAATAATGCCTGATAATTACACTGTCAGTCAAGGAATCTTTGAAAAACACATACGCAATATAGTATGAAATGTAAAAGGATATAAATTAAAAATTATCAGAAAGTATTCACCTCCCAGTAGAGTCCATCCTCAAAGCAGTGAGTATCCGGAGGAGCACCGTAGATTGGCACCTTCAAAATTAACCCTAAAGGGTGCACACACATACTGCTATTACTCTGAGATCAACACGTCACAATATACTGCACAGGGAAGTGTGAACAATCTACAGCTAAAATTCTGCTATGAACATCTAACTGTGATTTAACAGATGAATTGTCTATTTTAATTTCACTTAAAGTTAGGGGTGTTAACGAAATATCGTTAAATGCGATATAGAGTCGTTTTATCCAAGGCTCAACTTGCTGTAGGCCTATTTATAATGTATAATTCACCCAAACACAAATGAACAAATGTAGGCTACCACAAATGTAAACTCTGTCATCATGTACTCATCATCATGTTGTTTATTTTATTTAACTTCCAAACACAAATGAAGATATATCATTTATGAAACCAGAGGGATTTATGTCCCTCCATTTTTAAAGTCCATTCCTCTCAAACTTAAAAGATGCAAAGAATATCATAAAGGCATGTAAAATAAGTAGTCGAGTGTCTAATCCAAATCTTCTTTAGTCTTCAAGTCTTCTCAAGAGACACGATGGCTTTATGTGATGAATATATTTAACACGACGCACATACTGTAGTAAACACGGACGTTCAAATGATTGCGTGATGCGCGAAAACAACATGAGAGGTATGGAGGACCAAACCTGCACAAATTAAAAATAAATAAATGAATGAATGAACAAGTAAATAAATGAATGAATAAATAAATATACACATATGTAAATTATTAAAAATATAAATAGATAAATAAATGTGATAATAGGAAAATAAATAACTTGATAAAATGATTCATTTTTAATCAAATACAATTTTGTATTATCTTTCCCTTAATTTATTATTTTTTGCTTTTATAAAAATATATATTTTTAACTTTTATTTATATGTTAATTAAATTTAACATTTATTTTTATTTTTATATTTATTTTTACATTAATTTTGATATTTTTGCGTTTTTTATTTTGACCCATTGAGAGATAAGTTCCAGTGGTCCTTATAGTAGTAATTTTGAACTCGACAGGTTGTAAATTCAGCTCCTGCATGTGTATGGCGGACGTTTCACAAACAGCTAATGTTAGTTAGAGAGTTGCGCTTCTAGTGGGCGTGTTCGATTCCAGGTTTTTCGGAGTCGACTCCGATTCTCGACTCTCACTGTGGGAGTCTATGGAATCGACTCTTCAACTCCATTTACTTTAAATCAAAATAGGGTTAGAAATCAGACAAAATTGCTGTTGTTACACACTTAAATTATTTCCCACCACACAAAGTCCTAAAATTTTATTAAAACCGCACACTTAGCGTGGCTGTCCAAATTAGTCCAATTTAGCGATGAATTTCGTGGCTATCAACGTTTCTGTATCTATTGCCAATACATCATTTTACACAGGAATATAGTCACGAAAAAAGATGTTGTCGAGTGATGGCGCTAAACGCACATGATCATTGTCTTAAAAGGTGAGTTAAAGATGCTATACATAAAATAATGCACACTATTGATGCGTTTCTTCTTGATATTTTTATGATTTATGGTTAGTTTAATGAACATGTGGTTAACCATATATTTATTGCAATAATACACTATACCATCAATTAAACTACAGCTAGCCTATAATTACAAACTAAAGTCGATGTGATTGTTTTCTATTTCTAAAGTAAGCACTCAAATAAATGTGTGTGACGAGGTTTCTGCGACAGCTGTCTGATGCGGTGTATTACGTCAGTGTATTACCTCGCGGATCGCTTCACTCCTTGCTTATAGTGTACTCAACTGCCATGCACTTTAGATGAGAGATTCAGTAAACAATCAACAAGAGAGATTTCAGACACAGCAACAGAGTCGACACCGAAAGTCGACTCCCCATCACTACTACTTGGCGAATGAAGTTGAAAACAACGCATCAAATTACTGTTGTTAAAATTAGATGTGCTTATCGAAGTTTTGCGAAGGTTATATTCCGATATGGATGTGGAAGTAAAGACTGAAATTTTGGCGCGATAATTAATAGACACTCTGCAAAACACTGTATGTCCCAGCACATTCAAAACCTGTGAGTCAGATGGTAGTAAGGTGGGACGAGTCCATCGCAGTTTCTTCTGATAAGATTCTGCGTCCGTGAGCTTCGTAGAAAAATAGCGCAAACATCATTTAAATCACCAGATCACATTTAGTTTTAGTAGTATGATTATTCAAAGCATTTCAGATGGTTAATTTTTACATACTGCATTAATAGCGGGAGAGGCAGGGCATAGCAGGCATGGGGAGAGATGCTGCCTGCACTGAAAGCGTGAATTATGTGTGAGGGAAAAAACTAAAGTTTAGAGTTTCAGTTACATTATTACATTAATAATCTTATTACATATCTATATTACAACTATACTTGAATGTGTATAATAATGCAATGGGGGAATATTTGTGTGTCCTGATAATAAAACACATAATAATATATAATAATAAAAAAGTACAAAATAAAAATCTTTATTTTGGCTTAAAATATCGGGATACATATCGTATCGTGAGTTCAGTATCGAGATACATATCGAATCGTGACGTGTATCGTTACACCCCTACTTAAAGTGTCTACTCAAGACGCGAGTGGTGTATGCAATACAAGCAAATAGAACCGATTAGCACTTTGAGATTTTCTTTCAAAAGTGTCGTATAAATAAAAGGTATTATTATTGTTATTGTTATCAGGGATGCTGTCTACACTGGATACATCACAACACAATACGACAAATCTCCGACTTCTATTTCTGACGTACTCAAACGCGATACTTTTGACTTGAAGAACAAATAGTTGCGTTGACAGCTGTCCACTTCAAGTTATTTATTTATACACTGAAGTATTGATTCATACAATAAAAATGTATTATTTTCTTTATAGCTCTGTAAAAAAATACTGTGAATAAAATTGCATTTATTCGTTTTAAAATTACACTTTTTATGTTTTTTATGCTTTTAATATTTTTTAAGACAAACTGCAAATTCATCAATCAACATCTGAGCGCTGTGTGAACAAAAGCCGAAACTAATGCCGCAACGTGTACGTAGTTATCGTGCGACTCCTAGAGCTTGTTTTTTCAATAATACAACCCTGCAGTGCCAGAAGAGCTAGTCGGTGTTTTAAACGCAGAGAGTGTTCGTATACAAAAGAAACTAAAATTAAACAAGCAGAAATGTGTGCAAACTGGACACAAGTCAAGACCACGGAGCTCCTTACTATCTGTGCTGAAGCTGAGGTCGCTCGCCATTATACGTCATATCCGGATGTCACGTGTCAACTCGACCCGGGACCGTTAAGCGTTGTGTGTGAAAGCGCACATATTACGGTATTTCGCTGGCAGTGTGAATGGACCAAATCTAGCGGCCCGGGAACAAATGCCGGGTCGCATTATCCGTGTATTTGCAGGAATCGCAGTGTGAAAGGGGCTTAAGAGGAAAACTCTACCGTTTTTAGAAATAGGGCTTATTCAACTTCTTTAGACATTTAGATATGTGGGCAAATCCATTTGTCTCAGTGCATGCATTGTTTTAGTTTGGCAGGGTTGCAGCTAGCTTAGCTTAAAATGCATTTCCCCACATATCTAAATGTAGCAAAGTAGCAAAGTTGAATAAGCCCTATTTCTAAAAAAGTTGGAGCGTTCCTTTAAGTGTAATTGCTGTTTTCCCCGTTTGTGTTAAGCTATATTAGTTTGCTTTCACTTTAAGAGCTTACTAATGCGCAGATCCAGAACTTACTGACACGTCCCAAACTTTTTTCCAGGATATAGACATATGCATAATGTGTATATTTGATCGTTCAAGAGTAACGTTAGGCTAATGAGCCTAGAAATAACACATTCAATACACTTGCGCGAGCGCTGACAGACAGCAAACACACGCAGCCTGACATCAGAGTTCGGAGTTTACATCACTGTTATTAACTCTATTTAGTGTAATCGGGTTTATTATACTTTTATTTGGTCATTATGCAAGATGGTGAGAAAGATTCGCCTTCACGTTCATGATTTTGGAACTGGAAGAACCGTTAGCTGAAGAATAAAATCCGTTTTATGCGTCTGTGGCTGGTATAAGTGGCATGCTTGTCTAATTTGTAGTTGTAATAGAGTGCCGAAGTCATGACGCCGAAACAAACAATAGTTGGTCTAGCGAAAGAAAGAACTACAAACACCACGGAACTAACACACACACGTGCGCGTGTGTGCGTGCGTGCTGCGGGAGACGAGAGCAATTCATTGAGGTAGCGTTACATGGACGTAGGAAAATTAAGACCTGTTTAACATTATTTAAGACCTAGAACACAATGCTTCCGAGAATTTAAGACTTTTTAAGGCCTTATATTTTGATTTTGAAATGTAATACTTTTTAATACTTTTTAAGACTCCGTGGGGACCCTGAACATATTAGAGGATCACACTGCATGCAAAGGTGGCATTATGGTATGGGATTATATTTCCGACACACACTGTAAGCAGTAGACCAATCAGCAGATTGAGCATTTTGGAAGTTGAGTTCTAAAGAAACTGAAACTACAACTTACGGCGGTTTCACACTGTCGCAGAGCATAAAGTGACAGTGCCATGACGTTTTGGCATCAAGTCTATTTTTGCTGAGCTGCTCACGCTGAATTAAAGTCACAGTGCATTGTTCTTGATCAAAATTGACCTGATTAACATGAAAAATAACAAATTTCACCATGAAATCATGACGTTTTGCCCAAACTTCAAATACGCGTTTAAATAATTAAAAACTAGAGGCGTATCTTAACTTTAAGGTTACTTTTATCATGTAAACTATCTATACACAGCGTATTATATGCATATGGGACAGAGGGGAACATGGTCACATTTGCAGCAGATATATGCTGCCCATCATAAATCAAAGCATGAGACCGGAAAAGGTGACATAATGAAAGATATTAATCTAAATTTGCAATACACACGCCACGGTTCAGCTGTACGCGATCAGTGCTGGCAGTGTGAAAGCACAATGAAAGCGCTGCTCCCGCTCTCCATATGCACAGCACGCTGCCACCGCACTGCTTGCGCGTTCAGTTTGAATCCGCCGTAAGATGTAGTTTTAGTTTCTTTAGAACTCGCCATCCAAAATGCTCAATCTGCTGATTGGTCTACTGCTTACAGTGTGTGTTGGAAATGTAACGCCCATACCATAATCAGAGTCCTGAGGCTATACAATTGCTATAACTATACTTTGGTGTAAGTTTTGCTGCCTCGGTTTAAGCCAGAGTGTGATAATGATAGTCTAAAAAAACATGCTGATCAACCCAAACCATTTGTTCCAACTTGTGCAAGACGTATCAGTTAATTTTTCTTTTTTATACCTCTCCTACTTTTTAGTTGTGATGTTATAACTGTCATTTTTCTACATCGTTGCAAAAATGTATATCCATATAACAATGACTGCAAACTGCACGGTTCAGGAATAAACCAGCAGGCAGACAAGCATGCACTCACTACGCTTTACAACTGTACACCCACCTGTAATTAGACCACCAAACAGAGCCATTCCCAGTGTGACGGCCAGCGAGATAGCCTGAAACCCTCCCTTAGATTCAGGGGTCCATTTTCCAGTTTCAACATCACCAAACACTCTTTGTAATCTGTGTAATTTTGGATACAGAGGTAAATACATGTCTGTATTTACAAAGAATAAATTCTGCAATTTTTCGGGCCATGACACATGCAAGAAACATAACGCAATATATATAACCTTATTAAGTCAAATTTAAAATAACAATATATCATATATAAATAATACAGCAATAATGATAATGTCAAAGTTAATGTTGTCATTTTCTTCACAAACAATCACAAATCAATATTTATGCAAATAATTGCATATCACATACTGACTTACCCATCTCCATATACATCTATGGATGCCAGGGAAGCGGTGACAGCACCCACCACAGCTCCCAGAACTCCTGGCATTCCATGCAGGTTATGAATGCCGCAAGTGTCCTGAATCTTCAGTTTCGACTCCAAAACCGGCTAAAAGAGCATCCAATGAGATACTGTGGTTTGGTGTGGTGTTCAAAATTGTGTTAACTGTGTGCTACTAACCGTGAGGTATTTGTATCCCAGGACTGAAATAGTTCCAGCTAGGAATCCCACAATCATAGAGCCAAATGCAGTCAGCATCATCTCTCCAGCTGTTCCCACAGCAACACCACCAGCCAGCGCGGCATTCTGAATGTGCACCTGAGAAAGACAGAGGCTTGTGTGAGAGTTTGTAATCTAGCAGTTTGTAATGTAATATCAAAGATGACCAAAAGGGAATGCTCACCATGTCCAATTTTCCTTCTGGGTTGACGAGGGCAGAGAAAGCATATGTAGCCAGTGTGCAGGCGGCCAGAGAGTAGTAAGTGTTCATGGCGGTTCTGTGTTGGGGGTCCCCGTAGTTTGTAATGGCTGAGTTGAAGCTGGGCCAGAACATCCACAGATAGATGGTACCTG
Organism: Pseudorasbora parva; assembly: GCF_024679245.1. NCBI lineage: Eukaryota > Metazoa > Chordata > Actinopteri > Cypriniformes > Gobionidae > Pseudorasbora > Pseudorasbora parva. Next base: position 20,856,678 of record NC_090178.1, on the reverse strand, counting down.
AGCAAAGACCAAGCTTTAGTGGCTCAAAGAACACTGGATGTCCACAGGCCAGAATTTTGTAGGCAAGTAAACAATTCAAGTGACCCACCAATCATGGCAAAGAGGTCAGAGTGGTAGACAGACGAGTTTCTATGTTGGCTCTTTTTCAGGTTTGGTCTGTACAGGACACGGGTCACCATTAAGCCGAAGTATGCACCAAATGTATGAATGGTCATGGATCCTCCGGCATCATTGGCCTATAGATACCATTAAAATGATTAAACTGATAATACATAAATTGTAAGAATATAAATATGTATATAGTTTTTGAACTCTTTATGCAAACAGCTTATGAACATTAGTTTTTTCTGTGGATATTTGATTGAAATGTAAATAAAATGTCTCAGGCAGATCTAATGATGAACTGGATTTATCTAACAGCTTACAACTAGTTGCAAATAGAGATTATAACAGTATACCATGGATATGTTTTTATTTAATGTAATCTTTATCAGTTCTCAAAATACCGTTAATTGAAATGTAATGAAATTTACAAAAATTAGAAAATTACATTTTTGTGTGCTTTTGTAGAACAGACAGATTGTGTTTCTATACTCACCCCAAGGATAGAGAGCAGGATGAATTCATTGACGGCAAATAATGTCACCTCGAAAATGGCCATAACAAGTAGCTGCACAGGACTGGTCTTCCCCAAAACAGCGCCAAAAGAGATCAGCACAGCCCCAGTGCAGAAGTCTGCATTTATCATGCTGCAAAAGAAACATATTCACTGTGAGTAATTATAAATATAAATGTGCATGTACTTGTGTTAGGGGCTAAGAAGTTTAGTCAGCTGCTAAACTGCCACATCCACTTGGTGGCGCTGTATTCAGCTGTAATCCAATATACAGACATGAAGCCACAGCAGCAAATAAAAAAACTGAGAGTTTACCATTAGATATTTACAGTCCTCCCCCCATTCAGATTAGCAGATGGTTGTAACGTTGAAAATATGCTAAGTGTGTTGTTTTCTAACCCGGATTTGTTATTGAGAGTATTTTTTATGTTTTTGTATATGTGATAATAAATCATTTATGTTTTAAGTGTTGTGTGGACACCAAGAAGACTAGTGATGCTCTTGGGCATAGCTAATGAGGATCTAAAAAAATTTTTCTGTGAATCACCCCTTTACTAAAATGACATTATTATACTGCAAATCTCTCATCTTTACTGACAAACCAAAGATATTTATGAGCTACTGCCAGCCTCTCACAGTAAAACACAGCGTACTGTATGTAACAAAGGAACGCATTAAGGTTTTACCTTTCCACTCCAACGTGGATCTTGCCATTGTGCATGCCATGGAAAAAGCCCTGCATGAGTGTGGCCCACTGTAGGGAAAAGGCTGCGATGAGGAAGTTAAATCCGACACTGCTGAATCCATAACGTTGCAGAAATGTCATCAGGAATCCGAAGCCCACAAAGATCATCACATGAACATCCTGAAAACCTAAAACACACAGTCAGTTAACTGTTTTTGCATTTTTTCTCCCTCACATTTTCATAGTTTTACATTTTAATAGCATTTTTATAGACTGTAATTAATCATTGATATGTTTTTCAGGACTTGGCAGCATCATGCAGGGCCAGTTTTGCACTATGGGTACGCCGAACCTAACATTAACCCCTGTGTTCTTCTCTGTGTAGAGCCATTCATTTACCCATCTCCCTTCTTTTGACACAATTAAACAGTTGCCAAGCAACTGGCCATTGACCTGGGCACCAATGAGGATGGCATGGCCCCTGTAGGCAAACTGTCCCACATATCTCTCACACTCACTCCTCTTTGGCAGACCATAAATAAGTCTCAACTCTATGTGTAAGCTGAGTTTACTGCAGGGCAAATAAGTATTTTAATGGATAGGACAAAAATGATACTCATGTTTTTGCAAACCTGTATGAATTTTTTTAAATACCAAATACCAAAGAGGTCTCTGTTTGAAAAATGTCAAGTGTTTTTTATCCATACAATAAAAGTCAAAGTTTATTGTAAGTCAAAGTCAAAAATAAGATTTTGAAGAACGTCACACGATGAAACTCAATGGGGTCCACTTTCACTGTGTAAAGTTAAAGAGAAAATAAAGTCATACAGGTTTGGAATCCAAGAACTGTGAAGAAATGTATTGGCCTTCTCACAAAACAAACAAATTAAACTGTGACCTACAGAGACCTTATAAATGATTAGAATACATTATAATTGATTGTCTTTAAGTCTTTAAACACACAGCATATAAAGATTTGATCTACACTCTTAAATGTAGATGTTTCTCATGTGACACCCGTTGTGTAGCTATGTGCCCTGCAGTTCAACAGTGACAAGCAGAACCACTCCCTTGGCCCCTCTTTTCAACTGACTCAATATGTAAAGATGAAAGTGAGTGACCAAATACCGTACTGACAAGTCTTTCACAACACAACACAACAAAATCACTGTTCTTTGCTCTGGGATTTGTCCTTCTTTCTTTATCCTTCCTAATTTATGTAGCATTATGTTAAGCTGATAAGTGAAGTCTGTAGGTATGTCATGATTTATGCAACTATTTGTATATAATTCACATGTAGGTGTCTCCAGGGCTTGTAGAGCAGACATAACATGCAATATAATAAATGTAATTAAGTGGTTCACACACGTCTGGCGCTGAGGGAGAGTTTAGTGCAAATCGCTGAGATTAAAGGACGAAACTTCGGTTTATTAAAGCGAGGTGGATGGAAAATCCGACTATAGTTGAAATTTGATGACTTGCACAAAGGCAAGCACAAAACAAATAAAAAAAAATCAATCTTTTGAAGAGATCAAATTGTTAAAGCTAAACATGCTTCAATTAAACCAGTCTGACTGCTCAAAGACAGCAGGCCAATGTTTGCCTACAGTTCACTCAATCAAACACATTCCTGAGGTTTTAAGTTAAAATGCACTGCATCTGTGTTTCTGCTAGCAAGAGATTTTACTGATCTGTTTTATTTTTTTAATTGCATGATCATATCAGATCCACAAATATCTTCTCAACAATGAATTCTGAATATAAAGCCAGTCCTATTTACTAGTCTTCTACAGATTATAACTTACTGGGATAACGATAGTAGAACTCATTCTCGTAATCATTTCTAGTAGACGTTTTGTTTTTATTCCACAGCTTGGCATCAGTGTCATGGTTATACTCCACCAGTGTTCCAAAGAGGATGATGAGGATGACCTCCAAGATGATGCATAAAAGTGGCAGCCGTAGCCTCATGTTAGTTGATGAATCAGCCATGGTGCTCCCCTTTTGCCAGTATCCTTTGCTCACTCTCTATCCCCTTCTCTCTTTCTGGAACAGGGCACAGGCTCTGATGGGTCTGGAGGCAGAGTGCAAGAGAACATCAGCTGACACAAGTCTTTTTATTGTTAGTTTGGCCACTTGATGAGCTTGTTAACGCCCACCTGCTCTCTCAAGGCTGCTGATTTGCAGCAGTCCTGGGCTCCTCCCTTACCTTTTTTGCTCAAGAGGTGTGCAGGGAGAATGTTTTGGTTGACCAGTGGGAATATTCAAGTAAAATGCGAACAATGATATTGCAACTGGGCATACAGAAAGGTCAAAGAGATGGTCAAAGATTTGTGTGGAAGGGTGAAAAAAACATTTCTGGGTTTTCGTCTGGATTTGAGAAGCATGACTCTCTCTCACACACACAAACACAACGCATCCATCTCACTGACTGACACACACCTCACCGACAGTGGGCTGGTCGGGGAGAGGAGAGGAGGAAGAGAGCAAAGTTCAGTATTTGTGGATCTCCAGAAATAAAAGAAGTGTAAATGAGTCCAGTGTTTTGAGGCAGATAATGTTTACAATACAGTTAATATTGCTGATATGGGCTGTAAACAGAAATCTAAAGGTGAGACAGGGTGTGTCTTAGTCATATTTAAATATAAAGCAGTTAAACCTAACTATTACAAACACATACTAAACCACATAAGTTTTTTTCAAAAGTTTTCTTTTTTCCTTCCACAATACAGTCATATAGTGACAAGGATAGACTAAAAACCTTAAGGATTGGTTCTGATTGATGAACAAAAACAGTATATATACGGGCAAAAAAATGCGTTTTAAGTTGAGAAACATTTTGAGTTCCCCCCTCTCTTGTCTCACAGTAGATTGGTCCACCCTGCATCTCTCTCTCACACACACAAACACAACGCATCCATCTCACTGACTGACACACACCTCACCGACAGTGGGCTGGTCGGGGAGAGGAGAGGAGGAAGAGAGCAAAGTTCAGTATTTGTGGATCTCCAGAAAGTGCTGCCTAGTCAATTTTATTCCTTTTAAACATCAAATGAAATTATTTCTCTTTTGATACAGGCAATGCTGAGCCATTAATACATCACCAAAGACAAACAACTATGATAGCGATGCACAAGTCCGATGTTTTAGTGATTATAGTTTGGTAACGTTAGCTTGTTGTCAGTCACCCACTACAACTAACAAGGTGATAAGCCTGCTGAGCGTGAATGTAGTTAATGTTGATTTACCGCTGTGTTGGGCTCAATGTTATCTAAAGAACTTAAAATCACGATCATTTAATAATTATATTCCGTGTGGTGAACTTATGATAAGCAGTCTACGCACGTCGTTCTGTTTTATGTCGGATGGGCTCGCCAAAATATCTCCAAACCACTGACTGAAGATGAGCGAACTAACTTGTCAACGATATCTGTGTTCTCCGAGCTGGTCGTGAGCGCTGAGTTTTCTTCATTCTCTCTCATTTTTCTCGCTCCACTTCACTCCGAACCTCAAGCCTGTCAGCCACTGTGACTGTAAACAACACCACGTGCAGCACCCAGAAGCCCGGTCTGCAATCTGCATATGCAGAATTACGCATAGCGCGTAAGCATTATATCGAGAATTTATCGAACCGTTGTTATAGTTTTATCAAGGAAAATTATATCGTGATAATTATTGTTAGCGTTTTATCCCACAGCCCTATATTGAACTGAAATTAATCCATGATATGATAATCTTAATCAAACCGATCCCTGAGACCAGTGTAGGTTCACACCCTTGATTTGCATTTTTCAGAATTTTCAGCATCCTTACTCCAGTCTTCAGTGTCTTCAAATGCTTCTTCAGAAATCAGTCTGGTATGCAGATTTGGTTATAATTATCATAAATGTTCAAAAACCTGTTCTGCTTAAAGTTACACTATGTAACTTTTCCTTCATCTAGATGGTGTCTATTCAAAACAAAGGCGTAGTTTGATGATGCCAGGTTTGAGCGCAGAATCTTGGGACATGTGGTCTTCACCTCACAGCCGGTAGAAAATAATCAGGATAGGAGAGTAGGACAGAGTGTTGTGGGAGCGTAGCAAGGTCGCTGTAGCAATTGTTGTGCAACACACGGCTCAAAATCAGCAGGACATTTATTATGACAGGAGTCAGGACACAGGTAACGCAGCTCTGTTTATCATATCAGATACATTTAAGTATGTTTAAAATGGCGTTCTGGCGTTACTCTGTGTGTTTGCTCAGCAGCTGCTGTGACATGCTGCACACTGCTAAGAGTAAAGCATTTCTGCCAAATAAAACCAAGGGAAACGCAGTTATGATGCAATTGATTGGCGACTCCCTCAGACGTCCCGGTTCCTTGGTCAAAATAGCAATTTTCTCAAAGTTTACCAATAGTTGGAAACATTTGGGATATTGTAAGAACTCAACTGAACAAAATATATAACACTGACCTGGTGGTTTTTGGATATTTTACTGCAAAAATCCTACATAGTGCACTTTTAACATTTTAATATCTTGCTGACCCCAAACGTTTGAGCAGTTGTTTATATATGTATTAAAAATTAATAATGCAAATACTAGTAAAAAAATACACTTTAGATTAGGGTCCAATTCACATTATTAACTAATCATATTAACTACAACTTCTGTCTCAATAAACTCCTCTAATTATTGCTTATTATTAGTTAGCTAGTTAATAGGTAGTTGTTAAGTTTAGGTATTGGGTAGGATTAAGGGATGTAGAATATGGTCATGCAGGTCAAGGCATTATAGGCAATAAACAACCAACATCCTAGTAATATGCATGCTATTAAGCAACTATTTAACAGTGAGAATTTGACCTAAACTAAAGTGTTACCAAACATTTTTTTTTACATTTGGCCAGTACATTTCTTAATTCTTTCAGCATTAGAAGGTGTAGTAACAAAAGAACATCTTGGATCCTGTATCCACATACATATGTGTATCTGTAGACAGGAGAAACACTAGAAAATGACATTTTCTACAAATTATTCAAACTAATTCCACAAATTAGTGACATTGTTGAATACACCAAGCATCCAATTGGCTGGTGTCAAGTCAACTGTCTCTAGATTCACAGGAATCATTTACTCTGCCATGTTTATACAACAGCATTGATAAAGGCCTACAAAGAAAAGCTACTAATCCAGCTCTCTGAGACAAGGGCAACTTAAAGTAAAACACAAAAAATGAGGGTTCTATTTAATCCCTCCTTGCACTTCCTGTGGTTGAAGTATAATGCGGATCAGAGGTAATTCTACATGCTTTGGAAATAAAATAAACAAACAGAACACTTAAGTGTTATCTTTTTGTGAATATTAGTTACAGTACTGAGCAAAAACCAGCATAACCTTGGGAAAAAACTACAGGATTTGATTAAAATGTTATATTAAAGGACACGACTAAATATTCGATATTTGAACTTTGTAGGCAAATATACAGCATATTATTAGTTCTGATGGTTATTCCAAAGTTTAAAGTTCCACGTGATCTGGAAAGTTGCAAGTACATTGCCTAAGTCTTATGACATATTTGAAACAGAAAATTTAATGAGGGAAAAAAAGAAGGCTGGGCTTGATTAAGGATGTTCTGCCCAAGCCATCAACATTACGTCATATGGGAAGAAATGCCATTCCAGAGGTGAAGCATTTTTCCTGATTTTGATGAAAGATCCCAAAAAAAATTCAGTGAATTAACCTGCACAGAATTGTTCACCACATGACTAAGCAAATAGGTTCAATTTTGATATTATGCAGACTTTATAAGGCTGACAACATATTAAAACTTTATGAAAAATCTAGGCACAGCTTTCAGGAACAACCATAAACCTAACCCCGTCAAGTGTCAAATTGACTATTCTGTCAACAATGCTTGACCTTTGATCTCTTTGTCCTCTGCTTAATGAGGTTTACAAACATCTGTGCATGTGTGTGCAAGTCCTTTTTCCAATCTCAATTTTTACTTTCAGGCTGAAGCCTTGTGAGAAATGCTGGTATCTAGGGCCCTATAAAATCCGTTTTATTTTTTCCCAAATTCCGTTTTAATTTTTTCCCAAATTCCGTTTTTTCCGTTTTAATTTTTGCAGATTCATTTTTTTCCCGTTAAAATGTTTGGCAATTAAGTTTTTTTTTACCCTTTACTGTTATTTTGGTGAAAAAAGAGTGTGCTTTTAATGTTAATATAATAGAACATAAAACAAAAAATAGGAATGACCTTAAATTTATTGAGGTAACAAACATCACATTTACTTTTTAGGACAAATATGATATTTGACATAACACTGCACTTCAAGTACTTCAAATATTAATGGTTATTAGCTTTAAACTTTCCGGTAAAATAAATTATAAATGAAAGTGCTCCAGTAGCTTTTTCTTTCAAGTAATTTTTTTTAAAAAAGAACTAAAAAAAAAAATCATAAGAATCATCTTTTACATACAGTACTATTAAGTAAAACATTTAAAGCTGAAAATTAACATTAAAAAATAACACATTTCACCATGAAATCATGTAGTGAATTGTTCTGTGTGTTTAACAATCACCATTATGATATCCAGAGCTGTGAAAAATAAAAATACACGAAAACACAACACTGCCAGAAGTTTTTTCCCCCAACTTCAAAGGCCCCTTTAAATGATTAAAACTAGATGCTTTATTTTAACTTTAAGGTTACTTATCATGTAAACTAGCCATATACAGCATGTTAAGTGCATGTTTGGAACAGACTAACAGAGGGGAAAACGGTCGCATTTACAGCAGATATGCATTGCTGCCTAATGTGCCCATTATAAATCAAAGCACAAGATGACAGCGGTCGAGCAGAACACCGGAAAATCTGACAGAATGGACAATATTTGTCTGTCTGTGCAATACACGAGCCGCGGTTCAGCTGAAACCGCCGTTAGCATCGAGTTTCTTAACTTTTTCGCTGCCGAAGCAGAGCCGTGGAGACCAACTTCGCTGTACTTTCATTGTTTTGAAGGGCGAGCTGAAATGACGGGAGGGGTTGTGTCGCGGAGATATGCTTCCCCCCGTCTGCACTTTCCTCAGACATACGTTCTTAACCCACACGACACAGAATTTCATTACAAATATGTAAAATTCCGGGGAAATCTGCATTAACACCAGATTCCGCGTTTATATGCAGATTCCGCGTTAATATGCCAATTCCGCGATTCCGTCCGCGATTCCGTGATCACGGAAATTATAGGGCCCTAGGTATCTCACCTACTGATGATGGAAGCTCAGAAATAGTGGGTTGGATCAGAAGTATGAAAAGGGCAGATTGGTTCTCATCAACAGCCGTTTTAACAAAACAACTGCTCTCCATGTGAACCAGCACAAAGTACACCAGAGGGAAATTCACGGTGCAGGAGCAATCAAGTCAAACCTGCACTCCCACTAAAATCAGTCACTGCTTTGGGTGCAAATGACAAAATGGAATTCTTGAAGGTTCCAAAAGGTGAACTTAAGTGATAAAAGCCTGTAGCTAAATCTGTACGAGATAACACCACTTCCAAGAGATTCTCCTGCCATCAACAAAGCTACTGCCCAATGGGGTCTGTTGAAATTCCTGTACATGCAGTAACAGGTCCTGGAACACACATTCATCATCTGATATTGAACAGGTTACTTATATAAGCAGTGAACCACTAACTGTTTTTCAGACACTGCATGCCATGAACATACTCTACACTTTTATATTACTGCCATTTCAAACTGACAAAGGGAACTTTATAAAAACACAATTAATTATGACGCAATTGACAGGCGACTCCCTCAGACATATGCTCAGACGTCCCGTCCCGGCTCCTTGGTTAAAATAGCAATTTTCTCACAATTAAGAAAAATGGTTGGAAACATTTGGGATATTGTAAGTAGTACTCAACTGAATGAAATATAACACAGACCTAGTGGTTTTTGGATTTCTTACTGCAAATACACCACATAGTGCACCTTTAAGTATTAGCTCACTTCTAAATGTAAATTTCCTGATATTTGACTCAACCCTATCTCATCCAAGATGTTTATGTCTTTCTTTCTTCAGTCGAAAAGAAATTACGTTTTTTGAGGAAAACATTCCGGGATTTTTCTCCACACTATAGACTTCCATGCCAACCAAAATGTTGAAGGTCCAAATCAATAAGTTTCAAAGGAGCCATGGAAGTCTATGATGTGGAGAAAAATCCTGGAATGTTTTCCTCATAAAACGTAATTTCTTTTGGGAAAACGGTATTTTTTTGTGATCAAATCGTTCTTCACAATTGTCCTGCAATGACACAACACAATCATGTATAATGGTTCCTTTCTTTTTTAATCTAACTGGTTACTGCAGCTCTTGTCTGGTTTTGAAGTAAACTAATCCTTTAATAGTCAAATTATTTGAACACATCTACCGACAGGAAGATATACTCATTTTTTTATACAGCTCTGAAAATAATTAAGAGACCATCTAACATTGAGAAATCCATGTTAAGTGGTCTCTTCATTTTTTCCAGAGCTGTATTTTCATTTCTGAACTCATTACTCCTAGTGTAATAACTGGGAGTAAGTGACCTCATTAAAGTATTTAGAAACATCAACAAATGTCATATATTGACAGTAAACAAACAGGAAGCCAGTGTTCCTTTTTGTGTCAGAGAGCAGCCTGAGGACAAGGACAGGACTGTTACCGGGGCATGACAAGTCATTACACCTTTTCTCTTTTACTTTAGAATGACAAAATGAAATGAGGTCTATAATATATGAGATCAAGTTACACATACAAATGCATTATAGAGATATAATGTATATAATGTAAGCATTTTAATTTTTAATGCTTACATTATACATACATTATATCTCTATTTACACAATATACTAAATGCTACAGTAAATTGTCAATTACTACAATTTTGAAAATCAAAATTTTACAGATAACTATTCCTCATGTTAACACTATTCCAGGCATTTAACATTCAATCAATCAACATTTAAACTTTGTGATTCTGGTCAGCCATAAAAATATAAAACAGAACAAAGAACATGGAGAGTTCAGCAATCTGGAAGTTGTATCTAAATGGTCAGGTAGGACGGGTCTGCATAAGGATCTGGGTTACAGGTCTTAGGATGAACAATTAATCAAGTTAAAAAAAAAATAGTTTGCAGTGATAATCTTTAATCAAAATCTATTTAGAAAGTAGCTTCCGGTCTGGAATGGTGTTCGTTTTACAATGACGGTGTCATAACAAATCATGTCCCCCTGTGAAATTGTGTCCGCTTATAGAACCCCAAAGTGATTCTATTGTTCTATAGGGCATTTCAGAATGTTTGTAAACAATCGCCTCAAGATACTTCTGGGTGGCAGAACGTGAGCGGCTTCTACTGACAAACTGAAGAGATCAGCCGGCTACTGTAAACAGTAACATAGTTAAGAACATTGTTGTTGATTAAAGTTGAAACTATGACGAAAACTTGTTGTGTTTGGGGCTACACCATCAGATATACAGCAAAAGGTGTAGGTTTGTATCGATTTCATTCAGAAAAAAGTAAATATATCCAGCAAAACCTGTGGGTGAGGAGGCTAAAGCGAGTGGACACCGTCAAAAGTAGCGCTACAGAGAAGTATTCTCAAAACGGTCCATCTATAAAATCATAGCAGAGCATAAATATCTTCAGCTGGGGAAATTCGAGACTAATATTAGTCAACTTTAGATCTCTTTTAACCCATTATGATTCAAAGATCATACGGCCTCAGAGTACTATTGTTCAACATAAACTGCTCATCACACTATATTACTTTATCTGGACAAACTCAGTATCATCAGAAAGATTAAATACTCCAGCTTCGATATTTGAACACTGTTTATGATAAAACTGGGTTGAGTGACATTAATTTGTTAATTTATGTCAGGAATGCATTATTATCGATCCGTTATGAACGATATTTTGAATAGATTATCAGACGCACTTTCATTCTCTCGTCTGCACTGGCTCATTTGTGTTCACAGAGATCGCAAAGAACAGCTTTCAGTTTAGCTCTTAATTCAAAAGTCCTCATATTTGGAGAAATATTGACATATCACGTTTGCAAAATATTTCGTCATACAAAATACCATTTCTATTAATTTCTCACGGAATTATTCGATATAAAAGAGTTAAAACGTGCACAGACCTCTCTCTGTGTCTCTTCTTAATGATATGCATCGGATTATCAGTCATCAGGCGTTCATTCGCCCTCCGATCTGTCAGTCTTTTGATATTGCTCAACACCGCCCTCGCATGACGCGCTCCCTGTCTCGGACATTTCCTCATTCTGTCTCTGTGAAGAACGAGTCTGTTCTACATTTCTACGCGTGAACTAAGAAGCTAATAAACACACAATAACTATGGAATAAGGTTTTTGTGTGATTGTTCATGTGATTTCGGCTATTTTATATCAATAATGGATGTTTACATTATGACTGCTAACAGGTGTAGTGATTAGCTCCATATAAAATGATAAATATAACATATTTTAATATCGGGAGTTTGTGAGATATTGCAGATGCTACGAGTCATTTAAGTTGATCACCGCATCAAATCAGCTGGTACACGGCACGACTGTTTGCACCGCGAGCCGGCCGCGATCACACAAGCTTTCGTGTTAAACAGCTTTCAATGTTGCTGCTATAGCTTCAGATACAAAAAATAGAGAAAAAAATGTGTGCAAATGATTTGTTGAAAAGCAGAGAACAGGTAAATAGTTAGATAACAGGGAAATAGACCATCTACGATAGCCTAACATATTGTAATTCAAACAGCAACAGTCACTAAAATAACTACTCAATGGTAGGCTGAAGCTCATTTAAAAATGATGGTATTAGACTAGCGCTACATCTACTAGACCAAGGTTAGGCATTTCATGTATTGCTATCTCCTGAATTAATTAATCAGTCCCTCAATAATCATGTTAACTATGTCTGAATCCCAAGCAATTTACTAGCGTTGCCATAGGAACGCTTCGGCTTTTGCCACCCGGAAGAACGTTTATTACTGTTGTGACGTCATGGTGAATTGTCCTATTGGCCGAAAGAACTTTTAATGGGTAACCTGTTCAGAGCCTGATTACAATTCTTACAAAATCTTGTTTAGATTTTTGTTGTTTAAATTGCGTTAAAATAGTCTTTAATGTCTTACAAATCATATGTTTCATATACTAGTAGTATATAACTGAAGCTAAAAGTGCTTATATAAGTACACAAGATATATACAAGCATATATCATATATAATCTATTTATTTTGTGCACCTGTTCTGTATATTAATGCTTTTTATTCTTTATTATTTACATTATAGGTACATTAATATGTCATGATTTTGTATAGTATTACTTAGTTTATCAGTTGAAATAATTCAGAACATGTTTTTGCTCCCATTATAGCAATCAATTACATATTTCGAATAAATGTTTTGTGTGTGTGTGTGTGTGTGTGTGTGTGTGTGTGTACTTATTATGGCAATGAATTCATAGTTTATTTTTAAACAATTGCTTGTCCAGAACCATGCATAACAACTTTTGATCAGGCATTTAAAACCGCTACCAGCCGACACGATTTCACAGGCAGATAGGATTTGTCATGACAACGGCAGTTTTTGACTGCTTCGGTTTGATTATACTTAGCCACTCCCCTCCAACCCTGCCCTCTGTTAATTTTAGCATTCACTGTTCAAACCAAGGATGATAACTATAATAACTATAAAAGTTTTAATAGCCTAATCATTATAATTGTATGAGAATAGCAATGTCCGCACCATAAATATTACAATAACTTTCAGATTGTTTTTTCCATCTGATGAAAGACAAAAACCTTGACAACTAATCAGAATACACCTGACTTTAGAATCAGAATGAAAAGAAGCTGCTATAGTCTTTTTTTGTTCCCTATTGTGATCTTGTCTTGAACAAGACATTTGCTATTGCTATGATCTCATGTGAGTGACAGCTTGTCCTGCACTCATGCCTGTGTGCAGAGAAGATTAGACATTTACATTTAAAAGTAATACAAATTATAATGATGTGCACAATATTCCACAAACCGATAAGAATGGTCAATTTCATGGTGATTATTAACGAGATTGTGCAATTTAAGCAGGCAGATGAATTAACAGCTTGTAATAAGCGTGTATATATATAAAATTAATTTCTAACGAGAATATTAAAATCTCTATCGAGAAAATGAATGTAAAAAATAATTCCCGAATCAAGGCAGCTGAAAAGGTTATTAATCTCTGTTGTGAAAGAGCTTCATGATATTTGAACTGCGTCTGAAAGCTGGCTCCCGTGCGCCTCTTGATAAAGATTGAAGTTTGTCCAACATAACCACACCACAACGTTTAGCGCTACAGTAATTAACACAAATAGAAAATATATTTCATACCACACCTCAGTATGTTAATTATACAAATGTGTACATAAATGCTTAAAATAAACATATAAAAGGGCTCCATTCTGGTACAATAATATACTAGCGTTAATTTAATTTACATTGGGTTAAGTTAGATAGGTTAGCGTGAGATTTTTAACTTTTAACTCGGCCTTCATAAACCAGAACGCTAAATCATGAAACTTACGATATACGATGTATGTATAATTTACACACGGTTATAAATTGGTATTGATTATATATTAGTGATTTACACTTTACTTGCCTGAACAGAAGGTGGAAGACGTTAGCTTTCTCCTGGAAGGTTCGTGTGTCAGTGGGGGAGGGTTGCGCGCGATTTGCGCTTTACCCGCGAAAGACAGTAATGTAGTGATCTGAGGGAAGGTAGCCTGGAAATGTTTTAATAGTAAAATTAGTATCTTTATAATTTTTTCTTAAAATATTTAAGATTTTGTTTTATAAAGATGCATTTACATGAGAAGTAAAAAAAAATATGTTTTTCACCAGAATATAATTATTATTTATTTTTATTTCTCATCCCCTGACGGAGTTCAGCAAAAAATCGGCAGCTGGCAGCAGAAAGTTGCTGCCAATGGCAGCCAACAGCATAAAACCATATAAAACCGGACGTGGGCTGCCTACAACCAGAAGTAGGCGGTACCTGTCGCTTTTAGCCAGCGGAAGCAAGGCAAATATAGGCAAATTGTGAAAAAAAACAAACAAAGTGTGATGAGTTTCAAACACATCCCACAAATTGATTCATGATGTAATTCAGAAACACTGAGCTAGTCACAAAATGTTAACAATGTTTTATTGAGAGCGAATTTAAGAGTGGAACAAGATTCACTTCTCCAGCAACTGGCACACCTCACTTCAAAAACCTGGGTGTGTGTGTTTAGATTTAATCACTTTTATTGTCAAATTAGCAACAGCACATGCACTGGTAAGTGAAAGTCTGAGAGCAGTGCAGAATACTTGGACATACTTAACAGGTAACAATACACATTATACACAATAAATAATGTACATATTATACACACAATACATAATAAGATGAATAAATGAATGAATGAGGCAAATAGTGGTTTGAACTAATATGAACTGAGTGGGGTTGTAAGGCACATCAGTTCCGGTTGTTTAGCACCCTGATACACTCCAAAAAATGACTCTTTGAATGAACATAAAAAAATCATTGAAAGTATTTCCACATAATTAACTTGCTTTATTTCAGCATTATGCAATTCTGTTATTCCAATTTAATGTACTTACGTTGGGTCAACTTAATTTATTAAGGTTGATTCAACTTATTTACTATGGTTGGGGACAGCTTAATTTAATAGTGTCAGCTCAACTGCACAAATTTATTGTACTCTTGTTGTATTAACTTAATTTTTTTTGTAGTAGTTTTGACTAAATTATTTTATGTCAATCCATTTAGATAAAGTAGGTTAGAGAGGGATAGAACTGATGCCCATGGGAGCTGCGTCACATGAATTAGTTTTCTTTATTTCTATAAAAACTATTAGTCAACAACACTTGATCAATTGCTAATTGTAACATGCAAGTATATAATCAAGTAATGCATCCCTCATCACTGGCATTAGCACAGTTTCAGAACAGCATAGCTTAACCACAAGATCTACACTTCACGATAATAACCTCAAAAAAAATTAACACAACATAACAACTTTTAAATGTCAAATATAACTGTCAAATATAACATGAAAACATTAACAGGTCTTTCCCTTCACTAAAAAACACATTAAACAGCACTTAATTTCAACATTTACTCTCCTGAGACATCCTTATGCAAAGCATGCTGGGAAATAGAAATGCACTGCCCAGTTCAGTCAGCGCAACATAAATGATTCATGTAGTCTCAACACAAATGGTTTAGGTTAACTTAACATTTAACACATTTTATTTCATTTAACCTAATAAAATCAAGTAAAATGACACTTAAATAAAAAACTAAAGATTTGTGTTTTTTCAGCTTATTTTATTTAAAGAAACTCAGCAAACAGCTAGAATAATTTTTTTGAGTGTAGCCTAAAAAGAAGCCGTCCCTCAGTCAGCTCGTGTGGGACCGGTGCTGCAGAGAGCAGTCCGTGGCTCGGGTGGCAGGAGTCACTGATGATCCTCTGAGCTTTATACACCGTCTGGAGGGAGGGAAGCTTACCTGTGGTTTGTAGGTCGCCAGCAGTGCAGTTTATGTACCAAGTGTTCTCTCCACAGTGCAGATGCAGAATGATCTAAGGATGCTGGGGTTCATTCCTTCCTCAGACACCTGAGGAAGAGAGGTGCTGACGTGCATATGTGTGCGCAAACCATGTGAGATCTTTAGTTATGTGAATTTAAAGCTGTTGACCTGCTCCCTACAGGCGTCAAAGGTAACAGGGTGTGTTCTCTGTCCTTTCCCCTGAAATCCACCAGCTGCTTATGTTGTTGATGTTGAGTTAGAGATGGTTCTCCTGACACCAGTGTGTTTCTTGAAGCATCTCTCTCCATTTTCCTCTAGCCTAGAGGATTCATAAGAAAACTGTTACACGAGATTTACATGACCTTATTAACAGTATATACATGCATGCACATCCATGTGAATACTATTCTCAAATACCTATTAAACCATTATCACCAGATAAGCAGTGTTTAACGGTTTCATGACAGGTCTTATTTCAGAAGGCTGCGTCCTCCGGAGGTCCCATCTGAAGGCTGCATACGTCATAAGGCCGTCTCATTTTTTTTTAAAAAGTAAGTATATAGGACACTCCAAATGCGACCTTCGAATGCGCCCTTCTTTTACAGGAATTTGGAGTGTGCATGAGGTGTATCCTTCACGGCTGGAGATAACCCACAATTCTTTGCGTCGCCGTTAACAACCGTCATTTTTTTATATTATATGACAGCACCAGCGCGTCGCAAAATGACGCCCAGGGGCACCTTTAGCGTCTTAATTGTGACGCGGAAGGCACTTGACTATGCTTCGGATTTTGACGCCTTGGGAGTGAGAACGGGTTGACATGCAAGCGTAGATGCGGTGTTTAAATGTTTGAGCTTGTTTTTGTTTTTAAGCTCTATTACCTCAAACAGATAGTTGTGGTAAACAGGATTACAACTGTTTAGTGCTTGTTTAAACGTTTAGAACAGTACATTGCTGACAAGATAAGAACAATTTCATAGTCATTTTCAAGTTATAAATAATTTTCATTCATATAACTGGCGTGAGAGCGCAAAGAGGCTGAACGCGTTGGCATAGCAATGTGATACTTCCTGCCTGTGTGTCCTACGAAGGACATCTCATTTAATTCTGATTGAGGACACGCCGTATACTGCATTCTACACAGGACGGAACCTTCGAAATTTAACGAAATGAGACACAGCTAGTGTCTACAGGTCTCCGATTCTTTTTGGTCGACCAATGTAGCCTCGGAAATGAGACAGCTCCTGATAAAAACTCACCTGCCTGTAGCTCCTGATAAAAACTCACCTGCCTGTACTTACTAACCCTGAAGACGCTGATCAGCTGGTTCAGGTGTAGTTGATCAGGGTTGGAGCTGAACTCTGCAGAACTGTGACCGAAATTGCACATCCCTGCTCCAAGGCCTGAAATGGAGAGGTCGTATAAGGGAGACATTTAAAATGTTAACCTGTTGGTTTGCCTCCAGAACAGAGTTGGGAAACACTGGTCTAACCCGCAAATGTGTGCTTTCACAACACAAGAATGAGTTCCCACCAGAATCGGTAATGCAAACATACAAGACCCAAGTTTACAAAAGCAGGATCACAGCACCTCAATGATGAAGAAGCATTTCTCTGGCAACAATGAGGCATACAAAACTAACAAAAATGAATAACATCATCTCCATTTAATCCTCTTCCGTGGCCTCGGGGGATAGTAAACTGCCCATCGAATGCGGACTTCAGAATCTCGCCGGAAGAAGTTCATCCGGGACTTTTTGCCTTTTTTTTTTTAGAATACTTTGTATTCTTGTAAAAAAGGCTATGTTTTGCTGTCACTAAACTCTCTCTCTTAAATCTCCCCCTCTGTATTCTGAGGCATACACGCATACACCACACCTTGCCTGAGCCAATCAGCAGCCGGACACATGACCAGGTGATCTCCCCCACCCTCACAGAGACGGCAGTCCAGTGCAGCGGTACACACGAGACGCCTCGCTTGAGTTATGCTGAAGTTTAATAACTTGATATCGCCTTTTTGGTCAAAGTGTTGTGCGTGAATACAAAAGTAAGTTTGCTCTTTTTAATTATATAGTCGATGAGACCTGTATTCGTTCCTGTAAACAAGCTAAAACGCACGTGAGGTGACGATGTAGATGCGTGTATTCATGTCTATAACTTGCTAGATAGTATGCTTGTGTACAAATCTTTATCATCGTCAGTGCTAGTGTTACTTTTCATTATTATTACATGTTATGTTCCTATTTGAGGCAAGGTTCGCAGTGTTACTCTGTATATAACGGGAGACTTGTTGTAAACAAATTGCTTTGTGCATGCGCACTCAGACCTGATAATGCGCGAGCTTTGCAGCACTAACAAGGTGTCAGGTTACAGCTGTGCACCGGCAATAATGTAGAAGTTATAGCTGCTTTACATTTTGCTTCCAGTTTTTGGGACTAATGTTCATGTTTAGTTATTAATCTTAATTTATTGTCCTGTATTATGGTCAATATGTTTGATTATTGTAATTCAGTGCTATTATTGTTATGTATATTCATGTTTATGTTACTGTTTGTATTTTATAGAAAACCACAGATTAACACATTAACACGGCCCAACCAGCCAGTCTGTTGAGTGGTGAAAATAAATGGGTTATTCCCGGAAACACCTGAATCTTCGTGTGGTCTCTAATCGGACCGTCTTTGGTGGGTCAGTTCCCTGAGCCGGCAACTTGCCGTATAGAGTGACGAGCCACTTAAATCTAGAAACATTTTTTCATGGTCCTTCGAGCCGGATTGTGGACTTACCAAAGAGATAGAAGATGTCACATGCTACAGATGTTGAGCCAACTGTGCGAGTCAGGAGGAAAAGCGTCCTTCCCACACGTTATGATCAGTATGATCTCACTGGCTTCACCATCCATAAGCCTGTTTCACAACCCATGTCATCACTCACTCATTCAACCAGACTGGCTGATGGCGATGAAGAAGATGAAGGTGCCACAGGTTTTACACCGCTGCTACCAGGATACGAGGCCGACAGCCCTCTACAGTGGTCCGATGAGGAGTGCAAGTCTACATCAGACATTGTACGGAGAGAGAATAAGGATCTCCGCCAAGCCCTGCATATGATTCAGCAGGAAAGGGACACAGTGCAGAGTGCAAATAACCAATATGCAAATGAGCTTTCTCAGCTTAAGCAACAAATGAAGCGGCTACAAATTCAAATGGACCATCAACGTCCTGGAAGTCCGCCCCTTTCACCTGTCACCTCTCCAAGGCAGTTTAGCTCCAGTCCTATACCTGCACCACGCACCCAACAACAGGAACGTTCTGATGATACAAGCTTCAGACCTGTACCAGCTCCTCGTTTCAAACTTCAAGGAGAGCACCCGACTGAAGGCAAGCTTCGAAGTCTTCCACACCCCCCACCTCCAGCATTTGCCTCCATTATCAAACCGAGCTCTTCCTACCATTATATGCCACAAGGGGGTCAGAGATCAAAGGTGCATTACTCCCACAGAAATGATTCCTCAAATTCTCCTTACAGAGACTCTCAAGACCCTGCCAGGCATCCACAAACGCCACGCCGGTCGCTTACTCCACCACCTTCCCCTGAACAGGAACTGATTTATCGAGGTCCAACACCCACGATTCCTGATTTCATACATCCCAACCCAAGAGAGTTCTCACGATTGAAAATTGCTCTGGATAATATCCTCCCAGCTCATGCAACGGAACGGTTCAAATTTCAGGTACTGATGGACCATCTGAAATTAGAGGAGGCTCTACTAGTTGCTGACTCGTACTGCCATTCGCAACACCCTTACACCAGGACAATGGCTGCTTTAGATCAGCAGTACGGCCAGCCGCATCAACTAGCTCTACAACGGATTGCAGAGTTAATGGACGGCCCAAACATTTCTAGTGGAGACCAGAAGGCCTTTAGACTTTTCGCTCTCAAAGTCCGTTCCCTGGTTGGCATGTTGGAGCAATTAGGTAGGAAGGGCACTTTTGAACTGCAGTGTGGGTCTCACCTGTCTCGGCTGCTTGGGAAGCTTCCACACGATCTGAGATCAGGGTTTCGGAGGTTTGCACATCCGCATCGTGTACCCATACCTACACTTCTGGATTTTGCAGAATGGTTAGAGTTCGAAATTCAAGTTCAAGAGGACACGACCAGGTATGCAAGCAATCAACGTCGAGGGCCTTCGACACGTACAAGAGAGATTATCAGAGACTCTAAGCCAGCCACTAAAAGCACTACGATCTTTCTGGGCACTGAGAATGTGATGTCAGAGTCTACACAGTCTGCTCCACCATCTAAGACAACTCTGAGACCCTACTGCCCCTACTGCGACAACAGTAAGCACTCTCTCAACCAGTGTACCAACTTCAAGCAGCTTACTAAAGACCAGAAACGAAGCTGGATCAAAGACAACAACAGATGTTGGCGCTGTGGTAGAACTCATAAGTCAGCAGAATGTAACTTAAAAATGCGTTGCAGACAGTGTAACAGTCGACACCTCCTGGCTCTGCATGACATCAGTACTGGAAAACCAGAGAATCCAAGGCCGGTTCAAGATGAAACTGCTGATACCAACACCTGTCTGCTCAACACCATGAATGAGATTCTCCTGATTCATAAGCCACCTACCAGCCGAAAGGTTCTACTTAAAATCAGCAAAGTGATTCTCAGAAATGGAAAGAAGAGGATGAACGCATACGCAATCCAAGATGATGGATCCGAGAGAACGATTCTCCTCCATAGTGCAGCTCAGCAGTTGGGCCTCAAAGGCCAGCCTGAAGACCTTCCGTTAAGAACAGTCAGGCAAGAGTTACAAGTTCTCAGAGGAGCAGCAGTCTCATTTACTATCTCCCCTATCGCTCAGCCCGCTAAACGGTATCACATCAAAGGTGCCTTTACTGCTCAACAGCTAAGCTTAGCAGAACACTCACACCCAGTGAAGAAGCTGAAGGAGAGATATCGACACCTTAAAGGGCTTCCATTGCACGATTTCGAAGCGGTCTGTCCTGTGCTGCTCATTGGGTCAGATTACCTCCATCTGATCACTCCTGTGGAACCAGTAAGGCTTGGCCCTCCAGGGGGACCAGCAGCTATAAAGACACGTCTCGGCTGGACATTACAGGGCCCGGTCCAACACTTGTGGAAGGACTTGACTGAACAACACTGTTTCTTCACTTCAGTTTCGTTCCCCGAATCAGATCTCTACAAGCAAGTGGAGAAATTGTGGCAGATGGACATACTACCCTGGCGCAATGAAAAGATTTGCATTCGGTCCAGGCTGGATCAGGAGGCGGTGGAACTTCTGGAAAGGAAGACAGTAAGGGTCGAGGTGGATGGCATCAAGCGATATGCCACCCCTCTTTTACGAGTCAAGAACATGCCCGAACTCAGAGCACCAAAAGAAGCAGTCTTGTCGCAGCTGAGGGCAACAGAAAGGAGGCTGACAAGGACCCCAGAGCAAGCAGCCGCTTATACTGCAGAGATTTCAAAACTGGAACAAGCAGGCTATGTTAAGAAAGTGCCACAGAATGTTGAGACAGACTCTTCCTGCTCCTGGTACATCCCGCATCACATGGTGCAGCACAATGGGAAAAACAGGATTGTCTTCAACTGCTCATTCCAATATCAGGGACAAAACCTGAATGAGCTTTTGCTCCCTGGACCAGTGTTAGGCCCATCCCTACTTGCTGTTCTGCTCAGATTTAGGGAACATTCGGTGGCAGTCAGCAGCGACATCAAGGGGATGTTCCACCAAATTAGACTGCTCTCAGAAGATAAACCGCTCTTGCGCTTTCTCTGGAGAGACTTAAACACACAGGAACTACCCCGAGTGTACGAATGGCAAGTCCTCCCTTTCGGGACTACCTGCAGCCCCTGCTGTGCCGTCTTTGCACTTCAGAAACATATACTTGACCATAGCCAGCCTGGAGATGATGTCCAGAATTCTGTGCGAAAATCCTTTTATGTAGACAACTGCCTACAAAGTTTCACCTCAGCAGAAGAAGCAAGATGTTTCGTTGACCGGATAAGGAACCTGCTGGCAGACGGTGGCTTCGAGTTGAGGCAGTGGTCCAGCAATGCTCCTTCAACAATAAGTCACCTGCCCCAAGATGCCATATCAGACAGTGCAGAACTCTGGATCTCACAAGGCCAAACAGACAGCAAGGAATCGACATTGGGGCTTCTCTGGAACCATCAGTCTGACACAATCTCCTACAAATACCGTGCCAAGGGCAGTAGTGAGACTACCATGCGCAACATATACAGAATCTTAGCCAGCCAGTACGACCCGTTGGGTTACCTCATCCCTTATACCACTCGTGCCAAGATAATTGTACAGCGACTGTGGGACAAAAAACGGGATTGGGACGATCCACACTTGCCCACAGATCTGTTACAAACTTGGATTGAATGGGAGGAGGAGCTACCAGCCCTACCAAATATTGTTCTTCCACGATGCTACTGTAGCCCCACCAAAGACACTGGAACAAGCCTACGAGACATACACGTTTTCTGTGATGCCTCCGAACGTGCATATGGCTCTGTGGCATATCTTCGAACAGAAGATCAACATGGGCAAACAGAGGTAGCCTTCTTAACAGCAAGATCACGTGTAGCACCAAAAAAACAACAATCTGTTCCCAGACTGGAATTGTGCGCTGCATTGACAGGAGCTCAACTTGCCAAATTGCTCAAAACCGAGTTGAACCTGCCCATACGGCAAATAATCTTGTGGACCGACTCCACCACCGTCCTAACGTGGTTACAATCTGAATCTTGCCGATTCAAAGTATTTGTAGGGACCCGGGTAGCAGAGATTCAAGATCTCACAGAGCAACACAGTTGGAGATACGTACCATCCGCAAGTAATCCAGCCGATGACATCACTCGGGGAAAGAGTCTACTCGAGCTCAACACAGGAAGCCGCTGGTGCCAAGGACCGCTGTTCCTGAAAGATCCACCCAATCTGTGGCCGGAATGCCCCAGTCCAAAGGTACTAGACAATAAAGAATTGCGTAAAACAGATTCTAGTACTCTGGTCTGCTTTACATCAACTAATTTTAGTCAGTTTAAGACTCTGAAGGAGCTAATCGAGTCCATGGCTCTTCAAGGGGCGGCCGATGGTAAGCCCACAGCCAGTGATTACCGAAATGCTGAGATTGGTGTTTTGCAGCAAGCACAACAGGAATGCTTTCCATCAGAATTGGAACAACTAAAAACCAGTAAACCGCTTGCCCGCAACAGTAGACTAAGAGCACTGTCCCCAGAACTCGACGTAGAAACTAACTTGATCAGAGTTGGCGGACGTTTACGACATAGTCCCTACCTTGAACCTGACAACATACACCCTATAGTACTGGACCAAAGGCATCCCATTACCAAACTTATCATCCAAAGTTATGATTCCAAACTTTGCCATCCAGGTCCTGAGAGGGTGTTCGCTGAACTCCGGCGGAAGTACTGGGTTCTGCGTGGTAGAGAGGCCATAAAGCATCTGCAGCGAGGGTGTGCGCAGTGCCAAAAATGGAGAAAAAACCCAGAGGTACCTAAAATGGCGGACCTTCCCCCAGCGAGACTACGTCTTTTCAAGCCCGCCTTTTACTCCACTGGTGTGGACTGCTTTGGTCCCTATGCTGTCAGAACGGGTCGACGCAGTGAGAAAAAATGGGGGATAATATTCAAATGCCTCACCACCAGAGCAGTATACATCGATATCCTCCATAGTCTGGAAAGTGACTCCTTCCTTATGGCCCTCAGACGGTTCACGGCTAGACGAGGAAAACCCCATGAGCTCTGGTCAGATCAAGGCACAAACTTCAGAGGAGGTGAAAGAGAGCTAAAGGAAGCTTTTGCAGCTCTTGTTCCAGACCTTCAGAGACAGTTGGCTGAGCAGCAGATTGAATTCAATTTTAACCCTCCAAATGCGCCACACTTTGGAGGTTGCTGGGAGCGAGAAATTCGCTCATTGAAAAACGCGCTGAGGGTTACTCTTGGAGCTCAATCGGTGACTATTGAGGTCCTTCAAACTGTGCTGGTGGAGATTGAAGGAATCTTGAACTCCAAACCACTGGGATATACATCATCTGATGTCTCTGATCCTGATCCGATTACTCCAAATTGTCTCCTGATGGGGCGGCCAGATGCTTCGCTTCCCTTGACAGTATACCCCCAGTCTGAGCTTGTCAGTCGGCGACGCTGGCGTCACAGCCAAATCCTAGCGGACCAATTCTGGAGGCACTACCTCAAATTCTACCTCCCTGGCCTTCAAAGCCGTCAAAAATGGCAAAGCGACACTCCAGAAGTCAAGGTTGGCACTACGGTTTTGATCGTGGATCCTCAGCTACCCAGAGCTCTCTGGCCAGTGGGGAAGGTGTCAGAAGTTTTCCCTGGAGCTGATACCAGAGTGAGAACAGCAAAGGTTCAGGTGGGAGAAAAAACTTACACTCGGCCAGCTGCACGCCTTATACAATTACCTGCCATTCCTGACTAAAGTAATTGTAAATCCATAGTAGATTAGAAGCCCTTTTGCAGATGTACATATTTCCTTGTGGAAATCTGGGGGCGGCTGTAAAAAAGGCTATGTTTTGCTGTCACTAAACTCTCTCTCTTAAATCTCCCCCTCTGTATTCTGAGGCATACACGCATACACCACACCTTGCCTGAGCCAATCAGCAGCCGGACACATGACCAGGTGATCTCCCCCACCCTCACAGAGACGGCAGTCCAGTGCAGCGGTACACACGAGACGCCTCGCTTGAGTTATGCTGAAGTTTAATAACTTGATATCGCCTTTTTGGTCAAAGTGTTGTGCGTGAATACAAAAGTAAGTTTGCTCTTTTTAATTATATAGTCGATGAGACCTGTATTCGTTCCTGTAAACAAGCTAAAACGCACGTGAGGTGACGATGTAGATGCGTGTATTCATGTCTATAACTTGCTAGATAGTATGCTTGTGTACAAATCTTTATCATCGTCAGTGCTAGTGTTACTTTTCATTATTATTACATGTTATGTTCCTATTTGAGGCAAGGTTCGCAGTGTTACTCTGTATATAACGGGAGACTTGTTGTAAACAAATTGCTTTGTGCATGCGCACTCAGACCTGATAATGCGCGAGCTTTGCAGCACTAACAAGGTGTCAGGTTACAGCTGTGCACCGGCAATAATGTAGAAGTTATAGCTGCTTTACATTTTGCTTCCAGTTTTTGGGACTAATGTTCATGTTTAGTTATTAATCTTAATTTATTGTCCTGTATTATGGTCAATATGTTTGATTATTGTAATTCAGTGCTATTATTGTTATGTATATTCATGTTTATGTTACTGTTTGTATTTTATAGAAAACCACAGATTAACACATTAACACGGCCCAACCAGCCAGTCTGTTGAGTGGTGAAAATAAATGGGTTATTCCCGGAAACACCTGAATCTTCGTGTGGTCTCTAATCGGACCGTCTTTGGTGGGTCAGTTCCCTGAGCCGGCAACTTGCCGTATAGAGTGACGAGCCACTTAAATCTAGAAACATTTTTTCAATTCTACAATGTATTTGGACACACTCGGTTGGCATAGTTTCTGTTTTTATATAATTCGATTGCATTTCGATGCAATGCTTGTAATCTTTAAACGATACTGTTATGGGTGGTGACATTTTTGGTGCGGAACAACCTGTCACTCACATGAGATAATAATAATAAATAATATTATTATTTTTATAGCCCTTTCAAGAGCCCAAGGTCGCTTCACAATGTAGTACAAGAGTATAGTCTACAGTCAATTAACAATTAGAATAACCAACCCAATCTTGCAGCAAATAAAACATATTTTACGAGATGGCTAATTCGTACAAATTATGCTAAATTGTACATATCTGATGAGTTGCCAAATTTGTATGAATTCGTATGAATGACCTTTACCTCAAACACCGCCTCTAAACTATACCCGTCACTGGGGTTAAGACAAAACGTACAAATTCATACAAATTCGCCACCTCGTAAAATACGTACGAATTGGTCATGAGATAGTGCTGGCATAACAGTCAATCTGCTCATTATTACAAATAAACAAGCAGATGGAGACAACAAACAACTACGATAATTAACATAAGAAGTTATAGAATCGAAGAGAATCTAGTCATATAACATAAAATGAAAAAGTGTGACATCACTTGTAGAGAGAAAAACAATTATTAGAAAATGGATGAGTTTAAAGTTGGGACTTAAAGATCTGAAGAGTAGGTGCGAGTAGAGCATTTATACTTGGTTACAACAAGCAAGTTAGGGTAGGAACATAACTGCACTAATTCAGTATTGGGGGTCATGAATTGCTTTATAGACCAAAACTAACAGTTTTAACTGGATACGACTGGCCACAGGAAGCCAATGAAGTTGGTTGAGGATGGAAGTAAAATTTGCAGATTTTTTGTTAAATGTAAGGGCTCGGGCAGCTGAGCGGGCTTATGAAGGCGTCGTATTGATGTACTTATATGGATTGATGAGATCACAGCAATAGAGTGCTGAAGGAATGGCATTTCCAGTTTCATCAGTTTTTTTTTGGTTGGGGTTGGCTGAAATAAGTCAATAATGTTTAAAGTTTTATTCTACGACATATAGCTTAATACATCAGTATTAAGGGTGGGTATCTCTTGTGATTTTTAAGCTTTTACTTGTCTTGGAAAAGATTGTTGCTAGCAAGTGACAAATGGGAGAGAGGTTTTCTGGGACATTCAGTGTCATCACGCTGAACAAATAAACTCATCTACTAGCATATAACAAACAAATTCCTGAAGGGAAAAAATGGAGTCCATCTATAGTCCACTTTACTTGTTAGAGGAGCCATTTTGGATATATGTCATACTGGGGAAGAAAAGACTATCGTATTTCCTATTTCATGTCAACTGTTAAAGAAAGTGTATTCATGAGGCGAATAGTCTCTCATTCGAATCTTGTCTGAGCTCGAATCTGATATGCATTTCTACAATGACATTGTAACTGAAATTTTTTGCATGATCTGTGATCAGGTGTGTGTCCCATGACTGAACATCCCTGTCATTCCAAACCACTGTGAAGTGTAAAAACATGATGATCACGAGTTATTAAAATCTTGAGCATAACACACCTCTTCACCAAAGGTACCATCATTTGACTCACAAATGTAAGTAAATAATTTCAGTTTTTTCTCCAAGTGGGAGTTTTCCACTCTCACAATGAGAAATATTCAAGCATTGCATAAGACCCCCTTCCCCTCCCCGTCCCCAAAAAGACAAATTCCTGCCAAAACCGCCACAAGCATGCCATGTATGCAATATGCTGTGAAGTGTGTGTGTCACCTGATCTTTCCACTTCATCTTTATGAGATAACAAAATCAAATGATCAGTGAGTATAGATGGGGGGAGGGGGTGTTATCTAAGGAACATATAGGTAACAGAAACAGCTTCATGAGACGCCAGCCAAGATCCCACAAGATAAGAACATGACAAGACCTGCCCATTACAAAACAGATACATACAGCTTAGTTGAAATAAATGGGATATACAGCAAAATGGGGAGAAAGAGATTACTTATTATAGTTATATTATACTTATTATACTTATTATAGTATACTTTAAATTATAGAGAATCTAAGACTTTTTCCTCTGTTCTCTTTTTCACAGTTGCTTAAACCTGGTCATGTGCATTCTGCAGGCCAACTGAATGAAAATCCCTTCAGGGAGCTATGAGTGAGTGTTTAAGTGAATGTCAGAGTGAGATTCCATTCGTGTGTGCGCAAGATAGAAAGAGATATCTAAAAGTGTGACTGTCACATGGAAACACACCCAAAAATGTCTCCGCAAAAATGTCAGTCATCAGCAGTTTTACAGAAAGAGGTTTGACATCAAGGACAGAGAAGATTAAAAAAAATACACCGTATTAACTATGATATTGCAAATCATAATTAAAATTAACAAATTACGCTATTTTCATTTGTTTGCAGAATCATTAGATGCAAGAAGCCAAAGCAAAGCAGGTGCTGTTTTATTGCTGCAGTCCTTAAAACAGTGATATAGTCAGAGAGCCATACACCCATAAAAAGGTAGTTTTAAGAAAGAACCATTTTCCACTGTAAAGAACATTTTTAAACACACATTTTTAACAATACAAATGTTCCATGGATGTTTAAAGTTCCTCGTGGAACCAGATGTCAATAAGCAAACTTTTTTAATCTATAAACAATTTCATGAAATGTCAACAAAACAAAGAAAATATATTTCTTTTGATGAAAATAAAATCGGGAAAAAAATTTTTTTACACAGAAAATGAATAATCAAACATTTTCATGGTTGCGTTGGATTAATTGGTTTTTACTTAAAGGGATAGTTCACTGAAAAATTTAAATTAGCCTGTAATACTCACCATCAAGTCACCCTCAAGTCATCCTATAGTTGTATATGACATTCTTCTTTCAGACGAATAAAAGTTGAGTTATATTTAAAAAGCTTACGCTACCAGGTACGCTCATCAGACGTCGCGTACGCATCTTGAACTCCAAGAAGGCACTTTCAACACTTTTCCAAGGAAGGCGATCGGCCGGAACTTTAATTAAAAAACGTTTTAAATAGAGATTTTTTTCTTACACAAAGGCAACGATTTGCTTCAGAAGGCCTTTATTAACCCCCAGAGCCATGTGGAGCATTTTTATGGGCTTATGGATTAACCAGTGCTTTTTTAAATATAAATCAACATTTATTTTTGTGAAAGAAGAATTTAATTGACTTGAGGGTGAGTAAATCATGGGTTAATTTTCATTTTTGGGGGAACTATGCCTTTAAAAGCGCAATGTGTAATTTTTCAACCCCATAAATGTTGCTTATTTAAAACAAAAGGAGCTTGATAATGCCTTGATTTCGCTGAGCTTTTTTATGTTGCAGACATCCGCTTCTGCTTCTTCCGGCGTGTGTGAGGTAACACAGCACAGCTTTATCATATTAGGTATATTTGATTGTTTTGAAAAGTTGTTAAAGTGCTACTCTGTGTGTTCACTCGGCAGCTATTATGAGACACTTGTTGCACACTGATCAAGGTAAAAACATATGGTACTCAGAGTAAATCAATTTAATAAAAAAAAATCTTATTTTGTGTAATTCCAATTTTAAATGTTTTAATTTAAATATTGCTTTGTTGACTTAATTGTTATTGTATTGTTTCTTTTTTAATTATTTTGATGATTACTATTTCATGTGCTTGTAGATGTGCATAATGCAGGAAAACAGTGTTTAGAGCTAAATCGGTAATGCAGAATGTTTCATGCTGTAAAAGCAGACCCGCCTTTGCATGTGAGTGAATGACACAGTCACTCTCCAGAACTTTATCTGATCAGAAGTTAGTGCCAATCTACTATAAAAATCTCCAACTAGCGGCAGACATTGAGCATATGACCAAACAGAGAATGAAATGGCTATTCATAGAGGAATGTGTGAAGATAGCTAGTCTTATCATTCAGCCCATCTGCGGGGACAGCAGACTCTATGGCAAATAGAATTCCTACTGATAAAAGGGGTGTAAAACTGCCCAGAGATGTTCCTGTCAGGAGTTGTCAACGGCTGTAACTCAAACAAAGTGCTGGACAATCGTGTTTCAACCATTCAAGTTTACACAACTACATGTGCACAAAAAACACAGAAACACACACATTTAAAAAAGGAACAAAACACACAATTAAAAGAGAATACTTTCTCTTCCATAAAGTGTAAAGTGAGTAAATAAAATACATTTAAAAATAATACAAAAATTCATACAAACAACAAAAATATAGAATTGAAATCCAGTTCTTTTTAATTTTCACATTGATTTGGACACCTTAAAAGCTCTTTTATCGCCTTATTGATAACTAGTAGTGTCTGACTTTAGTCTGACTCCTGATAAAGGGAGCCTGTCTGACTCTGCACTGTGTCACATGTGCACATTGTCACGCTTCATGAATGTTAAAACTTGATTAACTGGCTACTGCCCATACAGAGAGAAAGAAGTGTTTGGTTATGACAGACCCACATACACAATCTGCCAGTGTATTGATGATAGTGGTATGAAACCGCTAAACACCAAAAATGACACACCTCTAGTCTTCATTCTGCTTGCTACATTTATTCATCTATCGTATTGATTGGGCAACTATTCTGAGCTGTCTAATTAATTTGTCTAAACTCAAATAATGTCATTATTTACTTAGCCATATTTTACTTTTTACTTAAAAAAAAAAATCATGGAACACAAAAAAAAACACAAAGTAGTCCATATCTACATAGCACTATACTGTTCAAAAATGTAAGGGGCTCAGCTAACTAAGGCCCTGTCCACACGAAGCCAACGCTTTCCCAATCCGATCTTTTTTTTCCCTCGTTTCAAGAAATATCTGCGTCCACACGAGATTACAAAAACGGACTAAAAACGATGTAGTTTGCATGCCAGGCCAGTGTGTGGCGCTGTAATTCTGCCACAGAAATACACTAAAAATGGAGAAGAAGAGTTGTGGCTAGAAGGGGTATAGCAGTGGTCGGAGGTGAGGCAAAATCTCACAATAAAATAACAATAAATACATTTGCTACTTAACAGATGTGTTTTATTAATACCTACCCCAACCCAAAACATACCCTTAGAGGTATGCAGATACGTTAATTAAATGACGCGATATTGATGTGCGCATGCCCAGTGCCCGTAGTTGTATCCCTTACCTGTTTCACCCATAGACAGTAAAAGAAATGGACCGAGCGATCCCATTGACGTCAACGGCGAAATAATGAAGTCATCCTAGGGGCACTCACTTCCTGATGGCTGAGGGAACTGCTCAGGCTCAGACTGAGCTTGACGACGTAGATGTGACGTGAGCCTCCTGTCTGACAGCTGTAGGTCTTCTAGTAGTTGTAGAAAGTGAAATCGGAATCACGTTGTTTAAATATTTTCTCCCGTTGCTTTTGGCTCACTATGGGCTTCTCCCCATTCTTCCCCCTTGACTTTATCAGACTTTATGTCTCCATGTCCCCCCGACTGTCTCATAGACAGTAAAAGATTGCCTGCGAGCTTCTCCTCAGGTCTATACGGTAATTTCTCAACTGTGCGACAGAGTCGCGTTGGTTATGACGCAATCGTTAGCCTATTTTTACAAAAACAGCTTCTGCGGGGCGATAGTGTAAGATACAAGGTAACGGAGCCTTTCATGCATTGTCGTGTTTCCTTAGAAATAAAAAATGGACAAATGGAGTCTTTAAACGCCTCAGATGTAAAGTTATTCACTGTCAAAGTGACTCAAAAATGAATGGGAGTCAATGGGATGCTAACAGCAGGTGATGGCTTGGTTAGCAATGGCCGCCCCTATGGGTGGAACGCTTTCCGAGCGCTAGATTACCCAAAATATATGGATTCGCTGTACACACGAAGACGGAAGATGAGCGTTTTCAGATTTATCCGCTTTGGGAACCGGTTTTGAAAAATATTGGATGCATGCTTCTAAAACGCCGGATCCGTGTGGACGAAACGCTGATACGGTACAAAATGTATACGTATAAACGCGTCTCCGTGTGGACGGGGCCTAAGGCTGCATTTATTTAATTTAAAAAAAAGTATCAGTGGGGAATAATATTCAGATGCCATTACTCTTCACTGTTGCATTATTTTTCAGGAATCATTGTGCTGATTTGGTAATGATAATAAATTATCAACATTTAAAAAAAAACTGTTGTGCAAATTGACACATTTTTCTTTTCAGGATCCTTGCTTGACAGTTCAAAAGAACAGTATTAACTTAAAATAGAATGTTTTTGTAACAATTTAAAAGTTTAATGCATCCTTGCTCAATAAAAGCATTAATTTCTTTACAAAAAAAAAATCTTCCCGAGCCCAAACTTTTGAACAGTAGCGTACACGGAAACAATTCTTTCGAGGAATCAGATTTCTACAAATACACGGTCATATAATGCTGTTAGAACTTGTTTGATGGTTCAAATGGATAAAGGAGCTAAAGCAAAACAATATATGCAGATGGCAGTGGGGGTGCTGAGTCACAATACATCAAGCCTGGGCTTGACATCAGAGTTAGGCAAGACGGTTATCCTCTGGGGCGAGTCTATCATTTGTCAAACACTGTCTCTTGTAATTGAGAGCACATGCATCATTGAAACTACACAACCTTGACTCAAACCCCATTTTCCCAGGGGCTGGGTGAACGTAAGGTTCCGGAAAGTATTCACAGCGCTTCACCTTTTCCACATTTACAGCCTTATTCCAAAATTGATTACATTCATTATTTTCCTCAAAATTCTATAAACAATAGTTGACAACCATAATGACATTGTGAAAAAAAAGTTTGTTTGAAATCTTTGCAAATTTATTAAAAATAAAAAACAAACAAAAAAGTTTCTCCCATTCTTCTTTGCAGGGCCTCTCAAGCTCCATCAGGAAGGATGGGGAGCATTGGTGCACAGCCATTTTCAGATCTGGCCAAAGATGAACCATTGCCTCAGTCTGAGGTCCAGAGTGAGCAGGTTTTCATCTAGGATGTCTCTGTACACTCTGTGCGTTCAGCTTTCCCTCGATTAGTCTCCCAATACCTGCTGCTGAAAAACATCCCCACAGCACGATGCTGCAGCCACCATGCATCACTGTAGAGATGCTGGCCAGGTGATGAGCGTTGCCTGGTTTACTCCAGACATGACGCTTGCCATTCAGGCCAAATAGTTCCAGAGAATTTTGTTTCTCATAGTCTGAGAGTCCTTCAGGTCCCTTTTGGAAAACTTCAGGCAGGCTGTCATGAGCCTTTTAGTGAGGAGTATCTTCCGTATGGCCACTCTACCATACAGGCATGATTGGTGGAGTTCTGCAGAAATGGTTGTTCTTCTGGTAGGTTCTGTTCTCTCCACAGGGAAATGCTGGAGCTATGTCAGAGTAACCATTGGGTTCTTGGTCACCTCCCTAACTAAGGCCCTTCTCCCCTGATCGCTCAGTTTGGCTGGGTGTCCAGCTCTAGGAGGAGTCCTGGTGGTTCCAAACTTCTTCCATTTAATGGATGATGGAAGTCACATGTGCTCATTGGGACCTTCAATGCAGCAGAAATGTTTCTGTAGCCTTCCCCAGGTCTGTGCTTCAATAGAGTCCTGACTCGGAGGTCTACAGGCAATTCCATGGAATTCATGGCTTGGTTTGTGCTCTGACATGGACTGTTAACTGTGGGACCATAATATAGACAGGTGTGTGCATTTCCAAATAAGAAAATGCAGAAACATCTCAAGGATGATCAGTGGAAACAGGATGTACCTGCAGTTTAAAATGTGTCATGGCAAAGGCTGTGAATACTTGTTAACATATGATATTTTTTATACATTCGCAAGATTTCAAACAAAATTCTTTCATGTTGTCATGATGGGGTATTTTCTGTAGAACTTTAAGGGAAATAATGAATTTAATAAATTTTGGAATAAGGCCATATCATAAAATGTGGAAAAAGTGAAGTGCTGTGAATACTTTCCAGATGCACTGCATGTGTGTGTGCTCGTGCAGTTTGGGTGTGGGATAGGGTCATAGTTGATCAGCTATTTATTAAGGTGTATTTGCCTGCATGCATTTATGCTGGAATTCCTTAACTTTAAATTAGTCAATAAATAACAATAAAACATTTAAGCTGTACTTTCTTCCCTATTCTGATGTGTTTATTTGAGTAAAATGGCTTCTTTTACACGACCAAATGTAAGGATGTACTTGATTTTGTCCAAAAGTTTCCCATAGCTGTAATTTGGAGGTTGCTCTGGCCTTGTGCCAGTAAACACCTCATCAGAAAAGAGATGCTGCTGGAAGAGAGACGGGAAGTTATTTTATGTAAGATTACGAGGGCACATTTTGTTTTTAAACGTGTGCATAAATAAACATTTTTTTGACTTCCTGTTGACTTTAAGAGTGTTTACTGAAAGTGAGTGAATGAGATGAAAATAGTCAAAGTGAGACAAAGGTCACCTAGACATGCCTTTGGGAACACAAACAGTTGAGGATGATAAAAAGAGCCATTGATGGGACAGCACAATGCAAAGTACACTGACCAATGCTTGAATTCCATTATAGCGCTTTTCCTCAAACTGCTTGTTTCCTTTTCGTGTTTGCATGCTCACTGCTGCCTGTGGGTCAGTGCTGGGGGAGTTTAGTTACAAAGCTGTCATTGTGCTCCCAAGTTAGAGAGAGACAGAGAGAAAGAAAACAAACTATGGTCCATTTCACTTCCTCTTTTTTTTCTGGCCGTACAAACTGGTCAGCTTAGTTTATATAAAATTGATTTATGACAGCACAACATCAGATTAAAATAACTATGTATATTGTCTAGTCAGTAACATGGTTTTTATAATGAACTAAAACCATAAAAAGTTCCTGAAGTTTTTTTATTTCCCCCAGTTGCCAAGAATCCCCCCCCCCCAATAATTTTCAAGTAGTTTACCTCAAGCTACTAAAATAACTAAAACTTACAAATAAATAATAAAAACAGAAAATATTAAATAAAAACTAATTATAATGTTTAATAAAAATACTATCTGAATATTTACACACACACACACACACACACACACACACACACACACACACACACACACACACACACACACACACACACACACACACACACACACACACACACACACACACACACACACACACACACACACACACACACACACACACACACACACACACACACACACACACACACACACATGTTTGTTTTTGTGAATTGTGGGGACATTCCATAGGCGTAATGTGTTTTATACTGTACAAACCGTATTGTCTATCCCCTTACACTGCCCCTAAACCTAAACCTACCCATCACAGGAAACATTCTGCATTTTTACTTTTTCAAAAAAACTCCTCCTGTATGATTTATAAGCATTTTGAAAAGTGGGGACATGGGGTAATGTCCTGATATGTCACCATTTTCTGTAATACCTGTGTCATACACGTTATTATACACATTTTTGTCCTGATATGTCACAAAAACAAGCACACACACACACACACACACACGTCGTGTTTCCATGTTTTATGGGGACTTTCCATAGGCGTAATGGATTTCATGCTGTACAAAATGTACATCCTATCCCCCTACACTGCCCCTGCCCCTAAACCTCCCCATCACAGGAAACATTCGGCATTTTTACTTTCTCAAAAAAACTCATTCTGTGTGATTTATAAGATGTTTTCCTCATGGGGACCTAAAAATGTCCCCACAAGGACAAGGATTTCGGATATTGCCATCTTTGTGGGGACATTTTGTCCCCATAACGTAGGGATTACCAGGCCACACACACACACAACACACACACACACACACACGTTTGTTTTTGTGACATATGGGGACATTCCATAGGCGTAATGGTTTTTATACTGTACAAACCGTATTTTCTATCCCCTTACCTCTTAACCTATCCATCACATTCTGCATTTTCAAAAAAAAAAAACTCATCCTGTATGATTTATAAGCATTTTGAAAAGTGGGGACATGTCCTCATATTTCACCCTCTCCTTGTAATACCTATGTCATACCCATGTCATTATACAGATTTGTCCTCATATGACACACACACACACACACACACACGCAGGCGTAACATTATTTATTGACAAGTGAAGCGATTAACACTGATTATCTCTTCATCTCAGCACCGGTTAGTGGTTGGGATAGGCAGCTAGGGAACATTTTCTAAAAGTTGAAGTGTTAGAAGCAGAAAAAATGGGCAAGAGTAAGGATTTGAGCGAGTTTGACAAGGGCCAAATTATGATGGCTAATCCATATCAAAAGTGTTCCAAGGAAGGAACTGTGGTGAACCGACAACAGGGTCATGGTTGACCTGTGTGGTCCAATCAAACAGACAAGCAAGCTCATATTGCTCAAAAAGTGAATGCTGGTTCTGATAGAATACACAGTGCATCGCAGTTTGATGGATACTTTTCAGTTTCTAGTTATCAAACATTAGTGGGTCATGTTCATAGTTGATGTAATAAAGTACATCTCTGGTTATCCTGCCACAAGATGGCTGAGAAAAGTCCTCTGTTTGCAGGTGCCACTTGGCTATATGCAAAGAAATGTAGGCATTTTTAAGTTGAAATGTCACATCCAATGATTGGTTCCTGGGAGACATCATGCTTAATCACCAAATTAGCATCTTCATTTTTTGCTTCAACACAAACACACTGTGTGGGTTGGAAAAATATTTTTTTTTCATCTCAACACAACTTTTCTGACTACCACAAAAATGTGCAGTTGCCTCATCATCTGAGGTTTCCTAGTTTCAGGCGTTCCTGATCTGTCTTTCAGAGAAGAGTTGCTGAAAGGAACAATGAGCGTCTGTGTGATACTCATTAACATCTGGAGCAGAGGAGAGAAAAGGCCTGTGCACACATCCAACACTTGTCAGATGACCCTGATCTGTATGTTTCTCCACTGCAGACAGAGCCTCCGTGACTCTATAAGAAAAGAAGATTAATGTCATGGACTTTTTTTACTGGATATCCTTGAGGAAGAAGCCTAAAGATTAAGGTGGGATTTTTCTTTTTCCGCTTTCTCTCATTAAAATATCAATAAAAATAACCATCATTATGTTGTTTAGGGGAGATGGTGGAATCCACAATGAACTCTATCGCTCTGTTAGTGATTTCACCCTGTTTCTTCTTGTGTACCTCTGCAAAATACCACCATCATAATCAAGGTATTGCAGTCGATATTAGGGACTTTGTGATTACAATATAAACATGATTTAAAAATATATCAGTAATCATACTATTAAATTACACAATGTTTTCACTATGTTATATTCTATATTCTAGACCAGGGCAAAGAGCTAAAATACCTCCTGGAACCTCTGGTATATGCTGAGGTCACTGCTCGACGTGGACGCACAGGCATTTTGCCCTGTGTGATGAGGTTTAAACCACTGCATTACAGAGTAAAGTGGACTAAAATCGACCCCCCTAGTCAAGGAGTGGAAAACATAGTGCTTATAACAAATGGACATGCAGATAAGCAGTATGGCTCTCTGGGGCCTCGAGCGTCTCTCCTACGTGCACACAACCTGGATGTTTCCCTCCGTCTGACCGATCTGGAGCTGGAAGACGACGGCAGCTACCGCTGTGAATTGATCAACGGAATTGAGGATGAAAGTGTTGTTATTACGCTGAGAATTGAAGGTAATACAGACAACGATAATCAGTATTAATCTTGACTTTTATTACAACAGTAAATAATAACAACAACAATAGATATAAAAAGGCGACTAGTAGTAATAGTAGTCTTGTTATTCATTTTTTATATTGTTATTATTCAGATAATAATAAATCCCAATAAAATATATTACTTTAGATAATTTATAATGATTAAATATTATATATTATAAACACATTTTTTTTTTTTTTTTTTTTACAAAAGAATATAAATGACTATATTCATTGTTATATAATTATTAATTTACCATGTATTTCAGGGGTTGTATTTCCTTATCAGAGTCACCATGGTCGGTACAGGTTTACTTTCTTTGAAGCTAAAGAGGCTTGTGCTGAACAGGATGCAACACTCGCCACCTACAAGCAACTTTACCGGGGTAATCATTTATTTACACTCTTGGATTGTTTACTTTAATGTATAATTGTACACTTTTGAGCAATTTTTGTTTGAACGTTTGTTTCATAATACATTTTATTAAACATAATTAAAGGGATAGTTCACCCAAAATTAACATTCTGTCATCTTTTATTTATTCTCAAGCTGTTCAAAGCTTGTATGAGTTTCTTTCTTCTGTTGAACACATAAGAAGAAGAAGATATTTTGAAAAATGTTTTTTATTCGGTTTCCCATTTACTTCTATATTTTTTATACGATGGAAGTCAATGGGGAACAGCAGCTGTTTTTTTACATATACAATTTGTATACAATTTACACATTTAGAACAATTTGAGTGTGAATAAATTATGATTGAATTTTCAGTAACACTTATAAGTTTAGGGTCCAATTCTCCCTATTAACTAGTTCCTTATTAGCATGCATATTACTAGGATATTGGCTGTTACAAGTACTTATAAAATACATATTAATGGCTTATTCTGCATGACCATATTCTACATCCCTTAAAGGGATAGTTCAAGCAAAAATGAAAATCCTGTCATCATTTACTCACCCTCAAGTTGTTCCAAACCCTTATGAATTTCTTCGAATGTTTGTAGAATGTCTGTAACATTCTCCCAAATATCTTCCTTTGTGTTTAGCAGAACAAAGAAATGTATACAGGTTTGGAAAAGCTTGAGCTTGAAATGATCAATTTTCATTTTTGGGTGAACTATCCCTTTAATCCTACCCAATACCTAAATTTAACAACTACCTTACTAACTACAGTATAGGCAGTAATTAGGAGTTCATTGAGTCAGTTATAGTAAGAATTGGACCCTAATCTAAAGTGTAACCAAATTTTAATTTCTGGGTGAACTATCTCTTTAAGTTGACTGCTGGTATGTGTTTGGTTATACCTACTTTTCAGCCTGGACTGAAGGGTTGGACTGGTGCAACGCTGGATGGCTGAGCGATGGAACTGTCAATTACCCAGTCTTGCACCCACGGCCGGCTTGTGGAGGGGATCTTCTATCAGGCATCCGAAGTTACGGGCCTCGTCACAAAATACGGGACCACTATGATGCTTTCTGCTTCACCTCTACCACTAAGGGTCAGTGAGGGTCACTAAGGGGATTCTGCTGGGATCTGAATTAAAATGGGATTCAGAAGATGACAAACAATTATTATATTTGACATACCGGTATATATTATATGAGCACAGACAAATTAGGACAAATGTTTTCCCACATACCATACATTCAAATCTGTATACACTACACTAGAAGTTATGCAGGATGTAATAAAATTGATCAAACGTGACAGTAAGCATATTTATAATATCATATAAATGCTTTTCTTTTGAACTAACTGTTTGGTTTTGTCAAAGAAACCTGACATTTTTGTATCATGGTTTCCACAAAAAAAAATTAAGCAACACAAAAATGTCTTTAAAAATTATTACTGATCCCAAACCTTTGAACATATGAACATGAGTAGCATATATAATTTTTTTAACATCTGTGTGTCTAGATTTGTGATGCTTTTCTGAAACAATTATTGTTACAGGAAAGTTGAATCAGCTTGAAGACATTGCAGAGATTTCTGGGAGAGATCTTCCCAACTAAACTGTCCATTTAAAACAAAAAGCTATTACGAACAGTTGACGTTTGTTCGCCAAACAAGAAAAGAAACCGAATATCCGATCAGATATGTTGTTTTTGGCATTTGGACAGACAAGGAGTCTGCTATAGTCTGTAAAAAAGACATTTGAGCTTTGACTATGCCCACATGAGACTGCTGAATATGGCACTGGAGAGTTGACTGTCAATGACAGATATACAGGAAATGCACATAGAAAAATGGATGAAGAAAAAAATGCAATAGGAAACTGCATTAATGTTTAAAAAGATACCTCACTTTTTTTTGCTTTCCCAGGTTCTGTTTTCTTCATTCCAGGGCAGTTGAATTTTGCAGAGGCTGAACGCGCCTGCAGACGGGAGGGTGGCAGTCTAGCGAGGACTGGTCAGATGTATTCATCTTGGAAATTTCAGCAGCTGGACCGCTGCGATGGAGGCTGGCTGCAGGATGGTAGTGTACGATTCCCCATCATCAACCCGAGGGATCATTGTGGAGGCATTGCAGAACCAGGGGTTCGGAGCTTTGGGTATCCCAGTGAAAATTTACGTCTTTATGGGGCTTATTGCTATAGGTAACTGCTCCAGATTTTGCTGTCAGGTAAATTTTTTGCTAAGTTGTTTGCACTTGTGAGTGAAGTGTGTGTGAGTGAAGGTGAGGGCTGCAGTAAAGAAAATGTATGATCTATATACACTTAGCATTCTGGGTTATAGCTATAGCACTGGTTTATTAACAGTTAATTTAATACGCTTTCATTTTAAAGCAGACAATATTAAATCTTTCTGGGGAAACTTCACTTTCAAATTAAGAGTGGAATGACACAGAAAGTCTTTACAGAAAGCTATCCTGCTTGAATAGCTGCTAGCTTGAAATGTTAACTCTTTAGCTCTGACTAAAGCTGTGCTATGCAGTATATTTGAACTGCAACGGGCATTAAATATGTTACCCTGGACCACAAAACCAATCATAAGGGTAAACATTTTTTTTTAAATTGAGGTGTCCAAAAGCTGAATAAACAAGCTTTCCATTGATGTATGGTTTGTTAGGACAGGACAATATTTGGCAGCGTTAAAACTATTGAAAATCTGGAATCTGAGGGTGAAAAAAAAATCTATTGAGAAAATTGCCTTTAAAGTTGTCCAAATTGTCACAACTGCAATGCGTATTACTACTACTAATAATAATACATTTTTATATATTAACTATAGGAAATGTATCTTAAATATCTTAATAGAAAATAATATAATTTTTTTTACATTTTGACCCATACAATGTATTGTTGGCCAACCTATGACTTATTTTGTGGTCCAGGGTCACATATACACTGTAAAAAATTATAAGTTCAATAAGTTTTGACAACATGTGTTTTTACATTGTTTTAACTCATCAAAATAAGTTCAGAAATGTTAAACTTTTTTAAACTTATACAAGAGGTAACACATTTTTTAAGTCAGTTTAACATAATCTAAATTCAAATAACTTAAGACTCAAGTCGATGTAATATCCGACTGTGACATTTTTTTTTTTAACAGTGTAGCACCTAAATGTTAGATTGTGTTGCACTTATGGTACCTCATGTTTGGATATTTATTTGTTTGAACAGTCAATGAACAAAATAGTAAGAGTGCAAGATTACCAACAAAAATGTAAAATCTGTTTACTAGATTTTTTTTTTTGTAACAGCCCTGATGTGTCATTTATAAATTACACACACATGCACAGTGTTTCTGAACTATGAACTGTAACTCTCGAATAGTTTGAATAATTTTTTAATCAATAATAAGCAAGACAATTCATAAACATTTGTTGTTGTAATAACTTTTTTATTGTGATTGCTCTGCTTGGAATGTAATTCATTCAGTTTCTAGAGTGATGAAATATGCCCTGGTTTCAGGCCACCAAAAACTAAAATATGATTTTGTTAGTGATGCATCTCTGAAACAAATACTGATAGTAGTCTACTGAAAATGGCCATCCTCCAGAGTACAATACAGACCTGAAAAACTGAGCACCAAGTGGCAAAATGACCAAATGTCTTCCCATAATTAGACTCAACGTGGGTCTTGAAATCACAAACATTTGTGGACTGCATATCTAGCCTGCTTTATAAAGCTTTGCTGACCCAAGGACTTTTTTAT
Source organism: Pseudorasbora parva (assembly GCF_024679245.1). Classification (NCBI taxonomy): domain Eukaryota; kingdom Metazoa; phylum Chordata; class Actinopteri; order Cypriniformes; family Gobionidae; genus Pseudorasbora; species Pseudorasbora parva. Next base: position 20,815,377 of record NC_090178.1, on the reverse strand, counting down.
GCATTTAATTTACTTAATATTGTAAAAACCAACAACACAAATAAGAATATTCCTGTTTATTAAGGAATTCCTGTTTATTAATTTGGGTCGCTATTAAAATAAAGTCTATAAATTCTTCAGCTTAAGTTGAGTCTTGGTTGGCAGACAGTTCTAAGCGAGGAAAAACACAGGGCACTGTGAATGTTTAAGAATGGATAAGTAATGCTACAGGACAACAACATAAAACAAAGGGATTCAGACCAGCTGATGTTAGACAGCATTTGTTCATACGTTTATCTTATAATTTATTTTTAAAACAAAGAAATTGGTGCCTGGTCCAACAATTACAAGCTTTGTTTGGATGTTGCTTTTTATCAAGTGCGCTTTTATCTTAGAATTACAAAATGTAATTCAGTGTCAAGGTCTACACAGAGAAAAATGGAGAAGAAACAAGCTGAGAGAAAAAACAAACAAACAAACTTTAATGACTCTTAAGTCCTATTTAAGTGACCGGTCATATGTTTGCCGTACTTAAACTGTAATCCCAATTTACCATTTAAAAAAAAGTTAAGTGGGACAAATTTCTTTATTTAACATTGAGCTTTGCAGAGTTGATGGGTGGATGCCTTAAAGAAGGATAAAAGAAGGGATGACATGATAAGGAGAATGAAAGAAATAATGAAATGATACTATGCAGTGCGCTTGTTTCAAAAGTTCCATTTTATATCATAATATTCAGGTGTTATTGTTTTTTTTGTTGTGTCTTCTATGGCTATTTCCTTGTTCTGACCTGTGGGCCATGTCACCAGTTCTCCATTTGAGTACGCTGGTCCCCCTGCGAGCAAAATACATTAAATAAACACGGCACGAAAAGCTGCTTAGATTCAATGGCTACAATCTTTAAGTTTTGCATCATCAGTGATGCTTGTAGAATATATATAAAAAATTAACCTGGTGTACAAGTGATCTTAGGTTCCTCCCACTGTCCGTTGCTCTGACATGTGATGACAGGATTCTGTCTCTGGATGAAGCCTGGCTCACAGTAGTAGCGCACCTGTGAATTTGCCCTGTACTTCAGTTGACGACGTCCAAACATCTTAGCATGCGTCATGATAGGGGGCTGACCACAGAACGCTGCTAAAAAGAAACAAACAATAATGAGCTTTTGCTCTTTTCGGGTCAAAGCACCCCTGCAGAAGGTGATGTACTCACCAATACCCTTCTTGCAGGTGTAGGAAAGCTGGTAGTTGCAAGGGATATCACTCCAACGGCCATCGTCGTACCAAACCATGACAACACAATCCTCCCCTGACAGGAAGTAACTGTCTGGTTGTCCACGATACCAGTTCTCATACAGCTGATAGAGAAAGGAAAATGTTTTAATAAAAATAAAATATTGGAACTTGCATTTGAAGTCTGGAAAACCCTGCTCTGGGGCATTCAATAACTAGTAAGATACACTTGTGTTTAAATGTGTTTTTTTTTATTACAAAAAACCAAAGTAGGCTCACCAGAGGGTTCCCATCTGACCAACGGAAATCTCCCTCGATGGTCTTGTCATTGAGACCTGTCCACTGATACTCCCTGTATTTATCTAAGGGAAGAGAAAAGCAAAGAAATGCCAAATAACCAGCATACACTGTCAGCAAGTCACAACATAGACTCCTTTTTCAGTTTAACACCCGGATGCATTATATATGGCAGAAATGCACGGGCTCTTTTAACACAACCCTCATTCACTGACATGAATAAGGTGACACGCTCTAAGCCCTCCAGCATGTTGATGATTGTATAGAAATGCAGAAGAAAATGCTGGGCCCCTCAATGTTATGTCAACAAACTTGGTCCTTTAACTTGAAAGCTATACCGCTTCAGTAGCTTGACACACCTCTTTTTGACTTTTCATTTAAGCAATATCACTCGAGCAAGAGTGCTGATTTTCTGATTCAGTTGTGAGTTCGAGGAAGACATTATATAACAGTTCAATAAACAAGAAGTTAGTATTGAGTAGGCTAACTAACATTTTAGAGACAGTATTGGCATTTGCTTTGTCCATTTTTGCTCTTCACTAAATAGCTCCAAACGAAGTCAAAGCAGTGCAGGTATCAGAAAAAACACTAATGTTTAGGCTCTGAATAAATCACTGTTTTAAAAAAATTCAATGACTCACTCATAATAGAGACTTTGTATGCTCTGTTTATTGCTGAATGAATCTGTGTTATTTAACATATTGGTAGAACAAATGATGATTCAATCACTTTTGCGCCACATACTGGCAGAAAGAGTAAATGAAAAATGAACAACCTGAAAATTACACGTGGTTAAACACATTCCTTTAGGGTTCAAATCAGGTTCCATCAAGTCTAAATTTTAAACATCGTTTGATAAGAAGTCAAACTGATAGGATCAACAGGAAGGGGCCACCTCTACAAACAGCTGTTCAGACGTACCATTGATAAACTCCTGTTCCTCAGGCGACATAACAGAGACCAGGTGACCTCCGCACATGCGACAGTGCTGCTCTGCTACCTCCCATTTCTGCCGTTTGGTGAAATGTTTGTAACAAAACCCTTGGAACTTTTCCCAGCCTGGTTCACAGTGCTCTAGATCTTAATTGGAAGAGTGAGGACAACATTAAAGCGCATTAAAGGGATAGTTCACCCCCAAAATTTAATTCTGTCATTAATCACTCACCATCATGTCTTTCCAAACCCCTAAGACCTTCGTTCATCTTCGAAAAACAAATGAAGATATTTTTGACGAAATCCGAGAGTTCTCTGACCCCTCCATATATACATCTAATTAATTAACACTTTTAATTATTGTTAAAATAGTCCATGTGACTCCAGTGGTTCCAATTAAATTTTTATGAAGTGACGAGGATGAATACTTCCTCTGTGCAAAAACAAACAAAAGTAACAACATTATTCAACAAATTATTCACATCTGTCAGTCTTCTATGCTATTGATGTAGTAATAACAGTTCAGCACTTCCGAGTTACGTCAGAGCTACACCATAACTCCGATTTACCATTGGCTGATGCTGTTCACTTAAGCACCACAACGCGTGTGTGTGATTCTGACGCAGGAGGTGGCCAATGTAAACTACGTAGGAGACTGACACAGGCTAGAAGAAAATGTTGAATACATTTGTTATTTTTTGTTTGTTTCTTACACAAAAAAGTATTCTTGTCGCTTCATAAAATTAAGGTTGAACCACTGGAGTCACATGGACAATTTTAACAATCTTTCTGGGCCTTCAAAGTGTTAATTAAATTGCTGTCTATGGAGGGGTCAGAGAGCTCTCAGATTTTATCAAAAAGATCTTTATTTGCGTTACGAAGATGAACAAAGGTCTTAGGGTTTTGGAATGACACACACGCACAACACTCACGTTCTGGTATAAACAATTGCTCCACTTTTTACAATGTAAAAGTAAAATGAGGCATGAAGGTAACTCACCTGTCTCACAAAAATCTCCTCCATAGGTGGGTAGACAGAGACATCTACGACCTGCTCCACTGTCCACACAAGTGCCTCCATTTTTACAAGGGTTCTCCAAACATGCATCTATAAGACCATTCACATGTTTTTAAAGCTGACTAATAAGTGAAGGATGTAAAATCAAGTATGATTATAACCACAAGGTGGTGCTACTATGGCAGTAAAAGCCATACTGAGAGCAAGGCACACAATTTAGAAACTAAAGAACATGCTTCAACTAGATTCCTAATTGGTTCTTTTAATCTCTCTCTATCTAAAATATGCAATAGCAACACCGGATCCATTGCCTTTTCTTTCTGATTGTTCTGTTATCAGTTTCTAGTCATCATGGCCCCAGTAAACCAAACTCCCCCTTCATGCACTACTGAAACTATTTGTTGTGATGGGGGTTAAACACTTCTGATAAATTCCCTCTATCTGTCTGCACTGTAGCCTTTGATAGATGTGCTAATCAGTTGTTACAGTTTAGTGCATGTCAGTTATCAAGGTTCCAGGTATTTTAAAGAGATGCACTATATCTGCCAATGTTTGGAAGAAAAACAGCGCCCCCTTTGGAGATGCTCAAGTGGTGCTATAACTGGTTTATTTGTTATTTAGTATCAATTTTAACTTTATTAAAATAGTTAATTGAAATAAAGCTAACAATTAAAATAAAATATAAATATTAGATGGAATTTTTTTAACTACTTAAAAAATAACAACATGACAAAAACATAAACTAAACAATAATAAACGTTAATTCAAAACATAAATAAATACTATAATAATATATAAACAACATTAAATATTGGTTTAAAGGATTAGTTCACTTTAAAATGAAAATAGTGTTATTTGATGATAGATAAAAAATGTAGCTAAGCCCCTTAAAGAATTAGTTCACCTGATGAGTTATATTAATTAATATCCTGATTAATTAATATCTAAGCTTTAAAATGGCAGTAAATGCATCTATCCATCATAAATGTACTCCACACAGTTCCAAGGGGGTTAATAAAGACCTTCTGAAGTAAACTGAAATATCCATATTTAAAACTTTATAAAGGAAAATATCTAGCCGCCACCAGACCACCTTCCATATTCAATTTATGAAGAAAGTAAAACGCCTCTTGCAGTTCAAAATGCTTATGACGTCATATGTCGCATCAGTCATGCTTTTTATCGTAAGTTAAAAACAGAAGGTGGTCTGGCATAAGCTAGATATTTTACTTTATAAAGTTTTAAATATAGTAATTTTCATTACACAAAAGGCTTTATTAACCCCCGGAGCCGTGTGAAGTACATTTATGATGGATGCATGCACTTTTTGGATGCCATTTATAAAGCTTAGAAGTGCACTCTCAGAAAAAAAGGTACAGTACTGTCAATGGGGCGGTACCCTAAGGTACAAAAGGGAAAAGGTACATCTTTGTACCTTATTCACCCCTAAATGGTACATATCAATACTTTAAGAGTGTGTATTTGTACCTTAAAGGTACATATTAGTTACCCTGGATGCCAGCCGAATTTAGCCCCTCCCACAATATTTTTAGGTCGGGCAGTTCGGTCTGGCCTTGCTCCATAGAGGAGTAATTATCCCCGAACAGAAACTGTTCGGACCAATGAAATCATCAGGGCGGACTTTAGACGATGACGGACAGATGATCAACAGTAACGTAATCATGCACGTCATCAAAGGGGCTTGGATTATATTTGTTAGAATCCTAAACGGAGAGCTTGCTTGTGTATGCATTCACCATCACAATTTCTCTCAGAAATGATGATCATGTTGGGTAAGTACTCTGTGTATCATTGATTTTATGATAAAATGATTTTATTTTTTTAGAACACCAGCAAAGATCACATATTCCAGCCTGATTTCAGCGCGCGTGCAGACGGGGTTGCCAAGTTTTTACAACAAAACCCACCAACTACTAGCCCTAAACTTCTCGGGGGGTTCTCCGGGGGGAAAAGGGCGTTTTGGGGGTAAAATGTGTGTTATTTTGGCAAGGTTGCCTGCTAAAATTCGCACTCATGGGTCTATATATCACATAAAAGTCACCTCAACCTGCGGACATAGAAAACAACTCACGGAAAAAACGCGGACTTAGCAACACAGTGCAGTTGAACTCAGTTGACATTTTACAATGGATCGCTTCGTTGCTCTGATTGGTTGTAGATCTATCCAATTGAGGTCTTTCCTGGTTTGGTTGAAACACGCCCTATAATCACAGCCCAATGGAGCAGTTTCAGACTCATATTCTGACTAGAATTGAGTATGACCACGTCAGGCTACATATTAGTACCTTTTCGGTTTTGTACCCTAGGGTACCGCCCCAGTGACAGCAATGTACCTTTATTTCTGACAGTGTGTCAGGATATTAATTAATATAACTCCAATTGTCATCAGAAAGAAGACATGTCATATACACCTAGGATGTCTTGAGGGAGATTCTCATAGGGCAATTTTAGTTTTAAGGTGGACTAATTCTTTAAGGGGCTTAGTTAATTTTTTTATTTATCATTAAATAACACTAAAATACTTTAAAGTTCCTGTTCTTCGTGATTCCATCTTTCAAACTTTAGTTAGTGTGTAATGTTGCTGTTAGAGCATAAATAACACCTGTAAAATTATAAAGCTCAAAGTTCAATGTCAAGCGAGATATTTTATTTACCATAAGTTCCCTTTCAAAGCCTACAGCGAACGACTGGTTTGGACTACACCCCTGCACTTCCATCAGGAATGACGTCACTAGAACCGTTTGTTGACTAACCCTCCGCCCACAAGAACACGCAAAATAGGGGGCGTGGTCTTGTTGCTCTCCCACGTGGAGAAGAGCACGCATTCCGCGCTTGCATCTCCCCGTTATGGTAAGAGGCGGGACCTTTCCGGGCAAAGTGCGCTAAGCTGCTGTCCAATCACAACACGGGAAGCGCTGGCCCAATCAGAACTCGTTACGTATTTCTGAAGGAGGGACTTCATAGAACAAGTAAATAATCAGGTTGTTTTTAGGACATAGGAAACAGCGCTGTACAGATAAGTAAATTGTGTGAAAAATACTGTGTTTTTTTTACACGCGAAACATGAACTCATGTTACATTGCACACTGTAAACATAATCAAAGCTTCGAAAACACGCGAAGAACGGGACCTTTAAGCAAGTTTTTTTTCTCTCTTCAAATGCCCACATTAGGAAAATTGAGAAAACTATAGAACATGTTTTGTCCCACATACAGTAGTACAATGTGTTTACCTGAAATGTAGCCTGTCTTAACTAACACACTCTGTGTAGGTCTGGCAGACAGAGTGACAGACTCGAGTGTGGTTTTGACATGATTCTCATCTTCCATATTGTCTGTGCTTGCTTTAGTTATGAGTTCATCATCATCATCTTCATTGTCATCTGTCATAGTGGATGGTTTTTGGGTTTGCTCCATCTGTCCATCAATGGGTGCACTGGTGGAGTCATATTCACTTATGGCTTTGATGTCGTCTGTGGTAAGTGCAGCTTCCCCACTGAATTCAACATCTGTTCTGACCTCTCCTGGGTTTGTGGAAGAGGTCACAGACTGCCAGATAGGATTATGGGTCCTACGAGGAAGAAATGTAACCTCCAGACTTGTCGTGGGTCCCACAGTGCTGTCCTGATTATCTTCATTATCACTATTGGTTTCATTATGCTCCATCATATCTGTAAGGTTGGAGGGAGTGATGGTGGCCATTTTTGAGTATGGATGCGCAGTAACTGAAGACCAGTTTCCTGGAGGTTCTCCTTCTCCGGATGTCTCATCCTCATCACCGCCTTCAACGTTAAAAGTTATAGTAGAATTATTAAGCTCAGTGGATGTAGTGATTAGGTGATTAAGTGCTGCTCCAAGCCCTTCCTGCTCCACATTCTCCAGTTCTTCTTCCACAATCTCAAGGCCATATGTAGTAGTGCTTTCAGGGAGGACTCCTTCCATTTCCTGTGGAGAACTGATTTCTACTTGTGCAGGTCCATGTGTGGTTGATGTGCCCAACAGATGAGGCATAGGGGTGGTCAAAAGTGTGACTGGTAGGACATCATCATGATCGCCAGAACCTTCAGATGAGTCGGTTTCCTTCAGTGTTGTGCTCACAGTCGAATAATCACTGACGTCATCAACTGCACCAAGAGACACAGGAGCAGTCTCAGCTGAGGTCTCCTCAGCATTGTGACGGTCTGCAGAACTGTTTTCATGTATGGGTTTAAAAGCTGAAAGTGGATAAAATCAAAGAATTTTAATGTAATTTACAACCTTGATGAGTACATTTCAATCAATCAATCAATCCATCCATCCATCCATCCATCCATCCATCCATCCATCCATCCATCCATCCATCCATCCATCCATCCATCCATCCATAGCAAGATTGGACAGCCCTGCCATAAGCCCTATACACTTTCAGAGTTCAAGGCTTTTTCTAAAAACTTTCCATATGATAATTTTTTTAAGATTCATTTTAATTCCACTTAAATTTAATTTTGCAGATACACTGAATGAATATATGGTTTATTTTAACTTACTTGGGCTAATATTGTTCAGATGTGTAAATGAGAAGCTCTCTGTCATAGTCTCAGTTGTCGATGTTCCATATGTCTCTGATATATGTGGGGTGACCAGATGTTCTGCTTTTTTCGTTGATAACAAGGTTAAATCGTCACCGGAACCCTTCAATAAACCTTCAGTGCTGGACGTTCTTACTGAGGTGGACTGAGTTGTGTCTATAAAAAGGCCTTGTTCTTCATCTGACTCTGGAGCTTCTGTGACATTTCCTGCATTTTTCTCCACTGTAGCACCTTCAGGAAGGTATGTTGAGGGACTCGACTGGACTGGGGTATTGTACGTTGTGGTGTCATTGCTTGAGTCATATTCCAGTGTAGTGCCCTCAGTAGTCGTAGATATCTCACTAGTCGCACGATCTTCATCCACATCTTCATTCTCCAGGTTGGTGTCAGGCATGGGTTGGAAATGTTTGGACCCATCTATTTCCTTCGGTTGAGAGGATGGTGCCTCTGTTGTCACAGGCTGAGCCTCTGTAGATGGGGTGAATTCGATGGGCTCTCCTGGCTCTAAGTTGGTATCTGGCATTGGTTGATAGTGTCTATGATTGCTGCTCTTAACACCGTCAATCGCTGAAGCTTTTATATCTGGTTCTTCTTCATGCATGAAATTATTGTGCTTTGGATCCATGTAAATCCCTGGAACAGATTCAACTTTTTGCCAGGTGACCTCAGTGGACTGATGATATGTGTCTGTGCTGGCTGGGGTGGTAAGGTCTCTTCTGGTGCTAGCAGTGACATTTTCCTGAGAGCTTGGGGTGTGGTTGTGTTCCTCAGGCTCTGAAGTAGTCTGTGTGCTGTAGATGGAGAAGGACTCAACAGCCCCCTGAGCTTCATTTTCGGACCATTGAGTGACCTGATCCATGCTGTACTCCTCTTGGGGATCTGCTAAAGTCACAATATGCTGCTCTGTGTCCTCTGGCTCTGTTGCCATATAATGTATAGGTGGGACTGTCTGAGAGTTGCTGTTAGCTGCAGAGGAAGAATAGAATAGATACATTTATCCAAGCATTATGATTGTATGGGACTGATAGTTTAGGTCAGGGGTTTTCCAACTTTTTGATGCCTAGAACCCCTAAACATAATGATATAATTTGGAGGTACTCTCTTCCTAAAATGTAAATGCAGTTGTATATATTCATTAAAAAATAAACGTTCATACTCTGTGAGAAAAATATATTATTTGTAATTAAATAATCGTTTAAAATTTTAAATAGTTGGCTTTTACGTGGTCATTGTACTTGTAAGTTAAAATATTACCAGGAAAACATTCACTTTTTTTATTGTTTTTAGAATTACATTTTAATTTTACAACTACATTTATTTATTTATTTTTTAGTATTTTTATTTGAGAAAAATTGTTTATAAAAAAGTATAATATAATTATAAAACATAAAATCAGATTTTTGACCAGTCTTTAGAAAGCATAATAAAAAAAAGTTAAACATATTTAACATTATCTTAATTCTACAGACCAAAAAAAAAATCCTCATATTTTTGCAGACCCTCTAGCACCCCCTGGGGTCCCAGATTCAAACCCATCTGTCAATACCTCTAAAGCAGTAGGCATCATGGCGAGTGTGTGGGTCCGGGAATCCTGTTTGATTGCTAAAACGATAGACTGTCTTGACACCAGGATCAGAGCCCCCACACCGTTCTCGAGGGGTCACGATGGGGTAGCGAACGCTTCCATCAGCAAGCCAGCCAGGACTGCAGTGATTCAGACCATCATTCCATGCGGCATACAGCTGGCCAGTGGTGGCTAGCTGAGCTCCCTGCTGCTCACAGTATGTCTTAGCTTCTGACAAGCTGAAGCGCTGTTGGGTTGACCCATGAAAAACCTCCCCTAAAAAGTTACATAAATAAATGCACAACCAATTTTTGTTTTCACAAGTTATTGTAAACTAGTACATTCTGTGAATATGGACTTCTTTACCAATATCAAAAGCCAATTTGGAGCACAGTTAGCATAGTTTGTAAAAGTGAATATTAGCAATGTTTACGGTAGTGGTTTACCATGAATGTTCTCCACATAGCAATACACGTCAAAGAGTTCATCATTATCCATCATGCCATAGTTTCGAACGCCTGGTAATCCATCCATGTTTCCAAAACAGCCTTCACGGGGCATTTGGATTGGGTATCTTAGAAAGCATAGCATAAAAACATTTACATATATTTTTGTTATTAGTCAAAACCATCTAAGCTGAAACTTATTGTTACCTAACATAATTGCACTATTTTATATCGTAAACACTGTGGCAGGAGGACAATGTTGCACTGGCTAGTGTATGTCCTCTTTTTCAGCATCATTGATTCCAGAAGTATTTTTCTCAATCATCAATTTTTGTAATACTTTCGATGAAGTCCATGCTAATAATGAATTATAGCCCCGTTTACACTTATATATAATGTTCTTATATATATACACATCAATGTTCAAAACACACGACACAAATGACGGACATTAGCCGAGAAGTAATATATGCTGGCTTTTGCTTGAATATGCTTGTGTGTCATGTTCGCTTGTTTGTCCATTTGCGAACGTATTGTCACTCACTTCAGCCATGATAAAGACTCGTCCACCCCGTATGGAGCATCTAAATCTCTTCACTGTCTATTTTAAGTGTCAGTTTACAAAATAAGTCTGACAAGTAAGATACTATACTCCTAATATATGTTTGTGTCCTCTTTTCATGATCTGTATAACCCTAATCCGGTCATAATTGTTAGCTGGACTGTCGTGTCGTGTCGTGTAGCTACTATCGAGTTGTTTATGAGAATGGTTTGTGTTTTTGTGATGGAAGGGGTGAATTGACTTTTTCATTGAATATTCGACCTGGATTAGTAACATACAGATCCTGCCATACTCATTGCCTGGGTTACGTATGTGTGGGGCGAGACCCTTTTGGGGGTAGGGGCGTGTTTGTTTTGCTGATTTGAAATATCAACAAAAGTTACCAGAAAGCATTTACCCCACCTTTAAGACCTATACTGCATTATAGGAACAGTCATAGTTACATATATATATTTTATAATTATTCAAAAGTAATGCTTTTTCACTGTGCATGATCATAATCCATTATACGCTGATTTACAAATGATAAAATATAAAATTGTTCCAGAGACATTTGCTGTACCAATTATTAGTTATCAATTATGTATTTAATGGCTAATGTTGGCATTAGTGTTTATGAATGGTAATTTTGATTTGTTAAAATATATACGTTGCCCAGCCAAAAAAAGAGATGCTGTTTGGATTCAAACTGGCAAATGCTTTAGAGTCAATGATTTAATTATTATTGCAGTGATTTTTATATTTCTAAAGTTATTCCAACCCAAATTGATGGAGTGTGTAGCTTTTCATTTTTTAACAACCATGTAGGAAGACACATTATGGCCATATTCCAGGATGACAATGTCAAGATTAATCAGGCTGAAACTGTAAAAGACTGGTTGGAAGGGAGCATGAAGAATAATTTTCACACATGAATTGGCACCTCTGAGTCCAGACCTTAAATTCACTAAAAGTCTTTGAGATATGCTGGAGGAGACTTTACAGAGTGCTGGACTCTTGCATTGTCAATAAAAGATCTGGACCAAATCGATGCACCTCTTGATGGAAATAACATAAAAGCATTTTTGGTCACGATCATATATTGACACTGTCAAGTCTCCTCCAAGTCACGTCCCAAAGACTTTTGCTAGACCCTGGAAACTTGTCTGTATCACATAGTGCAAGCATAAACCTCACAGGATGACATTGGTGATTATTTGATGTGTCTGTCATTTACCTAACAGAGCGATCTGAAAGCCAGCCAGCGTCACACTGCTCATAGCCGCTGTGGTACGCAGCCAGCAGCTGCTCTGGAGAAGCAATCTGAGCTCCAATGTCCTCACATGCATCTTTGGCCTCATCAAATGTGAAGGCATAGCGACTTGAGGTGTGGCGGTAGAGGAAAACAACACCTAAGAACACATAGCATATTAGTGCCTTATATATTACAGATTTTGCACTGTTATAAAATATTAGTACCACTAACCATTTTCTAGTGTGGAAAACACTGTCTTATTAAAGGGGTGATGAATTGAGAAATCAAATTTCCCTTGAGCTTTTGATATAGACCTGAAATTTCAGTTGGAGTGCAATGAATCTAAAATATATGAAAGTTAATTTTTTATCATTGCATTATGGCAATTTTTTTAGAAGGACCTGTGTATGTATATATATATTTATATATATATAAATAAATATATAAAATTCTTATTTCTTAATAAAATGTTCTTAATTATATACATTTATTGAACATGAAAGAAAATGAATTTACACGATCACAATCTTATGAACTACTTATGTTCAAAACTGCTGATTATTGTGATTATGGCAAACATCTAAAGGGCTGTCCTCGACTAAGGATTTAGACAATCCAATCAGAATTGTCGAATCTCTCTATGGTCGACTAATAGAATCATCTGTGTGTGTGAATGGGTTGGGAGGGGCACAACAGTGTCAGCAGAAGGGTAAAACTATTTTTATTTTCCTTTACACACTGCACACAGCAACAACTTTTAATAAAGTGACCAAAACTGCCTGCCAACTGACAGACGAACTGACAATGGCTTTCTTATTTAGGTTTAAATAGCCTAAACGGTAATGTGGTGGATAAACATTAATAAACCGTTTACTCATAACATGTAAAAGCCGCGATCGAAATACAGAACATCACACAAATATATAAAAGAACATTTTGATAAATAAACCTAAAAAAAATACCTGCCTAGAGAGGAAAAGAACACTTTAAGTGTGTGCACATGCACGTTCTGAATCCGATTGTGCCTAAAGCCGGTGAAGACGTATGTGAAGCTCAGCCCCGCGCGCCTCAGGATCTCACACCGCCACCTGACGCGCACATTATATACACGCGCGTCGCAAGCTCAATTTTGAATTGACTGACAGATGAGCTGCACGAAAGCGCTCTGTGGTGCAGCAGGATTTTAAACAACGCGGACAGGCGCTGAATTGGTACACCTTGGAAACAGGTACACTCATTGAACGTGTTCTAATGAACGTGAACGTGAGTTTCGGTGCGAAACCCAGCGCCCTTAAAGGGGTCACACACCGACGCTCAGCTCAGCTCAGCTCAGCGACACGTCTTTAAAATATTGAGCACCCCCATATTGCCAAAATGGTAGCCTACGTTTCATAACACCCGCGAAGATTCGACCGTGAGATCGGTGGTCGAATCAGGCTCCGCATATCGATGCATCGAATCTTCGACTATTCGGGGTCACCCCTATGTCAAAGACAGAGACTTTAAAAGAATAATCACCTTTTACTTTGACTTGGGCCTGGTCATGAGCATCCTCCAAGCCGTGCTGGACTTCACAGCGGTAGAAGCCTGTATCATTATGTTTCAGCCCATCCAGTCTGAGGGTAAGATCAGCTGAAGAGGCAGCATAATTCAGCAGGGAAGCTCTGTCTTTATACAACTCACTCACCTTTACCCTCTCACCACGGGCCACTAGGATCTCTGTCTCTCTGTTTGATGAAAGAAAGCTCCATTTGGCTCGTGGCTGGGTCAGTACAGCATGTCGACCCAAAGACGGGGTCCGGGAGAGACTCACCAGGCAGGGCAGAGTCAGGGAGCCTCCCAAAATGGCAGACACTGGGCTATCGGGAATGGCCACTTGTAAGAATGTGGTCTCATCTGAGGAAAAGACGTGAATTATCCACTTTAAGTGTCTTTAACTAACATACACATTTATCATTTGATACAATGTATTTATTATGTATACATGTTTTTACATTGTACTTATTATGTATACATGTTTTTAATTTCAGTAATTACATCTATAATTACACTTCCCTTAGCCCTTAACCTATAATCTTAAACCTAACCAGATCACAAAACCTGTTACTTTAACCGAAGCTCCCCTCAATAGCAGCAAAAGAGTAATACAACAATACAACAATTTTGCAATACAACATGAACACAATACCAGTACATTTTACCAAACTTTTTTTGAGTAAATCCAAAATACACCAAAAAATAAAGTATGACCCAAAGCTTATAATTACATTTTACTGTGCATTTACAGTCTTTGGCTTGCTGGAAAGCATTGAGTAAAATAACACATAATAGTGTGTTATAAAACTAGTAGTGTCAATGTTTGACTCTAAAAGCTGTCTGTGACCTTTACTGTTATTTATCATTAACCATATTCTGCATCTTGAACAGTTGAGGTGAAACAAACCTGCTGCAGGACTGAGGATGGAGGAAGATGACAAGACAAAGAGGCAGATGGTACGCAGCAGTATATGCAGGAACATCGCTGATCTGAGACCGAACAGTGAGTGAGAGAGAGAGAGAGAAGAGAGAGAGAGAGAGAGAGAGAGAGAGAGAGAGAGAGAGAGAGAGAGAACATAGAAACAATGTCAAAGAACAGCATTATAAAAGGTCAAATGGGAACTGTGACATACCACAACATAAGATCTTTGTATTGAGATGAAAGAAGCAAACATTTATTTCCAGTACAGCAATTTAGCTAATTTATGTCATTGAATTTAACTGCATTCTGTTCCAGTGTAAGTTCATGGATATTCATAGGGGAAAATGACACGCTGTCTTGTGTGAAACTGAGAAAATGAGAAAGAGGGAAAGTTCTTTGTGCCTCTGCTGTTGCCAGATTGTGTGAATTCTCATTCTGAATTCTTAAGCCTTCTGAAATCAGGCTGCAAAATTTTAATAGCCATTTTAATAGCATTAAATAACTAAATAAAATTATTTTTAATGTTCAATTAAGGAAATAAAAATACAAATAAAATTTTCATACTTTTTAGGACAAGGGAACCCCTGACTCTCACTAAACCCAGGGACAAATAATAATAATAATATTATCTATCTATCTATCTATCTATCTATCTATCTATCTATCTATCTATCTATCTATCTATCTATCTATCTATCTATCTATCTATCTATCTATCTATCTATCTGTCTGTCTGTCTGTCTGTCTGTCTGTCTGTCTGTCTGTCTGTCTGTCTGTCTGTCTGTCTGTCTGTCTGTCTGTCTGTCTGTCTGTCTGTCTGTCTGTCTGTCTGTCTGTCTGTCTATCTATCTATCTATCTATCTATCTATCTATCTATCTATCTATCTATCTATCTATACAGATAATATTAATACGCTACCATTTTCTGTACCAAACAATAGTTAATAAAACTATATAGATATTTAACAGTTATCCACATAAACAAAACAGGTCAGACCACTTAAAAATATGAATTTTCCAATAAGAATATAATTAGGTTATAAAGTTAAACCAATGAACAAATACTTAAGCTGCCCTAACCCTTCCCCCTTTGTAGACCGCTGGTTAAAAAGGACTGAGAACAAAACAGAAAGGCTTGCCTACAGTTCTAATTTTCACCGCAAACCCACAGCATAGTCTTTAGAGGGTGTGTTTATTCTTTAAACAAGGATACTTTGCAAACTTATAATTTGTGTTGAATAACATTTTATTTGTTTTATTTGGCTTTATGTGTGGCTTTGAATTTTCACAAGCCTTTCTAATTCAGAGGTTAGTCGAGAGCTTGCTGGACAGAGGATTTGGCAACCCTGTGCTATGTCCAGCTGGCATGATTCAGATCTTTAGAGTCTTTAGGAGCTCTTGTATGTGCTCAGAATTCTGACAAGTCACCGAACAGACTAACTATCCTTTTCTAGACATGAGCATCTCTTTACCCATACATCCATCTCAGCTAATGTCATCTTTATGCACCTGTCTCTGTGCTGCCCTTAAACTACACACAGAGCACAATATAGACTGTGTTCCGCTAAAACAGCTCAGTGAAAGGGAATGTTTTTAGCAGCTAGATGGTTTCTAAGTGAGACAGGCTGAAATAAATAAATAAAAGACCACCTGCTAGATCTACTGAAATACTGTTTGTAAAGACCGAATGAATTGAATAGTCATGCCTCAATGAGTGAGCCAGAAAAGCAAGCAGACATAACAGTGGTCCAGTGATTCTAACAAATTGTAAATATCTCAGTGACTTTTTAAAACCCATTCGCAAATATCCGAGGAAGTTTTAGCAACACTACACAAGCTATTTTGTTATATTTTCATGTAGGACTCCAGGCACCATTTAAATGAAGTGGAAGGTAATGAGTTGATTACATCAGTTTTACATGATAACATATAATTGACTTTAAGTTATTTTAACAACAGGATGTTTATGGTGATATTTGTGCAAAATAAGGGGTCATTTAAGTATCTAATTGTTACTCTTCTCTGTTTACATGAAGCCTTTTACAACCAACCAGATGTGAAATTACAGACTACATCCCTAAAGAAAAAACCCTCATCTCTGATTTGTAATGTTACCTAATAGAGCGCAGGCTGATGTAGGAAATGTACTGAAGCAATGTGAGTTTTAATCAATGAGACAGACATGGAAGTGCAATTGAACAGGAGTCCTCTGGGTTTGGACATTTCAGCAAAAATAAAAAAATTATATAACAAATCTTTCAGCTGTGCTGCCATTCTGTATCGCAAAATAAAGTATGCAGGAGAAGTTCAATACTTACTTCAGCAATAAAAGTTAAAGCAAAATAAACACAAATGTGATGTTTATTTTGATTATCTTATACATGTTGGACAATTTCATGCTTCCAACTTTGTGGGAACAGTTTGGGGATGGTCCATTCCTGTTGCAACATGACTTTGGTGTGGAGGTATTTGACTGGCCTGCACAGAATCCTGACCTCAACCCGACTGAACACCTTTGGGATGAATTAGAACGGAGACTGCAAGCCAGACCTTCTTGTCCAACATCAGTGCCTGACCTCACAAATGTGCTTCTAGAAGAATGGTCAAAAATAAACACACTTTTAACCTTGTGGAAAGCCTTCCCAGAAGAATTAAAGCTGTTATAGCTGCAAAGAGTGGACCAAGTCCACATTAAACCCTACAGATTAAGAATGGGAGGTCATTAATGTTCATGTGCATGTAAAAACAGGCTTCCCAAAAATGTGTTAATATAGTGTATAATGTATATATTAGTAGTCATGTCAAATAACTAAATCAGCATACTATCATCTGAAAAATATTGCAAGAATTAGATGCTTTGTTTCCAGGCAAGACTTAGAGAAACTGGTTCATGCTTTCATCACCAGTAGGGTGGACTATTGTAATGGCCTTCTCACCGGCCTTCCCAAAAAGACCATTAGACAGCTGCAGCTCATACAGAACGCTGCTGCCAGGATTCTGAGCAGAACCAGAAAATATGACCAAATTTACCGTTGTTCTTATCTTTGATCATTTTCTTATTTTTAATTCTCTTTACAACTGTATATTTCTATTTCTTATACATCTGTTGATTATTTTTGGTTAGAGCTGTCTGACTGGAAGAGATTGGAAAAGGAGAGCAGTGTGCTTCGCTTCATTCTGCTTGTGTAGCAGACGGTGTAAAGAAGCGGACTCAAGAAAGGGGAGGCCCTGCGGTGCATTGGTAACGTCCCCTACAGGAGCCCGTCTTGGACTAACTTGTAAGACATTTACATTTACATTTAATCATTTAGCAGACGCTTTTATCCAAAGCGACTTACAAAAAAGGGGAGAGTAATAGAAGCAACGGAACAGACAAGGCCAAAAACCTGTAAGAGCTGTAAGAAATCTCAATTAATTAGCACAATACACAACAATTTTTATTATTTTATTTTTTTTAAAGACAGACATCTACAACAAAAACTCACGTACGCAAAGTGCCGAACACTGGATTTTGATAGCTATGATAACAACCCATTAGGACTAAGGCTGTTGCCCCAGCTGTTGTCGTTAATGCAGATTCAGTGGCCCAATGGGTTGGTTTTAGACACTGCGAACCTGCTCCATCTCTTCTATCTCCGATAGGGGTATAATTTTTAATCACCATTTTATCTTTATTATCTTTTTTTTTATTAAATTCTCTTTACAACTATTTCTATTTTTATTTTTATACATGGTATTATTTTTCGTATGCATATGTTATCACTATTTTCATTCATTTCTATGTAAAGCACTTTGAATTGCCATTGTGTTTGAAATGTGCTATATAAATAAACTTGCCTGGCATTATACTGTATATATAGATGGATTCTATATATATATATATATATAGAATCCATCCATTTTAACATAAAAATTAACAGTATGATTTGCGTCTTCTCGAAAAAGCAACAATTCCACAGCACACTTCCTTGATGTAACCTTTTTCTCCTGTTTTCAGTTTAAAAAGGAAGTTCACCAAAGATATGGCCCATTAAACTCCCTAATCCAGGGTTCCAACAGAAGTGGTTTACTGTAAGTACAAGACAGGAACTACAAAGCCCAGAAAAAGCCGAATTCAGGGCACAAAAGCCTCAGACGCACCAGAGCAGGAAGTTCTGACGCTATGGTGCTTTTTTTTTGTTGAGATGTAGAGTAATGGGTACATGGAGATGGTAAGCCTGAGAGGGAGAGAGAGAGAGAGAGAGAGAGAGAGAGAGAGAGAGAGAGAGAGAGAGAGAGAGAGAGAGAGAGAGAGAGAGAGAGAGAGAGAGAGAGAGAGAGAGAGAGAGAGAGAGAGAGAGAGAGAGAGAGAGAGAGAGAGAGAGAGAGAGAGAGAAATGGATGGATGGAAACTGGCATGAACTGGCTGACCCGTAGTTGGATACACGAATGCATGTTACTGCCATAGAGAAGGAGTGTGTTTGCACATTCACTGTACCTCCTCTAAAAGGAGACTTTAATCTCCAAGATTAAGTAGAGAAGCACATCATTTTTGTGACAGTTTTCAGAAAGGAAACCTCAAGAACTTTAACACTAAGAAGACTGAACAAAGCTGCATTGCTGTTTTTTCTGAAAGTACTTGTGTCTCTGCTTAACTTGTATCCTGTTGTTCTTTGAGGACATAATCAACAGACGCAGCAACATTTCCATAAACCAAATAAATACAGATCGCAGAAGGGCAAACATGGAGGACAGGGCCCAGCAACCTCAAGAGTGCTTAGGCAGGCATCTCCACGGACGCCTGCTGTCTGGAATACAGAATGACTTAATTTGAAGGGAAATGGGGAAGGAGGCAGTCTATTTCACTTACAGTGATAGTGCAGAGTTTAGAAGCTCACAATTCCCTGCTGATGACTTGGTTTTAGTCTTGGAGTTTGCCATATTATGCTCAAAGCATGCTGGATCTTTTGGATCCCTCAGACAAGGGATGGAAAGCAGACAAACTTTCCCACACACGTGTTGTCTGTCAGCTTGGTCATGGGCACTATACCCTTGCTCTTTCTTCTCTCTCAGTGACACACCCACCCTCAAACTCAAGGCCTTTCTCCTCGCATGACTCTCTGTGACTGTCCATCACCCGGGGCAACCAGAACTGTCCCCTAAACACAGACCGACCGGAACTCACGCAGAGAGAGACAGAAAGGCTAATTCTTCCAGGCTGCAGAGGTCTGAGGTGTTATTAGCCAAGCAGGCAGCGGAAGATCTGGCTAGCCAAGCATACAGCCATTCTCTGAGCTCTGTAAGAATCTGCAAAAAACAGATCTGAATAGTGGACTGAGCCTCACAACCAGAACCAGAAAAAAATGAAATGAACACAAAACGTATTCACCTTATGCGGCAAAGCGGAAGTAAGCCCATTTCTGTGACTATGTCAGCACTTCTGATTAATTAGCACCATCAAGTTACAATGGCCGCACCCCAACAAGGTAAATATATAAATATTTTTAATACGTTACAACTGTAAAGCACATATACTTTTATAGAAAGGTTAAACTTATCAATAATGTATTATTAATAAACATTAATGTTTAATGTACAACAGTATACACACATACAAAAATATACAAATATACCTAAACCTATACAAAAATAGGGTGTCAAAATTGTACCTTTAGGGGTACAACAGCTTGTCGCTGGGGCAGTACCCTTAAAAGGACAACTTTGTACCATTTTTACCACAAAAAGGTTCATAGTAGTCCCTTAAGGTACGCATTTGTACTCAAAGGTACTAATATTCACCTTTTAGGAGTAAAAAAGGAAGATGTCCTTTTAAGGGTAGTGCCCTAGCGACAAGCTGTTGTACCCCTAAAGGTACAATTTTGACACCCTATTTTTCTCTGTGTACACTACCATGTAAAAGTTTGGGGTTTGTAAGATTTTTCTCATCCAAGGCTGCATTTATTAATAAAAAATACAGTAACCGAGTAATATTTTGACTTCATACAATGACAAAGCTGAATTTTCAGCAGTTACTGCTCCAGTGTATGTCATTTAATATTTAATAAATCATTCTAATATACTGATTTGGTGCTTAAGAAATGTTTCTTATTATTAGCAACATTCTGCATAATATTTTTTGTGGAAACTGACATTTGTCAGGATTTTTTGATAAATCGAATGACTTTATTTGAAATAGAAATCAATTTGTAACATTTATAACATGTCTTTAGTGTCACTTTTGAATTATTTAATGTGTCTTTGCTGAATAAGGATGTAAGGCTGGAAAAAGCTAGTAGATGCCGAAATGTCTAATCGCTCTGAGAAAACAAAGGAAATTAGCATCTGAACTTATTCATACAGTTAGAGTCTCTGTCCGAGACGACATCACACTGAGTGAACCATCTATGAATGACTCTAATTTACATGCCTTTCCTTTCACATGAAACTTCCCCCAAACTACTGCTCCCCCAAACTTGAGATCACCTGAAATGCACCAGAAATCTCTTTGTTACAATGTCAATCCTCACGATACAGTATTATATGTGTTTGATATCATTTGAAATGTCTCAGTGCGACTGGTACAAATATCTCAACTCCACAGAAGTTAACCAAAAGATAATCAATGTTTTAAGAGTTTAGAGATATCTTTCCTTGGTGTATGGTGGGTGTGGCTTTCAGCCATTTGGCCTCTCTTCTAATCAAGTCTATAGAACTTGATCAATGCAAATTCCTATTGTGATGGGTATGTATCTGGTTCTGGGTATTTAAGGAAATGTTGCAAAGAGCTCAGGGCTCGATACTGTACTCAGGTCAGCCCGTAATGCTGGACGTTTTAACCCATGCAGCATTATGTAACCTTGATAAGTCAGGTATCCATCTCATTCTTTACTTTAGAGTATTTGATGTGAAGTATACCTTTGAATTGATTATGTAATTGCCGTTATACATTTACCTGACTGTTAATAAATTTATTGTTACACTTTGATTGATTCTTTCTGACTTGCTCTGGAATTATTCAGGTTACAAACGGACATAATTTCAACAAAGGGTTAAACGGAATAATTAAATGTGTAGTTAAACTATTAAAGAATGACCAAATAACCAATTGGCATTCAAACCCAAATTCTAAATTATCATTAAATGGAGTCATATAACGAGGAATTGGAATAAAATCCTTTATGCCCCGCTGAAAAGACCGAACGCGCAGCGACCTTCACCCGCCGATCGTTAGCCTTCATTGGGACGATTTGGGCGGCCTTACAAGGATAAGTTAGGATAAGGATTTTCAAATAAGAAAGTATTCAAATAGATATATAAAAAAGAGTTAGTTTATAAAACTAAATTCATGATGACCCCAAACTTTTGAACAGTACTGTATACCATTAACCTAAATTAATAAATGCTCTAAAAAAAAAAACTAAAAAAAAAACTATAATTAATATAAGAATAAAATAAATACTTATACTTAAATAAACAGAAGTTTAAATTGAACTGAAACTGAACCTTATTACTAGGAGTTTATAGTTTATTGTTCTACCAGCTGCCAAGGGTAATTTTTGCTTTACATAAAGACGTATGAATGTTTAAAATCATTTACATAATCTACTAAGAACTGAACACAGTAACATAATTAATATAAAAATACATTAACAGGGAATATGTGACACATTAATGTATGAATCAAATGAATAAAGTGTGCATCATCAAATCTATTTTTCTGGGACTCTCCAACAATCCCATCCTGCCTTACTTTCTTAGTTTATAGAAAACTTTATCACGAGTGACCCTTTACTTTTCACATTGGGGTGATCAGGACTGGACATGAGTGCTGTACAGTTAAATTAGGTCAGATGTGTCCTGCAGGGGTTCCAGCGAGTATTTTGGCTATGGTGATTGAAAGAGAGGACACCTAAATAATTTGACAGGAAATGACAAAGAAATGTATTTTATTCCACAACAGATACTAAATATAAGTGCCGGCATGAATATATATATATATTTAGCAGTGGATAAGATGATGTTTGGATGCCTCACAAACCGTTTAACTTAATCTGTCAGTTTGTATGAAGGATCTTTATCTTATAACTGCTCGAAAAACACTCACAGCAACTGACTTCGGCTCTGTTGAACCTATTTGAGCGATGGGTTTAGAAACAAGCTGAGCCACTGTGAAGATAAATGATATAAAGTAATGGAATAAAGTGCTGTAATTTTACAGCTGAAAACACAATGCAGACCATAACACTCAATATCTCAATAGAATAAAGCACTGGAATAACTGCAAATGTAGACCAAACAGGTGTTCATGAATCATGTCTCTTATGCTACATTTGGCACCTGGATTTCTGCTTATTTTGTTCCACAAAGCAAAATCACCCAGCAGGTGTGCTGCAGATATCTCTTCCACAGCCACCTCTAATATTTGTATCTAAAAAGCCTTTAGGTACAATATACTAAAATTTGTTAAAGAGTCACTAAAATCAGCACACTGTTAAAATGGCATTTAACAAGACTCAACTCAACTTTACTTTAAGCACCTGAGTAGTGGTGGGTCTGTGTGATATTTCACAAAACTAGAAGACTTTGTAACTGTATATAAGCAATATTCTTTTTCAGAAAGGAAAATGTAAAACATGTAAAAGAATTAGGGAGAATCTATAGGCCTATGTTATGAATGATTTACTGCCATTGTGTAATGTTTGGAATCTGATTAAGTGATCCGGATTACATGTATAGGCCTAGCCTATATGTTAGGCATTTACATGTTTCTTAAGATTTCCCAACATAACATTAAAATGTAATCTAATACACACTAACTAGATTTTGATTAGGGCTCTTACATTAGCAGTTCTTTTGCAGGATTCTGCAAATCTGTAAATTAGTATCATGCAGGTAATTGTATTTTTAGGTAATGGGAAAATACAGGTCGATTGTTTGCTAGGGTTACTGCAAAAACATTTACAGTATCTCAACTGCAATATGCAAATAAGAAATGCATTCACTTAGAAATGTCAAGAGCAGGTGTCGTCTCTTTAAAGGCTCAGTCTGTGAAGAACACTTATGCACCTCCTAACACTGACAAGCTATCAAACACATTCTTAACAAATTCTAAAATTAATTATCACAAGCACTCCAGGAATAGATACACTTGGATCTAAATGAAATGGGCTTTACAGCCTGATGCCATAAAAGTGACTTTTAAGTTTATGTTCACACACACACACACACACACACACACACACACACACACAC
Organism: Pseudorasbora parva; assembly: GCF_024679245.1. Taxonomy (NCBI): domain Eukaryota; kingdom Metazoa; phylum Chordata; class Actinopteri; order Cypriniformes; family Gobionidae; genus Pseudorasbora; species Pseudorasbora parva. The sequence goes on along the minus strand of NC_090178.1, from coordinate 20,791,835 downwards.
ACACACACACACACACACACACACACACACACACACACACACACACACACACACACACACACACACACACACACACACACACACACACACACACACACACACAGCTGTACTGCATGGTGCTTTAAAATCCAGATAAACTGATTTTAAGAACCTTTAATGTAACATCAAGAACTTTTAATCTCAAAGACCCATTTGCAGCCAAAAATATTCAGAATAAGAAAAAAGGTTCTTATGAAGAACAATGTAAGTATTTAAGAAAGTATTCTAAGGCACACGTTATCAATGAACAACCATTAAATTAAGTTATATTATAACAATAATCTGAATGCATACTACTCAGCATAATAGTCCAGACTATTGTCCAGTTCACATGGGCTGATGCAACATGCATTCAGCATAGCAATCTCCAACATAGCATCTTTTGCTGTGGGCTCAAACTTGAAAATATGCAGAAAATGTTCTGCGTAAGCAGAATTCCCGTACTAATCCAAAAAAAGATAATCCGAAGTCAAAATCCAACAGCCATGATATCAGTTTTCTAAGTTGCAAATGCTTTTACAGAATCATTATAGTCAATAAAAAAAGCAACATACCTTATTTCTAAGGATTCCTCTTGAAAAGCCCCGGTTTAGATGGATGATTGTATAGTCTCATGGAGTGCAGGGTGGAGATGATGGATGCTGTGAGCTCGTTCAGCAGGAGGAGAAGAAAGAGAGAGAGGATGACAGAGAGAGGAGGAATAAAGGCGCAGGAAGGATCTCCGATCAACCCACTTTCTTTCACCAACAGGGCTCATTTTCCTATTTGGCGCAATGAAGAAAGTGGGAAGGGACGGAGAAAAAAGTTAAAATGTCCTAAATTAGAATGAGCTGAGAGAGAGAGAGAGAGAGAGAGAGAGAGAGAGAGAGAGAGAGAGAGAGAGAGAGAGAGACTTACTAGCATACTAATATCATACTCTCTTGTCTAATCAACAAAAACATACAAAAAAGTAAACAAAAAAAGATAAAGCGCGTAGGCCTACCGTTTCAAGCTAACCAGTGTCCTTCATGAAGCTCATCTGCTAGAGAAGAGGAGATGCAGGTTTGTGCGTGCCACTAAAATAAGAAAAAAGAAAACGATGCTGTGGGCTTGTGATAAGCTCCATGGGTCGGTTGAGTTCATAATTGCATTAAACGCATTCTGTCAATAATTACAAGGTAAAAACCTGTCGAGGTGATGACAACTTTAATTTACCAATGGTAAAACAAAGATCAAATTGCCACAGGGGACAGTTTTTGTTTTAGTATTTAATTATTTAGGTGATTATAAATATACTGTAAATATGTAAAAGACAGTACAAATGGTAGACCTGTGCTGTGATGAACGAATCATAAACATAATTATGTGATTTTTTTTTCAGTCTATAGTAATAGCACGTTCCTGCCATGTCGTAAAACCGCGTAACACCCGTAAATAAGAGAAGACACGTGATGCCAAAATAAATATGCAGTGGTCACGTGGTACAAGTCGTAGTTATCCCCTACAATTTTTTACAAGAATATTTACAGTAATTAAGACATGTCTTCTTTCAGACTAATATAGCCTACAATTAGAGTTATATTAAAATAATAGGCTAAATATCCATATTTAAAACTTTATAAAGTAAAATATCTAGCTTCCAGCAGACCTCCTTCCATATTCAACTTAAAGGGATAGTTCACCTAAAAATGAAATTCATGTTATTAATGACTCACCCTAATGTAGTTCCACACCCGTAAGACCTCCGTTTCTTCTTCAGAAAACAGTTTAAGATATTTTATATTTAGTTCGAGAGCGTATCCAAGTGTATGCACACTATACTATCCATGTCCAGAAAGGGAATAAAAACATCATCAAAGTAGTCCATATGTGACATCAGTTGGTTAATTAGAATCTCTTGAAGCATCGAAAATACATTTTGGTCTGCGTTTGTTTTCAAACCTCAAATAAAGATTCAAACGGTTATGAATTAGCGTATTGATTCATGATTTGGATTGTGTGTCAAACTGCCAAACTGCTGAAATCACCATAGACAGTAAAAGAAATGGACAGAGCTATCCCATTGACGTCAACGGCGGAATGTGATGCCAGTATAGGAGCACTCACTTCCTGATGGTTGGTTATGACGCAATCGTTAGCCTATTTTTACAAAAACAGCTTCTGCGGGGCGATAGTGTAAGATACAAGGTAACGGAGCCTTTTATGCATTGTCGTGTTTCTTTAGAAATAAAAAATGGACAAATGGAGTCTTTAAACGCCTTAGATGTAAAGTTATTCACTGTCAAAGTGACGCAAAAATGAATGGGAGTCAATGGGATGCTAACAGCAGGTGATAGCTTGGTTAGCAATGGCCGCCCCTATGGGTGGAACGCTTTCCGAGTGCTAGATTACCCCCTTGGAAATCACGTGACATTGGCGATCCGAATCATGAATCAATACGGTGATTCATGACCGTTTGAATTTATTTGAGGTTTGAAAACAAACGTGGAAGAGAAGACAATGCTGAATAAAGTTGTAGTTTTTGTTATTTTTGGACCAAAATGTATTTTCGATGCTTCAAGAGATTCTACTAACTGATGTCCCATATGGACTACTTTGATGATGTTTTTTTCCCCTTTTTGGACATGGACAGTATAGTGTGCATACACCTGTCGGACTAAATATAAAATATTCCGAAGATAAACGGAGGTCTGACGGGTGTGGAACATAAATTTAATTTTTGGGTGAACTAACCATTTAAGATGAAAGTGCAGTTCCAAACACTTAACACTTATGCTACATCTGCCAGCTACACTTTTTTCGTAGATATTTTAATTTATAACATGCTAAATATGGATATTTTTATTTAAAAAAAACATCGATTTGCTTCAGAAGGGAATATAAGTTAATAATGTGGAGGGAAATGTAGGCTAATAATTTTGTTACATGCTTAAACGTCTTGAGGAAAATTCACTCACACTGAATTTACCTATTGTTTAAAGGAAGAATTCCTATTTAAAGGAAGGATCAACTTTGCATTGAGCAAGAGTCCAAGGGTGAGTGCCACAATGAAAGCTTAGGTTCACTTATTTGCTAGGCCACAACAACACAGTAAATGAGAACTGAATGGTTATGTAAGCATCCAGTTCTGCACAGGTCCTGGTTGAATAAACACTGTCATGGCCAAATGCGCTACACGATTCTGGATCAGTGCAATGTTGTATCACATCTTAGTATGCACATACACCTTCTTTGACTCGCTGGGCAGACTCTCTCCAAACAAAGGGAAATTTGTGTCAAGATTGGTGAGCTGCAATAACCAGATCCCTCAGTTATGATGAGACAACTGCTTATTCAGAGAAATGACCAGTTTGAAATGATTTAGAGGCATGACTCACTGCTGATTCACATCTGTAAGTTTGAATCTGATCCATTTGTGAGTCATGTCTGTGAAGGTAACCGCATTTAGACTCTAGAGTCTAGCCTCCTGTTAAAATGGTAGCAAACTTTCAGAGATGAGAGGTTGGATGAAAGATGTGGTTAGTTTCTGCACAAAGAGAGGAGGATGAATATGGCTTTGTATATCACATATTCTTTAATGCTGTCATATAAAGAGAAATTTGACATAACAGCTGGCTGTCTCAGAAATCCTAACCTAAAAGATAAAAAGTGAGGTAAAATCACTTTGGAAAAAAAAAAAAAAGTTGAAAACTACAGAACATTATTTATTGGCTCTTGCATTATGGTAATCCTTTAGTAATGAGCAATGGTACCTATTTCTGTACCACAAGATTACATCTGCCAGCCAACCACTGAAGATTTTAACATTTGATCCGTTTTACAGACATTACTACCATCCACATCCAAGCCACAAGCAGGAAAGTATGAAGTCACAGATTGCCGTCTCTCGTACAGCACAGCACATTAACCTCAATTTCATCAGTAACGGCGCTTTACAATAAAGTTCACATTGATAATGCAATGGGTATACAAACAAACTATTAATAGCATTTATTGATATTTAATAATGTCATTTTGTTTGCATACCGTGGGGTTTCAGTCAGGGCCTTCACTAACGATCAACACTAGGGCTGGGAATCGATTCCAAAAAGAATCGATTCCTCGATTCCAAGGCGTTGGGAATCGAGAGTCGATTCCAACGTTTGGAATCGATTCCATCGCATGGAATCGACTCCTCTTTATTCACTTGTCTCTCGCTTACTAATAATGATTGGAAGTCTATTTATTTTTTGCAAAAGGTTTTTTTGAACAGTTAGTTTAAAATTACGAGTTAAAAATAAAACAATTCAGCGTTTTTTTTGCGTCATTGTGTGATGACGTCACTAAACTTAATTCTAACTACTTATTTTTATGGTATGAAACGTTCAAATCGAGCCATATGAGAACGCATATCGCTGATTATTACTATACCTTTCCTTCACTTAGTTTAATAGTGTTTATTGTCATTGCTTCCTTCTGTGATCCTGCATCGTGGACAAGTTTGCTACATTTTGCACACAAAAACTCTATAATTTTAAATTGTGAAATGGTTCTGTTGTCCACAACGGTAGGTTTTGAGCGCTGCTTACAGATGTAGATGTGAGGGTCTTATTTTAATTTTCTATTTTCTTTTATTTTCATTAATCCATTGATAACTGAAAGAAAATGCGCCTAGACTAGAGTGCAGCTTAATGACCGAGTCTAATGTTGCTATAGTAATGAAAACAACTTGCTCGCGCATCTGATAAATAAACTGCGCAATCTTATATTATTGATTTTGTTAATATTGTGGTTATTTTACCTCGTACATTCTGTGCAAGCACTTATTTGAATTTAACTTAACTGTGCACATGCATTTTAGACATGTCATGTAGTTTTAAACATTCAATAAATGCACATCCATGAATAATGTGCTAACCTTTTGATTTATTAGGCTAAATCGCATTTACTTCTGGGCTACATGGGCTATTTCAGGAAAATCCATCATTTAAAATTCATTAGTTAGAGTTAGAGTTATGGAAATGTATCATCATTTTACAAATACATTTTCGGAGAAGGATACTTTCTACATCCTTGTATCCTGCGGTCACTCCGGAACTAGGTTCCTCCATCAATTTTGTTTAAAAAAGAAGAATCGAAAAGGAATCGAAAACAACAGTGCGGAATCGATTCTTGGAATCGACTCCGTCGATTCCGGAAACAGGAATTGGAATCGGAATCGATTCCAAAAATTTCGGAATCGACCAGCCCTAATCAACACGCCCCACGCCGTTGCCATAACAACACACGCGCACACATACACACACGTTGATTTTTGTGACATATGGGGACATTCCATAGGCGCAATGGTTTTTATACTGTACAAACCGTATTTTCTATCCCCCTACACTGCCCCTGCCCCTAAACCTACCCATTACAGTAAACATTCTGCATTTTTACTTACTAAAAAAACCCTCATCCTGTATGATTTATAAGCATTTTGAAAAGTGGGGACATGGCCTGTCCTCATATTTCAACCTCTCCTTGTAATACCTGTGTCATACCCATGTCATAATACACATTTGTGCCCCCCCCCCCCCACACACACACACTGATATATACAAAATACAATAATGCACTGTACGCAATACTATTACGAACTTCGCTTTCAGTGTTCGTTGGGAAGGGGGCTCGCAAAAAGTACATGCGAGACAAAAAGGCACTTTGACTATTTATTGATGATACTGCACGTGTCACTGTTTAGGCAAATGGTGAAAAGAATCAAAATCAGCTGGCACAAATACTCTTAAACAAACAAAACACGAACCAACAGAACATCCAAAGAAAAAACACAGCTTTTTAGCTAATATTACCAGCTTGACATTAGGATCGATCATTCGAACGCAGGCCGTCATCCGCGGCGGCCATTGCTCATTTCACACAGAACGCTCACAACCCACAAAAAGTTCAAACGGCTGATGACATCAGCAGGGGCCAGGGGGTAGCGCGCCGACACATCGCTGGGCCTCTGGGCCGTTCTATCACTACACATCAAAATTTGATTGGCTGATGACCCACGTCAGGCAAAACTATGGTCCAATGGAGGTCAGAGGAGAATAGGCCGACTGATTCAAGCTGATTGGCCCTGATGCAACTTTGACTGAAATAACCCATCGTTACAACCGAGGTATGCAGCAAAGCATTTGTGAAGCCACAACACGCACAACCTTGAGGCGAATGGGCAACAACAGCAGAAGACCCCACCGGGTACCACTCATCTCCACTACAAATAGGAAAAAGAGGCTACAATTTGCACAAGCTCACCAAAATTGGACAGTTGACTGGAAAAATGTTGCCTGGTTTGATGAGTCTTGATTTCTGTTGAGACATTCAGATGGTAGAGTCAGAATTTGGTATAAACAGAATGAGAACATGGATCCATTATGTCTTGTTACCACTGTGCAGGCTGGTGGTGGTGGTGAAATGGATGTTTTCTTCGCACACTTTAGGCCAACTGATGCCCCTTAGTGCCAATTGAGCACCGTTTAAATGCCACGGCCTACCTGAGCATTGTTTCTGACCATATCCATCCCTTTATGACCACCATGTTCCCATCCTCTGATGGCTACTTCCAGCAAGATAATGCACCATGTCACAAAGCTTGCATCATTTTAAACTGGTTTCTTGAACATGACAATGAGTTCACTGTACTAAAAAGGCCCCCACAGTCACTAGATCACAACCCAATAGAGCATCTTTGGGATATGGTGGAACGGGAGCTTCGTGCCCTGGATGTGCATCCTATACAAATCTCCATCAAATGCACGATGCTATCCTATCAATATGGGCCAACATTTCTAAAGAATGCTTTCAGCACCTTGTTGAATCAACGCCACGTAGAATTAAGGCAGTTTTGAAGGCGAAAGGGGGTCAAACACAGTATTAGTATGGTGTTCCTAATAATCCTTTAGGTGAGTATGTGTGTATATATATCTAATATAAAACACGTATTTTATATAGACAGATTTAAAGTTATTTTATGAATTGGTGGGGTTAATTATTGATCTAAAATATTAATTACATATTAACCCTTTTCAACACATAGAGGTTACCACAGTGGACAGCTATTTAAAAAGCCATTTTCTTGCGTACGCATGGGTTTTGATGTAAATTGCACATCAGCAACTAACAGTGGACAATCATTACTTCATCCAAAACACTGCCCCCAGGTGGCAAGCTATTGTATTTGTGTTTTTTTCTACTTCTACAGTCTATGCTTCAAAGCGAATCAGAAATGCCAATTTGTTCCGGAATATCTCTCCATCCTAGGAGACTATTGCAGATAAAAAAAAAAAAATGTCCCAAGTATTGACTTTATTGGAAGGAGGTTCTGATGAATCATCTGTCCACTTTTTTGGCTCTAAATAAATGTATTTGTGTTACTAGATTAAATAACGCCCCCAGGAATTAACCCTCAGCACTGCTTAATTTTGGATACCTGATCGCTATTTATCCACAATCAGAAAACATCAATAGATCAATGTAGATTTCAGTCTGAGGTGTTCTCAGAGTTGAACCATTTTGAACATCATCAGAATTATTAGCTATAAGGGTAAATCGATATACTCTGGAGGGATCGTGAGCCTTTTCAACATAGACTGACTGTACCTTGACCGGTTGTTGAGATCTTTGATGGAGCCACAACCTCATGTTCTGATATCATACACACGAAGTTCAAGTTATTCTCTGCTGGTCGACCAGGAACAAACTCAATTGCGTAGGCAATAATTAAAAGCTGTATTATATATTTCGTATGTGATAGTTTTATTCATTGAGTTAAATTCATTCTTTAGTTAAAAACACAGAGTATTACTTTGTTATGTTCAATACTGTATCTCTTCAGTTAAAAACATCGGAAAACCTTTTGAAAAACGTGTTCATTCACGCATGAAAGGGTTCAAATCTGTTGGCTATCTGGTTTATTTTGAATGTGCTGCTTCAAACAAACTTAAATGCTGATATAGTAATGTTACTATAATGTGAAAATCGCCTCCTTTACATAAGACACCATAGTCCGTAGTCGAGGCAAATCTCAAGGATTATATAACAATAGCACCAGCGAACCCTTAGGACTTAAAGGTAAAGGCTTTTCGGTTAAAGGTTTTATAGCAATTGAAACTAAACAAGTGGACCCAAGCGCTACCATATATCACTTTTACATATTTTAAAAAAGATACAAAAAGTTAGGTTAGTGTACATAATGTAAGTATTGGACTGGTTTCAACAGCATGTTAGAACATTTCTGGTTTGCAAAACAGAATCCCATATAAGGCTGTAAATCACAACCTTGTTCAGTCACTGGGAAAATGGTGGGCAATGAAGATCCAACTGCTTCCCAAACACCACCAAACTGGTGCGACCAGATTCTTAAACACAGACTGACTGATGATTGAGTGGGTTTGGAGGAAAAAGAGCTTTGACTGTAATCTCAAGGGTGGCAGTTGAGGCCCTGTACATTTGGACAGTTAAATACAGGATGAGCAATAATTCATGTGGTGGTGGTGTTGAATTCACAGTAGAAGAAGAATGCTGACTTGTCCTGTTCGTCAGACATCAGAAAGACAGACAGGCGGAGAGAGGAACTGTGAGAGCAGTTTTTCTTTTTACTTACTGTAATGATTCTAAACAGAACACAAAAAATGTACATTTACAGTTAGCCTAATGTTCAATATCTTTTGCAAAAACACTTTCTTCAATACAACTAAACCAATCAATGTAACTTTTTAAAGAAACTGTAGAGCCCCCTAGTGGTACTCAAGCATTGCTGAGAATTTTAGCTGATATAAAAGTTGAAGTTAAAAATGTTTCCTTTAAAAAAATTGCATCATTTTTGATTCAGAGCAAGATCCATTGCTTTCTCTGAAAGGCTGAGAGCTGTGAGTTTTTGCTCCCACATATTCTCCACTACTTTGTACAGTTCCATGGTGGCTTTGGCGTCTTCTACTGATGAGTGGCCTCTCTTCCCGCTCTGAAAATATAAGAAGAGTTTTTCAGTGGAAAAAAACTGAAAGCCAGTTCTTATTTTAATTTATAAAAATAGACTGTGCTGCTTTTGAACCGACTCCAGATGTACCCTGTCTAAAATGTCTGACAGCTGAACTCCTCTAAGAACTCTCTGTGACACAGGTGAAAACGACATCCATTATGACGTTCTGTGCCGAGTTAACCCACCTGTATGTCCTTGTTGAGGACAGCTTTACTGAGCCTCTTCAGAGACACAGTTTCATGCTCTGGCAGTCCAGCTTTCTGGTTTAGCAGTGGAATCCGCGATGTGTCTCGTGTTTGGCAAGCAGGATGGAAATATTTTAAGGCCTTGAAGTCATTATTGACAGCATGGCCCACAACCATTTTCCCTGTTAATATCTTCACAATCTGTGTGCAAAACATATAATAAGACTAATCAGACTGTTACTGGTTTGTTTATTTTAAGCACAGTGAATAAATGAGGTGATGCAATTAGTTAAGCATTCAAATCCAATCAAGGACAAAAGTATGTTTATCAAATTTGAGGGCAGAGTCAAAAATAGCACCTACATTTTCACAGAATGCTTTACATAGGGGACCAAATCTCCCAGGTCGCCATCAGAATTACCGCAGGTGTTTCAGGTACTTCTGATGGCAACCTGGGAGATTTGGCCCCCTATGTAAAGCATTCTGTGAAAACTGTGGGTGTAATTTTTCAATCAGCGCACAAAGTTGATAAACAGATAAATGCTGTAGTTAAATCTATATATTTTTTTCACTTAAGATTATTGTCCACAACTAAGTGTTTCTAAACATTAGAGAAAAGGTTGAGAAAGTGATCCATGTGTTCATCTCGTCTTGACTTCACTATTGTAACTCTCTTTATATTGGAGTCAGTCCAATATTAGTCATCTTCAGAGGGTTCAAAATGCAGACTTTAGACTGGTATCCGGAAATGTGTATCATATTTCCCCAATATGGGGAATTCATTGCACTGGCTGCCGGTTTGTTATAGAATTGATTTTAAAATTCTGCTTTTTGTTTTTAAAGCCTTGAACAGATTATTGCCAAAATATCTTTCTGATCTTTTGAAATTAAATAGCTAGATCATTAAGGCCATCTCAACAAAGATTGCCGTTAAGAGATGTAAACTTAAGTTGAGGGGTGACCGTGCCTTTTCTATAAATGGCCCAAAATTGTGAAATGTTCAGCCCAAGGATGGCGCTAAAAAGCTGATTTGCAATCATTTAAAGCAGCACTTGGTAACTTTTGCTCTCGGGGTCCCCCTACAGTTGGGAAAAAATAATGTCCTCAACTACTGTCATAAGCTCTGTCACCCTACAACAGGGGATGCCATCGTGTGTGCATTTGTTGACATGACAACCCTGATAGCCCTGAACTAGTGATGCTCGGGTCGTCTCATAACCTGCGGACCCCGTATGTCTATTTAATGGTCGCGGGTGCGCGGCGGGTTGTAAAAATATATACAGTGGTGTAGGGCAGGCCAAATAACTTCATAAAAGCGGCCCCGCGGGTTGGTGCAGCATTAACAGTTAACGTTAACCTGAACACTGCAGGAGGAGTTCACATGCAGGTGTTCTTCTGGCGTCGCGTGTGAAATGTCTTCATCCCAGGTACAGTCAGTGGCATATGTTTCAGCATGTCATATGAATATAATTTCATGGGTTTTATTTTTTTCAAACGCCAAATAAATCACAATGCTCACGTTTACAAGCCAGCGTCATTATAGTAGTCTATTGGTTACCGTTTTACAGAATCTATATGATACTTCAGTTCAATGTTTGAGTGGTAGGTAATCACCATAACAAGCATGACAGCATCGGTCGGGCACGCCTCCTTCAGCTCACGCCGACGAGCAAACGCTGGTCCAATGTTGATCCTTGTCCTGCCTTTAATTTGATCACTTTTTCGTTTCCTCTTATTGATTTTCTCCAACAAAACCTTTTATTTCTTATTTGTCTGTGCTGCTTCGGACATGACTATATTATCCGACGAACAGAGTTGGGCTCGCACGTCCGAATTTAAGGAAGTGTGGGTGTTGGTGGAAGTGACGTATATATGCAGTAAAGCAGTCTAATTTTGTAGTTCTTTTTGTTCTCGGGTTATTACCCGAAACTCGAAGTTTAAAAGTACGATTAAAAACGATACAGACCCCATCAAGCTATGGCAGACGTGTCAGTCATTCAACCTATTGTAAGTCGATGTATCATCACAAGAGTCTTGAAAATATATTATGAAGGTTGAAAAGTTACCTAGTGCTGTTTAAGTAAAGATGTTCTTTCATACCTCTTTTTGTGCCTGATGGAAGGGTAAGGCATTGAATAAATCCTGCCTCCTGACTCCACTCCAGCGAGTGCGGAAATCTGTCACAGGATTGATGGGTTTGATAAATTTATCAAAAATAACATCACCGTCATAGGAAACAATACTGCAGCGGGCGAGTTCACTGCAACACCCCTTCGGTCCTGTTCCCACCATCTCACAGTCCAATGCCACATATTTTAATGGTCCGAGGGTGCGGGGTGCCGCTTGGTGTGTCGGGTCCCTCCGAGATGTGCCGGCAGTGGAAAATGAATTTGCAGAGCTAGAAGGCTCATTGATCTTATTCGGCAGACAAGAGGTAAATTTAGGAAAAATAGCATCTGGATTTGATCCATCTCCTCCATTGAGCGGAGCATTTTTTGACTTTTTGTTCTTTTTCTGCTGGATTCTTTTGTTTCTCTTTTTATTTTGTTTATCTTTTAACAATCCCTTGTGCTCCATGTAATGTCTCCTTCCAAGGAAACGTCCATGTTTGGAATTTCCTCTGGATTTACCCGCTTTGCCTGCAGGACCAGACTCACAAACCAGGTTCAACATAAGCCCTGACATCCTTATACACCCTCAAAGGTTGATCACAACAGGTGTCTTCTTGAAGTTGTCACTCTTAAAAAGAGAGAAAAGAACAAAGCCTGTTAAGACAAGAACTAACAATGCTGTAATAGGGTCACACAAAATGATTTTGATAACATAATTTATCTGTTTAAGTCTCCAGATCTGTCTTACAAACTAGGGTCAGAGTTCGAACATGTACTCTAAAATGAAATTCTAGGACTTTCAAGGACTTTCAAAACACTACTTTTTTGGTTTTCAATGACTACAATCAGAGATCAGAGATATATCAAACAATATATCTTTCAAATATAAAAAAACAAAAAACAAAATGGTAAAATTAAAGTGTAGCACATGCAATGACTATGTCAAAGGAAGATATTACTTTCCTTATTCAAACTGATTTTTTCCCTTATGAAAATAAAATTGACCTGAAGAATGAAAGCTATATCATATACTTGGATATATTTATATGAGCAATACCACTCTTACAGCCATGCAAAATGGCTCTTAACAATGAGTGAAAAGATTGTTTTATTAATAAAATGAAACACTAATTTCACACATTGTCTTTTAATAATCCAAGAACTTTTCTGGTACCTTTTCATAAATATGGCTGTTTTCAATGTTTTCCAGGACATAAATTTAAGAAAGTCAAATTCAAGTACTTAAAGCACTTTAAGCACAGTATGAATCCTGAATGTAGAAAATAAAAAAGTATTTAAAAATTAAATTTAATATATAAATAAAAAAATAATACGACTAAATAGAAAATACTGTTAAATATTTAAATAAACAATAACTGTAAAGTACGATAGCACAGTGCTAAATATTTTCGAAATAAATTTTACACACATTTTTAATATTGCATTATCACATTATAAATTAGGACATTATATATTCAATATAACTGCCTTTTAAATTGTATGATTGGGGTCTCACAGATCATGATATTTGGGAATATAAACAATGTTTTTTAAAGTAAACAGCATCTTTTTAAAATATGGGATAAACATACATCAAAGGGGGAGATATGACAATTTTACTAACAAGGTAAACGAGACATTTTCACTTTCGTTCTAAAAATTTTAGTCCGTGTAATAAATTAATTAAACTGTACAATCACGGTTCACACGCCTTGAAAGTTTAAGGAAAAAACAGGTTCGTAAATGTCTGCAAAACAAAAATTTTAAAATATCTCGATATTTCTCAGAGCACATGTCCATGATGGAGTTTAAGTTAAGTATCACACTGTACACCGAAATAAATTGCGCGACTCTATTACGGATAGACGTAACACTTCCAAATTGCCGAATACATACCATTATTTGCCCCCCAAAAGGAGACTTTTGATATTTTTCTATTCCTGTATTCAAGCCAAGCTCACCGTATGCATGAATGGAAATGTGCTTCCGGGTCGGATGTTATGGGAAGTTCGACTCAATTCAAGAACCGGATCCAACAGTGAACATCGACTGATTCCTTGATCAGTGCCCTGACTACTGAACTAAGGAGATGATTGAGACGCATCCCCGCTCTAAAAAAGTAAAAAAAAAAAAAAAAAAAAAAAAGGAAAACAAAAAGCCATGTGTAGACACGTATTACTGTTTATTACTTATTTACTGTCGTTATTCATTAAAGGTGTTTATCCATAAAAAAAGTTAACTGATTTATTTTACTTTTAACTTATTATTAATAATAATAATACATTATTATTTATTAAATGTAAATAAATAAACTATGTGAATTTTATATTTAAATGTATAAACGAACGAAAAACATTTTTTTTTTTGCAATCAAGTACGATTCAACCGGATTCAACTCTGATTCGTGAATGAATTGATCGGACCTGTTTTTCGAATCAGTTCAACCGATTCATTGATTTGTTCACGAATCGGACATGACTGGTAGGCGGCGCTCTTCGCGAACACGTGTGGTTGGATTGTTACATGTAAACAGAAAAGTCGTATTACATTTCAATGAAGTTCCTCGTTTAAATGACTACTCGTAGTATTGAAGGGCACCCAATTTAATCTGCATGGGGTTTTTAATGTTGTAAAAATGTTTGTGCCAACTTTTTCAGAGCAGGAGCAGAGAGAACTAGCCGAGAAGCTGACATCGCTCCTGTCAACCTACAGACGCATATCAGACTCCTACATAATAGTAATGAATCAAAGACTTATTGGCTATTTCAGTGTTTGTGCTTCATGAGCTTATATGTTTTAACGTTTGTCCAGATTCCATGCGTGAGTGTAAAAGTAAACGAACACTCCCGCACATTTAAGTGTGCTTTCTGTCAGATGAGCATGCGTGAGCAAGCATACTGAAATATGCATGTGAAAGTGTATCGATGTTTCTCTGTCCACGCAGGAGTTCTTCAGTGAGAGTTTGTGGGATACTCTGCCTGTGAGCTGGCAGGAAGCCCTCGGTGATCTTACACCCCCACAGATCGCTGATCTGCTGCTGGATAAAGAGATTAAGGACAGGCGGTAAAATGAGTTTATTCTGTACAGTGCATCACTCTGTAGTTCTTAACAACACCTTTCCTTAAAATAAGATAACGTTACAAAATCACAAATTGCTTTGTAATCTATAAAGAGCTTTATCCTTTAGAAAAAAGCTTTGAGATAAAGTGATAAACTGATATACACAACAAGCAGCAACTATTAAATATTGTAACACTTATCGTGACTATTTACCGTACACCTTAAAATATCATAATAATAATAATAATAATGATAATAAATGTAGTAAGTGTAATAAATGCAGTGACTAAGTTGAAAAGGAAAGTCTCATATTTAAATGTTCTCAAAAATCAGAAAATGCAACACCCAAGGTCATGCTTGAAGACATACCTTGAATGCAATAAAAAAAGAAAAGAAAGCTTCTGCCAAAACTGGTTTTGTGTTTGGACACATATTTTACATTGGGCATCAATGGTGAACTTAATACTAGAATTGTTTATTTGTATGAGTGTTATTTAGTGTCACTGAGAGATAATATGATAGTTTTATAAGTATTTTGAAATCGCTTTTTGTTTTTGTTTTGTTTTCTATGCTTGTCATTTTTTAACGTGTATAGTTTTAAAATTTTATTTCAGTTTAAGTTAATTATTTAAGTACATCTGGTTTAAATTTCTTTTCATGGTTTTGTTTAACTATAATAGTACACATGTAAACTTCTTAAAAACAAATGTAAATTCCTTAAAATCAAACATTAAAATTAATTAATATTACAAATGAGCAGCATGAGTAAAATAATCATGTGACTTCTTTTGAAAGGTTAAACTTTTAAAAAACAAAAAAACTATTTTATAGAGCTAACACATTAATGAAAGTATTTTCAAATGTATTTTGTCTTTTAGTTACCCATCTGTGTGACCTCTGTCTTTACTGGCACTGCGGACAGCAGCACATGTGCTGTCGTTTCCACGTAAAGCACCAGGTGGGCACAGTCAGGACGCAGGTGCAGCAGTGCCGGAGGAGTTTCAGTCCAACCAGAGTCAGAGCTCTTTGTTAGGACACATTTTCCGTAAACACGTCAAGCCCAAGAAGCAGCACGAAATCCGCCGCCTAGGCACGGTATGGGTACATTATAATGCATGTCAATGTGAAAAGATTCTGAATATCATATTTAAATGAACAACACTCTAATAAAATTACCATATTAAAAAAAAAATCCTCTCTCCTAGCTGGTTAAGAAGTTGTGTGATCAGGCTAACTGTAACTGTGTGGTTGATGTTGGGTCTGGACAGGTACAGTAATATCTTGCTTCATTTTGTTATTTTAAATATGCCAATCTTATATTTTGAATATGCAAATTACCCACTTTTAATTAGATCCATCTCTCTAGGGCCATTTGACACGGTTTCTGTCTTTTGGACTCGGCCTAGATGTCACAGGAATTGAGGCTGATCCCAACCTTGTTTCCATGGCTAACAAATTTGATAGACAGCTTCTATTGACACTCACCAAAGAGAATCAAAGGGTATGAGTCTCATGTAATTCTACAATAAATATTATATTATAATTAACATTATATTTAAATATATATTATCTTCTTTGTATTGATACTATTTATATTACTTCATTTTTTTCAGTTTGTATTGACCATGTTTTATTATATTTTCTATATATTTTTTATTTTATTGTCTTAGTGTGACCTACAGTTTGTTTGTTTTTTGAATATACAGTGATATTTCTAATCTGCGTTTCTGTTGTAGTCAGGGAAAGCTCACGGTCTGCATTCTGCACCTGGTCCTTCTCCTCGTCATGTGGTGGGCTGGGTCAACCCACAGGCTTCATGGGATGTCTTCATTCGGCAACTTGTGACAGCAAGTGAAAGTGACGGTAGTATTGGACCAACCACTGGGCCATATGAAAAGAAACAGAGGGTGGAAGATCTGTATCTGGACCCTCATTCATGCCAAACCAAAGCAGAGGACAAAGCAGAGTTACAAAATACTCTTCAGACTCAAAAAACTCACATAAATATTTCAGACTCCGAAGCCCAAATAAACACTGGGGCTTTTCCATCAGGAATGGCAACCGAAATGCTTACCTGTAAAAGTATACCAGTTACTGACTGTGGTGCCAAAGAACTGGGTAGTTTTGTCCTTACAGGTCTTCACGCCTGTGGAGACCTTAGCTCCACACTTCTGCGCCATTTCGCTAACTGCCCTCAGGTTCAGGTCATCACGTCGGTGGCTTGCTGCTACATGAAAATCTCCACCCAGGAGAACCCAAACCCTCCAGGGGTATTTCAGCCCCCGTTTTCTTCAGACATCACAGTGGCGGATTCCTGTTCAGAATACGGTTATCCAATGAGCGACTGGGTACGTGGATTACCAGGGCACCAGTTATCCTACAAGGCACGAGAGGGAGCGTGTCATGCAATAGAGGACTATCTTCAGCGTCTGAGAGAGGAGAGCGGGTTACTGCGGACACACTGTTACAGAGCCGTATTAGAAAGCATCATCAGAGCGGAGAAGCCCGATATGCGCAGACCGGGAGTTCAGACCGTTAAGAAAGCCCACGCACTGTCATTTTCCGAGTTAGTTTTCCTTTATTGTGACATCTGATAATATCTTTTAAAGAACTGTACAGAAGTACATCTGAGATGCTAGACTGTTGCAATATTACTTTTATCTTGTTTTATCACAGGTATGCTCGTTTGGCACTGCCACGGGTGGGCCTACCCGCTGATCTCCCATATGACCCTGTTTGTGTGGATACAATGCTAGCACACCAGAGTAAAGTGCTGGTGTACTTCAGTCTGGTTCTTCTCCTGGCACCTGTGGTGGAGACTCTAGTGTTACTGGACAGAATAATTTTCCTGCAGGAGAAAGGTATGCATCACGTCTAGTCATTCATATGAGGAAATGGACTTTAAACATTACCAAGCTAGTTTTTTGACACCATTGTATTGTATTTTTAGTTACAGAATTCAAATGTAATATTGGATTTTATTAATAGTCTTTACATAGCATATTTTTACACAGATAAAACCTTTCTATTTTCATATTTAGGTTTTCAGAGTGAACTCATCCCACTCTTTGATGCTGCTTTTTCCCCACGAAACTTGGTGCTGGTTGCGGTCAAGACCAAAGAAGCACGAAGCTGAATGAAATGACATACACCAAGCTATACAACCACATAATTGGATTTGCAGGAATATTATGAAATGCCCTTAAATGAACTGCCACACAAACCGTCCGACATTTGGGAACTTGAAATTAGAGGTCTGATTTTCTGTTTTCCAGAGTGATCCAATAATGGGCCATCGTCCAGTCATTTTTTCCCTCCGAAGCAAAAGTTGTCATGTTTTAAATTAGTTTTTGCCTAAATAGCAGAAAAGGACAGTCTTACGAAATCTTTTAATGTGATTTAAGGAATTTGTTATTAAATCACAACTGATTTGCTTTTTTCTTAATGAGCAACTGGATTTGTTTGTGTTTATTTTAAGGCACAGGATTTCACCATGGGCAAATTTGCCTTATTTATGGTGTCTTCACCGGTCACAAAAAACATACAAAGACTGAATGCATAAATAGTATATAAAACACTTAAATTAAAAGACCATTTTTCAACCTATAGATGGCAGTCTTAAGAAAAAAAAGAAAGAAATCAGGACAATACTGAATATTTAGAATACTTCAAGTGTAATAACACGCTAATTTTCAAACTTTATTTACAAAAACTAGGATTGGCAATGTATTAAAATTAAATAACTGCAAACTAATAATTAAAAAAATGAAAAGCCATAAATCCAAACATTTCTGGAATGCTATTTATTTCCATGGCTTTTGCAGGTTTAGGAATCACTTTCAAAATTCCCTCATGCATCTAGTTTGTCCTGTGAATCCTTTTGGTTAAGAAATAACATTTGTAAAGAGAACAAATTGACGAAATATCAATGTCAGTTTATATATTGATTTATATGCATTTGAGCTTATTTTTATGCAATTTATTTATTTCTTATTGTTTATGACCAAGTCATCTTGTGCTACCCTGCTTGAGAACCACAGCTCTGAACAAAACATCTTGTACACTCGACAGTTTGCTTACACGTACTCGTATTAGTCTGCATGTCATTTATTTTTTGATAAATATTGCAACACTTACAAAATGCAGCGAAAGAGAAATGCAAGAACATTTAATTCTTCATGCTCTCTACAAAGAATTCATTACATGCCACTGTGAGAGCAGCCACCAGCACAACAAACTCCTGAAAGTCCACCTCTCCATCCCTGTTCTCATCCAAATCAGACATGATCTTCTCCACAACCATGGGGTCTTTACTCGCCTGCAATAAGACACAATCATTCACAATTCACATCAACAATAAACGTTAACTTAATGGGGCTAGAACTTACTGCTAAAAAGTCACCGAGTTCTCCCTGAAGCAAGCTCTTGAGCTCAGCTTTGCTTAGCTTGTACTTGTCTCCTTCTTTGGAAGAGTATGTGTGGAAGACTTTAATGAGGCCTTCCATTGCGTTTTCCAGTTTTGAAACCATGTTGTTGTTTTACTGAAAATACTCTGCAAAAATAGATTTTAAATAAATTATGCAAACTCTAAGTCTAACAGTCCACATCCAAACATCTTAAGTAGTATGCAGGTGTTAGTGCACCACTCATTTTTCCAATAAATATGCTAATACACACAAGTACGGTTTTGTAAGAATACATGGCCCTTTTTGAGTCTTTCGTGCATTTGCACAGACAACTGCTGACCCCAGGGGCACTTTCATCCCCCTTTGGGACCCCAGAGACTGGGGTTACACAGCACTAAGGGATCTAATATCTGTGAGCAAACAGGTCTTTTGGCACTGGCAGGCTGATGACGATCATGGGGGAGAGGGAAGACAGGTATGCATCAATTATTTAATTAGCCTTTTGTATGAACTAAAGGCTCAGAGACTGTTAAACCACCATTAAAGGATGTAGGTCTTATTTTTGACATTAGACAGCTGTAGGGTTTCTTTTATAGAATCTGTCAATATTGCAGACAATAACATTAACATGAGAAGTTAACATTAAACCAGCTAGATTGTCCAAAACTATTAAATGTATTCTATCAGAAGCACCATTAAAGTTTTTTTTAAATTACAGTTGGTACAGGAACTACCTATATTGGTCACAGTAAATTAGTCTAAAAAGACAAAAAAAAAAAAAAAAAAAAAAAATCCTTATTCGTAAAACATTGAGTTAATTTTAAGTAATTCTTAGAAAATGCTCTCATCACATTAACATTTGACATCATTACATTAAGGATTTGAACCATAAACGGCTCATTTTAAAATTCATGCTTACAATTAATTGGAATACACTATTTTCAGAAAGATATTGTAAACAGCCTAACATTTATACATAAACAAACACAGACAGAGTTATTAACTTACCTAGGCAAAAAGATGTGGTAACAAGCGCTTGAAAAGACGTTACTAGTGCTCATTCATTAAATAGAGTCCATTCACCTGTGCGGGGGAATTAGTGTAGTGGGCGGAGCCCGCACGTCTAATGATGTCATCACGCACGCTAATGCAGTCAAAGGTTTTCACTTTAGAATATGCTTTACTCAAATAGGGTGAATTCAGGGTGATTGGGAGACTTTTTCCAAGTCATCTCAATGGCTAAAAGTCTCCTAATCACCCTGAATTCACCCTACATCATGTGATATCTCAAGTTTATTTCATTAAATAGAGCTGTAACTAGCAAAAATGTGACCTATTTTGTAGATTCACAATCGATCACTACTAGGCCTATAGTTTGTAATAGTGTAATATAATTTATGCCAATAGCTATATAAACCCAGGGCAATGCTTTTTTACTGCTATCACTAATTCAGTTAATTCATAGTGACTATGATGATTCCTGTTTTGTCAAGGAAGGCTCAATGTCCACGTGCTGAAACTTGAAACATGGCTCTCTTGAGGACAACTACGACGTGAATTCCTGGCATTGTTCTATCTCAGATCTCACATGAGTACAAATTAACGCATGTTCATTACAGTGAAGTCAGTGTGTTTGTGGCGGAACAATAATCAAATAATGGTATAGCCTAGAATTAGGTCTTATTAATTATATATTAAGTTGTATTCGATTCCAATTTGTTTTTGGGAGTGAAAAAAACCCTCATTTAACTGTTAGGTCTACAGAAAACAAAAGTTTCAGTTTCAGTTTATTTATTTAAAAGAATGGTGGATGCAGTAGTCCTAATTAAGCACAACAACACACGGTAGTGATGATGACTAAACGTCAGCCACATGTTTTTTTTATTGCTCTGAATGTTTCCACTAAAAGAAAATCATGCGAGCAGCGAGAAGCTGAAATGAAATTGCTAGAGAGGCTTCCAAGAGGATAACGCGTAGATGCGTCATAGTTTCTTGTTTATTTGCAAGCATCCTGTTCAGTATTATACATTTTATGACTGATGATTTACAGTGATAGAATAGACATAAAAACATCATTATGGAGGTGAATGTGAATATATTATTGAGAAAGAACATGTTCAATAATCCAAAAATGAAAGGCATCACCTTTTAAATCACAAATGTAGATACATTATGGTGCAAAATACATTTTACGTTACACAGGTGTAAGAAAATAAAAACATCCAGGGGTCTGGAAGATGAAAACGTATTAATTAGAACTAAATATAGTATGCATTTACAAATTAATTTGAATATTTTAAATCTTAAAACATTCCATACTGATATAAATGTGTTCTTTCTGAGCAAAGAGTATCAGTTTTATTGAAATAATGACTAGTTTCAGTAGACACAGGTGAGGGAACAGTATTACAGTTGACTACCTTAATTAAGATAAGTATATATACTTGCAAACTAAAGTAAATAGAACTGTATTGATTATCAGAGTGAGCTTGTGTTGTTGTCTATGCCACAGGCAACTGGATCAGTTAATCACTGTCTAGTTTTATCTGGTTGTTTGTTTTCCTTGCTGACTGAATCTATGAGTCAGAATTTACTTTTTCCAGTCCTTCTGCCACCAATGAGTCAGACAAACCGGTTTAGACAAACCTTAGCTGAACATCACTGTAGAACATCATTGTTACTTTAAAGCATGTCATAATCTGGATATAGCAAAATAAAAACAACATGTTCTATCTGGTCAACTCAGGCCACAGATGTATGCATTTCAAGCAAGTTCTTTCAAAGTGTGTTGACATATATTAGAAGGCTGATCGCCGTCCTGGAGGCCATCTTCATCTGTGCCTTTAGTATCTGCAGAATTCTGGTTCCGAGGCAGCTCCATCAGAGAAACAGACCTCACTGAAGACAGGCGGCTATGCTGGCTGGTTGTTCGCTGTCTTATTACACTTGGTTTCCCCAGAACAGTCCTCAGCTGGACCCAGAAAAAGCTCTGCTCTGTGGGTTGCTGGGGCCACTCTAGGTAGGTTTTGGTATTGAGCATCCTTTTGAGCTTGCAGAATTTACTGGGAAGAGAAGTGGGATCAATGGGCTCCTTCACGACCAGAATGACATCACTGAATGTCTTTCCAATGGCCCGTTGTTGGGCGAAGTAAAGTTCGTAGTTGCACCACACGCTGTTTACGAAGCTCCGCGATAACACGAAGATTACCTTGATGAGGAGAAAATAAAGTTAGGATGCTGTCAGTGCTGGTCTAACACATTTGACAGTTCTGGAGATCCTTCAGCACTTCAGATTTGTCTTTTTGATTTAATTTATTAAAAAGTATTTATTTTATATGGAAGCCCATTTCCACTTCATAATAAAAATAATTAGGTAATTTGTTAAATAAAATCAAATTGTGAAATATAAAGCCAAGAATATAAACAAAGCTGCAATTGCAAGATAAAGTTGTGTGATATAAAGTAAATATACACGCACCTAAAGGATTATTATGAACACTATACCAATACTGTGTTTGACACTCTTTCGCCTTCAGAACTGCCTTAATTCTACGTGGCATTGTTTCAACAAGGTGCTGAAAGCATTCTTTAGAAATGTTGGCCCATATTGATAGGATAGCATCTTGAAGTTGATGGAGATTTGTGGGATGCACATCAAGGGCACAAAGCTCCCATTCCACCACATCAGAAAGATGCTCTATTGGGTTGAGATCTGGTGACTGTGGGGTCCATTTTAGTACAGTGAACTCATTGTCATGTTCAAGGAAACAATTTGAAATGATTTGAGCTTTGTGACTGTGCATTATCCTGCTGGAAGTAGGATCAGAGGACGGGTCATAAAGGGATGGACATAAACAGAAACAATGCTCAGGTAGGCCGTGGCATTTAAACGAGGCCCAATTGTCATTAAGGGGCCTAAAGTGTGCCAAGAAAACATCCCCCACACCATTACACCACCACAACCAGCCTGCACAGTGGTAACAAGTCATGATGATCCATGTTTTCATTCTGTTTAAGCAAAATTCTGACTCTACCATCTGAATGTCTCAACAGAAATCGAGACTAATCAGACCAGGCAACATTTTTCCAGTCTTCAACTGTCCAATTTTGGTTAGCTAATGCAAATTGTAGCCTCTTTTTCCTATTTGTAGAGGAGATGAGTGGTACCAAGTGGGGTCTTCTACTGTTGTAGCCCATACCATACGCCTCAAGGCTGTGCGTGTTGTGGCTTCACTGATGCTTTGCTGCATACCTCGGTTGTAATGAGTGGTTATTTCAGTCAAAGTTGCTTTTCTATCAGCTTGAATCAGTCAGCCCATTCTCCTCTGACCTCTAGCATCAACAAGGCATTTTCACCCACAGGACTGCCGCATACTGGATGTTTTTCCCTTTTCACACCATTCTTTGTAAACCCTAAAAATGGTTGTGCGTGAAAATACTCAGACCAGCCCGTCTGGCACCAACAACCATGCCAATGCTCAAAAGTGCTTAAATCACCTTTCCTTTTCATTCTGACATTCAGTTTGGAGTTCAAGAGATTGGCTTGACCAGGACCACACCCCTAAATGCATTTAAGCAACTGCCATGTGATTGGTTGATTAGATAATTGCATTAAAGGACAACTCAGGAAAATGTTTAAGTTTATTTTGATCATTATATCTTTGTGAGTAGTCTATAGAAAAAAACCCCGAACAGGATTGGTGCTTGCAATACAGAGTTATTACAGTGCCCTCAGCTAAAACGGCAGCTTTAAGGGCATAGACCGTAGACATAAAGGGTGTCTTTGTGCCTCTTAACAGACAGTGTCCGAGAAGTGTCCGAGTTGAATAGTTTTCGATTCTGTACTGCTGATCCGATGTGGACCACTGCTCGTTCAGATACTCGCGCATGCTCAGGATCAGATCGGGAAAATCAGATCAAGAAATTGTTCGCATTTGTGCCTTTCCGAATTGTGAAAATTTGCAGCGAACACTTGACTAACTTACACAGACGCAACACAGTCGGGCAGGTTGAAGAAAAATGCCATTCCGTGGTTAAAGACGGGTGCAGCCACTGTGGAGGTAATGTAAACTTTATTTATCCTTCCATTTGGGGACACCCGGCTTGAGGAAAGATGTGCAGTAATTTAAAATAATTTTGTTTTACACACACGACGCTCTTACCAACTGGACTGCCTTTTTATCGTCTACTGCTGCGTTCCCACAGGACTTCAGTGCGAGATACAGCTAGCCGTCTAAAACAGGAGAATTTAAACAATGGCTAAGTGGCTAAACACATCTCGATGTCATGTGAGGGACCTGTTCATGTTGGACAGACATTTAATTGCATTTTGTGTCTGTTAAGAGGCATAAAGACACCCTTTACGTGTATGCCCCCAAAGCTGCCGTTTTAGCTGAGGGGGGGCTCTGGGCATTAACTGTAATAACTCCCTGTTGCAAGCACCAATCCAGTTCGTTTTTTCTCTCTCTATAGACTGTACTCACAAAGATATAATGATCAAGATAAACTTAAAAATTCGCCGGAGTTATTCTTTAAAGGTCCCATGGCATGGGTTGTTTTATTGTTTTATAATGTGTCTTGGGGTGTACTTGTATTGTTAGTATGGTTTTTACCTCAAAAAATGTCATAATTTAGAAATAAAAGGCATTTTTTCTATACTGATTTTAGCCCTCTGTTTAGAATGCTCTGTTTCAAGAGGCGTGTCTGCTGTGAGTCTTCAGTTAAAACACCCACTGTTGTGATTGGCTGACATCTTTACATTTGAAATGAGATTACGTGCGGAGGGGGCGTGGTTTAGTCAGGCGAGCAGAGCAGCTGCAGCGCTGCCAGTCGAGAGAGAGAGAGAGAGAGAGAGAGAGAGAGAGAGAGAGAGAGAGAGAGAGAGAGAGAGAGAGAGAGAGAGAGAGAGAGAGAACGGAGCTGGGGAAAGATTGCTGAGGAAATGTTATTGTACAGGGCCGTACCCACCATTGAGGTCCCCGAGGTCCGGACCTCGGTAATTCTCCGAGGTGTACATAATAGAAGTTGCAAAATAATAGCTTAATAAGGCGGCGTGTACAAACAGGTGTTCTCGCCTCGCCCGGCGTATGTTTTCAATTGTTTCCAATGGATGCGCCGCACTTTTCAATAGCGCCAATAGCTGGCAGGTTTTGTCCATTTTTACACGTTGAGCGCCCACAGTTCAACTTTGGGTAAACAGCAATGTCCAATCACAGTGGAGGAGAGGCGGGACAAATGCCACAACCACCAAACGGCGCTTCGAATGACTACTGATGTTTGACATCACAACCCTGCAAAAGCGCTTAATAAACAGGGATGCAAACTCGTTTTCTTGACCTGGTTTTCTTTGAAGCCTTCAGTAAATTTACATTTACAACTTTGTTTGTAAAGAAGGGAAATGTTTTTTTTCAAACCCTCCAAAATTCATATTTTGACCTCGGTATTTAGACAATCCTGGGTACGGCCCTGTTATTGTACCGAGTTTTTGAGAGTGCAAGTTTATTTTGTTTGTATCTGAGAGCTCTGAATAAACACGAGTGAACTTTGCAATGTTATTTCTCTCACAAAATGCTTTCACCACAGCTAACAGCAAACACGACATCGACATGATACAGTAAGAGCTTCTGTTGAGCATAATGAGCAGCGTCATTCAAACGTGTGATTGACCAATCTGAACATTATAAAGAGTGTTCTTTGAATGCTCTCTGTAGTTTAATCATTTAAATCACAGATTTGTTTCATGCTGCTAACAGAAAAGAGGTGAAGATGATGGTTTTAGTCACTGGCTTGATTCACTGATGCATCAAGACGGTCAGCTGCAGGACTGACAGTTTTAAACGATTTAGAAAGAAAGTCTGAGTGAACTTGAATGATTAGCTACACATCAGAACTCACTGATCCCAGATCAGGCATTTAAGGGGGGTGAAATGCTGTTTCATGCATACTGAGCTTTTTACACTGTTAAAGACTTGGATTCCCATCCTAAACATAGACAAAGTTTCAAAAACTAATGTTGGACGTTTGATGGAGTATTTCTGTGTTAAAACTTCCGGTTTCTCACAAGTTTCGGAGAGTTTTTTTTGAGTATGGGTTGACTTGACGTTAATAGATCGGAAGGTCCTTGTATGGGTCGTACGGGCTCTTCTCCCGGTAGGGTGTGTGCGCAATAGTTCATAAACCTAATCATGTCCTCATAAACTGCGAGTAAAGACACACAAATGTTGACAGGCCACCAAATACAGTACATACCACAGAGACGGACATCCTGCTGTTGCCGTTTCTCCTGTTCAATTTATTTCAGCCTCTGAATGATTCTGGATCATTATCTGTGATAGCCATTGGTTTCTCCACGCTTGAGGACGTCACCGCTTTGCGCGCTTGTCATTCTTTAGCTCCGCCCACACGATACGCCTCCAGGCGCTCGGTTTTTTCTGGAAAGACTCGGTACAGCCCATATTTCTTTTATAAATATAATAAAACTAAAGACTTTTCGGAGATATGAAGGATGCAATACTACTAGGTACTCAAGATTGACATGAGATTGACTGAAACTGAGTGTTTCACCCCCCCTTTAATGAACACTGTTACTCACTGTTTGTGGCGGTGCTGTTGAATCCATATGGTAAAGACTGAGCTGACCTCGCGACTGATAAACTGAATCCTTACTCTACTAATTATCTGGGTGGGCAAAGAGGAGAATTCAAGATCAGCTCGTCTGAGCTCTCATTTTCTCAAAGGCAGAGAAAGACAGCCAGATCTCATTTTATACTGATCAAAATTTCTAGCGACTTAGGGACACCATTCAGGCTAGGGGAACTCATATTAATGTTGAAAAACCTCATAAAATAACTATTTCATGCCATGGGACCTTTAATGAGAAATTGAACAGGTGTTCCTAATAGAATCCTTTAGGTGAGAGTGTGTGTATACACACACACACACACACACACACACACACACACACACACACACACACACACACACACACACACACACACACACACACACACACACACACACACACACACACACACACACACACAGCGTGCAGAATTATTAGGGACGTTGATTTTCTGATCATATTTTTTCCAATCACATTTTACCAATTCCAAACCACATTAATGTTAATAACTACTATACATGTTGTATTAGGGACATTTTCATTTTACAGATTAAATGAGCCAAAAGAAGAGATATATGAGTATGAAGAGATTTAGCTTGTGATTCTTATTAATTGGGGTAATTTTAAGGATTCTTTAATTGGTAAAATATGTCTGGAAAAAAAAAAAAAACATGATCAGAAAATCAACATGCCTAATAATTCTGCACACAGTGTGAAGCACAACTGTTCAAAAGTTTAGAGTTAGTAATTTAAAAAAAGAAAGAAATTATTTAAATTTATTCAGCAATGATGCATTATTAAATTGATCAAATGTTACAGTAAAGACTTTTACAATTCTATTAATTTCTTTCTAAGTATTGCAGTTTTTTAACCTTTCTATTCATGATTTCCACAAAAATGTTAAGCAAGTATAATATCATAATAATAATAAAAAAAGTTTTAAGACCACCAAATCAGCATATTTCTGAAGTATTATGTGTCACTTAAGTCAGGAGTATTAGCTGCTTTAAATAATTTTTAAATATATTAAAATAGAAAACCAATCTTTTAAATTATAATATTTCACAATATGTATTGTAATCTAAAGCAAACAAATGCAGCCTTGGTGAGATAAAAAAAAAAAGCATTTAAAACAAATCTTACCAGCCTCAAGCTTTTGAATGGAAGTGTATAATGTTGCAACGATTGTGGGATACCAAGTCACAAATCTATAAAATAATGTCGCAAACTGAGATATACCGCTGTCCATACACAACGGTTTTATAGAACGGATTGAATAGGCTTGTAGAATTTGAAGACTTGGGCATTTACATACAAACTACACTTGTAATGAAAGATTCTTCTTTAAAACATTCTGGCCAATCCTAACATTCATTTCAGAACTGATCTTCGCATCATCAAAGAACATAAATGTATGTTTATGTGTGGACGTACCTTGCGACTATTTTCAATGTTTTCAATGATGTTGTCAATGATCCACTTCCCTGGAATGAAATCTCTTTCATGGATGCAGAGGCGGTAAGGAGGCTTAGCGTTCTCTAAACAAGGAAGCAGCTGGTCTCGGACCCACTCTGCATCCGAGTGGCTATAAGAAATGAAAGCATGAAAGGTGTAGTCCACAGTCTGACCTGAACCTTCTTTATGGGCCCTGTACTTGGCTCTGATGATCTGGTATGTGGCTTTAATATACCATGGAACATTGAAAATGTAGCACAGTAGCATGATAGCAAGGACAACAACTGCCGTTATTGACACAGAGATGATGATAATGAGTGTAATATTACAGGCTAAATGACCAGGGAAGTATTGGGATACCATTGTGTCGAGAAGACGCTCGGGATGGTAACACTTGTAGTTGGTTGGCCAGTCTGTGATGTTCAACTTCCCCTTGCTTGTAGTTTCCTGTATGAAGGTGTAGAGATCACAGATACAGTGGTAAGGGTTGTTGCCTGCAGTCAGTTTACGTAGACTAGGCATGTCCTTAAAAGATGTCAAGCTAACAAGTCCAAATGAGTTTCCATCTAAAGCGAGTGTCCTCAAGTATGGATTCCTCCAGCCGGATGGGATGAACTTGATCTTGTTTCCGCTGAGGAGAAGCTCTGTCAGGTTGGATGCCTTATTGAAATAGTCCATGTCTAGCTGGTCTAGGCTGCTGTATGAAAGGTCGAGGAAGATTACAGAAGTGGGGAGGCACTTAAAACAGTCGCTAGTCACACTATTATGATGAGCGATTACTTTGGTAATGGTCTGTCTCCAGAAACAGACACGGCTCCCCGTATATTGCAGCTGGTTGTGGCTCATATCAATTGTTGTCAGCTTGACAAAGCCCTCTGTCAGAGATGCCAAATCACTGAGGCTGGTAAGTCGATTATGGCTGACGTTAAAGGTTTCGAGGTTGTGCAATGAGTTCCTAGTGTCACACAGTGGGTTATAAATATAACTATCCCTCAGATGGTTGTTAGAGATGTCCAGAAGCTCAACATTTTTCATCTCCGGCCACGAGTCACACGGCACACTGTTGAAGTTTACATTCCATACAATGAATTGGCGGACATGATTAAGCCAGGTAAAGCTCCAGTCGAAGCGCATTATATCTGGATTACTGATATCACTGTGTAGAACAAAATCACAAGAGCATAACAATTAGACATTTTTAAAACGTTTTTTTTTTTAATAAACAGATTTATAAGTAGGAATGAGAATTGTAAAGAATTTCTGTTAATGATTAAGATTTTTTCTGATTTGTACTTTTAAGGTATAAATATTTGAAAAAAAGAAGTGCAATACCATTGCCAAGAGAGAGAATCTCATTAGGGCTGTCAAATGATTAATCGCATCCAAAATAATACATAATACATTTCAATTTCTACATAATATTTGTTTGTACTGTGTATAATTATTTACGGTAGTTTGAGAACGGTAAGATTTTTAAATGTTTAAAAAAAAGTCTCTTCTGCTCAACAAGTTTGGATTTATTTTTATTAAAAATACAAAAAAGCTGTAAAATTGTGCATTATAATGTAAAATAACTTTTCTATTTGAACATATTTTAAAATGTTATTTATTCCTGTGATGCAAAGCTGACTTGAGCATAACTACTCCAGTCTTCAGTGTCACATGATCCTTCAGAAATAATTCCAGTACAGTGATTTGATGCTAAAAACATTTATGATTATATCAATGTTAAATGCAGTTGTGTTGTGTTTTAATCACAGAAATAAACTGCATTTTAAAATATAATCAAATAGAAAACAGTTATTTTAAATTGTAAAAATATTTCATAATAATACTGTTTTTGCTGTATTTTGGGTCAAATAAATGCAGGTGTGATGAGTAGAAGAGTCTTCTTTCAAAAACATTTCAAATAGTGATGTTTCCAAACTTTTGACTTGTAGTGTACATGGTACATTCAAATATTTCTTAAATATGTACACATGTATGTGTGTATATAAAATATACATAATTACACACAGTACAAACACATAAATTATGTAAACACATTAATTTGGATGCGATTAATCGCTTTTAATTGTTTGACAGCACTATAATAAATACATTTAAAAGAATTCTTGCAAAAGGTGCATTTACACAAACATGTTTTATGAAAGGCAATGGTTTAAAAGCCTGTAACATTAGATTAATTATTTGAGCATTTTTTTTGTATAACTTACGAGAGAACCAGCTGTTCCAAGGTCAAGTTTGATATACTGGATTCCTGTGTTTTATTCTGTGAACGAGCAAAATCGATGAGCAGCAGCTCCAGGGCTTTGATTGGACTGATTTCTATATTTACCAGAGCCATTCTCATAACTTCCTCATTGAATTTACCTCGATAGAATGTTAGGCGTTGAGTCTTTACATACTGCAGGCCATAAAAAATATCCTGTTTACCAGAATAATATTGGAATTCAAAAAGGTTTCGAAAACGTAGCACATCAAAAGCCTTGTTAGCTAGATCTTTCAATATCATAGGAAGCACATCTGGTTTTTTGTCAATAGCTATATCGAGCCACAAGTTGTTTGTGTGGAGGTTGCTGAAAAACCCAGGTTCATAACTTTTAAAATCAGTACCAGTTTTAATAGCAAATTTGTGCAATAAGATGTTTTTCAACACATAAATGTCACGGCTTCCTAACCTACTGACCAGGGGTCCACCAATAGACAGCTCTTTTAACTGTGTGAAATTCAAAAAAGCAGCACCCAGAGATACTTGTGTGTAAAAATTATTGGACATTTCCAAAACCTTCAAATTTGTGAGCAACTCAAGAGCTTTGAAGGGAATTTCTGTTATAGAGTTATTAAATAAGTTTAGATCCTCCAGCAGAAGGTTTCCGTGAAAGGTATCATCCATAATCTGAGAGATGTTGTTGAAATTAAGCTTGAGGACTCGCAGATGACCAAGTTTGAAAAAATCTTGTTTGTGGATGACCTGTATGGTATTGAAAGACAAGTCGAGCTCTTCCAGAGAGTCAGGCAGTGTTGTTATAGGCACATTGTCTAGCCGGAGACCTTTGCAGTTAGCTGCAAGGCCATCAGATGATATTGTACAGGGCTGACTGGCTTTAGTTGGCTTTATTTGCAGAACTGCCTGGAAGCTGAGAAGTAAAGCCAGCCAAGAAAGCATTCTCACAGGATTTGCTTAGATCTGAAACAAAAAAATATGTCAGTTATTGGGATCCTAAACTCTCAGTTTCATCTTTTCAACTTTCGTGAGAACAGATGCTTAGTGACATAAAAAATGTGTATCGAGCATGCTCACGACATATTCATTTAAATGCTGTTTACATCAAATAATAATAATAATAACAACAACAATAATAAGTAATGTTATCATTACATAACAAAAAGAAAAAAGTTTAAAATGTGTTCACTTTTATTTTTTATTAGCTGTATTTGTTGTTAGCCTGTTTTCTTATTATAATAGTTTGATAAAAATAAGAAATTTTTTCTGTTAAAATAACAACAATAATAATAATAATTGAATAATTGTGTTAACTTAAAAGGATTTTTATAACTATACTCATAATGTTGTTAGCAGAACATTACACATTCTATATCAATCAGTGTCAGTTTTAAGTTCTTGGAAAAATTAAATCATCTTATTTAAAAAACAAAAAAGAGCACAGAGTTTGTCATAGTTTTCTTTATTAAGCACAACAAATTCTAATGTTGAGTTTTGAAAATGTGATCATCAAAAATCAATCCTAATGTAAACAATATTGAAATGATTTTTAAGCTACACAGATCATATTGCATACCACAAACTAAATTAATTTATATCCTTATAAATGAGAACTTTTACTTTTTCAAAATCTGTGTTTGTACTGAATCCTTAAACTTCAGCTGCATGAGTGCGCAATGCTCATTTACAGTAATAAATCTTTTTGCTATGTGACTTAATGCTCAAAACAATATTTCTGCCAAGGAAAGAGGAAATAATTAACCTAATGTAATGCTTCCCTGTAGAACAGATCCTTCATTATTGTCTTAAGTTCCTTGTTGAGTTTCATGAACTGATTCAATGTTTCACCGGCATAGCACGATTTTCTCTTCTTTTTTTCCTTCTTTTTCTTAAAGTTTATGCTAAATTTACCATTGGAGAGTTTTCCAGTCCATATACAGCAACATGATGTTTTGAGTACTGAATAAATATACTCAAAAAGATTTAAGGTTTTATTTTATAGAATTCTCTCACCAGAGCTCTGTTTATGAAATAATGTAAATACAGAATAAACACTTGACACATATATTAAATCAAATTCCTAGAGCATGTTACTCAAACTGAGGCTATCAGCTCAATAAAGACCAAAAAGAGTAACTGATGAATGAGCGGTTTAGAAAATAATTTACTTAGAATAAACATACACTTTCCAATACATAAATGCATTTTCTTGCTCACATGTAAGCTATTTGAAGCATCTTAACTTTATGGTCCAGCATTTAACCCCTTTTTATTTGTAAAACAGAGAAACCTATTGTGCAAATCTCTAAATAAGCAAAAGATTTACACATGAGAAACTCCATTTTACCAGACTGTGTGTTTACTTTATCTTCTTAAGCCACAATTCAATAGTAACCTATCTCAGAATAGCAAACTAAACTAAATACCTCAAGAATTTCAGGGAAATCAAGTTTCAAATTTTGATCAGTTTCACAGTTTGATATAAAAGTGAATACGTTATTAAACATTTGAGTAAAACAATTACTAACAGTAACCCAATACAAAACCTAAACCTATAACGCGTTAAAACATGCATGTTGAAATTCATGAAATTACCTGTTTTTCCTTTTAGCCTAATACTCGGCTATTGTAGGCTAACGTTACTCAGCAAACACAAATCAAGTTTGATTTTAGGAGAAAAAGCTACACCTGAGGGGCGCAACTTCGCGAAAGATGTTTTCGACCAGTCAACAAGTATTTGGAGAACATATCACCGCTTTGTTGGGTAGGTCATCGCAATGACACTAGAATAAATATTGTGGCAATAAAAACGAGCAGGAACGACGAGGACTGGGACTGGGAGAAAAACGATGTTTATAAAAGTTGCTAGAACACGAGTAAGATGTGATTCATTTGATAAACGTATAAAGACAAACAAACGCACACCTACTACAAACACTGGTGGTGTAAGTTATACAGACTAAATGGTTTGAAATCGTAGTTAATTTTGCAAAAGGCAGATATATCACGCTTTCATCGTCGTGATTTCATACTTTATGCATCCTTGTGGGAAAACGTCTGCATAGCTCTATTCAAATTAAGGAAAAATAACGACTTACCTCAGACGTTCCCGCAATGAGCATTTTATCATCAGTGTCAGAGGAAGTCCAAGCACATCCTATCACCTTTCACGGAGTTTCTAGCTTCAGTCTGTACCTGGTTGTACAACGCACAGTACAAGTTGTAGGCTACTACGGCGATGAACCGCCCAGTTGATGGTTCAGTTTAGAGGGGGTATTCCAGAAGTAACGTGACATAATTTACATGGGCATGAGTAAGTTGGATAACCTCAACTTTCTGTTCCCAAAACAGCGGTAACTTTCAGGGTAAGTAACCATGGCAACTCACTCTCTGAACATAATATACCCTGGAGTAGGTTATGGGTTAGTTTGCAAAAGTATTCAGATGTTTTTTTTTGTTTTTGTTTTTTAAATAATTAATATAACCATAACCATATAGTTATTAATATACGTTTCTTTCAGTTACATACAATATAATATACAATATTACATATCAATTCTAAAGAATTATAATAAAAATAAGTTTACATGTTAATGCAATCAAAATATATATAATTTGAATTGCATTAAAATGTAAACTTATTTTATTTAATTTATTATTTATTTTATTGTCATATCACACGTGGATCTGCATTCAAATACTTAGCACCAAACAAACAATATTATCATTTTTCTCAGTGAATAATGAGTACTTATTAAACGAAGACATTGAAAAAATTATTGCACAACCACCAAATAGCCTAGGTGGCGATGTGCACTTATGTAAATCGCCATTAAATAAAAAGGGAGGAAGTAAAATGACTCGTTTTTTCTTAGCGTCTGTTTCCATGGTGAATCATCGATTTGTCTCTTGAGAATGTCTTGTGTTAAGTGGGAACATACTCTGAGTTGTCTAATTTCACACTTGTAGTTCGGTTAGTTTGGTTCGTTATACCAGAAAGTATACCAGAAATGGGGCTGGGGGCTGTAAACTATTTAATAATAATAATAAATTATGGTAGAAATGTAATTTTGGGTGAACTGTTCCTTTAAAGATCTGTGGCCGCTAACACAATGTTTTGATTCCTGAGCCCTACACACCCTCGGGCTCCAGAAGAAGGCACTGCAATTAAAACATTGTCTGCCTTTGCCAAAGACATCTGCTAAATTATCATGTTGACACATGTTGTGTGCTTTTAGCCAAGGAAACTATGGCAAGCCAATTTGACTTTTATTAATTTACAGGATATGAATTCTAGATATCAACAATTCAATTTTCACTAGTTAAAATGCTAATTCTTTAGCCTGGCAAGCCAGACCCACATCAAGATGTTTGGTCTGGAAACTCACCATTCACTGTCAGAAAAAAAGGTACATTGCTGTCACTGGGGCAGTACCCTAAGGTACAAAACCGAAAATATGTATACTAATATGTACCTTTAAGATACTACGATGTACCTTTAAGGTACTAATATGCGCTCTTAAAGTACTAATATGTACCATTTAGGGGTGAGTAAGGTACAATGTACCTTTTCACTTTTGTACCTTACGGTACCCAGTGGTGGAATGTAACGAAGTACAAATACTTTGTTGCTTTACTTAAGTAAATTTTTCATGTATCTGTACTTTACTTAAGTAGAATCAATAGTGTATACTTTTTACTTTTACTTCGTTACATTTTTCAGCAAATATTTTACTTTCTACTCCACTACATTTCTACAATGTTCCGTTACATTTTCGTTACATTTTCTGATCAGTTTCAGGGCTCGAGATTAAGGCTTGTTCGGATAATTAATGGATAATAGGCTAATGTATTAACTGACGGTTGCGCTGTTGACAATCGTGCAGCCTCTCGAGAAGAAATGGAAACAAACCAACGCCGCTCATACAGAGAAACTCAATAACATACTGAAGTAAATATTCAAAACCTGAAGGTTTTTATATTTTATAACATGTAATACAGTTAAAAAAACAATACATGACACGACCAAGAGTGCTGTTTTCCTGAATACCATCACGACTGAAAATGTGACACTGATTTCATGACAGTTCCATTAGCAATGAATTAAAATTAGTCACTTACAATTCAGATGCAATATAAACTGCTTTTGTTCTATTACAGCAGCAAAAATAGTTCCAAGATCAGATCAGATCATATTTCCACATCAGAACTACAACGCATCTCACAGCAATAGTGTGTTAATGAATGATTCAGCGTTTGAATGAATCGGTTGAATCAAAGATTTAATGACCTGTTCGTAAACGACTGCCTCATTCATGAATGAATCAGCTGTTTGAACGAATCGACTCAGTGACTCACTCATTAGGACCTGCCGCCACCTACTGTTAGTTTAGTTTCATGTTTAAACATTCTTTCCAACGTTTCTTATTTGTATTAAAAATATTATTTAAAACAATCTCATAACATTATTTAATGCAGTTGTAATTTGTCAGTGTAAATTATTTAATTTAACAACCCTATAGCGTTATTTTTTTTTATTGCTCAAATTTAAGAATATAAAAGGAAAGCTGAAGCATATCCTATATTTAAGATTAATCCTGATAAATATGAAGATTTAAATACATCAAAGCTGATGAAAATGTTACTTCTGATTATTGATATTCAGCTCTGCAGATCACCCTGATATTGTGTCAGAATGTAAACTGGGCAACAGATGATACGCACAATTAGCCTAAATTAACCCAGAACTAACTTATTTAAAACGCCACAGCCCATACTGTTTTCTTCTTTTTAATTATTAGAATATAGACATTAAGAGAATAAATTGTTATACAAGTACTTTTAATACTTAAAGTACATTTAAAATCAAGTACTGATTAAAGTCAAGTACAAAAACACAATGCATAGCAAATAACAGACAATAAAAACACAGTGGCCTCGCAACACCAGTTACAGAGTAAAAAAAATAAAAATCTTGAGTACCTATAGAGTAGTATTGCAACCTTCATATCTCCGAAAAGTTTTTAGTTTTATTATATTTATAAATGAAATATAGGTTGTACCGAATCTTTCCGAAAAAAACGAGTGCCTGGAGGCGTATCGTGTGGGCGGAGCTAAATAATGATGAGCACGCACAAAGCGGTGACCTCCCCAAGCGTGGAGAAGAAAACGCTACCCTAAATCGGATTCAACTAATACATATATGATCCAGAATCAGATCTGGAGGATTAAATAGATTGAACAGGAGACGCAACAACAGCTGGACGTCCGTCTCTGTGGTATGTACTGTATTTAGTGCCCTGTCAACATTTGTGT
This sequence comes from Pseudorasbora parva, assembly GCF_024679245.1. Taxonomy (NCBI): domain Eukaryota; kingdom Metazoa; phylum Chordata; class Actinopteri; order Cypriniformes; family Gobionidae; genus Pseudorasbora; species Pseudorasbora parva. The sequence continues at coordinate 20,755,433 of NC_090178.1, read as the reverse complement.
GTGTTTACTCACAGTTTATGAGGACATGATTCGGTTTATGGACTATTGTATGCAACTGAACCTTAGCAGTATCAAGCAAAACGGTTTTGCGCGTCAGACTAGTGTAACGTCATTATACATAGAACAACAATGGCCGTTAGCGCATTTGAATGACGAAGCACGCTTTGTGAGAACGCTAGTTTTATGTTTGGGTGGTTTTACAATAACGTTAAACAAACTGACACCTATATTGGTCAGCTAAACAAATGTATTTAAACACACACCATAGATCGCATGCTCCATTGATAAATTAACTAACGTTATACACGATCGTGTTGTTTACTGATGTTTACTTACGCAACGATAGCCAACAACTAAGATATTTGAAGCAGATTTACTCACTGCCTGTTTCCAAAGCAGGACCAAACCTTTATCGTTGGGGCCGCTCCGTCAAAAACACACTTCTTTGGTAACTGTTGATTTCGTGATGTTCTGTGCAGTGACCGTGAAGACCCACTTTTGAGACATGACCGAAGCGTATGTTGTGAAGCTTCCCGTCATTTCTGCGTTCAAATTGGTTCAAATGCAGCGCTGCCTTCCCGCAATGCTGTGCTGAAGTGTTGAAGTCGCTTGATGTCACCCATAGGAATAAAGTGGAGCGCGGCGTGACAGACATGTTGCACGGACTAGTGGATCTGCTACACCTGAGAGCAGTGTTTATGGGCGGCGTGCATCTAGTCACGCGCACTCACCCTTCCGGGAAAAGAGCCCATACGGCCCATACAAGGACCTTCCGCTCTGTCGACGTCAAGCCGACCCATACTCAAAAAAAACTTTCTGAAACTTGTGAGAAACTGGAAGGAGTATTTTTGACACAGAAATACTCCATCAAACGTCCAACTTAGTTTTTGAAACTTTGTCTATGTTTAAGATGGGAATCCATGTCTTTAACAGTGTAAAAAGCTCAGTATGCATGAAACAGCATTTCACCCCCCTTTAAGTAGGGTTGTCGTTGTAGTACTTCTACTTTTACTAAAGTAAATATGGCTCTGGTTATTTGTACTTTTACTGAGAATCAGTACTTCCTCCACCACTGAGGGTACCACCCCAGTGACAGAACTGTACCTTTTTTTCTGAGAGTGTTGATAGGGCTCAATCTGAGGGGCGTGATAAACGGTTGTTTTTCAAACTCCCTCTGCACGCAATTGGATAGCGCTACAACCATCCAGAGCAACGTGAAGCAGAGCTAGTTGATAGATTAAAGAGTTAGGTCACCCAAAAAGGAAATTTCTTTCATTAATGACTCACCTCAAACAAAAAATACAACTTTATTCAGCATTGTCTTCTCTTCCGCGTTTGTTTTCAAACCTCAAATAAAGATTCAAACGGTCGTAAATCAGCAGATTGATTCATGATTCATATCGCCAATGTCACGTGATTTCAGCAGTTTGCCAGTTTAACACGCGATCCGAATCATGACCGTTTGAATCTTTACTTGAGGAACACGGAAGAGAAGACAATGCTGAATAAAGTCGTATTTTTTGTTATTTTTTTAACCAAAATGTATTGTCGACGCTTCAAAAGAGTCTAACTAACCAACTGATGTCACATATGGACTACTTTGATGATGTTTTCATTACCTTCTGGACGTGGACAGCAAATGGGCATACACTTACATTCAAAGGACAGAAAGCCCTCGGACTAAATCTAAAATATCTTAAACTGTGTTCCGAGGATGAACGGAGGTCTTACGGGTGTGGAACGACATTGGGGTGAGTCATTAATGAAAGAAATTTCATTTTTGGGTAAACTAACCCTTTAAACTTTCGCCGTATCCGGTCAGCAAAACTTTGAACACATCTTCCCTTTTTTAGAATGACTTCAGTGGCATTCTTTGTTCTTTTCTCAGAGAAAAGCTTAACTCCAATTCTTCCAGAGTCGCGGTCAAAGCTGATTCGAAAGACCGCTGTTCGCCAGCTTCTGTGTTTACTAGTAGCACGCAAATGCAACTCTGCCGTTATGTTAAGCCACGCCCACCGACTCTAGACACGATGTGATTGGCCTAAACAGAGTTTGATTTTTACTGCTCAGAAGTGTATTGAGAGTGGCTAGACCACACTCGCGGCAGATTAGATTTGCGTCTAGATTTCTAGGCTACTAATTCTTGATATCATCAATTGAATTTGATCTAGTAAAAACTTCTAGTAAAAAAGTCACCATATAGGCGGACTTTTTATTGACTTGGTATGATGCTCAAAACCATATATTTGGTTTTATTACACCTGATGTGTTTCATAAAGAAATACTTTACAGTATATAGTTTTGCATTTCACAATCAGAAACTTCTTCTGTTTAACATTTAAATGAAAAAAATATGATTCTGTTGTGTTTTGGCGATTAAACCAATATTTGCATTAGCCTACATGTCACAATTTTGAAGGAATGGTTTGGTGAAAAGCAACTTACTATCACAATAGCGCAAATTGCACAATAGCGAGTTTATACCACGTACTGTACATGCTAAAATATTTATATAATAATATAATAATAAAATATTTTTTTAAACAAAGAAAACATTAAAGAACAATAAAAAACATAAATACAGTAGATATTTTTTGTTATTTATTTGAATGCACATTTTCAGGGAAACATTTAATGTATAATTATATGTTTCTGTATTTTACAATGTCTTCAACCCCTTTAGAAAAAAAAATTGCTGACTTTTGGTAACCAGTTATAAATATGAATTATTAAGTGCAAGCTTACACAACTGCAAGACGCATTGAGCAGTAAACCGTGCTGAGCGTCCCTACATGAGAAAACACTCCCTGCCACAAGTCTTGGGCAAAAACAAAAACACGATGCATAGCAAATGACAGACAATAAAAACACAGTGGCCTCGCAACACCAGTTACAGAGTAAAAAAAATAAACATATAACAGTTGTTTATAGTTGTGACTTTGTGTGATCTAAATTGAAAGACCCTGTGTCATTTACACAGCCCATTTTGAGTGTACGCGCATATCGTGTGTATTTAGATTCTGCTATATGTGTCAGAAAGGTAAACGTTTGGCCTTCGAAGCACAGTGGAAAAGTTAGAAAAGCTCTCTGATGAAAATTACACAACATTGGTTTGGCACTACAACGTTCCTGCATTTAGTGCAGTGTAGCACATTAGGCCAAGAGACAGAGGTACGAGTACACAGAGAGGACAGCAGTGCTGTGGCATTCAGCATGCAAACAGAAGGTTAGCATAAGTAGCTAATGCATAATGCGTAAAGCAACACTGCAGTTAGTCCCTGGACTATTTACATGGCTTAAATGACACTTTAAATTTCTCATGATGCCAAACATCAACCCAGAGATCCATATGGAAGTACAAAACTTTTTTTTTTTTTTGATTAGTCTGGCAGATTGTGTCACCAGTACAGCAAGAAACAGAATGAAATATAACTACAAATAAAGAAAAGAGTCAGTCTTCTGAAAACACAATGCACTTCTGGTTAATTAGTAATCAATTCATCCATAACACCACTGTTTTACTCCTGCTCCCAAAATACAGCATGGAAAGAACAAGGTTAAAGACAAATTTGGCATTTGGGGTCAGTTGCTCTGAGAGAAAGAGAAAAACATAAATAGTGGCGGGGTTTATGTGTGTGTGTGTGTTAGGGGTGCAGATGACAATTAAAGGAACACTCCACCAATTTTAGAAATAGGGCTTGTTCAACTTCTTTGATACATTTAGATATGTGGACAAATGCATTTTTGTCTTATTGCATGCATTGTTTTAGCTTGGCAGGGTCGCCGCTAGCTTAGCATTTACATTTATGCATTTAGCAGACGCTTTTGTCCAAAGCAACTTACAACTCAGGAGAACAGGAAACGATCCATCAAGAAGAGGCAAAGAAACACAAAAAGTGCCCCAAATACCAAGATTTGTATACCGCTCAGAGTAGCAAAAACCAGAAAAGGGAAGAGGAAAGGAGAAATAGAGGAGGAAAGAGTTTTTTTATTTTTTTATTTTTTTTTATGTAAGATTAAGTGCTCATGGAAGAGATGAGTTTTTACCTGTCTTTTGAATGAAGCTTAGCTTATCATAATGAATGGAATCCTATGTGGCAAGCTAGCATGTCCTGATAAAGTGATAAAAAAAATTAAAAACCCACCCAATTTCTTCTTGGGGCCTGCGTATTCACAACGAGTACAAATAGCGATGCCCATTAAGATTAGCCGATTTCCTAGGCAGATATACTTGGGACTATATTATGGGGAAGCACAGGCGAAGCACTGCTACTTGCGCCCAAGTAGCAGTGCTTCGCCTATGCTTCCCCATCACATAGTCAGTATCTGCCTAGGAAATCGGCTAATCTTAACCTGCATCGCCATTTGTACTCGTTGTGAATACGCAGACCACAAGAAATAATTAGGTGTTTTTTGTTTTGTTTTTGTTTTTTGGTCACTTTTACTCAGGACATGCTAGCTGACAACATAGGATTCCATTCATTTTGCTAAGCTAAGCTAGCGTCGACCCTGCCAAACTAAAACAATGCATGCGCTGAGACAAAAATGCATTTGTCCACAGATCTAAATGTAGGAAAAAAGTTGAATAAGCCCCATTTCTTAAAACAGTAGAGTGTTCCTTTAAGAGACGTTTATGTGCTAGTTAAACTTATTTCTCCCTTTCTGTAATGTGTACAAGACAACTATCATAAAGTTTTATCACTGAAGTGATGATCAAATAAAATATGAAGTAGAATGGTGACAGATTTACACTCAGAACACCTTAGTGCAGAATGACTGTTTAGATCCATCAGGAATGCTTTCTATTCCCATAGGCAGCAATGGTGAAGAACAGCATATGCAGAGCATTACAATTAAAACAACATTATAATTAAGCCTCTTTACACCGCAACTACAAAATGCAACCTCATATTACATGTACCAAAGCTTACTCGAATGCAAAATGTAAAAATGTCATGAGCATGAAAAGTACAGGCATCAAGGATGCAAGAGAGTTAATGTTTGTTTGTTAAACACAGTGACGTACCGAGATAATCTAGCTATTATGGATTCTAGTTATTCTGTCCACCCACTGAGCAAAAGCAGTTGAATCTGTATTGGGTTTGTACCATTTTTTGGAGTTTACATTTCTAATAATAAGTGATTTCAAACTTCTCAGCTGTACATACTCCTGAAATAACTTTCTGCGTCAGGTCGCAGTGACTCAATGGAAAGACAAAGCCAGCAGATTCTGCAGGTTTTGCTCAGTTTGCAGGTTGTGCTTAGGATGTGACCCTTACAGCATAAAGGGGCTCATCCTTGTTTTAAGGCTTCAGAACTGTCCTAATGGCACACAATGGAAAAAGAAAAGAATTATAACAGTGTATTCATGTTTTAGCATGTACTCACTTGTGTAACCCAGTAATTCTACATACCAACGAAAAAGTAACACTTTAAAATAAGGTTCAAATCATTAGGTAACGAGGATTAACAATAATCAGTGCACATTAATTAAATTAAATGTTCATATCCTACATACACTAATATATTTTTAGCATTACAAGCTGTATAAATGAACATTAGTTATGAACAAACATGAATTTACAATGAACAATAGCATATTAAACATTAAACAACAGTATAGTAACATTAACATTAACTTGAACTAAATACTGCATATTAGTTCATGATACCTATTGCAATAACTAATGTAACTGAACCTTACTATAAAGTGTTAACGAGAAAACTGACCAAGTTAAAGAACTGTTCTGGATTCCATGTCTAAGTGTAGTTAGCAAAGCAGTCATCTGAAACATCTGGATGATGGCACTAACATTTTGCAAGCAATGTACAAATCTCATGTATTAGATATTTGAATATACAGTATATAAGTCTAAATGCTTGCTTTCAGGCTGATGGCATGAAACAGTTCACTTACATAAGTTTATGTTATACATAACACTGGTGTTTGGTATGATAAAGCATTTTTGCAAAATGAGACAATTTCAGGCATTTTCTCGGCCCTTCAAAGAAAATAATTGCTCAGAATAAGAAACAAGAAACACAGTTTATATAGAGACCAGCTGCTCCCCTGCAGTTTAGTTGGACCGGTCAAGGTACTCATGCTCTGCTGACCTTAGCATAAAACTCATTTTCTTCTGACCCGTCAGGATTCATTGGATCTACAGGAGCCAGTGTGCCGCAGCAGCCAGCAGCAGAGCCGAGCCCAGGGTGGAGGCTAGCGAGGTGGAGAGGGGCCCACCGTTGAACACCAGCTTGTAGGACACCACCTCCTGTTGCAGACCGTTCTCCTCCACCAGGCAGCGGAACACGCCCTCCTTCAGAGGCAGGTCAGGGGTGGGTGCCAGCACACAGGAGGAGCCAGAGATGGTGCAAGGATATTGCTTGACGCAGTTGTCTTTTTTCCAGCGGTAAGTGGCATGATAGGATCGCACGGGGCATGGTAGCAGGACCGGGCCATCTTTATCCACTACAACTTGTTTGGGAATGGTACTGCGTGCCTTATGAGCTGTATCCCACAATTACAGGAACATTTTAGTGTATTTGAAACCATTTTTAATACAAATACTTTTAATTTATATTTAAACAATACTTTTTAAAAGTTTGGGGTCAGTACGATTTTTTATGTTTTTTGTCTATATTCGATAAAAAAAAATAGTAATATTGTGAAATATTTTTATTTTACAATTCAAAATGAATAGATTTTATTTTATTCCTATACTGGCAAAGCTGAATTTTCAGCATCATTACTCTAATATAATACAGAAACCAGTCTAATATGCGGATTTGGTGCTCAAGAAACATTTTTTGGTGCTCAAAAACTGTTGTGCTGATTAATATTTATGTGGAAAGCATAATAAATATCTTTCAGGATTTTTTTGATGAATATAAAGTTATTTGAAAAATATTTTTGTAACAATGTAAAAATATTAACATAAATATATAGCATATATTGCAGACATGATACTATTATTAATGTTTGTCTCTTCTGAACAAATCACTTGATTAACTTTTACAGAGCTACAATAATTGTATTTATTTTTTATTTTAAAGTTTTTAAGTGTTTAGTTGTCTATTTTTTTTTTTTTTTTTAAAGATGCTCAAAAAGAAGCCATTTTCAATGGCATTAAATTCTGTTAGGTCAATGACTTTCAGGGGGGGAAAGAATTATATGGCGTTATATTAATATAAAACTATATTTAGAATGAATGCAAATATGGGTTTCATTGGGAATTTGGGGAGAAGAAGCTGAGACTGTTTGGAAATCTTTCCAATTCTAAGATGCTATAAAGGGTTCAGAGATATGACAAGAAAACCTTTAAAAGTCTAAAAGACAATCTACCTGTAGCATCGCCGCAGACCGAGGCACTAGAGTGGTCAAGGGTCTGAAGAAGGTTACTGATTTCCAAGTAAGGAGAGAAAAAACAAAACAAAAAAACTCAGATATTTTGTAATGCAAACAGTAATGCATCATTGTGTCGGGATATTTGTGATTGCATATCTACCCAGTGGTAACGTTGTAGTTTGCTGGGATTGCAGTACACTTCCTCTTGGACGGGTCCCACGCACAATATGGATCTCGTGAAAGGATGCATTCCCTGCAACTGACTCCATAGCGACCACAGTCAGCCAGGGGGAGGCGCTGCACTTCAAGCTCTGTGCCAATATATAGATGACCCTGGCAAAAAGCAGAATTCAGAGGTGAAAGGTTGCCATCTGGCTCCCATCAAACTCTATTTTAAATATCTGTGTGAACAGCCTTTTAATTACTCTCTCACTGTAATGTGCAAATAGTGACTCAAAGCTAAATATAACTGTATTTCGGCGGAACAATATGTCCTACCACTCAAATTGGCTGTGAGTTCGCATCATTAAAATGTGGGTCTGTACCTTTTTAGAGTCAATGGCCATGTTAATGACGGGACTATCGTCTTGGAATAAAGAGTACTGCGCTATGATAAAGGCTCCTTCTATGGTATGGAGCACCTTCAGGACTTTACCCTTTTCTGTATAGGAGACACAGGAAAAATTGGATTAGAAAATATAGAAGAACAATAATAGAATGAGAAGAAATTATATTGGTGCAATTTGAATAAAAATGCAGTACTATCATGCTGGCACATTTCTCTGCGATTCACAGTACCTGTGCCCAGATAGATGACGCTGTAGTGTTCATCATTGACAGCAAAGACTGTGTCTGCCACAATTTGTGTGAAGTGGTCATGAACTGGCAGTTCCAGAGGAGTTTCGTCAACTGGGGTGATCATGTCCTCAATCTCAGGGTGATCCTTGATCACAGTCAGAATCTTCTGGTTATGAGCCTGAGTGTTGTTCTTGAAAGCACACTGGATAAATGCAAACCACACAAATGAAGAATCAGGTTGTGCCATTTTTTATGAAATTTTATGCTAGTATTTTATAAATGCATTCAAAATTAATTTAAAGGCACAATATGTAATTTTTGTTTATTCGAAACAAAGGGGTAGCTTGATGACGGCTTGATTAGCCGTTTGATTAGTTGTCTTCAGCTCTACAGCCAGTAGAAAATAATCCAATGGGACTTGGGCAGAAATAATATTCACAGATGAGCTAATGTATTAAAGATTTATTAACGTTACTGTAGTATGAAGCAGGGTGGGGCTGAAAGCTTTTGGATCGGAACAAGGCCACTGGGGCGATTGCTAATAAGAGACAAGCGCGACCACAAGCAAAGCAGTGGAGCTTTTATTATGTCGCAGATGAGCACTTAAGCTTCTTCCGGCCATGCATATGTGGGGTAACGCAGTGCTGTTTTAATCATATTAGATATATTTGAGTGTGTTAAAAGTTATAATGCTACTCTGCGTTCGCTCGGCTGCTACTATAAGGCGTTTGTTAGACACTGCAGTAAGCTAGATCAATATTAGACATGGTAAAAACATGGTACTCACAGTAAATCAAGAAAACGAGATTTAAACAACAAGACTAGCTGTGTTGAGTTGAGTTTTCTGTCAATGCATGTATTGCTCACCTCTCTAATAAAACACTTAATATACTAAAGCGTCTTAAGTGTTTCCATGGTTTCTGCAAAAACAAAACTAGAAATTGAGGTAGCACGTGTATGTTGTTATTGATAGGCGACGCATGGACGCTTATTTCTCTGGAAACATTCTTGTAAACATTTGGGAGTACACAAGTTAACAAAATATATAACACTGTTCTAGTGGTTTTTGGATATTTTAATCCAAAAATCTTACATAATGTGCCTTTAATAAATGTAATAATATTTATAACAACATGACTGTCTGTTGGCACATAATTATGCCTTGACTGGTTGATGTTTCGGTGCGCTGTACCGTTCCAGGACGAGGGGCCGCCAAAGGTGCGTTGTAGCCCTTCAGTTTGGACGTAGAAAAGGCTTTGTCAATATCTTCAATGGAGTATGCACACACTACAGTGGTGTTCCTATAGAAAGACATACACATGGAAAACAGATTATAATCAACAAGTACAGATAAAAGTAATGAGTGAATAAGTACAGTAACCATGCAGCATAAAATGATGGCCGATTATTATTTTAATGTTTTTGTAACTGTTTATTGTGTTTGGTCTTTCATTTTCCATTTTTACTGTCACCCTGCCTGAGCTAGTTTGTTAAGTTGTCACTATGGTTACTCATTTTATTAGTCATTATAATGAGCTGAATGAAAAATATATTTATTCTGAGAAGAAAAATTACATTTATCAGTGTAAGAAATGATTAATGTGTTTAATGATTACCTGTAAGTTCATTTTAATGTAAAAATAGATTAAATGAGCATGCACAATTAAATAATCCAACTGATAAATTTAAAAAAGGAATGTATTTTTGATCAATATGGTATCAATAGTTCTTATATATATTGTATACATTCTTATATTATATATATGTTGTGTACATTCTTATATATATATATATATATATATATATATATATATATATATATATATATATATATATATATATATATATGTATTAGGGCTGTGCAATATATCGAAATTATCAAAATATCGCAAATGAACATATCGCAATATACATATCGCAATGGCATGCAATACCTGAATGATTTTCCTGGGTACTTTAACATTGGGAAACGTGTACATTTTAGGTTGACTCATATAGCAGAGAATCGACAGGGCACATGACTTTTACTTATGTGACTTGCTTGATGTTAAAAAGAGTTACTAAATGCAAAAATTGCACAAACAACTCCTTGCAGTCCCGTGCTGTCTGACACACACACCAAAACGTGCACGGAAGTCATCGACCCTAGTTCAGGAGTCTCTGTTTACCTGGATGTTCTTGATGTTAAATTTTAGGTTGATATAACTGTATGTTACCAAGTCAAGCAAAGAGTTTTTGGTATTTAAATATTTGCATTACATTTTTTGTTTGCTAACATTGTTGTTAAAATTGTATTTTTAGATTTGTGACAAATTTTTGTTGACGCGATGCTTTCTTTTCCCAGAAAGAATGTAAAACACATCATTCTCAGTTTTTAAAAAATTTAAGATATAGTTGAAATAGATTTTACACACAAATAGCAATATCGTATCGCATATCGAATATTGCATTATTTAACAAGGTATTGCATATCGCTTTTTTCTTCAGTATTGCACAGCACTAATGTGTGTGTGTGTATATATATATATATATATATATATATATATATATATATATATATATATATATATATATAAAAGAAAGTTTGAAGTAAGCACAACTAACAATGTTTTGAGTAATAAAATCTATAGATATTTATATTTTGATGCCTTACCAGAGGCATTATCCAACAACCTGATGTCAAATGTCTTCTTACTCACTTTTAGACTTTACTTACCAGGAATTGGAGAAGAGGCCATATATCAACCCAGTGCGGAGATCAGAGGTCAGAACAAAGGCCTGTTTGAAGTTGTTGTATTGCACAGGAGTTCCAGCTTTCCCACACATCACACGTGCCTTCAGGAATGTAGTCCAAGAGTTCGGCAGCATATTCGGAAGCCCTCCCTCATCAACCTGAGCCACAGATGCAAATGTTATCACAAACCTTGAGCCCTCAAGCAGTGTATCTGAAGCAGGAATGGATTAAGGGCTTGTTACCATGCAGACTCGTCCTATCCGAGCCCTGTAAGGCTCTTCATCAAGTTTGGCTGTACTGTTGACCTCACTGAAGAAGAAGTAGATCTCATCTTTGAGTTTCTCTTTGTGTGGTATCACAGCGGCTCCTGCAAACTGGGGATCTGAGAGAGAGGGTGAGAGTAGATTTATTATTTTCATAGACTCCTTGTGTTAGTCTTTAAACTTTTCATCTTAGTTAAAATGTATAGTGTTTAAAATGCTTTCTCTTAGCCCAGCTTAATATGTAGAAATTTAAATAAGACATTTCTAAGATGATCTCACCATAAAACTGTAAACTGTGGCATTGCTATCAATATTTGAAAGACACAAAATAAATTATTCATTATATAGATATAATATATATATTCCATTTACTACCTTTAAAATCTTTTGGGCTCAGTAAGATTTTAAGAATTGAATACTTGTATGCATCAAATTGATCAGTGACAGTAGAGACCTTTAGATTATCACAATAAGTATATATATATATTTCAAATAAAACTTTTAAATGTTATATTCATCAAAGAATTCTAGGGAAAAAGTATCACGGTTTATACAAAAATATTAAACTTTAGAACCATTTTTAACACTGATAATAATAATAAATGTTTCTTGTTTCTTCTGATTTCTGAAGGATCATGTGACACTAAAAACTGGAGTAATGGCTGATGAAAATTCTGCTTTACCATCACAGTCAGGAATAAATTATATATTAAAACAGAACAGTTATTTTAAATTGGAATAATATTCCATTTTGGTAAACATAAGGGGCTTGTTTCGAAAACATTGTAAAAATCTATATATTTTATTATTATCTTTAAAATTTACTTTTATTTTATTTTGGGTCAAATTTTTAAACAAACCCTGTTTTAAGCTGACATAGCAGGCCTGGATCCATTAGCTCTGTCCTTCAAGAAAATCTCAAAACTGCTAATGCAATATAGATAACCGCTTTCAACTCACTCTGTAGCCATTTATTCTCTGTCTTCAGCTGCTTTTTGGATCCATATGTGCGACGGATAGAGCCAGGCTGTCCTGCAGCCGCTGACAGAGCAGAGTACAGATTCCCATCTACATAAGGAGAGAGAGATAAGTATATCCATCAGCCAAAGCTTTGCGACTATAGTCCCGTCAAATCAAAGATTCCCTTAAACTTTGATTCAAATTTAGCAATTTTTGCAATACTTTGATACTTTGAAAACGAGGTCTGCGAAGGCACTGCAGTGCAAACTACTTCTTTCTGACTGACAGATGGAGACATTGTTGAGACATGCAACTTCTTTCAGCATCAGTGTTGACCTTTCAGCTAAACTCACATGGCATATGAAATACTCATCTTTGTATCTGACATTTAAAACCCTTAAGAAAAGGGCAAGATCTCTTTTGTCGTGTACTACAGGGACTGTTGATCTCTTTGGAATTTGTTCTTTTACATTTTCCTCTGATACACACAGTGTTTTCTAAAGAGATCTGACAAGATTTGAAGCTTTGAACATGTCATGCATTGTTTTTACCAAACAAATCTCTGTTCTCTGAGGGATTTATGTCAGGTCAGAATGAAATTAATTAAAAATGACATAACAGTCTGCTCTACTTCAGAAACAAATACTCATTAAAATGAAAGAACTACACAAAATAACAAAAAAAACATTCTCTCCCATCTTCACATTATCTCCTTCATCCATTCCTCTCCTCTCTCTCTCTACCTGCTGACAGACTGATGGAGCGCTGAGAAGGGAAAGGTGCCAAGATGTTAGGCGCTACTATTTCCCCTGGAATGTCCGTCAGTACACTGTCATTTACCTGGATGAGAGAGATGACATGATTATTCAGTAATTCTTAGGCTTTTAATAAGAAAACAGCAGTGACACGGGAGCACTTTGAGAAATCATACCACTTTTTAACAGGAAAGGTACAGAAAACTTTTTTCATAATATAATTAATCTACTAAGTTCTCCTAAATGGCAGTAAAAGTTCTTTGTTACAAGTTTTCTCTTAAAATCTATTCACAAAACTGCTGAGAGCAACTTTTAGTAAGAGAGAATTCTTAAGCTTAGAGTAAAGGCGGGGTTGACCTTGTTGCTATGGATGATGTCATCATGCTTGCTAACTATGACCACAGTGATTGGCTGATAGGGGAGGGCTTTTTGTCAGCAATTTAACTATAGAAATATTTTATTGAACAAGGTTTCCTATTAAAATAAAATGTTTAAAATAAGAATGTTGCCATATTCAGATAAATATTCAAAATAAGAATGTTGCCATAAAAAAATAAAATAAAATAAAAATTAAATAAGAATGTTCCCATATTCAAATAAAAAAATTAAAATAAGAATGTTGCCATATTCAAATACATTTTTTTAAAAGTAGGCTAAGTGTCACTAATTAAACTAGTAAATGTTCAGCTAATTGTCAGCCTCTTCCATGTCTGTTGTTTTTGTTAAAAAGTGTCTTTGGGTGGATTGCAGCAACAGCCATTAGGATTGTTTGGTGATTTGGTCTTAGTGACGTAGGAGTCCTCTTGTCTTGACTACTCCTAGCATTTTGTGGATTTAGGAGCTAGTTTTAGTGCTAAAATGCTTTGTGAAATACCCTTAGAGCAAAAATGTAGGAGTCCTAAAATTAGGACTGACATGCCCATTATTTTTAAGAGTTTCTCCTAAATTGGCAAGTTAGGAGCTACTTTTGGCCTTAAAATGTTTTGTGAATACAGCCCCAGGATGTCAAACTGACATTTTATTGTACTACTTTCAGTATCCTTTTTATTCTAAGCACACAGTTGTGGAAACGGTTAAATGATTCGGTTATAAATCACACCCACGGCAGAGGGACAAAAAAGTGTTCACAATAATACAGAAGCAGTTAAATAAATAGCCTGAATCCTGGAAAAACAGCTGAGCTCAGCGGAAAAACTGGTGTTTTTCCTTCACTTTTTCATTTAATCCATAGAAACTGTTAAAGCGAATGAAATAGATTGAGTAATGTTTCATTAGTGTCTTTGCAACATAATTTGTTTTATTAAAGGAACCTGAAATGTCTGCATTTAGCAGTTGTGAACCTTTTCACAGGCCTTTTGTCTACATAGTTAGACCCAGGCCCGCTTCCAGAATCAAATCACTTAGGGTGCTTCTGAAATTACTGAGGTGCTCTAGTAAATTGCAGATAGGGTAAGCAATGGCTCCATCAGCAGTGTACAGTGAGAAATGTATGATTATTTATTTAGTCATAATTTTTTACCAATAACTAGAATTTCAAGAATATTTTGTCTATTACACTACTACATTGCTCAAATAGGTTACTAGTTTTTTAACATGTCACCTTGAGAACCAGAAAAAAAAGAATTTTGATTTTGATTTCTCCCCCCTGGTCATTACATTGTTTTTGACCATAAAAAAAAACGAATATTTTTTTTTAATTCCTATGTTATATAGAACTCATTTATTGAGAAAAAAGGCATAAATAGACAACAATGGGATTTTTTATTCTATTCACCAAGTTCTTTATATCCAAACTTTGTAAAAAGATTATTTTCAATGTTATGAAATATTAATTTGATATACCATTTTACTGTAATTCCCATTCCAAGCACTGTATCTCATTTGCATATGAATGTGTTTTGGGACAATGTGTAATTTAAAAAGATGTGTGATAATATGTTCATAAGAATATTCAGACTTAAAACTGTGTATGTTGTCAGATAAATTCGCTAAAATATAATGTCCTGGTGAACCCTTTATTCTGGGTCTCGGGGAGATATTTCTTTCTCGTGCAGAGTTGCCTTTATATTTAGATGTCAATTCCAAAACTTTGCTGCATGCAATTGGCCGTCGAGCCTCTTAGCAAGAATAGTTTTAATCAATGAATGCTATCTGTAGCCTCGAAAGCGAGCTAAGGTAGCTATACCATTTCCAAAAGGATGTTGCTTTGTCAGTTCATTGCGATCTCACATAGTTCCGTTAAAAATTAAAAGCCTAAAAACTGCCATTTTGAGCGGTGAGATTATGATCTAGCACCCCCATAGAACTGGGCCTGCTTTGGCCGATATTGTGATTTATCATTAAAGGATTGTCTTTCAATATATTGATTATTGCAGAATTGCTGGATCGTGATATTGGTATCGTGAGCCGTGTATCGTATCGTGAAGTACCCTGTGATTACCACCCCTAATCCTAATCGTGAACACTTTTGTGGTTTGCTTACAGATGGAGTTTAAACTGCTTCTGGATTGTGAGAGTCACATATATAATTGCAGGTAAAACATCTTACCAGGAGCCAACAATTAGGAGAACCTGCTCTTGTCCCACACACCACGACCGAATCACCGACTTTCTCAATTAATGTGATGAAATTATCACACTCTGGCTATAGAATGATGGAAAAAAAAACACGATATGTCAATGCGAAACATACAGACATCATATAAATTACAGAAAGAATACAATTGCTAAACACAGTATGCCATCTCATTGTGGGCTTTCTTTTTCCTTTTTCTACACTAATTGGATTTTGCAACTTCAGCATAAACAACCCAACAATCACCTTTATTTAGATTTTAAAGGAGCCCATCACTCATGTGTTGGCTTTCTGTCTGTGCCATTACCCTTAAAAAACAACCTCATTCAGTCAACTCTGAATGTGATGAGTGATGACCTGCTCATCACAGATGCCTATTTCTGTAGATGTTGAACCAGGGCAGTGAATCGAGCCAGGCTCCCGCTAGCATAATGAGTGTCTGTGATAAATCTTCTGATTACAGTCAATTTCAGAACTCACTATGTATTATAATAATCCAGCTAAACCTTATGTGTGTAATTCACACAGAGGATTTATGAGAAATGGGTAACTGGACACATTGTGCTAGTCACTAGTGCACAGTTAGATTTGCAAGTGATTTGAATCGCACAGCTTAAATGAATCAAGATAATCCTTTTCTTTGCATGAAATGGCAAGCAGCTTGAGGTCTGAACTGACGGAATATTGTGGGATGGTCCCTCTTACCTTCAATGCTGTTGATTTAGAGGCGCACATCTCTTTTGCATTGTCATCCATTACCACAGGGATCTGTGAGCACATCAACAACATTACTAATAATGCAGCCTTGCCTACATAATAATGTTGGGATGAACTGTTCTCATCATTTTAGAGCTATATTCTATAATTACAATGAGAAAACAGTACATAAAATGTTATGGCTATAGTAAAATGATGATAAGCTATAACTATCCCTCCTTGCTTTTATGCAACCACAAGTATTACCTCCATTAAAGCCTTTGTTCTACTTCATAAATAATAGCACGGTTTTGTTACTTGATGAATACCAGCTATCTAGGTCAGGATTTAGAGCAGTGATAGATCTACTTTAGCTCCAGGTTATGGTGTCATCCCCCCTACCTGCGTGTCATGCACTCCTTTATCACTGAAGCTGAGCTTATGGATGACCCCTTTGCCCCCCACATACAGGACATCAGTTTCCTTTTGGTGGTAAACCGCCGTGTAGTTCTCCGGTTCCATGAAGCGAAACCGAGGGGATTCTAAAGATAAATAAAATACAATGTTTTTGACAGTCTTAATATGTTGTACATATGGCAAAAATGTATAATTTACATCTAGTAAATCAGTGGTTCTCAGCCGGTGGGTTGCAATTCAGTAATGGGCCACAGGGGAAAGCAATGCAAATAGGATACGAAAATAAAAAGGCTTCTTATATGAGCCCAAATGCTTCCTCTTTCTTTTTTTTGTTGAGATCAAAAGCTGTGCATTCGTTTAGCTTTGTTTTGGTCTAAATTCATCACTTGTTTTATAGTAATATAAATCTAATATTTGGTCCTGTGTTGATCACAACTGTGCTGTTGTACACATTTGCTGTTGTCAATTTTTCACTTTAGACTGTTCTATATAAATAATTTTGCATATTGTTGGACCTGTGTTTTTGTTAAATATTAGGCTAATTATTATTGAATTGCACAGCAAAATCTGGTTTTAGAGCAAAATCAGCTGAGAACTATACAGATCTAAATGATTAGCTCAAATGCCTTAGCTGCGTTTGTGGGCGTTTTTCATTTGACCTAAATGGAGAATACTGTCAAATGTGGTTGTCAAGGGTAACCGCAAAATTACATTTGTTTTGATACAGCATTGTATAAAGCGGAGCTTCGCGCTTATTTCATAAAACTAACACGTTTCAACAGGTGTTTGTCTCGGGCTGCGCTGTTAGAGATTTCATCTCAATCAATAACTGGCTATTCGAAGGGGGGCTGAGGGGGTCGAAAAAGCCTGCAGACCAGTCTGAGCCGGTTTCTATTTGCATATAAAGGTCTCTTTTTCCATAACGCAATAGTTTATCAAAAAAATGTGTCTCCCGATCGCATCCTTCGTGATCCAAGAAGACGTGCGCTGAATTGAGGAAGAGTCGTTGTCCATGGTGCTGAAGTGAGCGTTCAAGACCAACAAGCTCATTGGAGTCTCATCTTGGGCTCTCACGGTTTCTCATATGTGTATTTGTGAGAGGTTGTAGTATCCCGTAAAACCGAGGGGGTGACAAGTTGGTGTTTTTAAGCAAATACATGGCCCATATTGGTTTTATCTACATAGAAGTAGCCTATGTGAACGTGCTTAGAATAAATAATAAAGATTGGTTTCGTGGAATTTTCCATGGGCTATTTCTGCATCTGCGAGTGTGTTTTTCTCTGGATCGCATGTTGTGCCCTGTGTCTTGGAAATGCATCAGTTGCTGCAGTGCCATCATTCCCGTTAGCTCGCGCACCTGCATTGCAGCTCTGTAGATTGCGTCCTATGCTATTCTTAAAAAACATACCCACTTGCTGCGTATTCTACAGGAAAATTGCTTCAAAACAGCAAAGTCATTCAATGCATCTACAAGTTAAGCTAGAAAGCGAATGGTCGTTTCAGAAAATTACTTAATCAGTTGCCTCCGGGAAGATTCAGGAGCTTGTTTACTCATATGTGCTAAGCAGACTACGCGCTCTTGACCAACCCATACACCATAACATGTATTAAGGAGATGTTACTATGACTACACAGTCAAAAATGCTTCCAGCATCCTTGCATGAACCTGGCTACGCTACCGGCAACGTAATTAACGATGAATTAACTGTTCATTTTACTGTTTTTACTGTTGTATCGGCTTGTGTACTCTTAACCATGACTAATATCAAATACGTCATTATGTAAAGTCATGACGTGCAATTGTTTTTTTGTTTTGTTTTATAAAATCCATAACTTGCTTCAATCGACTAACATTGCGATCTTACTTTTTTCTTTTTACTTCCTAATGGAAGCCTATCAGACTTATTACGCAGCATTTTTTACCCGAGGCGCTAAATTAAGATTAGCAATTTCTGCTTCAGAAAGGATAAACATGACATCCGGAGCCGAGGACGAGACATTTCCAGACCTCTCCACATAATCCGTAGCTGAACCGAACTACAACATTGAAGAAAATCAAGCCTTACCCATCACGGAAAATTTCAGCCGAGGTGATTTTTCGGCCAAAACCACAGAGAACAGGGTCACCAGTACGAGTAGATTCATGTTTCTAAGTGATGCTTTAGTTCGAGTGACGAAACGTTAATATATGTCTTATCTCAGAAAAAAGGCAGTTGTTTTGCAAATGTGTGCGTGATAAGCGGGCGCTTCCTTGTCTCTCAGACCTCTGTGAAAATCTGAGCGGTAATTGCCTTCACGTCACACCTTCTGAAAGAGAGAGAAGGGCGAGCAGACATGCGCTCACGAGGATTGACAAGTAGAGAGAACTAAACCCTTTATGTAGTAGTTTCATGCATTGTAATGCATTTTAATTAAATATATTCCACTGTAATACACTTCCGTTTGTATATCTCAGACACTATAAATACAGCTAACATTAACATTTAGAATATTCTCCCCCCATCTTTGGGGAGATTTTAAATGTTTTAACCTTTTACATGCAATATTACATCTCTAGATTAACCTTGTTAATCACGAGAAACACCCTGCGATATCCTGCATTTAGAAGTTAATGACAGAGAGAGAGAGAGAGAGAGATGTCCGTGCTGCGTCTGTGCAGTGTGTGAAAAGCAGTGCATTAATATAGAACGGTGTTTTAACTGACTGGAACTACTTGTGCATTACATATTTGAAGGCAAGCCTTCCAGACAATCACAGTTGAGTATTCTGACAGAAAATGTCGTCTGTATACATAATAACTAATATTTACGCCTATATGTAAGGCCAGTACGAGCATGGACCAGTAAGAGCTGTACTTGTAAACCTCACTCGCCTGGCCTCAAGAGGAGGCGTATAGCGACTGACAATAGACAGAGTGCGCCTCCAATGCCGGAAACCTTGGTCCGAATGTTGCTTGGAGCTGGTGGAATAGGACTGATGCTGACATATAATTATAATAATCAAGCTTAGCATTAGTTCCGACTCTCAGCTGATCCACGTCTACACTCTGCTAAAAGTGGTTCTTTGGCTTGCAATCATAGGGGAACCACTTTAAGACTTTAAGTGCTGTATAGCACCAAATCTTGGTGATTCAGTGGTTCTTCAGCAGTTCTTCGCCAGTTATTTGGGATGACTGAGGTGCTATATAGCACCGTTACTATATACAGAGCCAACCGAACTTAGCCCCGCCCACAACATTTTTAGGTCGGGCGGTTTGGTCTGGCCTCGATCCATAGAGGAGTGATTATCCCCAGACAGAAACTGTTCGGGCCAATGAAATCATCAGGGCGGGCTTTAGACGATGACGGACAGATGATCAACAGTAACGTAATCGTCATCAAAGGGGCTTGGATTATATTTTTTCTAAGCCTAAACGGAGAGCTTGTTTGTAGGCTATATGCATTTACCTTCACTGTTTCTCTCAAAAATGATGATCATGTTGGCTGTGTATCATTAAATTATTTTATTTTTTTACAACACCGGCAAAGATCGTTTATTCCAGTGCACGTGCAGAAAGGGTTGCCAAGTTTTTACAACAAAACCTGCCAACTACTAGCCCTAAACAATAGCTTCTCAGGGGGTTCTCCGGGAAAAAAATGGTATTTGGGGGGTAAATGTGTGTTATTTTGGCATGGTTGCCTGATAAAATTCGCACTCATATCACATAATAGTCACTTCAACCCGCGGACGTAGAAAAAACACGGACTCCGGCAACACAGTGCAG
This sequence comes from Pseudorasbora parva, assembly GCF_024679245.1. Lineage (NCBI taxonomy): Eukaryota > Metazoa > Chordata > Actinopteri > Cypriniformes > Gobionidae > Pseudorasbora > Pseudorasbora parva. The sequence goes on along the minus strand of NC_090178.1, from coordinate 20,735,127 downwards.
TTGAGCTCTGTTGACATTTGACTACTAGCGTAATGCATCACTTCGTTGCTCTGATTGGTTGTAGGTCTATCCAATTGAGGTCTTTCCTGGTACGGTTGAGACACGACTCATAATCACAGCTTAATGGAGCAGTTTCAGACTCATATTCTGACTAGAATTAAGTATGACCACGTCAGGCTAGTAGGAATACGAAGCTATCGCAGCATATAAGGTCCTTCAGTATATCAACAGCTATCACAAGAGCTAATTAATCTCCCCCATCCCCAGCTCCTCCTGTTCTCCAGTCAGGATTTGGCCTTCTGATTTCCCTTTGAATCAGATTAATTTCTCTAATTATGTTGTATATTAAATTATTGAACATCATGATATCTGCAAAACATTTACAAAAATATTGGGACACCCCTCCAAATAATTGAATTCAGGTGTTCCAAAGTTTTTTTAATGTAAGATTAAGCGCTCATGGAAGAGATGAGTTTTTACCTGTCTTTTGAATGAAGCAAGTGATTCTGTCGTGCGTATGGAGGATGGAAGATTGTTCCACCAACCAGGAACAATGAAAGAAAAAGTTCTGGAGAGGGATTTCATGCCTCTCTGTGATGGTACCACAAGCCTTCGCTCGTTAGCTGAGCGACGGCTTCTGGTGGGGGTGTAGACTCGTAGGAGTGAGTCCAAGTATGCGGGTGCTGCGCTTGTGGAAGATCCATAAGCAAGAGTCAGAGCTTTGAATTTGATCCGGGCAGCGAGTGGTAGCCAATGCAGAGAGATGAATAGAGGCGTGACATGAGCCATTTTGGGCTCATTGAATACAAGACGTGCAGCAGCGTTCTGGAACAATTACAGCGGTTTGATTGCGCAAGATGGAAGTCCAGCCAGAAGCACATTGCAATAGTCAAGTCTAGAAATTACCAGGGCTCGGACAAGAAGCTGTGTTGCATGCTCCGTAAGGAACGGTCTGATTTTCCTGATGTTGTGCAATGCAAACCTGCATGACCAACCTGTCTTTGAGATGTGTTCTTTGAAGGACAGCTGGTCATCAAAGATTACTCGGTTTTCTGACCGACCCTAAAGGAGTAATCAAAGATGAACCTAGATGATGAACAAAGATGAACAAAGATGAACCTAGGTTGCCTGCTGTTGGTGGTATTATAACAAAGTTGAAACAATTGGGAACAACAGCATATCAGCCACAAAGTGGTAGGTCATGTCATATCACAGAGCGGGGTCAGCAAAAGCTTTAGAGGCACAGTGCGGAGTGCGCAGAAGTCTGCAACTTTTTGCAGAGTCAATAGCTACTGACCTCCAAGCTTCATATAGCCTTCAGATTAGCTCAAGAACATAGAGTAGAGAACTTTATGGAATGGGTTTCAATGGCTGAGCAGCTGGATCCAAGCCTTATATCACCAAGTGCAATGCAAAGTGTGGGATGCAGTGGTGAAAAGCATGACCCCACTGGACTCTAGAGCAGTGGAGATGTGTTCAATGTAGTGAGGAATCATGCTTCTCTGGCAATCCGATGGACGAGTCTAGGTTTGGTGGTTACCAGGAGACCGGTACTTGCCTGACTGCATTGTGCCATGTGTAAAGTTTAGTGGAGGGGGGGATTTTTGTGTTGTGCTTGCTGTTTGGCCCCTTAACTCCAGTGAAAGGAACTCTTAAAGGGGTGGTAAAACACGATTTCACTTTTCTAATTTTAGCTATTGTGTAATGTTGCTTTTAGAGCATAAACAACATCTGCAAAGTTACAATGTTTAATGTTTAAAGCAAAGGGAGATATTTGCATTTAAAAAAAAAAATTCTAAGGACTATAGATATTCCTCCAGGGTTGCTGACATCACCAGCCCTAATATTTGCATAAACTCCTCCTCCGAGAATTTTTTTGTGTTGCCCCCTCACCACTTCGCGCCCTACGTGCAGTGCAGCGTGTGATACGCGTGGTGGGAGTGTCGGCACTGACACAGTGTTGTTGCCGCAATGCAGGCGAAATGCTGTTATTTTCATCCGGATTGTAGGTCCTCTTTATTCAGCCTTCCTAGGGACGGAGGAGTTTAGGTTAAAATGGTTAAAATGTATTTTGAATTAATTATTCATAATAATTGTCTCATAATTATTATCCAAATCTCGCACAGAATCTCTGTGCTGCAAATTTTACGGAGGAGAGCTTCCACAAGTTTGCAAGTTCAATGCAGGATTCGCACAACGGCTTGTCCTGAAAGATGGAGAAGTTCCAACTTTGAAAACGGGCCACAACCTGTAAGTACGATTTATTTTTCCTTGATGTGTTTTCCTGTAATATTTCGTATTGTTAATTGTACGTTGTAGCAAGGAAGTAAACAAATGACAACGCTGTTTGGCTCTACAAATCATTTTTTTAAATGCTCATTAATACTTAACTTTATCCGACAAACACCCAACGTTACAAACTTTTTTTAAAATCTTAACAGCAAACTTGGAATTAGTGTAAATTATTCTTTGATTAGAGCTTTTATGTATTGTTTATCTACATGCTTGTTTACCTACAGGGATGCTAAACATGATTCTGTGCTACTATAGTAAAGCCAATGATTAGTATTTGTTTTGGGTTAATAGTTCTTGTGACAGATAAAAAATACAAAAGTCTACAGTCTACAGTCTTTACAGACTACCGGTAAAGGTAAGGGGTTTCCAAAAAAATGTGCACTAGGCGGTTAGGGAATCACAACAAACCAATCTGAGCCCATTGTGTATTTTTGAGGGACCGGCTTCATAGAACCCGGAAACCATCAGACCGTTTTTACAAAGTTTCTAGTTTGGAGTTCGAGCTCAAATCCTTCCCCCCGGACAGCACGCCAAATATGCAAATAAATTTACTCTATATAATTATATGTAAGTGTTGTAAAGTGTTGGTATGGCATACACAAACAGGGGTGAAGGGCTGGGTGTTTGCAGTTGAAATGAGTTGAGTACAACGTTGGCAAGTGATGTTTATTCAGACAGCTGTCTCTACACACATGCTCCAAGTTAAATTCAAAACAAAAATAAAGAAATAAACAAAACACTCAAATTAAACAACACAATACATAAAGACATATGCTGAGAACAGCAAACTAGTCATTAGGCCTCATCTCACAGCATAGCCGTACATGCTACAGCCCTTTGGCTGTCCCTGGCCCAACTAGCCTCAACCAACAAACACTCAAGCTGGTATAAGCAAATTTATAACACTCATGGATTTTACCACCTACAGGGGTCGACTCAACTAACACCCATAACACAAGAATACTGGTTTATATTAACAGTGCTATCACATTCACATTTAAACAATTAAAATCATGAATATCATTGATCACACTGTAAACAATACTAAATAAAGAAAATATAACAATCAACTAAGTCTGGGTTCAATTGCTGCCCTAGACATTGAGACATAAATCATAAT